>NC_140580.1:754366597-755061597 GCF_964204655.1 Triturus cristatus
GCCACCATTGCCCCTAAGGCAACTTTTCCCCCTAGTTCAGCTTCAAGTGGTGGTACTCAGAATAAGGATATAGGAAGGTTAACCCTGGGATCTGGGGTGGACTCTAGCCTAGTCATTGTTCCAACTCAGGCTGTGCTGATTTGTGATGGAGGTATGGATATTGCCTCCTTATTTGTCAGTCCCAGTAAACTGGGCAAATACAGACAGCAGCCTTTGATAAATGGAAAAGAGGCCTTGGCATTCAGGGACACAGGAACACGTGTCACAATGGTGACAAAAGATCTTGTGGCTCCTGAGCAAATCATACTTGGTGAGATTACCAAGTGTAATACAACAAGGAGCTATAGAGGGAATCTACATGCCAGGCCACCCCCCAATCAACAAAAAGACGTGGCACTTTCAACAATTTATGTCATAAATATGTAGGATCACTGTAGGGCGATATTTTTATCTTCTCCCTAATTAGGTAGTTCTTTTAATGAATTCTAACCTAATCCCCTGTGCCTCAATACTCAATTTAAAAACCTCCCACAGCGGGGGAACCAGTCTATAATCAGATCACTCAACACACATCACTCAACACTTGGCTGTGTGTGCATGCCACAAAGAAAAATATTTCAAAAAGTGTGGAGAAATGAGAAAGTATCTCACATGCGCACCACCAGAGAAGCTACTGGCAGGTCTTCACTAGCTTGCCCACGTACTTATCATCATTGATAACTTTCTCATAAAAATGAAATATGTGTCCAGTGCAGAAAAAAGTGTAAGCATTAAACAAAAGAGAGAAATACAAGACCACAGGAAAGATGAGACACAAGAAGTCTCAATTAAAATTGAGCACAACTCACATACACTCTCGTAACAATTTAATCCAAAAACGTGAGTTGACTCAATATTAAAAACACAGTATTTTGCGAACCACTTTAAGGATGGCCAACATGTTTCATTGCCTTTTCAACAGTAACAGCAAATTCGTCAGGGCAACCGAGGTCAGCGATCACCTCCCTGGACATCTATACATAAATCACGAGTGACTGACAAACATAAAAAGAAAGAAGATAGACTGGTAAGTCAAGAGAAACACCACCAATTTCGTTCTATTGTCTCAGTAGAGGTAGTTATAAATCATGGACTGTACTACCTTTGTAGACACACGTCCTTTTGTATAGGCAAAATATTTATATTTACCTAGTGAGAGCTATGGGCCCACATACCAGCTATCACATAACTGTAGGGGTGTGTATTATTTATACTTTTCTTCCCCTTACAAACACTTTTGTTGCTTGCCGCTTCACCTGTGGAAACAGACACAAAACGCGAATACATTCAGCACTGTGTTCACCATCAGTCATAAAATCATCCACATCTAGGTCGTGGCGTTCACTCCAGATTCAATACACGGTGTACCTCCGTAGTCTGTAATCACTCTTAATCAAAAATATACTTCAAGATTGGGAGAATTGTCTCCACACATACATACACTTCCCTTGTTTTTTACTGCTTTACACAATAAAATTCAATTCAACACGACTGCCACCCAAACTGGGATACTGTTTCCATCTCTCCTCTTACGCCAGGCTGCTGAATATGATTGACTCTTGTCTCCCTACTCGTAACAATTAATGACATTCCGTGGCACATTGCTACCTGCAAGCCACAAACCGATACTACTCAATACACTCGTCCACATAAAAATAATCAAAAGACGGTGTCTCCACTGACATTCAATCTTGGTTATTCAAATCCTGTCGCAAACACAACACCGGCCCACATACTCTCACCGTTTTGAGTGCAGCACAGCGCGGTCAATCGTCCCGGCGTATCCCTGATCTGTGAGCGCCATCTATTTCAACCAAAATGCAACCGTCATCTTCCTTGTGTCATGTGCGGCTGGCGGTCACATGGTCGCTATCCAGAAGGTCATACAAGCGTCAAAACCGACGCCGTCATCTTAAACTACCAATGTATTAATGTGCACAGGTTTGTCACAGCCATATAGAACTCTGCTCATATACACCCCACGGGCTTAAAATTTTAACAAACCACAACACAAGAGGTGCTCAAGTCCAAAACTAGTTTGTATATTATCATCTTTTCACAAAGAAACTCACGATAGTATTGATTGTCAGCCCTCGCTATAATTAATATGGTGTTCTATTACATACCCCATGAAAAATACCATCATCAACGGTTACATAGACCTATCCTGATGTCCTCACCATACAGAACCAAAACCAGTTGTCCAATATTCACTAGACAACATTAAATGGTCATTCACACGGTGTCTTACAACAATCAATGCTGCTGTCAACCATATTATTAGACCTTATTGAATGATCATTCATCCGGTGTATAACACCCATCAAAGCTCTTAACAACCAGATGGTAATAGCGCTTTACAAGGGCATGGAGGGTTCACCTTACTACTCCCAACCACATATCACATCGATCTAACGTAGGTAAATAACGGCAACAACTAGTGAGTTTATAATCTAGTGTCATGCCTCACAACCACACCGGAGTGCCTATCGGCCACCCCCAAAGACCACAGTGTGCCCAAGATTATTACTCATTGTCAAAGGAGTGAGTACTTAACAGGCATACCATAACTGGACACAAAGGAGCCCCACCTCACGTTATTCTCAGGAAGTTTAACAACCACTGTCTACTAATCCAGTTCCACTCAATTTCGTCATTAAGACCAATCCGGTCCGCCTTCTCGGAGTAAATCCAGCGAGCCTCTTTCATAGCAAGTAGTTGCTTCACATTGTTGGAATCACCCACTACCTTTTCTAGAACCACCCACTTCACTGCTCTGTGGTTATGTTGATTCTCTCGGAAGTGATGGACCAGCCTAGTGGTCAATTTTCCTGTTTTAATAGTGCTGAGATGTTCTTGCACCCTGACCTTAATTTTCCGAGTTGTCAGGCCGATATAATGTAGCCCGCATTGGCATGTCAGTCTATAAATAACATTCACAGAGTTGCAGTTGCTGAACCGATTAAGGTGCCATGTTTTTCCGTTCTGAAGTTGCACACTTGTAGTTTTTTCTGTTAAGGCACACACCGAGCACCCCCCACACGGGTAGTGCCCAGATGGAATAGAAGTATTTACAATTTGCTGCACAAGCCTCATATGGACAAGCCTATCCTTTAAATTCTGTGCACGCTTAAAAGCAAACCTCGGTTGCGGCATTTGATATTCAGAGGTAGACAACAAAGACCAATGCTTTCTTATGGCCTGACGGATCTTTGTGGACAGAGGGTCATAAGTCAGTATGACTGGCAGGCATTCACTTAATTCTTTCATATTCTTTTCAAGGAGGGCTGCCCGCGGAGTGTTATGAGCTCTCTTACGAGCTCTATTGACAATCCGCCTGGGATACACACGTTGCACCAGCCTCTATGTGAGGCTTTCCGATTATTGCAAGTAATCACCTGTAGAAGAACAATTCCTCTGATATCGAAGGAATTGCCCCACCGGGAGGTTATCCCTCAGTGCCCTGGGATGAAAAGATTGATAATGCAACAATGAGTTCTTATCCGTAGGTTTCTGATGCACACTTGAAGTAAGCTTGTTGTTATTAACTCCAATGTCTAAATCAAGATATGGTGCCTTCTCATTACTTATACTCCATATGAATTTAAGGCAGTTATGACGACCATTCAGCCAATCCAAAAATGTATGGAGTTGGCCCTCTGGTCCTGACCATACACACAGCACATCATCAATATACCTCTTCCAGAGGCAAATATGCATCTGGAAGGGGTTAGATGGATGGTACAGATGGTGCTCTTCAAACTGGCCTACATAAATGTAGGCCAGACTGGGCGCAAAAGTTGCGCCCATCGAAGTACCCGATGTCTGCAAAAACAGATCATTTTTATAGCAGAAGTAATTCCGGGTAAAGGCGATCTCAACGCACTACATCACAAAGGACTGGGGAGTATCATAGAACCACTCTTGGGCCCCAAGAGCGTGTGCAGCTGCCACCAGCGTCACCTCTTGGGGTATGCTGGTATAAAGTGATTCAATGTCGATCGTGACTAAGAACTGTTGTGATGGATCAAAATCCATGTCCTCGATAATGTTCAAAACATCAGTAGTGTCCTGGACATAGGACGGTTGTCTCAACACTGATTCTCTTAAAAAAGAAATCTGAAAACTGCGAATGGGGCTCTAACACAGAAGAAATCCCCGAAACTATCGGGCGTCCAGGAGGAGGACGTTGAGCCTTATGAATTTTAGGCAGAACGTAGATTGCCAGTGTTCTGGGCTTTACATTGATTAAAAAATGTGCCTCTTTGCTGGTTATCCATTTCTTTTCTCTTGCTTGTCCCACCATGGTTGTAATCATACTCAAAAGTTCCTCAACAGGATCTCTGGTCAGTGGTTGATAGTTTTTCTTGTCTTGTAGTAGCCTTCCGACCTCAATTTCATAGTCCACGGTATTCATTAGGACTATCGCCCCAATCAATCAATCAATCAATCAATCAAGAAATTTGTATAGCGCGCTACTTACCCGGGGGGTCTCAAGGCGCTTGGGGGGGGTCCGCTACTGCTCGAACAGCCAGGTCTTGAGTTGTTTCCTGAAGGCGAGGTGGTCTTGGGTGATCCGGAGATGGATGGGGAGGGAATTCCAGGTCTTGGCTGCCAGGTTGGAGAAGAATCTTCCTCCCATGGTGGCTCTTCGGATGAGTGGGACGGCGGCGAGGACGTGGCTGGTCGATCGTAGTTGGCGGTGGGAGTGTAGGAGGTCAGGCGGTTGTTGAGGTACCTGGGGCCCAGGTCGTGGAGGGCTTTGTGTGCATGGGTGAGGAGGCGGAACGTGATTCTTTTGCTGACGGGGAGCCAGTGCAGGTCTTTCAGGTGTCTGGAGATGTGGCTGTGGCGGGGGATGTCCAGGATGAGTCGTGTGGAGGCGTTCTGGATGCGTTGGAGTCTTTTTTGCAGTTTGGCTGTGGTTCCGGTGTAGAGGGTGTTTCCGTAGTCCAGTCGGCTGGTGACAAGTGCCTCGGTGACCGTCTTCCTGGTTTCGGTGGGGATCCATCGGAAGATCTTCCAGAGCATGCGAAGGATGTTGAAACATGAAGACGAGACGGCGTTGACTTGTCTGGTCATTGACAGGGAGGAGTCCAGGATGAAGCCCAGGTTGCGTTCGTGGTCCGTTGGTTTGGGTGCGCTGCCTAGGGCCGGGGGCCACCAGGAGTCGTCCCAGGCAGATGGTGATGATCCGAGGATGAGGACTTCCGTCTTGTCTGAGTTCAGTTTCAGGCGGCTGTTCTTCATCCACTCGGCTACTTCTCTCATCCCTTCGTGTAGGTTGGTTCTGGCGGTGGCGGGGTCGTTGGTGAGGGAGAGGATCAGCTGGGTGCCGTCGGCGTAGGAGATGATGTTGAGGCTGTGTTGGCGTGCGATGGCTGCGAGGGGGCTCATGTACACGTTGAAGAGGGTGGGGCTGAGTGATGATCCTTGTGGTATGCCGCAGATGACTTCGGTGGCCTCAGATCTGAACGGGGGGAGGCGGACTCTCTGTGTTCTTCCGGCGAGGAACGAGATGATCCACTCCAGTGCCTTCTCTTGGATTCCGACGTTGCTGAGGCGTTGTACTAGGGTGCGGTGGCAGACAGTATCGAACGCTGCGGAGAGGTCCAGGAGGATGAGGGCCGCTGTTTCCCCGTTGTCGAGCAGGGTTCGGATGTCGTCGGTGGCTGCGATGAGGGCGGTCTAGGTGCTGTGATTGGCTCAGAAGCCGGACTGTGAGTAGTCGAGGGATCCGCTCGTCTCGAGGAAGGCGGCTAGCTGTCTGTTGATGGTCTTCTCGATGACTTTGGCAGGAAACGGGAGGAGCGAGATGGGGCGGTAGTTCTTGAGGTCGGTGGGGTCTGCTGAGGGTTTCTTCAGGAGGGTGCTGAGTTCGGCATGTTTCCAGCTCTCCGGGAAGGTGGCGGTGTTGAAGGAGCAGTTGATGATGTCCCGGAGATGGGGCGCGATGACGGAGTCGGCCTTGTTGAAGACGTGGTGAGGGCATGGGTCGGTTGGCGATCCGGAGTGGATGGTGTTCATCGTGCGGATGGTGTCTTCGGTGTTGACTGGGGTCCAGTCGCGGAGGGTGGTGGTGGGGGGCGTTGGTTCAGTGGTGGGGTGCGTGGTCTGTTCGCCGAAGCTGTTGTGTATGTCTGCGATCTTGCTGTGGAAGAAGGTGGCGAGTGAGTCGCAGAGGTCTTGTGAGGGAGTGATGTCGTTGTTTCCGGCGCTGGGGTTGGAGAGCTCTTTGACGATACTGAAGAGCTCCTTGCTGTTGTGTGCGTTGTTGTCTAGTCGTTCCTTGAATGCTGTCTTCTTGGTGGTGTGGATCAGCTGGTGGTGTTTGCGGGTGGCGTGCTTGAGGGCGGTCATGTTGTCTGTGGTCGGGTTCTTTCGCCAGGCTTTCTCGAGGGTGCGGCAGTTCTTCTTGGAGTTCTTGAGGTCGCCTTTGAACCACGGGGCTTTCTTGCTTCTGGGCCTGCTGGGATGGGTTTTCAGGGGTGCGAGGTCGTCGGCGCAGTTGGTGATCCACTGCGCGAGGTTGTGGGCTGCTTGGTTGGGGTCCGTTGATCTGGCGGGAGGGTTGTGGTTCAGTGATGTGGTGAGCTGGTCGGTGGTGATCTTGTTCCAGTTCCTGCGGGGGACCTGTTGCGGGAGGTGGCGAGTGGTGGTCTTTCTGAAGCTGAAGTGGACGCAGCTGTGGTCTGTCCAGTGGAGTCCGGTGGAGTGGCTGAAGGAGATGTACTTGCTGGAGGAGAAGATTGGGTCGAGCGTGTGTCCGGCGTAGTGGGTGTGGGTGTTCACCAGTTGCTTGAGTCCGAGGTTGGCGAGGTTGTCCAGTAGGGTGGTGGTGTTGTTGTCATTGTTGTTCTCCAGGTGGAAGTTGAGGTCCCCTAGGAGGATGTGGTCAGCGGAGGGGAGGGCGTGTGGGCTGATGAAGTCTGCGATGTCTTTGCTGAATTGTGTGCGGGGTCCTGGGGGTCTGTAGATGAGGGTGCCTCTGAGTGTGGTCTTGGGGTCGGTGTGTATCTGGAAGTGAAGATGTTCGGCGGCTGTGAGGGTGTCTTCGGAGTTGGTCGTGATGCGGATGGTGTTCTTGTGGACGATGGCGATGCCTCCTCCCGTCTGGTTGACGCGGTCCCTCCGGGTGATCTTGTATCCGTCCGGGATGGCTATGGCGATGTCGGGTGCTGAGGAGGCGTTCATCCAGGTCTCCGTGAGGAAGGCGACGTCCGGAGATGTGGTGTCGAGCAGGTTCCATAGTTCCACGGCGTGTCTGTGGACGGAGCGGGTGTTGAGCAGGATGCACTTCAGGTGGTTGCTGTTGGTGCTTGGCTTGGCAGGTGCGGGTGGGTTGCAGGTCCGGATGCAGGGGAACTTGCAGATTTGGCAGGTGAAGGGTCCGTTGGTGTGTCCTGGGGTGGCTTGGTGGCAGCCGAGGAGGCGTCCGGTGTTGAGTGCGCTGAGGGTGGCGGCATCGTACGTCCGGCGGGTGGGATGGCATCTGCGGGGGCCAAGGGGTCTGGCGCTGGGCGCGGTCCAGGCGCGGACGGGCGCAGACGGGCTTGCCTTCGGGGCACCATTGGCACACCCGCTGCGCGTGAATGCTGCGCGTACGTGCGGTCTCTGCCATAAATGGAGAGTGGAGGGGGCGGAGCGAGGGAGGCGCAGCTGGGAGGCGTGAGCGGGGCGGCCAGTGGGGAGGGGAGCGATGCGAGGTGAGGCTGAAGGAACGGGGGTGGGGCCGCGGGGGAGCAACGGCAGGGAGCGGGGAGCGGGGTGGATCAGCGGGAGAACGGAGAGAACAGAAATGCAATCAGGGGCACGACAGTGACAAACAGGGGGAGGAAAACGGCGATAGCAGGCAAACAGTCAGGGGCACAACAGCGGGAGAAACAGAGTACTGGCACAATACAATAAAATAAAATACAATAACAATCCAAGAAACAGTTACTGGCAGTGGCGGCAGTGGCGGCAGCAAACGGGGACTGGGCGCACGCAGGTGGGCCACGCGGCGGGTGGAGCGACCGGCACTGACTAAGTCAGGTCAGGTCACAGCTCCCCGCCTCGCGGACACCACCTTAAATACTCAGTGGGAGGGAGGAGCAGCTGGGAGGCGGGAGCGGGGTGGTGAGTGGGGAGGGGAGCGATGCGAGGTGAGGATGAAGGAACGGGGGTGGGGCCGCGGGGGAGCAGCGGCAGGGAGCGGGGAGCGGGGTGGATCAGCGGGAGAACGGAGAGAACAGAAATGCAATCAGGGGCACGACAGTGACAAACAGGGGGAGGAAAACGGCGATAGCAGGCAAACAGTCAGGGGCACAACAGCGGGAGAAACAGAGTACTGGCACAATACAATAAAATAAAATACAATAACAATCCAAGAAACAGTTACTGGCAGTGGCAGCGGCAAACGGGGACTGGGCACACACAGGTGGACCACGCGGCGGGTGGAGCGACCGGCACTGACCAGGTCAGGTCAGGTCACAGCTCCCCACCTCGCGGACACCACCTTAAGTACTCAGTGGGAGGGAGGAGCAGCTGGGAGGCGGGAGCGGGGTGGCGAGTGGGGAGGGGAGTGATGCGAGGTGAGGCTGAAGGAACGGGGGTGGGGCTGCGGGGGAGCAGCGGCAGGGAGCGGGGTGGATCAGCGGGAGAACGGAGAGAACAGAAATGCAATCAGGGGCACGACAGTGACAAACAGGGGGAGGAAAACGGCGATAGCAGGCAAACAGTCAGGGGCACAACAGCGGGAGAAACAGAGTACTGGCACAATACAATAAAATAAAATACAATAACAATCCAAGAAACAGTTACTGGCAGTGGCGGCAGCAAACGGGGACTGGGCACACACAGGTGGGCCACGCGGCGGGTGGAGCGACCGGCACTGACCAGGTCAGGTCAGGTCACAGCTCCCCGCCTCGCGGACACCACCTTAAGTACTCAGCGGGAGGGAGGAGCAGCTGGGAGGCGGGAGCGGGGTGGCCCCACCTTTATCAGCCGACTTTATTGTCAGTGCGAAATTATCCTGTAGAGATCTTACTGCTGCCAATCACTCTGACTCATGTTATTCAAAGTATGTTGATTCTGTGATTCCTCCAGCAACTTTATTTCATCCAACACTTTCCTCTCAAATACTAAGACTTCTGGACTAATTGAAGAGCTAGGTGGGCAGAACTGAGATGGACGGTGAAGGGTGGTTGAGAAGATAGAGGGAGGGTTTAGTTCGCAAAAAACGTTTTGATTTTTATCTTTCTTATAGACTCTTGTATTTCCATTCTACACTTGAATGGATCATGGCGAGGGGTAGGGACGTACCCAAAATCTTTATTAAGCACCCTTAGTTCATCAGGTGTTAATAGATGGTCAGATAAGTTAACTACGATATTATTCATATCAGGGTCCTGCCTCTGCTCCGAGTTACCCGTGGCGAAAACGTCTGCCATGTCTGTGCCTGGTTCTGGCGGGCCCTGCCTCTGCCCCTCGTTCCTCCACCTCTGTTTTCCCTTGGGGTCTGGGATAAAAAAGAACGTAACAACATTCCCAAGTCCTGATTTGACTGTGACTGGGGGTTAAACCTCACCCTTTGGTCTGGTGCCTGACCCCCTTCTTTCTCCTCACTTGATGTATTGTCAAAGGTCCAATTTTGGGGGGTGCGTCTAGCTTGTACTCGGCCTCCCCTCTGATATCTATTCTGTGGTACTTGCTCGTTCCCCTGCTGGTAGTACTTATCTTCAGTGTAGGGAAAAGCCCACACATGGGAGTATCTCTCTAAATTCCTCCACACACCTTTTATTTTTTGATTCACCATATAGTTCTTATAGTCACTCAAATCGTCCTGTGTACTCTGTAACTGCTCCTTTGTATCCACAATGGTCGTGTCTGCTTTTATATTCTCCTCTAACTCCAAAATCTTTTTTAACAAATCCTCATTCAGCCTCTTGGCGGTCTGAATGATCAAAATCAGCCAATCCCTAGTGCATTTGTTAGCTATAAAGCTCCAATCTACATGGAATTGCTTGTCCTCCAGAAAAATTCTGGCTCGATTCTGACCAACAAACTTGTAGGAGCAACGCCTGCTCGATAATATTCGGTCATTAAAGCCCCATGTAACGCTACTCTTACTTGTCGCTTCAATAATATTGTGAGTTTCTTTGTGAAAAGATGATATTATACAAACTAGTTTTGGACTTAAGCACCTCTTGTGTCGTGGTTTGTTAAAATTTTTAACAATGCCCGTGGGGTGAATATGAGCAGAGTTCTCTATGGCTGTGACAAACCTGTGCACATTAATAAATTGGTAGTTTAAGATGGCGTCGTCGGTTTTGACGCTTGTATGATGTTCTGGATTGCGACCATGTGACCGCCAGCCGCACATGACGCAAGGAAGAGGATGGTTGCGTTTTGGTTGAAATAGATGGCACTCACACATCAGGGAGATGCCGGGACGATTGACCGCGCTGTGCTGCACTCAAAATGGTGAGAGTATGTGGGCCGGTGTTGTGTTTGCGACAGGATTTGAATAACCATGATTGAATGTCAGTGGAGACACCGTCTTTTGATTATTTTTATGTGGACGAGTTTATTGAGTAGTATCGGTTTGTGGCTTGCAGGTAACAATGTGCCACGGAATGTCATTAATTGTTACGAGTAGGGAGATACGAGTCAATCATAGTCAGCAGCCTGGCGTAAGAGGAGAGATAGAAACAGTATCCCAGTTTGGGTGGCAGCCGTGTTGAATTGAATTTTATTGTGTAAAGCAGTTCAAAACAAGGGGAGTGTATGTATGTGTGGAGACAATTCCCCCGTTCTTGAAATACATTTTTGATTAAGAGTGATTACGGACTACGGAGGTACACCGTGTATTGAATCTGGAGTGAACGCCATGACCTAGATATGGATGATTTTATGACTGATGGTGAACACAGTGCTGAATGTATTCGCGTTTTGTGTCTGTTTCCACAGGTGAAGCGGCAAGCAACAAAAGTGCTTGTAAGGGGAAGAAAAGTGGCTACAAAGGTAGTACAGTCCATGATTTATAACTACCCGTACTGAGAAAACAGAATAAAATTGGTGGTGTTTCTCTTGCCTTACCAGTCTATCTTCTTTCTTTTTATGTTTGTCAGTCACTCATGATTTATGTATAGATGTCCAGGGAGGTGATCGCTGACCTCAGTTGCCCTGAAGAATTTGCCGTTACTGTTGAAAAGGCAATGAAACATGTTAGCCATCCTTAAAGTGGTTAGCAACATACTGTGTTTTTAATATTGGGTCAACTCACGTTTTTGGATTAAAGAGTTATGAGCGTGTATGTGAGTTGTGCTCAATTTTAATTGAGACTTCTTGTGTCTCATCTTTCTTGGGGTCTTGAATTTCTCTCTTTTGTTTAATTCTTACACTTTTTTCTGCACTGGACATATATTTAATTTTTATGAGAAAGTTATCAATGATGATAAGTACGTAGGCAAACTGGCAAGAACCTGCCAGTAGCTCCTCTGGTGGTGCGCACGTGAAATACTTTCTCATTTCTCCACACTTTTTGAAATATTTTTCTTTGTGGCATGCACACACACCCAAGTGTTGAGTGATCTGATTATAGACTGGTTTCCCCGCTGTGGGAATTTTTTAGATTATTGAGTATTGAGGCACAGGGGGATTAGGTTAAAATTCATGAAAACAACTACCTAATTAGGGAAAAGATAAAAATATCGCCCTACAGTGATCCTACATATTTATGACATAAATTGTTGAAAGTGCCCAAGAGAGTGCCAGGTCTTTTTGTGAGATTACCAAGTGACCAATGCTAGCAATGTCAGGACAGACAATTCCTTGGCAATTGTTAATTTCACCTGGGGAGGGGTAACTGGCCCTAAAAAGGTTGTGGTAAGTGCAGACCTACCTGTTGAATGCTTGTTGGGCAATGATTTAGAAACTTCAGCTTGGGCTGAAGTGGAACTCAGGACTCATGCATACATGTTGGGTATCCCTGCAGATGTATTTGCTATGACTAGGTCACAGGCAAAAATGTCTTTCACTGAAGATGCCCTGGATCCTGGAAAATGGACCAGGCACCTCCCAAGAGGAGTAGCAGTAGGGGTAAGGCAGTGTCTTCCCCCGACTCAGAGAGCAGCTCAGTCTCTTGAGGGAGATGATCTTAGTCCTGAAGAAGGAACTGTCCCAGGGGAGCTTGAGCCTGATCAGGTTGAGTTCTTGGGGACAGGGGGCCTTTCCAGGGCAGATCTGAGCCAGGAGCATCTGAGCTGCCCCTCTCCTGAACCCCTCAGACAGCAAGCTGCTGCTGAGGCTGCAGGGAGTGCCAGTGGGTCCCATAGGATCTACTGGAATGATGGACTCCTGTAATCAGAGAGTAGAGACTCCAAGCCTGGTGCTACCAGGAGGTTGGTTATACCTCTGAAGTTTAGGGGCTTCCTATTGACATTGGCACATGAAATCCCATTAGCAGGTCACCTAGGCCAAAACAAGACTTGGGACAGGATTGTCCCTCACTTTCATTGACCTCACGTGTCAGAAGACACAAAGGAGTTTTGTCGCTCCTGTATCATCTGTCAAGCCAGTGGTAAGGCAGGTGGTACTACAAAGGTCCCCCTGATACCACTACCTGTGGTGGGGGTTCCCTTTGAGAGGGTTGGGATCGACATTGTTGGTCCCATGGATCCTCAAACTGCATCTGGGCACAGATTTATACTGGTGGTGGTGGACCATGCCACTAGGTATCCAGAGGCAATCACTCTCAGAACTACCACAGCCCCTGTGGTGGCAAGGGCCCTCCTGGGAATCTTTTCCAGGGTGGGTTTCCCTAAGGAGGTAGCATCAGACAGAGTTGCAAACTTCATGCTTAGTTACTTGACTGCTATGTGGAAGGAGTGTGGAGACAATTACAAATTTGCCACCCCTTATCACCCATAATGCAATGGGTTTGTTGAAAGGTTCAACAAAACCCTCAAGGGCATGATTAAAGGTCTCCCAGAAAAGCTTAGGCGCAGATGGGGCATACTTTTGCCCTGCCTTCTCTTTGCCTACAGAGAGGTTCCTCAGAAGAGGGTGGTTACAGCCCTTTTGAACTTCTGTTAGGGGTCCATTGTGTCTAGTGAAGGAGGGATGGGAGTTACCTCTCAAACCCCCTAAACAAGATATTGTGGACTATGTACTTGTTCTCCGCTCCAGGAGTACATGAAGAAGGCATTCAAAAAACTTGATGCTAGCCAGGCATTGCAAAAGGCCTGGCATGACCAAGAAGCTGTGCTCACTGTTTACCAGCCAGGGCAGAAAGAATAGGTGTTGGAGCTGTGGCCCCAGCAGCCCTCCAAGACAAGTGGAGGGGCCCTCATATAATCATTGAGCAAAAGGGAGAGGTTACCTACCTGATGGACCGTGGAATTCCCAGGAGCCCCCATAGGGAGCTCCATGTGAATAGGCTCAAACCATATGCTGACAGGGCAGACATGGGCTTGCTCATGGCTACTGATGAGGGACAGGAGGAAGAGATTGATCCACTCCCTGACCTGCTCTCACAGAACCCTGATGAAGGTTCAGTTAGCGGTGTAGCATTGGCAGGCAGCGTCACTGTCCAGCAGCAAACTGATTGCAGACAAGTTCTTAATCAGTTTAGACATATGTTTTCACTGACTCCAAGTCAGACTACCTGGTGCACTCATGAAGTGGACACTGGGAACAGTCTGCCTGTTAAAAACAAGAATTACAGGCAACCTGACCATGTCAGGGACTGCATCAGGATTGAAGTCCAGAAGATGTTGGATTTCGGAGTTATTTGAACCCTCAGATAGCCCTTGGGCTAGTCCAGTAGTCTTAGTACCTAAATGTAGAAGAGTAGGATCTGCACTTATGTTGCCCCCCCTTATTTTTGATGTTAACACTGGTTTCTGGCTATATTCTGGCTGGGTCCCTGCTAATCAGGGCCCCAGACTCTCTGTTCTCTCTAAACAACTTGGAGTGCATATTAGATGCACTAGTGATTGGATACTGTGGTACCTTATGAGCCCCTAAAATATGGTACCCTAGGTACCAAGGGCATAGGTACTTCACAGGCCTACCAGGGGCTGAAGCATGTATTTTGCCACCCCTGGGAAGCAGACCAAATCGAACACCACAGGCCTGCTACTGCAGCCTGGGTGAGGTAGGGTTAGCAGTCCTCACTGAGGTATAGGTTCCTATATCTCACCATACACACACATATAAACCTATCAGTCACCCCTAAGGCAGGCCCTATCAATCCTGAGGGCAGGGTGCTTAGTTTACAATGTGAGGGGGTGCCTCTGCATGAGCAGGACCCCTCTGCAGCTGGCAGAGTCTATTCTCTGTGGCTGTTTGTGGATGCGGTTAAATCATATACTCTTAAGTGTATTATAACCTACAGGTAAATGCTAACTTTGGAATGACTGCATCAAAACATGTTGTGTTTGGTGTCAAACAACTTGGAATCATACCCCCACACCAGTCACTGGTGTGGGAGTATGATCCCACCCTTCTAGAGGGGACGGCATGTACCCACTGTGGAAACACGGTAGAAAACTGAAAGAGCCCTGGCATAACAAAATGGATGCCACCAGCACAGACACTGGGCTGCCCTCCTGCTGCTGACTGAAACTCGCAGTGGAGGAGGCCCAACAATAGGTATCCTGTCACAGGGAGGTGTCACCACCATCCAGACAGGATTTAGTGTATTGGGGCTGGGTGGGTGCACTCCTAGAGTGCTTTGAAGTCCTGCACTGGGGGAACAGTTGGCTCCTCTGTGCATATGCCAGCTCAAACCGGTTCAAGGGCTACCTGTCCCTGCTCTGGTGCGAAACTGGACAAAGGGAAGTGGGTGTAACCATCCCCTACCCTGACCCTCCCAGAGGAGTGGTCATAAAGCTAGTCCCTCCCTTTCTTTTAGTATAAGATAAGGAACCCTTGCCATTGCAAACTAGATTCCCCTGGACGAGGCTTTACAAGAAGAATCCTGGCCCTTCGACGTTCCACTACCTTTGGAAGACAGAACAATCTCCCTTGGAGTCAAGGAGTGACTCCCCTGCTTGGCAGGCACCAAAACTTTGAATCAACGGTCGCAAACTCCTGCAGACCCAGAAGTGGATTTCCTGACTTCTCGACGGCCATTGTGAGTCCCCTGCAGAGCTGAGGCGAGTGGACCCCATGAGTGACGAGGAACAGCAATACCCGGATACCGTGCACTATTGTCGAGTGCAACCCCTTCACGGCGTTCTACGAACTTGTGCATTGGACCATTTGTGGTCCAAGCCTCCAGCAGGTTCTGCACCGCAAATCAGAGGCCTACCCCGTCCCGAGTGACCGTGGGCTCCTGTAAAGCATTTCCTCACGAGGTGTCTTCGCGATCCCTTGCCCCTTGGCTTGTGGGTCCCCTGAAGACTTTCTTATCAAACCAAAGAGCTCCCCTGGTTGCTCCAGGCATGCCCTCACTCACCCTCGCAGGGTGAGTCCCTCAGACCTTGCTGGTATGCACCGCTGATTTTATTCACTTTCCACGAGACTTGCTGTTGCCAAGGCATGTTGGCTCTAATCCGGTTGCTAACACCTCAGTAAGCTGCAGACGTCATGGTACACTCTGAATCCAGCTGCTGGTCATCGTCGATGCCTCCTGAACCTCGTGGGCGAAGAGTCAAAACACCCTTGATCACCTGAAATCACCCGACTTCCGTGGGCATCCATCTTCCTGGCCCCGGGTCACTGGCAAGTGACTGTGAACACTGTCCCTTCTGCTTTCAGGTCATCTTCATCTTGAATCCAGCCTTGGATTCCACCGGACACTTCTCCAGTCTTCGCAAGCAGCAAATCTTCTTTGGCTTCCATAGAAACAACGACGTGACCCGACACCAAAAGACACCTATGCACCCGGCTTCCCTGGGTGAGGTAACTCGTGCACTCCGGTGCCCTAGTGTGTGTTGGCCCTCGAATTACTTACCTTGTAAGTGGCTTGCTTGTAGACTTACTCGAAGTACCCTAAAACTTTAAAAATCCAATCGCGACTTGCTCCATTGAAATCAATAGGGAAACCGTGGCTGTGTTCTCGCACTGCACGCGTTTCCCGAGGGTCTTTTACTTACCTGCCTTGGGTGGATTAGTGAAGCCCCATCGATTCTACAGGCCCTAGGCCTTGTCCCCTTGCAAGTCAACTTTCCTAAACCTCTTTTTTAGTATATGGTCTTGTACGCCCCTAGGGCCCCATCCATATTTGTGCTTAACTTATTGTGAAACGTTGATATTTGAATGTGTTCCTGACTTCTAATCTCATAAAGAGATTAGTAGAGTGTGCCTAGTAATAAATACATATATATATTTGATATATATACCTGTGTGGTGTCCTTTCATTTGGTAATTCAAGAGATTATAAGGTAAAACAAGCTGCTTTACATTCCTCTGAGACTTAGCCTGAAGGCTGCTCTCCACAGCTACTACTAGGATAGCTTTCTTTAAAAGGTTGTCTTAAACCTATTTACCATAAGAGTCGAATTGTTCTGGTGCAAGGTGGCCACTATAACTAGTGACCAGCATATGCCAGGCCAACTTCTCACAGTTGGTGTTAGCATACAGACGAGAAAACTTTATTAGGCCATTACGGAGGAACAAAGGAGCAGGTTTATACTGCTAAATGTCTCCGTAGATGGCACTGAAAGAAACAAGTGTTCAAGGGAAACCCCCAATGGGGTAAAAGGTTATAACTAATTAAATGAGTAAAAACAGAGTAAGTATGAGAAAAACAGAAAAAATGAGAGCTGTCCATGGGGCTGTGGCCCAAGTCAACATTTCAGTAACAAATAGTGCTCAATATGTAATGGAAGGCCTTGGTAAATCTGATGGTTACGGGGCCAGGACCAGCATCCCATATTATGCAAAGGGAAGACTACCCTACCCAGAGGATTGGTCCTCCTTCCTATTCGAGGGATAAATTCCCAAAAGAAGAACGGTTACAAAAAAGAGTTACAAAAAAAAAGGGGGGGGGGGGTGGAAAAAATGGTTTACATAATGTTTTATATAAGGCTCAGAGGTGTGCATGTGACTAATGTTTCAACACTGAAGCCCAGGGGATGTTGGCATTTAACCCTTTTTTATGAGTGCCCAGCCGGTACACCCATCTTTGTTCTTTTTCAAAAAGGATTTCTTGGGTGTTGCATTGTGTTTGCACATGTTCGATGACTGCCCATCTGAGATCATTAGCAGTGTGATTATGCTGTATAAAGTGTTCACTTAGTTTAGTGGTAATTCTACCACAGCGGATGTTGCTACGATGTGCACTAACTCGTAATTTCACTTTACGTGTTGTCATGCCCACATAGCGTAACTCACACGCACATGTTATCAGATAAACCACATTGGTGGAGTTACAGTTGGTGTGGGCTCGCTGTGTCCACGTCTTGCCCTGTTCCAAATTTAGCACCTTTGTATGCTTAATCAGATGACAAATGCTGCAGTTCGTGCAAGGGAAATGGCCCATGATTTTAAGTAAACCCCATGCCTTAGTGATCGTTGGATCTCTTGTTGGGTTTTCTCTAGGGCGTGTATGGACTAGGGTATCTTTAAGGCTACGTCCTTTTTTGAATGAGAAAAGCGGTTTATCCCAATTGCGATTATTGCTGGTGAGGATACTCCAATGTTTGTTAACAGCTTTTTTTACTGAATTTGACGCACTGCTGTAAGTTGTTACGCATGTCAAAGGTAGTTCTTTATTTTCCATGGGGTTATCTTCAAGAAGCGCCTCTCTTGGCTGTTTCCGCGCTCTTTTATAGCCTTTGTTAAGGATTTTATCTGGGTAACCCCCATGTTTTAGCTTGGTGGTGAGGTCGGTGGACTGTTTACAGAAGTCTTAAAAATTGCTACAGTTTCTCCTTACCCTGAGATATTGGCCATAGGGTAGGTTTTCTGGTAAAGGTCTTGGGGGAAACTGGGGAATTCAAGAAGGCTGTTCCTGGCAGCGGGTTTGTAGTGAGTTTTGGTTGTTAGACACCCATTGGACTTAGAAATCACAACGTCCAGGAATATGACTGATTGGGAGCTACAGGTGTGAGTGAATCTTAAATTAAGATCCAAGGTATTTAACCATTGTAAGAAAGTCATTAGGTCATTCTCCGCACCTTTCCAGATAAGGAGGATATCGTCTATGTATCTCTTCCAAAAAATAATGGAAGAGGAGTAGGGATTGGCAGCACTTTGGAGGCATCTACATTCAAAATCATGAATGTAGAGGCCCGCTACACTAGGGGCAAAAGTGCTGCCCATAGAAGTCCCGGTTGACTGCAAGTAGATGTCTCCCTTGTATTCAAAAATGTTTTGTTTAAGTGCCAAAGTGGCACATTCCAGAATAAATTCCTTGGGTGTTTGGTAGTCCCAATTTATACCATCGAGGGCCTCGCCCAGGACTCTGATGGTTTCGTCCTGGGGAATGCTCGTATAAAGACTCTCGATGTCTAGGGTCACTAATGTGGTGGTCTCAGTGTCAATTGATAGTTCTTGAAGTAAGTTAAGGAGGTTCTTAGTATCCTTAAGGTAGGTGAGAGTTTTCTTGATTAAAGGTTTGAGAAAATAGTTGCAAAAACGGGACAGAGGCTCAAAATGAGAGCCAATGCCCGAGACAATGGGGCGACCTGGGGGAGGCATTTTGTTTTTGTGTATTTTTGGCACGGTATAGAAATAGGGCACTACACTATCCCCTGCTGTCAAAAAATCTGCCTCATGTTTAGTAATGTGACCATTATCCTCTGCCTCTCTCACAAGGTTAGTAATGCGAGCCTTGAGTTCTGCTGAAGGGTCCGTCGTGAGTGGTTGGTAGTTTGCCCTGTCACTCAGCAAGCGTTTGCACTCATTGTCATAATCAACCGTGTTTTGTATCACGATACCACCGCCTTTATCAGCCGGTTTGATTGTGATGGAGGAATTAGCTTTTAAACTATTAAGTGCCTTGTATTCTAGTGCACTCAGATTTTTGAATGGTCTGGGTTCATCAAGGGTATCGATTTCTAGAAAGACCGCCTGCTCAAAAGCAGTGATTTCTGCTGGTATTGTGTGAGGGGGCGGTTTGAAAGTTGATTTATTTCTCAAGCCGGTGTCACCTTTAACAGTGTTAAAAGCTCCTTCTTCTTTTCCTTCAAAAAAGGCCTTTAATTTCAGCTTTCTGAAGAAGTTGGCGAGTTCGGAATGAAGACTGAACTTGTCCAGACGGGCAGTTGGCACAAAGCCTAAACCTTTCTCAAGGACCTGTGTCTCTAAAGGGGAAAGAGTTACATTGGAGAGGTTAACAATTAGACTCCCTGGGCACTCGTGCTCGCCTGTTGGGATTTGCTGCAGGTATTGTTGCCCACTGGGTCGTACTGTTCCCATCGAACTTGGTTGGATCCTCTCCTCTTGCCTCTCCCTCTCCGGCCTCCATCTAAAAAAGGCTGGCGGTAGGTATTTTGTTGGAAATGTGGTGCCTGCATATAGCCAGGATTCCATCCCATCATCGGGACATGAGGGGGTTGGAAGTGCATCGGATGTATCCCTCCTCCAGGCATCTGATATGGATGCCATATCGGTTGTGGGAAATTTGGTCTGGTCATCCCTCTGGCTCCTCCCCTCTCCTGTCTTTGTTTGTAACTGCCATTGCTGGAACCACTTGATATTGAGGAATTATCATCAGAGAGATCAGAGTTTGAACTATTTCTGCTTGTCAGAGTATATGTAGGGTCGGCATATGGATAGGCCTTGGTAAAAGTACATTTTTTCAGATCTTTCTGGAAATGGTTACTTTTGCTTGCATCAGACCCTCCTTGTACTCTGATGTCCTTATTGATTTCATCCAATCTCTTTTTATAGCCCGTAAGGGTGGTTTTGAAGTGGTTCTCTGTTTTTTGGATCTCAATCATAAGTGTTTCCGAAAGTCTCACTGCTGTTTTCATAATTAACACCAGCCAATCGCGCATACAGTGCCACGCGATAATTGCCCATTCTTTCCTAAAGGTGGCATCCTCTAGGAAGATACGTGGGGCATTAGTAATTAGCAGACCCTTCGGCACGGTGTTAGTGCGAAGGTATTCAGTTAAGATTGTCCCGTGTAAGATGGTCCGAATCCTATTTTTCTTCTGCTCTGATAATTTGTCCCATTCACTAGTGTGGGTTATAGCCTGCGAGATTGCAGGATCAGCGAAGAGGGAAGGGCGTGCCAGAATGGCATCCACCTCTGAATCGGGATAGGTGAGACCCAGGTTTTCCATCATGAAACAAAAGTGAGGAAAACAGAGAAAGGAAGAAGGTGAGGTGTTAGGGGACCTCCTAGGAAGAAAGAGAGAAACTCTCACAGCTGTGCACTGCTAACTATGTTGAAAACAACAGGAGAGGGAGGGAATAAAATAGGAACACTCTCAGTCCCCCAAGGTAAATCTAGTCATAACAACAAAAGAGTATGCCTTGCAAACAATGAATGTAGAGCACGACAGGAGAATCCAAATTGGATCTTTATAAAGCCCTCACTCACCAACCTGGTTGGTGACATGCTTCATCATTGGGCCCCACCAGGAGAGGCCGAGTGCCACCCTGGTGTGCTACAACGCCAGAATTACTGCGGAGCTGGTTATTCGCGTGTAGTGAATAGTGAAGGAGTGAATCTTAAAAGTATTGCGATTGTGTCAAAAAATATTTTATTAGAGGCCAATCGGACACAGTAAAAACAAGGTGTGGGACGAAAAGCTGAATAAATTGTTCAGCAGAGTCCGCTTAGGAGGTGGTCAACATGTTTCTGCCTATGTGTTGTAATTTTAACGGGCCTTCTTCAGGACAATTAAGTGTAAACCCCGACGGTATGGGCGCGCTAAGACCCACCCTAACCTGAGGTTCCAAGTGTGAAAAAAGAAAAAAAGTGTAAAAACATATACACGTGTCATCTGGCATCCCTCGTACGTGGGAGGAACCGAGTTTATTCTGGTTGAACATAACATACACAGACATACATAAAAAGAAAATGACAAACATAATCGTTAGCCGTGATTCATTCCCTAACTCACCGTTGAATATACAGATACTGGTGCTCTACGTAGTGCACATAAGCAGTAACACTTATCAGTACGTGCTGCTTTTGAGAAACAATGTGCACTAAAGATGGTAAGCCAAAATCAATTTTGTGAAAGAATCTCACAACAGAGTCAAATATTATGTCCATCGTGAGTTGTATTGATAAGCATGAACTTATGTGAGAAACACTATGCGTAAAGCTTTTTAGACAAAGCGCAATTGGGCATTGGATATTTACAAAGAAAAGAAAGAGATATCTCACATAAGATGCAGTCACTAACTACATCATGGGTCTCGGGAGGGGGGTGGTAGAAACAATGGCACACCCTAAGGGTTAAAAGGAAAGGGAAATAGAAGGTGATCGGTTATTAAGGAAAGACCAAAATACCGCATTACTTATCTTATCAAGCGAACATGGAGGACTCACGCCTGCAGTGCTTAACACCCGCTTGGTGCCTGCAAATACCTTCTTGAACCGGACCCCGATGACAAAGTAGTGGGGGACCGGCTTGTATTTTAAACAGATTTACCGGAGGCTTGCAAGGAGGCGGAGTCACGTCACGGGGCGTGGTCACGTGAGTGCTGAAGGCATCATGTTCCATACACCAATCCGGAGTTAGGAAACTCTGACGGCCATCATTGGACGAATCATAGGGTAGATATCAAAGTTCGTTGTCAGGGAAACATCGGGCTGTATGTACGCGCTGACAGATTAGGTTGGTGTTAGCATCAAGACAAGAAAACTTTATTAGGCAATTACGGAGGAACAAAGGTGTGATATGAGGTCAACCTCAAGTGGTGGTATGAGGTCAACCTCGGGTGGTGTGGTAGTATGAGGTCAATCTCAGGTGGTGGTATGAGGTCGACCATGGGTGGTGCTGGTATGAGGTCGACCTCAGGTGGTGGTGGTGGTATGAGGTCCACCTCGGGTGTTGGTATGAGGTCAACCTCAGGTGGTAGTGGTGGTATGAGGTTGACCTCGGGTCATGGTGTGGTGTTGGTATGAGTTCGACCTCAGGTGGTGGTGGTGGTATTATGAGGTCGAGCTCAGGTGGTGGTGGTATGAGGTCAACCTCAGATGGTGGTGGTATGAGTTCAACCTCGGGTGGTGGGGGGGTGGTGGTATTGGTGGTGGTAGTATGACATTGACCTCCTTTGGTGGGGGTGGTAGTGTTGGTGGTATAAGGTTGACCTCAGCTGGTAGGGGTGGTGGTGGTATGAGGTCAACCTCAGGTGGTGGTGGTGGTGGTATGAGGTCGACCTCAGGCGGTGGTGGTATGAGTTAGACCTTGGATGGTGCTGGTGGTATAAGGTTGACCTTGGGTGGTGGTGGTGGTGCAAGGTCAACCTCAGGTGGTGATAGTGGTGTGGTGGTGGCATGAGGTTGACCTTGGGTGGTGGTGGCATGAGGTCGACCTCAGGTGGTGGTAGTGGTAAGAGTTTGACCTAGAGTGGTGGTATGAGGTCAACCTTGGGTGGTGGTAGTATGAGGTCAACCTCGGGTGGTAATAGTGGTATGAGGATGACCTCTGGTGATGGAGGTGATAAGAGGTCAACCTCGAGTGGTGATATGAGGTCAACCTCGGGTGGTGGTGGTGCTGGTGGTGTGAGGTCGACCTCGGGTGGTGGTGGTGGTATGAGGTCTACCTTGGGTTGTGGTGGTGATATGAGGTTGACCTCGGGTGGTGGTGGTGGGATGAGGTCGACCTCAAGTCGGGTTGGTGGTGGTATTAGGTTGACCTCTGGTGGTGGTGGCATGAGGTCAACCTCGGGTGGTCGTGGTGGAAAGAGGTCGACCTCCGGTAGTGGTGAAAGTAAGAGGTCGACCTTAGGTAGTGGTGGTGGTGATGGTACGAGGTCAACATTGGGCGATGGTGGTGGTACGAGGTTGACCTTGAGTGGAGGTGGTGTTGGTATGAGGTAAACCTTGTGTGGTGGTGGTGGTAGTGGTTTATGGTTGACCTCGGGTGGTGGTAGCAGGTTGACCTTGGGTGGTGGTGGTATGAGGTTGACCTTGTGTGGTGGTGGTGGTAGTGGTTTATGGTTGACCTCGTGTGATGGTGGTGATAGGAGGTTGACCTCGAGTGGTGGTGGTGGTATGAGATTGACCTAAGGTGGTGGTGGTGATGGTGGTAAGTGGTCGACCTTGGGTGGTGATGGTATTAGGTCGATCTCAGGTGGTGGTGGTATGAGGTCAACCTCAGATGGTGGTGATATGAGGCCTACCTTGGGTGGTGGTGGTATGGGGTTGACCTCAGGTGGCAGTGGTGGTATGAGGTTGACCTCTGGTGGTGGTGGTAGTATGAGGTCGAACTCGGGTGGTGGTGGTAGCATGAGGTCGACCTCAGGTGGTTGTGGTGGTGGTATCAGGTTGACCTCAGGTGGTGGTAAGAGGTTGACCTCGGGTGGTGGTGGTGGTGGTATGAGGTCGACCTCTGGTGGTGGTATGAGGTTGATTTCGGGTGGTGTTAAGAGATAGATCTCAGGTAGTGGTGGTGGTAAGAGGTCGACCTCGGGTGGGGTTGTAGTGGTAGTAAGAGGTCGACCTCGGGTGATGGTGGTAAGAGGTTGACCTCGGGTGGTGGTAGTGGTAAGAGTTCGACTTCGAGTGGTGGTATGAGGTCAAACTTGGGTGGTGGTAGTAGGAGGTTGACCTCGTCTGGTGGTGGCATGAGGTTGACCTTGGGTGGTGGTGGCATGAGGTCAACCTCAGGTGGTGATATGAGGTCAACCTCAAGTGGTGGTGGTATGAGGTCGACCTCAGGTGGTGGTAGTGGTAAGAGTTTGACCTTGAGTGGTGGTATGAGGTCAACCTTGGGTGGTGGGAGTATGAGGTCAACCTCGGGTGGTAATAGTGGTATGAGGATGACCTCCGGTGATGGAGGTGATAAGAGGTCAACCTTGAGTGGTGATATGAGGTCATCCTCAAGTGGTGGTGGGCTGGTGGTATGAGGTCGACCTCGGGTGGTGGTGGTGGTGGTATGAGGTCAACCTCGGGTGGTGGTATGAGATCTTCCTTGGGTGATGTTTTTATGAGGTTGACCTGGGGTGGTGGCATGAGGTCGACCTCGGGTGGTGGTGGTATAAGGTCAACCTCCCGTGGTGGTAGTATGAGGTCGACCTCGGGTGGTAGTGGTATGAGGTCGATTTCGGGTGGTGGTAAGAGATCGATCTCAGTTGGTGGTAGTAAGAGGTCGACCTCGGGTGGTGTGGTGGTAAGAGGATGACCTTGGGTGGTGGTGATATGAGGTTGACCTCGGCTGGTGGTAGTATGAGGCCAACCTTGGGTGGTGGTAAGAGGTCGACCTCGAGTGGTGGTGATAGGAGGTCAACCTCCGGTGGTGGTGGATGTATGAGGTCAACCACTGATGGTGGAGGTAGTGTTATGAGGTCGACATTGGGTGATGGTGGTATGAGGTTGACCTCGGCTGGTGGTGGCATGAGGTTGACCTTGGGTGGTGGTGGCATGAGGTCAACCTCAGGTGGTGGTGGTGGTGGTATGAGGCCGACCTCAGGTGGTAGTGATGGTGGTGGTGTTATGAGGTTGACCTCAGTTGGTGATGGTGGAGGTATGAGGTTGACCTCAGGTGGTGGTGGTGGTGTTATGAGGTTGACCTCATTTGGTGATGGTGGTAGTTTGAGGTGAACCTCAGGTGGTGGTGGTTGTATGACGTCAACCTCGGGTGGTGGTGGTGGTAGTATGAGGAAAACCTCGGGTGGTGGTGGTATGAGGATGACCTCCGGTGATGGAGGTGATAAGAGGTCAACCTTGAGTGGTGATATGAGGTCATCCTCGAGTGGTGGTGGGCTGGTGGTATGAGGTCGACCTTGGGTGGTGGTGGTGGTGGTATGAGGTCAACCTCGGGTGGTATGAGATCTTCCTTGGGTGATGGTTTTATGAGGTTGACCTCGGGTGGTGGCATGAGGTTGACCTCGGGTGGTGGTGGTATAAGGTCAACCTCCCGTGGTGGTAGTATGAGGTCGACCTCGGGTGGTAGTGGTATGAGGTCGATTTCGGGTGGTGGTAAGAGATCGATCTCAGGTGGTGGTGGTGGTAAGAGGTCGACCTCGGGTGGTGTGGTGGTAAGAGGATGACCTTGGGTGGTGGTGATATGAGGTTGACCTCGGCTGGTGGTAGTATGAGGCCAACCTTGGGTGGTGGTAAGAGGTCGACCTCGAGTGGTGGTGATAGGAGGTCAACCTCCGGTGGTGGTGGTTGTATGAGGTCAACCACTGATGGTGGAGGTAGTGTTATGAGGTCGACATTGGGTGATGGTGGTATGAGGTTGACCTCGGCTGGTGGTGGCATGAGGTTGACCTTGGGTGGTGGTGGCATGAGCTCAACCTCAGGTGGTGGTGGTGGTGGTATGAGGCCGACCTCAGGTGGTAGTGATGGTGGTGGTGTTATGAGGTTGACCTCAGTTGGTGATGGTGGAGGTATGAGGTTGACCTCAGGTGGTGGTGGTGGTGTTATGAGGTTGACCTCATTTGGTGATGGTGGTAGTTTGAGGTGAACCTCAGGTGGTGGTGGTTGTATGACGTCAACCTCGGGTGGTGGTGGTGGTAGTATGAGGAAAACCTCGGGTGGTGGTGGTGGTATGAGGTTGACCTCGAGTGGTAGTTGTAGGAGAGTAGGATCTGCTTCTTATACTTACCCCCACTTTTTGCTGATGTTTCACTGTTTTCAACTTAGATTGACTGGGATCCTGCTATCCAGGACCCCAGTCTAGCTGCTTTCTCTTCTAAATTGATTGCATGTACTTTATGTACACTCCAGATTGCAATCTGGGTTACCCTTATCAGTCCTTAGTATACGGTATACTATGTACCCAGGGCATAGGTACCCCAGAGGGCTCTCAGTCGCTGCAGCATGTATTATGCCACCCCTGGGAGACCATACAAAATGACACCACAGGTCTGCTACAGCAGACTGTGTAAGGTGGTGCATACACCCCTTACTTAGATGTAGGTTCACTATATCTATCCTATATCACTGCACATATAAACCTATCAGTCACTCCTATGGCATACCTTAACAATCCTGAAAGCAGGGTGCTGGGTTTTGTGTAAGAGGGTGTCCATGCATGAGCAGAGCCCCTCTGCAGCCTTCAGAACCTATTCTCCGGGGTTGCCCATGATGCAGCCAACCATATATGTTTAAGTGCATTATAACCTCGCGGTAAATGCTAACTTTAAAAAGGCTGCATGGAAACATGTTGTGTTTGGTGTCAAACACTTTGGAATCATACCTCCACACCAGTAACTGGTGTGGGAGGTATGATACCACCCTACTAGAGGGAGAAATATGACAACACCGGTACACCCGGTACCAGCTTTACAGACCCTGGCATCACAAAATGGATGCTGCCAGCCACAGACACGAGTTTGCCCTCCTGCTGCTGGATGAAACTCGAGCAGAGGACTGCTTGACAATAGGTATCCTGTCAGAGGGAGGTGTCACCACCTCCCAGACAGGCTTTAGTGTATTGGGGCTGGGTGGGTGCACTACTAGAGTGCTTTAAAGGGGTTTGCAGTTCCTGGCTGGGCGTGGGGGGACAGGGAGGTCTTTCTTCGTGATGCCCTCACACACCCCGGAGGATGTCATGCTTCATCATAGGGCTTTTGCTCCTCATCGGGCCGGCGCTGCAATGCCTGACGGGCTCCCGTAAACGGGGCTCTTTATCGGAGATCTTTTTGAAGAAGCCGTTGGGTGCGTGCGGGTGTGAGGGCTGGGTAGTGCACAGGAAAGTGAAGTAAAATAGGTCTGGAGCAGTCCTCCTTGGGTCAAAATTAATAGGTTAGGTAGCTCAATCCTGATTAAAAGTGGTGAGGGTGCCCTTATGTGGATGTAATGTTCCTAAAGGGCTACCAATGTGAAGTTGGTCGACATGTTTTTTGCCTCGATTGCCCCCACGCGTCAGTTGGCACTTCATCAGGACCGGAATAACTAAGTGTGAATGGTGCACTACCGTCTGGTATTATGATAATTTAAGCTAATTTCCAGATGCGGTAGGGAGTACCCTAGTAGACTGGTACTGGGGAGCACTGTAGACCTGTAGGAGAAGGGGAGAAGAGGAGAAAGGGAAGGAAAGGGACAACCAAGGATGATTAAAAACAAAAGCAAGGAGTGTGACAACGCTCTCATGCGACAATACAAACAATGTGGTTTTGATTGGAATAGGCGCATACAATGCCTTGCACTAATGCATCAAATGGTTAGCCAAAGGTGCGGGTAATGAGGCTCGCAGCGGTTGATTTTATTATCATACACGTGGGTGAGCTAGGTAATACTGTCCAAATGCTGCCCATTCAAAGGTCAATAGCCTTGGTGCCTGCAGGCTTAACCCAAAAAGTGATGCAAGGGAAAAGAAATGAAAAGAATAGGGCCCCTGGGGGGTAGTTAGGGGCAGGCGCACCTCTGTTAAGGGCGAACGTGCTCGTATTAATAACAAATACCGGAAAAGTGAAGCAGGAGCCTCGGTATCAAAGCGAATTAAAAGTGCGGCTGGTGAACACGCTCGAAATGGTAAGGCATCAGATGCCAGGCGGGGAGCTTGTGTGAAGCGGCCAAGTCTGTAGGAGGTCGCTTCGCACAAATGTGGTAGGCATTTGGCCACTGTTAACGAAGCAATGCCAGATGAATTAAGGTCAGAGCAGTAATGTGCGAACAATCGAGGGTGCAACGGTCTATAGTGTCGGAAATTATGCGCGCAATGAGGGAGGAAAACCGACTGAAATGCCTGTAATTGGAAGAAAGGTAGCAGTAACACACTCACCCCTACGTACGAAGCCTAAGGCTGACGGGGGAGGCGGAGCACGTCGTTGCTCTGAGAGCTGTGGGAAACAATATGTAAGGTATCACCAACATGCAGAGCAAAAGATGCTTACCGGCCATGCAGGAATCGTAGAGGGTTCTCACAAGTGTAGGCAGCCGACTGGAGTTCATCCTACCCTTAGCTCCGGGCCCTGTAGCGGTTGCTTCCGGGTACCGGCTTTTTATAGCACTGTCTTTAGCGTGCGTCCGCTGGAGGGTGAACACGGTGGCCATCTTGGGAGTGTTTCAATAAAACATTATTAAAGACGAACATGACGGAATAGGGGTTATTTTTCACGCTAACATGAAAGTAGGTGCTAGTTGTAAGGGTAAGGCTTAATAATTAACGATGGTGGGTGTTAGGTGCTAAGTAAGGAGTAGCAAATCACTAACTATGGTCTATAGAGCCTGCCATAGCAGGGAGTAGGGTGCTAGTTGCAAGGGGTAAAGCTTGATGAATTTAGAATGGTGGGTGTAAGGCGCTTGAAAAGACGTAGCAATTTGCTAACTATGGACTATACAGCTTTACCATGGCAGGGTATTTGAGGAGTGTTTGAGAATAGGTTTGATGCATATAGGCAGCTTTGAGAGCACGGATGCTACTGCTCTGTTGTACCAAGGTGTATGGGTGCTTAAGGAAGTGCTCCATAGTGGCTATCAAGGGGTCCTACAACATTGTTTTTCTGGCTAAGGTCTATAAACCTGCGATTTCAGGGTTATCTTAAAGGGTGGGTGTGACGCGTGTCAGCAGCGATGTAAGTGCGGACGTGGCTCCTCTATTGTACCAAGGTGTATGGGTACTAGGTTGGAGCTCATATGATGCTGTTAAGGGTCCTACACCATTGCATATCGAGCTATCAGTATGGGACAATGACCAGGACGGTCAGTGCGAACAGGGTGGTAGATGTTGTGGTACCTAGTGGTTCAGTTCGGCCAACGGGATTTCATCATTGAGTCCCCGGGTGAGTCCTCCTAGTTTAAAACCCCAACATTGTTCTTTCCTAAATAAAGCTTCCTTTGTGATGTTTGGAAAAGCTTCAAGGACGGTCCATTGTAGGTTGTTCGGGGTGCGATTGTGTTCAACATAGTGTGCACACATGTTTGTGTTGGTTTTTTTACAATGAAAGTTACTCCTGTGTTCAGTGATTCTAGTTTTCACAGGGCGGGTAATCATCCCTATGTACTGCCGCTGGCAGGGGCACATAATGAGGTAGATGCAGTTACGTGTGTTGCAGTTAGTGTGCTTGTTTTGGGTCCATGTCCAAATATTGGTTAGTGGAATTGTCTTGGTAGCTCTTGTCAGAGGGCAGACTGCACATTGTGCACAAGGGTAGTGGCCTGTCACAGGTGGAAGACTCCATAGTGTGTTAGGAGCAGTAAGGTGTCACTGTGAATAGTCCAGCTCAAACCGGTTGCAGGAGCCATTTGCTCCTGCTCTGGCGCGAAACTGGACAAAGGACATGGGTGTAGCTACCCCTCTGTCCTGACCCTCCCATTGGTGGGTACCCAGAGTTTGTCCCACCCATTCATTGGGTATAAAGTAGGAACCCCTGGCTACAGGACTTTAGATTTACCTGGACAAAACTCTGCTACAGAAACCAAGTACTTTGATGATCTGCACTAAATTGGATGACTGAAGAATCTCCCTTGGAGTAAAGGCGGCACCTTAAACGCATCTGACCGGTTTGCATCTCCCGAGCTTCTGAGGACTCCGAAGATTTCTGCAACACAGTAGGTGGGTTCCCAAGTGTCCGCGAGGTCAAGTAGTTCTCTCAGCAAACCTGAGACCCGTATCCCTCGTGGGGACCGTGCAACCCGAACCCCTGTGCACCGTGTGCATTTGCAGCAGAATATGCTTTTTGGTGATACCGGAGGCTGTGCTTTGGCCTACTTGTAGTCCTTACCCGAGCAGAAATTCCACCAAAGATTTCCGGCCTACACTCCACAAGTGTTCCATGGGCTGGTATTTTGTGATTCAGCTCGAGGTCCCTTCGCGATCCCTGGTCCGTTGGCCTGTGGGTCCCTGAGAAGGAAAGTTTAACTTTCAGTGGGCTTTCCTGGTTGCTCCAGATGTGCCCTGATTCTCCATCGACCAGGACCTTGCTGGTCCTCACCGAAGCATCTTTCCTCTGACCGCGTGGGTTGCAGCTGCCAAGGTTTGTTGATGTTCAATCCGGACACTAACCCCCAGCACTCGACATCCTTCGTGGGACAGCTCACCTCCGGACTTTGGTCATCGTCAACGTCTCCTGGTCCCCGTGGCTGCAGAGTCAAGCTTCACCTCTTCTCACCTGAAACACCCGACATCGGTGGGAATTCATCTATCATGCCCCTGGTCACTGTGAAGTGACCCAGACTTTGTCCCCTCTGCTTTCAGGTTCTTCTCAGCTCCACTCCAGGCTTGGATCACACCGGACACTTTTTATCTTCCCGGCAGCAGCACTTACTCGCATCACGCCACTGAAATCAACAAGCGTTTCCAACACCACTTGACCCCTATGCACTGGCTCCTCTGTGATAGGTAACACGGGTACCTCGGTACACTCAAGGGGGCTGGCCTTAGAACCTTCTATGATCCAAAGGGTTTGCTTCAAGCCCTCTCATGAGTGTCCTTAATCTTTAAAATTCCAACCGCGACTTTCTCATCAAGTTGTACGGAGCTCGCATCTGTGTCCACTGTGCCGGGTCTGGTGGCTCAGTAGACTAAAGCAGCCACTACAGGGGCCTGTGTTCGACCTCATGGTCACAGGTTCAAATCCCGGCGGGTCCACTCAACCTTCCATCCATCTGTGGTCGATGAAATGAGTACCATTGAGTTGGGTAACAATAAACATCTGTTATTCAGCGCCAAGGACACCTACGGGTAATCGTGCGCTTTACAAATACGCTGGTTATGTTATGTTATGTTCTCACACTGCACCCGTCCTCCGTGGGTCCCTTGTGTTCCTACCTTGGGTGGTTCCTTGGGGTCCCAACGATTCTACATGCTCTAGGCAGAGTGTCTAGTTATGTCGGGGTTGTTATACAACTTCATTAGTATATGGTTCGGTCTCCCCTGGAGCCCATTGTGTATTGTGCTATTTGCTGTTGATCTAGTGATTTAATATTGTGTATCTTGTGCTCTAGTCTCATAACGAGATTAGTAGAGAGTGTTTAGTAATACATACTTATTTTTATAATAACACTTGTGTGGTTCTCCTTTCATTTGGTCATTCAGCAGGGTATGATCTGGTAAAACAAGCTGCTTTACATTCCTTCGAGACTTAGCCTGAAGGCTGGTCTCCATAGCTACCACTAAGATAGCTTTCAATAAAGGTGGTCTTTGACGGAATCATCAATAAGGGTCGTTTGGACTGGTGCAAGGTGCCCACCTTAATTAGTGGACACCATATACCAGGCCAACTTCTCACATTGGTGTGCATTGGTTGGGATTCAAGCTTGCTATTGTTTTACCAGATAATCTCATTGAGGGACTAACTGAAAACAACTAAAGGTATTAGGTACATATAAATCAAGACTAGAATAAAGTAAGTTCTACTGAACTTAGAGTTGGGTAAGTCAAAGGTCTAGCACACCCTTTCTCCAACTCAAGAGAGTTTAGTAGTTCCCACTAGGTTAGGTAGGTGCCTACACCACATAACACTAGTCTGTCTTCTAGGCCAGAAGCCAGTGGGCCTCTGCCAAATAAGTATGACCATATCCCATTCCAAGAATTGAGAACCATGTGTACATCTAGGAAACTGAAGACAGGGCAAAACCCAGTCACCAAACGCCTCATAGAGGCTTTGCTTTTAGATGACCTCAGGAAGACCCCAGGGTCTGATGAGGCAGGCACGTTGGGTGGGACAGCAGAGGAGGAAAGGCCAGGAAGTCAAAACTTCTATGACCTGGACTCTGATGATGGCCAGGAGGATCAAGATGATTCTAACCTGGATAATCCAATTCTTCCTGAAGGTGATGGAGAAGGCCTCAGTGGCCATCTCTTTACCCACCTGTAAGGATTAACAGTTTACCAAGAAGATCAAGATCTCCTCCGGAATCTAATCATTCTGGTACTTCTGTAGGGACCTCAGCTTCTCAGAAAAGCGAATCCTCTTATGAGAAGAAGTGCAGACTGCTTGAGTTTGAGAGAGCTAAGTTCAGGATCAAGAGAGCAGTTGGCCTTAGATAGAGAATCCCTGGAGCTTCAGGGAGCTTCAAAAAGGTTGGGGCTAGATCCCCATGGTGGCAGCAACAGTGTCCCTAGAGGTAGAGAAGGCACGAATGACCATAGGAACCTGAACAAGATTGTTCCTCCCTACCAGAGTGGGATGACATCCACAAACGGATAACTGCACTGGAGAGGGCCTGTAAAGTACAGAGGGTCCCTCGGGAGCAGTGGGCAGCAATCTTGTGGCTCTCCTTTGCAGACAATGGTAGAGACAAGCTCCTCACTCTTAGAGAAGAGGATGCTGATAATTAAAAAGTCTTGTGGAGTGCTCCGATTGATGGGTTTGGCTTAACCACTGAACAATACAAGATTAAGTTCAGAGATACCCAAAGGCACAGACTCAAGACTTTAATTTAATTATGAGGGAGCAGATCCTTAATATTTGTCAAAATCAGATGTTGAATCAGTACCTGGTGGACTCTGATCTGACCTCTCCCCAAGAATTGGGCCAGAAGGCAAACAAATGGGTCAGAACCAGGGTGAGGCAGAAGGTTCAGAACCAAGGTGGTGACTCCAAGAAGCAAGATTCTAAAAACTCTGATAAGGGTAGGGAGAAGGGTAAAGACCAGAAGTCTTCTCAAGGGCCCCAACAATCTGCATCTGGTGGGGAGTCACAATCCAGCAAGGGAAAAGGCATGAAGAAGCCATGGTGTTAAATCGGTAAACAGAAGACCAATTGGACAAGTGATGGTACCAAGTCCAAGGACTCAACTCCAGCCACCATTGCCCCTAAGGCAACTGTTCCCCCTAGTTCAGTTCCAAGTGGTGGTACTCAGAATAAGGGTATAGTAGGGTTAACAGCAACACAACAAGAGCTAGGGGGAGGTCCAAGGGAGAGGTTTAAAGACCTGCAGGTTGTGTTTCCCTCAATCACTAACACAATAACCACAAAACAACCTGGGTCTGTGCAGAATCAAAATGATAAACCAGGAGACAATACTCACAGCTGTTCTGACATCTCTTTAGGAGAGAAACCCTTCTAGAACAGGACCCATCATTCACAGAAGGTGGTTATTTGTCATCATTTGGGTCTGTGATTCTCAGAGTGACGAACCTAGTCTAGACATATTGACCAGGGAACGCACAGAGAGAACGCAAAAAAGGGGGTTGCTGTCAGATCTCAATATGTGTCAAAACGACAGTGTACCCAAAAGGTTGTGAAGGGGATCCTAGAAAAAGCAGCACTAAATAATAATTGGTGAACATAAAAATGACTAGAGGAAATCAAATGTTCTTTATTAGCAGAGTGCCCCTGTCATAATTAAAAAGCAGTATGGCAACTTAGCAAAACTTCTTTATCATTATGCTATTGTCCATATTAGTAGGGTCGACATGTTTCTGCCCAATTTGATCTATAAGTATCTGGGCTTTCCTCAGGACCTTAGATGCTGCTGCTATAGTGAAAAAATGTGACAAAGAATATGTCAAAAATTATTTTAAATGAAATTGTTTTTAAATGAAAATCCTACCGCACCGGTCAATTCTTGAATTTCAAGATATCGTGAACCGGATACCTAGGGGAACAAAAAGAACAGTTAGTGGTAACATATCTCCTGGTGTACTTAGATTCAGCAATTGGTCTATTCTCTTAGATGACTCAATAAAAGCATTCAGTAATGCGTAAACGCACTTAGTAATTGAATTAAGTTGCACTTACCCATAATCATTGGGTTGCGCCCTCACCTCAACCTGGTCCTTACTCAGGGAAGGGGGCCCCGCTCTATTTAAAAAGGAAGACAAAATCAGGCTCCATTTTATGATGCCCAAAGCATAGCCTTCAAGTTAGTATTGGCTAACAGCAACAAGACTAATCTAGTGCACACTCACGTGGAATGGAAAACATACTGTCAAAGTCAATGGACCTATATCGTGGTGATAGTCTAAGTGGCAAAGTGCCTATAACTATGTAGTGTTTGTAGAAACAGAGTGTCTCTTTGTGACTAAATAGTCACTGTCTGTCTGAGATCATTGAAAAAGTTTTCATTGAAAAAGTGTTTACAGAATGAACCACTATTCCATATACCCATGATGGGGTATGTTTGTTAGTCACATTTCATATTCAATACCAAAATAGATGTAACTTAATTGTTCACAAGGAACAGGACAAAAAGACTATAGGAATCTCTTAGGGAGTAGCCAGTACCTCGCACTAAAATAAAGTTGATAGGAGAAAAGGTCAAGGAAGAAAAGGGAACGCCAAACTCACCTCTCCGTCGGTACCCCAGGGCGGTCTTTGAGTAAAGACCGGAGGTACCGCCGGGGTGGCCTGCACGCTCTTTAGCCCAAAGGTCTTAATTGGTTGCAGGTTCGCGTGTCCGAAAAGCTGGTTAAGCTAATGCCTGATCAGAAGTCTAATCTAGTGCGCATGTGCAGAAGAAGCGACACTAGACCAAAAGACAGAGGGTCTATTCTAGCACGCATGTGAGAAATCAGCAACACTAGACCAGTAGCTGGTGTACGGACCTCCGCGCTTTCAAGGTAGCGCTCAAACAAGCGCATGCATGTATGGAAGACACATTAGTGCACAAACCAGCGTATGCGTGCTGAGTGTATCTAAGCCCTTCGTTAATCGGAGAAATAAAAGGACAGGGCTGGATTCTGTATTAATGTCAGCGCCCGTTATATTCCGCTCAAATGTACAGAGATGGTATATTCAAAACAAGAAAAAGCACAGTTGCAGCGGTTCGTAATGTACTAGCAGATCTTTGATAGATGGCATAGTCAATATCATAAAATATCAGTAAATATTAGGTGCATCTTCAATCTATGCCAAAAACGATTTAAACAAAAACAATTTGTGATTCATAATCGGCATATGTGAAATGAACAGTAGAAGAGTTGTCTCACGGTAAGATAAGATATAATATACCTAGAGATGCCGACAATGGTTCTTTCATATGAATAATGAAAGGGACAAAACAAAGATGGTCTGTCAAATGAGAGCTTCAAGCTCAAAATATCGAATAGTTGTATCGATATCTAGTATCAACAGTTTATAAATGGGTTTATAACAGCAGCCAAGGAATATCGTCATTCAGCCCTTTGGTATCTGAGTGTAATCGATGTACCCATCGTTGTTCTCTGCGTAGCAGGAAGTGTTGGACATCTGTTATGTGTGAGGGAGTAGGGGGTTGTTCTAAAATAACCCAATGTAGGTCAGTTTCTTTATGACCTGCTGCAATAAAATGATTCGTGAGTTTCGTCGCACTTTTTTTGCAGCGTATAGTACTCTTGTGTTCTGATACTCTTATCTTGATCTTACGAGATGTCATGCCCACATAGTTCTTCTTACATGGGCATTTGATCAGATATAGGACTCTTTCACTATTACAATTAGTGTGTTTGTTCAGAATCCAAGGTCTATTCGTGCCGATGTCTACCTCTGTTGTATGCGAGGTCTGTGGGCACACCGAGCTGGTGCCACAAGGAAAATGGCCTTTAACAGGAGGTAAACCCCATAGTGTGGTGTTGTCAGAACTTTTCGTTTCTCTGGGACGTGTGTGTATCAACTGATCCTTTATATTAGAGCTCCTTTTGAAAGCAAAGAGAGGAGGAGGTAGAGCTTCTCCCTCAATCTTAAGCAATTTCCAGTTTTTTAGGATGCTCTTCTTCAATGCGTTGGAATAACAGCAATATGTGTTAACGCATGTAATTCTTTTATCTCCTTCGACCGCTGGGTTGTGAATCCTCTTTTCAAGGAGAGCCTCTCTGTGATTATTGACAGCCCTTTTCATAGATGTTCTAATGATTTTTTGGGGGTATTGTCTATCAAGGAGCTGTGCTGAGAGATGAGAGGCATGTTCTCGATATTTAGAGAGGTTGGAACAGTTCCGACGTATCCGGAGAAATTGGCCGAATGGTAGATTCTCCCTTAGAGCTTTCGGATGGAAACTCTGAAAATGTAATAAGGAGTTACGAGCCATCGGTTTTTTGTATAGTTCAGTACTAAGCACGCCATCGTTGGAACCAATTAGTAAGTCCAAGAAGGGCAGGCTGATCTTAGAAAATTCGCAGGTGAATTTCAAGAATTCTATCACCACGATATAGGTCCATTGACTTTGACAGTATGTTTTCCATTCCACGTGAGTGTGCACTAGATTAGTCTCGTTGCTGTTAGCCAATACTAACTTGAAGGCTATGCTGTGGGCATCATAAAATGGAGCCTGATTTTGTCTTCCTTTTTAAATAGAGCGGGCCCCCTTCCCTGAGTAAGGAGCAGGTTGAGGTGAGGGCGCAACCCAATGATTATGGGTAAGTGCAACTTAATTCAATTACTAAGTGCGTTTACGCATTACTGAATGCTTTTATTGAGTCATCTAAGAGAATAGACCAATTGCTGAATCTAAGTACACCAGGAGATATGTTACCACTAACTGTTCTTTTTGTTCCCCTAGGTATCCGGTTCACGATATCTTGAAATTCAAGAATTGACCGGTGCGGTAGGATTTTCATTTAAAAACAATTTCATTTAAAATAATTTTTGACATATTCTTTGTCACATTTTTTCACTATAGCAGCAGCATCTAAGGTCCTGAGGAAAGCCCAGATACTTATAGATCAAATTGGGCAGAAACATGTCGACCCTACTAATATGGACAATAGCATAATGATAAAGATTTTTTGCTAAGTTGCCATACTGCTTTTTAATTATGACAGGGGCACTCTGCTAATAAAGAACATTTGATTTCCTCTAGTCATTTTTATGTTCACCAATTATTATTTAGTGCTGCTTTTTCTAGGATCCCCTTCACAACCTTTGGGTACACTGTCGTTTTGACACATATTGATATCTGACAGCAACCCCCTTTTTTGCGTTCTCTCTGTGCGTTCCCTGGTCAATATGTCTAGACTAGGTTCGTCACTCTGAGAATCACAGACCCAAATGATGACAAATAACCACCTTCTGTGAATGATGGGTCCTGTTCTAGAAGGGTTTCTCTCCTAAAGAGATGTCAGAACAGCTGTGAGTATTGTCTCCTGGTTTATCTTTTTGATTCTGCACAGACCCAGGTTGTTTTGTGGTTATTATATTATTATTATTATAGTAGGGTTAACCCTGGGATCTGAGGTGGACTCTGGCCTAGTCATTGTTCCAACTCAGGCTGTGCTGATTTGTGACGGAGGCATGGATATTGCCTCCTTTTTTGTCAGTCCCAGTAATCTGGGAAAATATGGACAGCAGCCTTTGATAAATGGAAAAGAGGCATTGGCATTCAGGGACACAGGAGCAAGTGTCACAATGGTGACAAAAGATATTGTGGCTCCTGAGCAAATCATACTTGGTGAGATGTACCAAGGGACCAAAGCTAGCAATGTCAGGACAGACCATTCCTTGGTAATTGTTAATTTCACCTGGGGAGGGGTAACTGGCCTTAAAAAGGTTGTGGTAAGTGCAGACCTCCCTGTTGAATGCTTGTTGGGCTATGATTTAAAAACTTCAGCTGGGGCTGAAGTGGAACTCAGGACTCATGCAGAAATTTTGGGTATCCCTGCAGATGTAATTGCTATGACTAGGTCACAGGCAAAAATCTCTTTCACTGAACAGGCCCTGGATCCTGGAAAAAAGGACCAGACGCCTCCCAGAAGGAGGAACAGTAGGGGTGAGTGTCTTCCCCCTGACGCAGAGTGCAGATCAGTCTCTTGAGGGCGATGATCTTAGTCCTGAAGAAGGAACTGTCCCAGAGGAGCTTGAGCCTGATCAGGTTGAGTTCTTGGGTACAGGGGGCACTTCCAGGGCAGATCTGATCCAGGAACAGCTGAGCTGTCCCTCTCTTGAACCCCTCTGACAGCAAGCTGCTGCTGAGGCTGCTGGGAGTGCCAGGGGGCCCCATAAGATCTACTGGGATGATGGATTCCTTTACTCAGAGTAGAGAATCCAAGAGTGGTGCTACCAGGAGGTTGGTTTTACCTCTGAAGTTTAGGGGCTTCCTATTGACACTGGCACATGACATCCCGTTAGCAGGTCACCTAGGCCAAAACAAGACTTGGGACAGGATTGTTCCTCACTTTCATTGGCCTCACATGTCAGAAGACACAAATCTGTTTTGTTGCTCCTGTATCACCTGTCAAGCCAGTGGTAAGGCAGGTGGTACTACAAAGGCCCCCCTGATACCGCTACCTGTGGTGGGGATTCCCTTTGAGAGGGTTGGGATTGACATTGGTCCCATGGATCCTCAAACTGCAGCTGGGCACAGATGTATACTGGTGGTGGACCATGCCACTAGGTATCCAGAGGCAATTCCCCTTAGAACTACCACAGCCCCTGTGGTGGCAAAGGCCCTCCTGGGAGTCTTTTCCAGGGTGGGTTTCCATAAGGAGGTAGTATCAGACAGAGTTGCAAACTTCATGTCTAGTTACTTGACTGCTATGTGGAAGGAGTGTGTAGTAAATTACAAATGTACCACCCCTTATCACCCATAATGCAATGGGTTAGTTGAAAGGTTCAACAAAACCCTCAAGGGCTTGATTAAAGGTCTCCCAGAAGATCTTAGGCGCAGATGGGGCATACTTTTGCCCTGCATTCTCTTTGCCTACAGAGAGGTTCCTCAGAAGGGGGTTGGTTACAGCTCTTTTGAACTTCTGTTTGAACATCCAGTTAGGGGTCCATTGTGTCTAGTGAAGGAGGGAGGAGAGTTACCTCTCAAACCCCCTAAACAGGATATTGTGGACTATGTACTTAGTCTCCGCTCCAGGATGGCTGAGTACATGAAGAAGGCATCCAAAAACCTTGAGGCTAGCCAGGCATTGCAAAAGGCCTGGTATGACCAAAAGGCTGTGCTGACTGTTAACCAGCCAGGGCAGAAAGTATGGGTGTTGGAGCCTGTGGCCCCAGCAGCACTCCAAGACAAGTGGAGTGGCCTCTTGTGGAGTGGCCTCATACAATCATTGAGCAAAAGGGAGAGGTTACCTACCTGGTGGACTTTGGAATTCCCAGGAGCCCCCACAGGGTGCTCCATGTGAATAGGCTCAAACCATATGTTGACAGGGCAGACATGGGCTTGCTCATGGCTACTGGTGAGGGACAGTAGGAAGAGAGTGATCCACTCCCTGACCTGCTCTCACAGAACCCTGATGATGGTTCAGTTAGCGGTGTATCATTGGAAGGCAGCTTCACTGTCCAGCAGCAAACTGATTGCAGACAAGTTCTTAATCAGTTTAGACATATTTTTTCACTGACTCCAAGTCAGACTACCTGGTGCACTCATGAAGTGGACACTGGGGACAGTCTGCCTGTTAAAAATAAGAATTACAGGCAACCTGACCATGTCAGGGACTGCATCGGGATTGAAGTCCAGAAGATGTTGAATTTCGGAGTAATTAAACCCTCAGATAGCTCTTGGACTACTCCAGTAGTCTTAGTACCTAAACCTCACACCCAGAATGGTAAGAGAGAGATGAGGTTTTGTGTTGACTACAGGGGTTTCAATGCAGTTACTAGGACTGAAGCCCATCCAATACTCAGGGCAGATGAGCTTAAAGATACTTTGGCCTCAGCCAAGTTTCTGAGCACATTTGACCTGACAGCTGGCTACAGGCAGATTAGACTAGCTGAGGATGGAAAGCCAAAACAGTATTTTCTACCCCTAGTGGGCACTACCAATTTGTGGTGATGCCCTTTGATTTAAAGAATGCACCTGCCACTTTTCAAAGTTTGGTGAATACAGTCCTTACAGGCCTGGAAGCCTATAGTGCAGCTCATCTAGATGATATTGCTGTCTTTAGCTCCACCTGGGAGGATCACCTGATCCACCTGTGAAATGTTTTGGAGGCCCTGAAGAAAGCAGGTCTCACTATCAAGTCCACCAAGTGCCAGATAGGGCGGAGTCAGGTTGTATACCTGGGTCACCTTGTGGGTGGAGGCCAGGTTCAACCATTGCAGAGCAAAATCCAGACCATCATGGACTGGATTGCTCCAACCACTCAGACTCAGGTCAGTGCTTCCTTGGGCCTGACAGGGTACTATAGGAGATTTGTCAAAGGTTATGGATCCATAGTGACCCCTTTGAATGACTTAACATCTGTCAAAAGACATTTGATGACCTGAAGCAGGCCATGTGCACTGCTCCCATTCTGCAAAGTCCTGACTATTCCAAACAATTCATTGTCCAAACAGATGCATCGGAGTTGGGGGTAGATGCTGTGTTATCAGAATTGAATGATGAGGGTCAGGATCAGCCAGTAGCTTTTATTAGCACAAGGCTGACCCCCGAGAGAAACGTTGGTCAGCTATTAAGAGGGAGGCCTTTGCTGTGCTTTGGGCTCTGAAGAAGTTGAGGCCATACTTGTTTGGCACTCACTTCATTGTTCAGACAGACCATAAGCCCTTCTTATGGCTAAAACAGATGAAGGGTGAAAACCCCAAACTTTTGAGGTTGTCCATTTCCCTACAGGGGATGGACTATACAGTGGAACATAGACCTAGGAGTAACCATGCAAATGCAGATAGAATCTCCAGATATTTCCACTTAGAACATGAAGACTCAACTGGTCAAGGTTAGTTTAATGTCCTGACGTTTGGGGGGGTTGTGTAGGAGAGTAGGATCTGCTTCTTATAGTTACCCCGCCCACTTTTTGCTGATGTTTCACTGTTATCGACTTAGATTGACTAGGATCCTGCTAATCAGGATCCCAGTCTAGCTGCTTTCTCCTCTAAATTAATTGCATGTTCTTTAGGTACACTCCAGATTGGATTTTGGGGTACCCTTATCAGTCCCTAGTATATGGTATACTATGTACCCAGGGCATAGGTACCCCAGAGGCCTCCAAGGGGCTGCAGCATGTAGTATGCCACCCCTGGGAGACCATTCAAACTGACACCACAGGTCTGCTACTGCAGCCTGTGTAAGGTGGTGCATGCACCAATTACTTAGATATAGGTTCACTTTATCTAATCTAAATCACTACACATATGAACCTATCAGTCACCCCTATGGCAGGCCGTAACAATCCTGAAGGCAGGGTGCTGGGTTTTGTGTGAGGGTGCCCATGCATGAGTAGAGCCCCTCTGCAGACTTCAGAACTGATTCTCCGGGGTTGTCTGTGATGCAGCCAACCATATCTGTTTAAGTGCATTATAACCTCGCTGTAAATGCTAACTTTAAAACGACTGCTTAGAAACATGTCGTGTTTGGTGTCAAACACCTTGGAATCATACCTCCATACCAGGAACTGGTGTGGGAGGTATGATTCCACCCTACTAGAGGGAGAAATATGACAACACCGGTACACTCTGTACCAGCTTTACAGAACCTGGCATCACAAAATGAATGCTGCCAACCACAGACATGAGTCTGCCCTCCTGCTGCTGGACGAAACTCGAGCAGAGGCTGGCTTGACAATAGGTTTCTGTCACAGGGAGGTGTGACCACCTCCCAGACAGGCTTTAGTGTATTGGGGCTGGGTGGGTGCACTACTAGAGTGCCAGAAAGTCTGCACTGGGGGCACATTTGGTGTCCTTGTGCATAGTCCAGCTCAAACCGGTTTCAGGAGCCATTTGCTCCTTCTCTGGCGAAAAACTGGACAAAGGACATGGGTGTAGCCACCCCTCTGTCCTGACCCTCCCATAGGTGGGTCCCCAGAGTTTGTCCCGCCCTTTCCTTTGGTATAAAGGAGGAACCCCTGGCTACAGAACTTTAGATTTACCTGGATGAATCTCTGCTTCAGAAACCAAGTACTTTGACGATATGCACTACGCTTGATGACTGAACAATCTCCCTTGGAGTAAAGGAGTCACTCCCCTGCAAGGCAGGCACCTTAAAAGCATCTGACCGGTTTGCATCTCCAGAGCTCCTGAGGACTCCGAAGATTTCTGCAACACAGGTGAAGGGTTCCCAAGTGTCCCCGAGGTCGAGCAGTTCTCTCAGCAAACCTGAGACCCTTATCTCTCGTGGGGCCTGTGCAACCCGTACCCCTGTGCACCGTGTCCATTTGCAGCAGCATATGCTTTTTGACGATCCCTGAGGCTGTGTTTTAGGCTGCTTGTAGTTCTGACCTCAAGCAGTTATTCCACCAAAGATTTCTGGCCTACACTCCACAAGTGTTCCGTGGGCTGGTATTTTGTGATTCAGCTTGAGGTCCCTGCGCAATCCCTGGTCCATTGGCCTGTGGGTCCCTATGAAGGCAACTTTAACTTTAAGTATGCTTTCCTGGTTGCTCCAGACGTGCCCTGCCTCTCCATTGCTTGAAGAGTCCCAAGGACCTTGCTGGTCCTCACCGAAACATCTTTCCTCTGCCTGCACGGGTTGCAGTTGACAAGGTTTGTTGTTGTTCAATCCGGACACTGACCCCCCCAGTACTCGACATCCTACGTGGGACAGCTCATCTCCGGACTTTGGTCGTCGTCGACGTCTCCTGGTCCCCGTTACTGCAGAGTCAAGCGTCACCTCTTCTCATCTGAGACACCCGACATCGGTGGGCATTTGTCTAGCGTCCTAGTGGTAGCGATGGAGAGCAGCCTTCAGGCTAAGTCTCGAAGAAATGGAAAGCAGCTTGTTTTGCAAGATCATAACCTCCTGAATGACCAAATGCAAGGAGAACTACACAAGTGTTATTATAAAAATGTATACTTATTACTAAACACTCTCTACTAATCTCGTTATGAGATTAGAGCACAAGATACACAATATTAAATCACTAGAACAGTAAATAGCACAATACACAGCGGGCTCTAGGGGGAGACCGAACCATATTCTAAGAAAGTGGTATAACAGCCACAACTTGATTAGACACAGTGCCTAGAGCACGTAGAATTTCTGGAACCCCAAGGAACCACCCAAGGTAGTGACACAGGGGAGCCACAGACAACGTGTGCAGTGTGAGAACACAGATGCGAGATCCGTACAACTCTATGAGAAAGTCGTGGTTGGAATTTTAAAGATTAAGGACACTTAGGAGAAGACTTCAAGCAAACCCTTTGGAACATAGAAGGTTCTAAGGCCAGCACCCTTGAGAGTACCGAGGTACCCGTGTTACCTATCCCAGAGGAGCCAGGTGCATAGCCATCAAGGGGTGTCGGAAATGCTCATTGATTTCAATGGCGTGATGCGAAGAAGTGCTGCTGCCGGTAAGATGAAAAGTGTCCGGTGGGATCCAAGCCTCGATCGGATCTGAGAAGAAACTGAAAGCAGAGGGGACAGAGTCTGGGTCACTTCACAGTGACCAGGGGCACGATAGACGAATGCCTACCGATGTCGGGTGCTTCAGGTGAGAAGAGGTGACGCTTGACTATGCAGCCACGGGGACCAGGAGACGTCGACGACAACCAAAGTCCGGAGGCGAGCTGTCCCACGAAGGATCTCGAGTGCATGGGGGTCAGTGTCTGGATTGAACACCAACAAACCTTGGCAACTGCAACACATGCAGGTAGAGAAAAGATGCTTTGGTGAGGACCAGCAAGGTCCTGGGGACGCCCCAAGTGATGGAGAGTCAGGGCACGTCTTGAGCAACCAGGAAAGCCCACTTAAAATTAAAGTTCCCTTCTGAGGGAGCCACAGGTCGACGGACCAGGGATCGTGAAGGGACCTCGAGCTGAATCACAAAATACCAGCCCACGGAACACTCGTGGAGTGTAGGCTGGAAATCTTCAGTGGCAATACTGCTCGGGTGTGGACTAGAAGTAGCCCAAAGCACAGCCTCAGGGATCGCCAAAAAGCCTATGCTGCTGCAATTGGACACGGTGCTCTGGGGTACGGGTTGTACGGTCCCCACGAGGGCTTTGGGTCTCAGGTTTGCTGAGAGTACTAGTCGACGTCTGGGACACTTGGGAACCCACCTCCTGTTTTGCAGAAATCTTCAGAGTCCTCAGGAGCTCGAGAGATACAAACCGGTCAGATGCGTTTAAGATGCCTGCCTTGCAGGGGAGTAACTCCTTTACTCCAAGGGAGATTCTTCAGTCACCCAGCGTTGTGCAGATAGTCGAAGTACTTGGTTTCTGTAGCAGAGTTTTGTCCAGGTAAATCCAAAGTCCTGTAGCCAGGGGTTCCTACTTTATACCAAAGGAAGGGGTGGGACAAACTCTGGGGACTCACCTATGGGAGGGTCAGGAGAGAATGGGGGCTAACTCATGTCCTTTGTCCAGTTTCACACGAGAGCAGGAGCAAATTGCTCCTGAAACCGGTTTGAGCTGGACTATGCACATGGACACCAAATGTGCGCTCAAAGCAGATATCAAAGCTCTCTCAGAGTGCACCCACCCAGCCCCAATACACTAAAGCCTGTCTGGGAGGTGGTCACACCTCCCTGTGACAGGAAACCTATTGTCCAACCTTCCCCTGCCGGAGTTTCATCCAGCAGCAGGAGGGCAGACTCGTGTTTGTGGCTGGCAGCATCCATTTTGTGATGCCAGGGTCTGTAAAGCTGGTATCGGGTATACCGGTGTTGTCATAGTTCTCCCTCTAGAAGGGTGGAATCATACCTCCCACACCAGTTACTGGTGTGGAGGTATGATTCCAAAATGTTTGACACCAAACACAACATGTTTCCATGCAGCCATTTTAAAGGTAGCATTTACAGCGAGGCTATAATGCACTTAAGTATATATGTTTGGCTGCATCACAAACAACCCCGGAGTATAGGTTCCGAAAGCTGCAGGGGGGCTCTGCTCATGCAGGAGCACCCTCTCACATAAAACCCAGCACCCTGCCTTCAGGATTGAGTAGGCCTGCCATAGGGGTGACTCATAGGTTTATGTGTGCAGTGATATAGGATAGATATAGTGAACCTATATCTAAGTAAGGGATGCATGCACCACCTTACACAGATTGCAGTAGCAGACCTGTGGTGTCAGTTTGAATGGTCACTCAGGGATGGCATAATACATGCTGCAGTGCTGCAGCCCCTGAGAGGCCTCTGGAGTACCTATGCCCTGGGTACATAGTATACCATATACTAGGGACTGATAAGGGTACCCCAGAATCCAATCTGGAGTGTACCTAAAGTACACGAACAACCAATTTAGGGAGAAAGCAGATCGTCTGACTTGGACCCCAGTCTAAGTCGAAAACCAGGAAAAAGGTGGGGGTAACCATGCAGTCAGATTCCACTCTCCTACATAACCCCCCCAAACGAAAGGAGATAAGGCTAACCTTGCCCAGTTAAGCCTTCACTGACTAAGTGGCCATATAAGGAAGATCCTGCACTAGAATGGATACCCCCTGTCTTATGGTCCACTAGGCAGTCCCTACACTTAAGGGTATGGGATTTTCTCCAAAAGTTGGGATTACTACCTGTAGTGTGTTTTGGCAAAGTAAAAGGCTGGTGGGGTGTCTGAGTAGAGAAGTGAGGCCCTAATATAGTTCGTCTCAGCTTTCTCAGATCACTGGTCACCGTGGAGGCCTTTCTTTCCATGACTGAGTTGTATCTGGCACTAAGGATCAACCTCTGGCTGCCTACAGCTGGGGGTTGGGTCCCTTTGGTTGGAAAACTGGAGGGAGAAGGTAGGTTTGGAACCATGTGGTTCCAGGTTTTCCCTTGCTCAAAAGAGTCCATCTGGAGGAGGTCCCTACACAAGGGTAAGGGGGATCCCTCAGTGAGTTGAGGAATTTTCACCTGGCTAGGGCTAGTAGACTGGGTGCCCCTAATCTGTTGATGGTGGGGTTCCTCTGGGCAGTGGGCCTTTAGGGGTCCACTGACCTCCCTGACCTCTGCAGCCCTAGGCTGCTTGAGGTATGGTAGAGAGGGGCAGTATACCTGCTCCAGACTGGGTACCATCTTGGAAGGGTCCCCAGCTATCAGGGGTGCTGCCAGGACAGGCCTGACCACCTCTGGGGCAGCTCCTTCACAAGGGGTAGGATCAGTTCCCTGAGGAAGCTGACCCTTACCTATAGTCTGGGGGGAAGAAGACTTTTCTTCAACCCTTGTGCTCTCTGAGGGAGGAGAGTGGGCCATTCTTTCAGGCTCCACCACTCCAAAATTTCCCTGGGGTTGGGCTGAGGCCCTATGGGTCCCACCAACTCTCTCAGGGACGAATAACATTCTTAAATGGGCCTGGTATTCAACTTCAGCCCAGGCTGAAATTTCTAGATCATTGCCTAACAGGCAATCTACAGGCAAGTTTGGGGACACTGCCACTCTCTTTGGGTCAGTGACCCCTTCCCAGCTGAGATTGACTATGGCCATGGGATGATCTGTCCTGATACCATCAATGTTGGTCATCTGGTACTTAAACACAGGTAAAAGCTGTTGAGGGGGGACTAGCTTCTCCGTCACCATGGTGACACTAGCCCCTGTGTCCCGGAATGCCAAAGCTTTCTGACCATTTATTAGTGGCTTCTGTCTCTACTTGCCCAAAGAATTAGGATTGACAGTAAAAGTGGCACATCCCGTGCCACCATCACAGACTGAGGAGGCCTGTGAGGGGGACCTTTCTAATCCATGGTCCACCTCAGTTCCCCTTGAGAACCCACCTAACTTTTTGGGTGCACTACTACCATCTGGGGGATTACTACTTGTAGTACCAGGAGGAGTGGTAGTATTGTCAGGAGTAACATTTTCCTTATTGCTGAACTTAGGACAAATGGGGTCATTTTTCCAGTGGCCAGGCTTCTTACTGGCATGGCAATAAGGTTTATTTTCAGGGGAGCAAGGAGTTGGGACCCACCCCCAGAAGAGAACTTTGGGACCCTGAAGTGGATTTATCTTTTGATTTATCTCCACCTTTTTCTTGGTTTTTGGAAGAATCTTTCTTCTGGTCACCACCCTGGTTCTTTGGCTTTACCCTGGTTCTGACCAATTTGTCTGCCTTCTTTCCCAATTCTTGGGGAGAGGTCAGATCAGAGTCCACCAGGTACTGGTGTAAAAGCTGTTTTTGACAATTATTAAGGATCTGCTCCCTCATAATCAAATTGTACAATCCTAAAAAGTCATGCACCTTGCTGCCATGTATACAACCTTCCAGAGCCTTAGTAGCACAATCTACAAAGTCAACCCAGTCTTGAGTCTGTGCCTTTTGGGTATCTTTGAACTTAATCCTGTATTGCTCAGTGGTTAAGCCAAACCCATCAATCAGAGCACTCTTCAAGACTTTGTAATTATCAGCATACTCTTCTCTAACAGTGAGGAGCTTGTCTCTACCTTTGTCTGCAAAGGAGAGCCACAAGATTGCTGCCCACTGCTCCTGAGGGACACTCTATACTTTACAGGCCCTCTCCAGTGCAGTTATCCATTTGTGGATGACATCCCCACTCTGGTAGGGAGGGACAATCTTGTTCAGGTTCCTATGGTCATGAGTATGTTCTCTACCTCTAGGGACACTGTTGCTGCCACCATGGGGCTCTAGCCCCAACTTTCTTGAAGCGCTCCGAAGCTCCAGGGATTCCCTGTCTAAGGCCAATTGCTCTCTCTTGATTCAGAGCATAGTTCTCACAAACTCAAGCAGTTGGCACTTCTAGTCATAAGAGAACTCCATTTTATGAGAAGCACAGGTCCTATGAGAAACAGAGGTCCCTACAGATGTACCAGAATGATTTGACTCCTGAGAAGGAGATCTTGATCTTCTTGGTAAACTGTTAACCCTGCCTGGTGGGGTAAAGAGAAGGCCTGATCCCTCACCTTCAGGAAGGATTGGATTGTCCAGGTTAGGAACTTCTGGATCCTCCTGGCCAGCATCAGAGTCCAGGTCATAGAAGTTTCCACTTCCTGGACTTTCCTCTTCTGCTGTCTCACCCAACTTGCCTGCCTCACTAGACCCTGGGGTCTTTCTAAGGTCATCTAAAAGCAAAGCCTCTATGAGGCGTTGAGTGTTTGGGGTTTTCCCTGTCTTCAGTTTCCTAGATGTACACATAGCTCTCAATTCTTGGAATGGGATATGGTCATGCTTAGTTGGTAGAGGCCCACTGGCTTCTGGCCTAGAAGACATACTAATGTTATGTGGTGTGTCACCTACCTAACCTAGTGGGAACTACTAAACTCTCTTGAGTTGGAGAAAGGGTGTGCAAGACCCTTGACTTACCCAACTCTAAGTTCAGTAGAACTTACTTTATTCTAGTCTTGATTTATATGTACCCAATACCTTTAGTGGTTTTCAGTTAGTCACTCACTGAGATTATCTGGTAAAACAATAGCAAGCTTGAATCCCACTGCTGCCCCCAATGTGAGAAGTTGGCCTGATCTATGATGTCCACTAATTAAAGTGGGCACCTTGCACCAGTCCAAACGACCCTTATTGATGATTGGTTTAAAGACAGCCTTTATTGAAAGATATCCTAGTGGTAGCTATGGACAGCAGCCTGCAGGCTAAGTCTCGAAGGAATGTAAAGCAGCTTGTTTTACCAGATCATAACCTCCTGAATGACCAAATGAAATGAGAACCACACAAGTGTTATTATAAACATATGTATTTATTCTAAACACTCTACTAATCTCTATGAGATTAGAGCACAAGACACACAATATTAAATCAATAGAACAACAGTAAATAGCACAAAACAAAGCGGGCTCCAGGGGGAGACCAAACAATTTATTAAGAAAGTGGGATAACAACCCCGACATGACTAAACACAGTGCCTAGAGCACGTAGAATAGCTGGTACCCCAAGGAACCACCCAAGGTAGAGAATCAGCAAGGTCCTGGGGACTCCCCAAGCGATGGAGAGTCAGGGCACGTCTGGAGCAGCCAGGAAAGCCCACTTAAAGTTAAAGTTCCCTTCTCAGGGACCCACAGGTCGACGGACCAGGGATTGCGAAGGGACCTCGAGCTGAATCACAAAATACCAGGCCACGGAACACTCGTGGAGTGTAGGCCAGAAATCTAAAGTGGAAATACTGATAGGGGTCAGGACTACAAGTAGCGCAAAGCACACCCTCAGGGATCGTCAAAAAGCCTATGCTGCTGCAAATGGACACGGTGCAGAGGGTTAAGGGTTGCACGGTTCCCAGGTTTGCTGAGACTACTAGTCGATCTCGGGGACACTTGGGAACCCACCTCCTGTGTTGCAGAAATCTTCGGAGTCCTAGGGAGCTCGGGAGATGCAAACCGGTCAGATGCGTTTAATGTGCCTGCCTTGCAGGGGATTAACTCCTTTACTCCAAGGGAGATTCTTCAGTGATCCAGCGTAGTGCAGATAGTCGAAGTACTGTGTTTCTGTAGTAGATTTTCCTCCAGGTAAATCTAAAGTCCTTTAGCCAGGGGTTTCTACTTTATACCCAAGGATGGGGTGGGACAAACTCAGGGGAACCACCTATGAGAGGGTCAGGACAGAGGGGTGGCTACACCCATGTCCTTTGTCCAGTTTCGTGCCAGAGCAGGAGCAAATGGCTCCTGCAACCGTTTTGAGCTGGACTATGCACAGGGACACCAAATGTGCCACCAGTGTAGACATCAAAGCACTCTCAGAGTGCACCCATCCAGCCCCAATACACTAAAGCCTGTCTGGAAGGTGGTGACACCTCCCTGTGACAGGAAGCCTATTGTCCAACCTTCCCCTGCCGGAGTTTCGTCCAACAGCAGGAGGGCAGACTCGTGTCTGTGGCTGGCAGCATCCATTTTGTGATGCCAGGGTCTGTAAAGCTGGTATCGGGTATACCGGTGTTGTCATAGTTCTCCCTCTAGAAGGGTGGAATCATACCTCCCACACCAGTTACTGGTGTGGAGGTATGATTCCAAGGTGTGTGACACCAAATACAACATGTTTCCATGCAGCCGTTTTAAAGTTAGCATTTACTGCGAGGTTATAATGCACTTAAGTATATATGTTTGGCTGCATCACAAACAACCCCAGAATATAGGTTCCGAAAGCTGCAGAGGGGCTCTGCTCATGCAGGAGCACCCTCTCACATAAAACCCTGCACCCTACCTTCAGGATTGATAAGACCTGCCAAAGGGGTGACTGATAGGTGTTTATATGCAGTAATATGGGATAGATATTGTGAACCTATATCTAAGTAAGGGGTGCATGCACCACCTTACACAGGTTTCAAAAGCAGACCTGTGGTGTCAGTTTGAATGGTCTCTCAGGGGTGGCATAATACATGCTGCAGCCCCGGAGAGGCCTCTGGGGTACCTATGCCCTGGGTACATAGTATACCATATACTAGGGACTGATAAGGGTACCCCAGAATCCAATCTGGAGTGTACCTAAAGTACATGAACAACCAATTTAAGGAGAAAGTAGATAGTCTGACTGGGATCCTGCTAATCAGGACCCAAGTCTAAGTCGAAAACCAGCAAAACACAGGGAAAAAAGTGGGGATTACCATGCAGTCACATTCCACTCTCCTACGGAGGTTCTGTTGGTATCAGGTCGATCTCGATTGGTGGTGGTGGAATGAGATCGACCTCAGGTGGTGGTGGTGGAATTAGGTCAACCTCAGGTGGTGGTGGTGGTGGCTGTGGTATAAGGTCGACCTTGGGTGGTGTTGGTGGCATGAGGTTGACCTCGGGTGGTGGTGGTGATCTGAGGTTGACCTCGGATGGTGGTGGTTGTATGAGGTTGACCTTGGTGGTGGTGGTGGTAGTATGATGTCAACCTCGGGGTGGTGGTGGTATGAGGTTGACCTCAGGTAATGGTAGTATGAGGTCAACCTTGGGTGGTGGTGGTGGTGGTGGTGGTGGTAGTGTTATGACATCGACCTAAGGTGATGGTGTGCTGGTGGTATGAGGTCAACCTCAGGTGGTGGTGTTGCTGCAGCAGCGCAAGGATTGGCTGAGGGGTTGCCACTCCAGTGCTGTTCCTGTTTCAACTCAAGAGGTGCCATTGCCAACGCAGAGCTGAGGCGGTCAGGTAAGTTTTCTCTTAATTTTATTCTCCCTCGGCCCCGCACCCCCGCGCGACCCCCCCCCTCTTGCTCTGGGGTGAAGGCCAACGATGAGAAATACGCCCCGGAACGGATGCCAGACCTTAAAAGAGTGGCAGCGCTAAGTGCCCACCACCTGCAATCACCGGTACATATTAGGCGCTATAGTAGAGTCTAGAGATAGTTCATCTGATTCTTGTGTGAGATGTGCTCTGTCGTAACTACTTATCATTTGCTATGACGGGGGAATGGAGGTGCGGAGAAAGAGAAAGAGACGAGGGAGGAAGGGATACTGAGATGTAGGGAGGGGTAGCAAGCAAGATGGATGTGACAGCAACAAGATAGGAAGAGATAGCAAGATAGAAAGAGGAAGCAAGATAGGGAGAGAGGAGAGCATGGGGGTTGCGAGACAATGGAAGGGGCAGCAAGAGACAGTCACCGGGCAGTGTCGCCAGCACCCAGCCAGTGACAGAGATGGGGAGATGCTGAGATAGCGATAGAGATATGGTAGGAAGGGATACTTAGATGATGGGAAAGTGAGAGTGTCACTGGAAGAGAGTGACACGGATAGAGCAGCTTGCAGCCACTTACAGGTGAAGGTGGTGAATTCTGGGAGAGAGATAGGTAAAGAGAAAAGTGACAGTTCACAGAGGCACTTTCACAATTGCTTTATTAACCTTCCTGCTTTCTCAAATTTGCTTGAAAATGCACAATTTTTCTTCTCTTTTTTCAAAATTCACGGGAAAAATTGCAACAAACCCCCCCTTATGGTGGTTCGGGCTCGCTCGCTACGCTCGCTCTCAACGGTGCAGTATACCAATCATTTTACTCCCCACCACTTTCAAATGTCACCAGCCGCCCCTGCCTCAGTGGTGGTAGTGGTGGTGGTGGTATGAGGTCAACCTTGGTTGGTGGGGGTGTTGGTGGTAGTATGAGCTCAACCTGTTGTCTGTGATGCTGCCATACAATATACTCTTAAGTGCATTATAACCTCGCTGTAAATGCTAACTTTAAAATGGCTGCACAGAAACATGTTGTGTTTGGTGTCAAACACTTTGGAATCATACCTCCCCACCAGTAACTGGCGTGGGAGGTATGATTCCACCCTACTAGAGGGAGAAACATGACAACACAGGTATACCAGGTACAAGCTTCTCAGAACCCTGGCATCACAAAATGGATGCTGCCAGCCACAGACCAAGTCTGCCCTCCTGCTGCTGGACGAAACTCTGGCAGGGGAATGTTGGACAATAGGTTTCCTGTCACAGGGAGGTGTGACCACCTCCTACACAGGCTTTAGTGTATTGGGGCTGGGTGGGTGCACTCCAAGAGTGCTTTGATGTCTGCACTGGGGGCACATTTGGTGTCCCTGTGCATAGTCCAGCTCAAACCGGTTGCAGGGGCTACCAGAGTTTGTCCCACCCCTTCCTTTGGAATAAAGTAGGAACACCTGACTACAGGACTTTCGATATTACCTGGACTAAACTCTGCTACAGAAACCAGTACTTCAACGATCTACACTGCACTAGATGACTGAAGAATCTCCCTTGGAGTAAAGGAGTTACTCCCCTGCTAAGCAGGCACCAAAGACGCATCTAACCGGTTTGCATCTCTGAAGCTCCTGAGGACTCCGAAGAACTTTGCAACACAGGAGGTAGGTTCCGAGGTCTCGGAGGTCGATCAGTGCCCACAGCAAGTCTGAGGCCTATATTTCTGGTGGAAACCGTGCAACCAGAACCCCTGGACAACGCGACGATTTGCAGCAGCATCAGCTTTGAGGCGACCTCTGAGGCTGAGATTGGGTTACTTGCAGCCCTGACCCTAAACAGTAATTCCACCAAAGATTGCCAGCCTACACTCCACGAGTGTTCCGTGAGCCGGCCCTTTGTGTTTTCTCTCAAGATCCATTCGCAATGCCTGGTCCATTGACCTGTGGGTCCTTGGGAAGGAATCTTTAAATTTCAGTGGGCTTCCCTGGTTGCTCCAGATGTGCCCTGACTCTCCATCGCTTGGGGAGTCCCCAGGAGCTTGCTGGTCCTCACCGAAGCATCTTTGCTCTGACCGTATGGGTTGCAGTGGCCAAGGCTTGTTGGTGTTCAATCCGAGCACTGACCCCCCCAGCACTCGAAATCCTTCATGGGAAAGCTTGCATCCGGATCCTGGTCATCGTCGACGTCTACTGGTCCCCGTGGCTGCAGAGTCAAGATTCACTTCTTCGCACCTGAAGCACCCGACATCGGTGGGCATTCGTCTACTGTGCCCTGGTTACTGGCTAGTGACCCAGACTCTGAACCCTCTGCTTTCAGGTTCTTCCCATCTCCAATCCAGGCTTGAATCACATCAAACACTTCTCTATCCGGCAGAAGCACTTCTTTGCAACATGCCATTGAAATCAACGTGCGTTCCCGACACCACTTGACCCCTATGCACTTGGCTCCTCTGGGATAGGTAACGCGGGTAAGGGTGCTTGCCTTAGAACTGTCTTAGTTTGTAGGAGAGTAGGATCTGCACTTATGTTGCCCCCACTTTCTTTCTGATGTTAACACTGGTTTCTGGCTATAGTCTGGCTTGGTCCCTGCTAATCAGGGCCCCAGTCTCTCTGTTCTCTCTCAACAACTTGGAGTGCATACTAGATGCACTAGTGATTGGATACTGTGGTACCTTATGAGCCCCTAGTATATGGTACCTTAGGTACCAAGGGCATAGGTACTTCACCGGCCTACCAGGGGCTGAAGCATGTATTATGCCACCCCTGGGAAGCAGACTAAATCTGACACCACAGGCCTGCTACTGCAGCCTGGGTGAGGTAGTGTTAGCACTCCTCACTGAAATATAGGTTCCCTATATCTCACCTTACACACACATATAAACCTATCAGTCACCCCTAAGGCAGGCCCTATCAATCCTGAGGGCAGGGTGATTGGTTTCCATGTGATGGGGTGCCTCAGAGTCCATTCTCTGTAGCCGTTTGTGGATATGGTTAAACCATATACTCTTAACTGCATTATAACCTCGCGGTAAATGCTAACTCTGGGATGGCTGCATCAAAACATTTTGTGTTTGGTGTCAAACGCTTTGGAATCATACCCCCACACCAGTAACTGGTGTGGGAGTATGATCCCACCCTTCTAGAGGGGACGACATGTACCCACTGTGGAAACACGGTAGAAATCTGAAAGAGCCCTGGCATCACAAAATGGATGCCACCAGCACAGACACTGGGCTGCCATCCTGCTGCTGACCGAAACTCGCAGTGGAGGAGGCCCAACAATAGGCATCCTGTCACAGGGAGGTGTAACCACCTTCCAGACAGGATTTAGTGTATTGGGGCTGGGTGGGTGCACTCCTAGAGTGCTTTGAAGTCCTGCACTGGGGGAGTAGTAGGCTCCTCTGTGCATATGCCAGCTCAAACCAGTTCAGGGGCTACCTGAACCTGCTCTGGCGCGAAACTGGACAAAGGGAAGTGGGTGTAGCCACCCACTCCCCTGACCCTCCCATAGGAGGTGTCATAGAGCTAGTCCCTCCCTTCCTTGTAGTATAAGTTAGGGAACTCTTGCCATTGCAAACTAGATATCCCTGGACAACGCTCTGAAGAAGAATTCTGGATCTTCGACATTCCGCTACCTTTGGAAGACTGAAGAAATCTCCATTGGAGTCAAGGATTGACTCCCCTGCTCGGCAGGTACCCAAAACTTTGATTCAACGGTCGCAAACTTTCCCGCTCCTGCCGGAGTCCGAAGTCCCTGCAGCCCCAGAAGTGGATTTCCTGACTTCTCCAAGATCATCGTGAGTCCCCAGCGACGCTGAGGCAAGTGGACCCCACGAGTGACTAGGAACAGCAATTCCCAGGTACCGTGCACTATTGTCGAGTGCAATCCCTTCACGATGTTCTACGAACTTGTGCATTGGACCGCGTGTGGTCCAAGCCTCCAGCAGGATTTCCACCGATGATTCAGAGGCCTTCCTCGTCCCGGGTGACCGTGGGCTCCTGTGAAGTGAATCCTCTCGAGGCGTCTTCGCGATCGCTTGCCGCCTGGCTTGTGGGTCCCCAGAAGACCTTTCTACAATTCCAAAGGGCTTCCCTGGTTGCTCCACGTCTGCCCTGACTGAACCTTGTTGGGCGAGTCCCTCAGACCTTGCTGGTTTGCACTTTCCACGAGACTTGCTGTTACCACGGCTTGTTGGCTCCAATCTGAGTGCCGACACCGCAGTAAGCTGTAGACTTCGTGGGACACGCCGAATCCAGCTCCTGGTTGTCGTCGATGCCTCCTGGACCTCGTGGCTGAAGAGTCAAGACACCCGTGATCACCTGAAATCAGCCGAAGACTGTGGGCATCCATCTTCCTGGGCCCAGGTCACTGGCAAGTGGCTTTGAACACTGTCTCCTTTGCTTTCAGGTCTTCTTTCTTCAGAATCCAGCCTTGGATTCCACCGGACACTTCTCCTGTCTTCACAAGCAGCAAGTCTTCTTTGGCTCCTATTGGAAACGACTCCGCGACCCGACACCAAAAGACACCTATGCACCCGGCTTCCCTGGGTGAGGTAACTCATGCACTATGGTGCTCCTGTGTGTGTTGGCTCTAGAGCTACTTACCATGTAAGTGACTTGCTTGTAGACTCTCCTGAAGTACCCTAAAACTTTAAAAATCCAACCGCGACTTGCTCCATTGAAGTCTATTGGGATCCGCGGCTGTGTTCTCACACTGCATGCGTCTCCCGTGGGTCCTTTACTTACCTGCTTTGGGTGGATTAATGAGGCCCCAGCGCTTCTGAAGGCCCTAGGCCTTCTCCCTTCTCAAGTCGTTCTTCTTATACCTCTTTTTTAGTATATGGTCTGGTACGCCCCTAGGGCCCCAGCCAAATAAGTGCTTAATTTGTTGTGAACTGTTGATTTTAGCATATGTTCCTAACTTCTAATCTCATAAAGAGATTAGTAGAGTGTGTTAGAAATAAATACATATATATATTTTATATATATATACACCTGTGTGATGTCCTTTCATTTAGTAATTCAAGAGATTATAAGGTAAAACAAGCTGCTTTACATTCCTCAGAGACTTAGCCTGAAGGCTGCTCTCCACAGCTACCACTAGGAGAGCTTTCTTTAAAAGGTTGTCTTAAACCTATCTACCATAAGAGTCGAATTGGACTGGTGCAAGGTGGCCACTTTAACTAGTGACCAGCATATGCCAGGCCAACTTCTCACATAGTTCCAAAGGGTTTTCTTAGAGTCCTCTCCTAAGTGTCCTTAATCTTTAAATTTCCAAAAGCCACTTTTGCATAGGATTGTATGGGGCTTGCGCCTGTGTTCACACACTGCACACGTCCACCATGGGTCCCCTGTGTCACTACCTTTGGTGGTTCCTTGGAGTCCCAGCGTTTCTACATGCTCTAGGCACTGTGTCTAGTCAAGGTGGGGTTGTTATACCACTTTCTTAATATATGGTTAGGTCTCCCCTGCAGCCCATCGTGTATTGTGCTATTTACTGTTGATCTAGTGATTGTAAATTGTGTGCTTTGACCGCTAATCTCAAAGAGATGACTAGGGAATGTTTAGTAATAAATACATATAATTTATATATATACAGCTGGTGTGGTTCTCCTTTCATTTGGTCATTCAGGAGGTTATATACTGGTAAAACAAGCTGCTCTACATTCCTTCAAGACTTATCCTGAAGGCTGCTCTCCAAAGCTACCACTAGGATAGCTTTTAATAAAGGTAGTCTTTTAACCTATCATCAATAGGGTCGTTTGGACTGGTGCAAGGTCCCTACTTTAATTACTGGACAGCATATACCAGGCAAACTTCTCATAGTGGTGGTATGAGGTTGACCTCGAGTGGTTGTGCTGGTATGAGGTCAACCTCGGGTGGTGGTGGTATGAGGTCGACCTCGGTGGTGGTATGAGGTCAACCTCAGGTGGTGGTATGAGGTCAACCTCAGGTGGTGGTGGTGGTTGTATGAGGTCGACCTTGGGTGGTGGTGGTGGTATGAGGTTGATCTTGGGGGGGTGGTGGCATGAGGTAGACCTCAGGTGGTGGTGGTGGTGGTATGAGGTCAACCTCAGGTGGTGGTGGTATGAGGTTGACCTCAGGTGGTAGTGATGGTATGAGGTCAACTTCGGGGTGTGGTGGATGTATGAGGTCGACCTTGGGTGGTGATGGTGGTATGAGGTCGGCCTCAGGTGGTGGTATGAGGATGACCTCAGTTGTTGGTGGTGGTATGAGGTCGACCCCAGTTGGTGGTGGTATGAAGTCAACCTTGGGTGGTGAGGGTAGTGGTATGAGGTCAGCCTTGGGTGGTGGTGGTGGTGGTATGAGGTTGACCTTGGGTGGTGGTGGTGGTAGTGCTGGCATGAGGTTGACCTAGGGTGATGGGGTGGTGGTTGTGGTAGGAGGTTGACCTCAGGTGGTTGTGGTATGAGGTCAACCTCAGGTGGTGGGGTGGTGGTATAAGTTCAACCTCGGGTGGTGGGGGTGGTGGTGGTATGAGGTCGACCTCTGGAGGTGGCAGTGGTGGTGATGTGAGGTTGATCTCTGCTAGTGGTAGTATGAGGTCAACCTTGGGGGGTGGTAGTGGTATGAGGTTGACCCCCAGGTGGTGGTGGTGGTATGAGGCCGACCTCGAGTGGTGGTGGTGGTATAAGGTTGACCTTGGGTGGTGGTAGTGATATGAGGTCAACCTCGGGTGGTGGTGGTGGTATGAGGTTGACCTCGAGTGGTGGTGGTGGTGGTATGAGGCTGACCTCAGGTGGTGGTGGTCGTATGAGGTCAACCTCAGGTGGTGGTATGAGGTTGACCTCAGGTGGTGGTATGAGGTTGACCTCAGGTGGTGGTGGTGGTAGTTTGAGGTCGACCTTGGGTGGTGGTATGAGGTTGACCTCGAGAGGGAGTGGTGGTGGTATGAGGTTGAACTCAAGTGGTGGTGGTGGTGGTATGAGGTTGACCTCAGGTGGTGGTGGTGGTATGAGGTCGACCTCGGGTGGTGGTATGAGGTTGACCTCAGGTGTTGGTATGAGGCTGACCTCGGATGGTGGTGTGAGGTCGACCTCAGGTGGTGGTAGTGGTGTGGTGGTGGTATGAGGTCGACCTCAGGTGTTGGTGAGGTCGACCAGAGGTGATGGTGGTAGTGGTATGAGGTCAACCTCAGGTGGTGGTAAGAGGTCAACCTTGGGTGGTTGTGGTATGAGGCTGACCTCAGGTGGTGGTGGTATGAGGTCAACCTCAGGTGGTGGTGGTGGTAAGAGGTCGGCCTCAGGTGGTGGTGGTAGTGGTATGCGGTTGACCTTGGATGGTGGTGGTGATGAGGTCAACCTCAGATGGTGGTGGTTTGAGGTCAACCTCAGGTGGTGGTGGTATGAGGTCTACCTTGGGTGGTGGTATGAGGTCAACCTCGGGTGGTGGTGGTGTAAGGTTGACCTCAGGTGGTTGTGGTATGAGGTCGACCTCTGGAGGTGGGGGTGGTGGTTGTGGTGGTGTGAGGTTGACTTCTGCTAGTGGTAGTATGAGGTCAACCTAGGGTGGTGGGGGTGGTAGTGGTGGTATGAGGTTGACCTCGGGTGGTGGTGGTATGAGGTTGACCTCAGGTGGTGGTGGTGGTGGTATGAGGTCGACCTCGAGTTGGTGTGGTGGTGGTATGAGGTCGACCTTGGGTGGTTGTGGTAATAGTGATATGAGGTCAACCTCGGGTGGTGGTGGTATGAGTTTGACCTCAGGTGGTGGTATGAGGTTGACCTCAGGTGGTGGTAGGAGGTCGGCCTCGGGCGGTGGTGTTGGTATGAGGATCTACCTTGGGTGGTGGTAGTGGTGATATGAGGTCAACCTCAGATGGTGGTGGTTTGAGGTCAACCTCAGCTGGTGGTGGTAGTGGTGATATGAGGTCAACCTCAGATGGTGGTAGTTTATGGTCAACCTTGGGTGGTGGTGGTATGAGGTTAACCTTGGGTGGTAGTATGAGGTCGACCTCGGGTGGTGGTGGTATGAGGTCGACCTCGGGTGGTGGTGGTATGAGGTCAACCTCGGGTGGTGGTGGTATGAGGTCAACCTCGGGTGGTGGGGGTGGTAGTGGTATGAGGTCGACCTCGGGTGGTGGTATGAGGTCAACCTCGGGTGGTGGTGGTGGTATGAGGTCAGCCTCGGCTGGTCGGTGGTGGTGGTATGAGGTTGACCTTGGATGGTGGTGGTGATATGAGGTCAACCTCAGATGGTGGTGGTGGTGGTAGTAGTATAAGGTCAACCTCGGGTGGTGGTGGTATGAGGATGACCTCAGTTGGTGGTGGTGGTATGAGGTTGACCCCAGTTGGTGGTGGTATGAAGTCAACCTTGGGTGGTGGTGGTATGAGGTCGACCTCAGGTGGTAGTGGTGGTAAGAGGTAGGCCTCGGGTGGTGGTGGTATGAGGTCAGCCTCAGGTGGTGGTGGTATGAGGTTGACCTCGGGTGGTGGTGGTATGATGTTGACCTTGGGTGGTGGTGGTATGAGGTCAACCTCGGGTGGTGGTGGTATGAGGTCAACCTCGGGTGGTGGGGGTGGTAGTGGTATGAGGTCGACCTCGGGTGGTGGTGGTGGTATGAGGTCAACCTCGGGTGGTGGTGGTATGAGGTCAGCCTCAGCTGGTCGGTGGTGGTGGTATGAGGTTGACCTTGGATGGTGGTGGTGATATGAGGTCAACCTCAGGTGATGGTGAGGTCGACATCAGGTGATGGTATGAGGTCGAACTCAGGTGGTGGTATGAGGTAGACCTTGGGTGGTAGTGGTGGCGCGGGTGGTGGTGTTGGTATGAGGTCAACCTTGGGTGGTTGTGGTACGAGGCTGACCTCGGGTGGTGGTGGTATGAGGTCAACATCGGGTGGTGAGGGTGGTGGTAGTAGTAGTAAGAGGTCAACCTCGGGTGGTGGGGGTGGTGGTGGTATGAGGTCAACCTCAGGTGGTGGTGGTATAGGGTCGACCTTGGTTGGTGGTATGAGGTCTATGGTGGTAGTGGTGTGAGGTCAGCCTCGGGTGGTGGTATGAGGTTGACCTTGGGTGGTGGTAGTAGTGGTGGTATGAGGTTGATTTCAGGTTGTAGTTGTGGTGGTGGGTTGGTGGTATCAAGTCAACCTCGGGTAGTGGTGGTATGAGGATGACCTCAGTTGGTGGTGGTGGTAGTGGTATGAGGTCGACCCCAGTTGGTGGTGGTATGAGGTCAACCTTGGGTGGTGAGGGTGGTGGTGGTATGTGGTCTACCTCGGGTGGTGGTGGTATGAGATTGACCTCATGTGGTGGTGGTAGTGGTGGTATGAGGTTGACCTCAGGTGATGGGATGGTGGTTGTGGTATGAGGTCGACCTCAGGTGGTGGGGTGGTGGTATAAGTTCAACCTCGGGTGGTGGGGTTGATGGTGGTATGAGGGTGACCTCTGGAGGTGGGGGTGGTGGTGGAGGTGTGAGGTTGACCCTCTGCTAGTGGTAGTATGAGGTCAACCTCGGGGTGGAAGTGGTGGTATGAGGTCGACCTCACGTGATGGCAGTGGTATGAGGTTGACCTCAGGTGGTGGTGGTGGTTTGAGGTTGACCATGGGTGGTGGTGGTAGTGTTATGAGGTCAACCTCGGGTAATGGTAGTGATATGAGGTCAATCTCGGGTGGTGGTATAAGGTTGACCATGAGTGGCGGTGGTGGTATGAGGTTGACCTCAGGTGGTGGTGGTCGTATGAGGTCAACCTCAGGTGATGTGAGGTTGAGCTCAGGTGGTGGTATGAGGTCGACCTTGAGTGGTGGTGGTGGTGGTGGTATGAGGTCGACCTTGGGTGGTGGTGGTATGAGGTCAACCTTGGGTGCTTGTGGTATGAGGCTGACCTTGGGTGGTGATGGTATGAGGTTAACATCGGGTGGTGGGGGTGGTGGTAGTAGTATGAGGTCAACCTCGGGTGGTGGGGGTGGTGGTAATATGAGGTCAACCTATGGGTGGTGGTGCTATGAGGTTGACCTTGGGTGGTGGTGGTAAAAGATCAACCTCGGTTGGTGGTGGTATAAGGTCGACCTTGGGTGGTGGTTGTGTTGGTGGTATGAGATCAACACCAGTTGGTGGTATGAAGTCAACTGTGGGTGGTGAGGGTGGTGGTGGTGGTATGAGGTCTACCTCAGGTGGTGGTAGCGGTATGAGGTCAGCCTCGGGTGGTGGTATGAGGTTGACCTTGTGTGGTGGTAGTGGTGGTGGTGGTGGTATGAGGTTGACCTCAGTTGGTGGTTGTGGTGGTGGGGTGGTGGTATGAGGTCAATATCAGGTGGTAGTGGTGGTAAGAGGTCGGCCTCGGGTGGTGGTATGAGGTCGACCTCAGGTGGTGGTGGTGGTGGTATGAGGTCAACCTCGGGTGGTGGTGGTATGAGGTCAACCTCGGGTGGTGGTGGTATGACGATGACCTCAGTTGGTGGTGGCGTGAAGTCAACCTTGGGTGGTGAGTGTGGTGGTGGTTTGAGGTCTACCTTGGGTGGTGGTAGTGGTATGAGGTCAGCTTCAGGTGGTGGTGGTATGAGGTTGACCTTGGGTGGTGGTGGTAGTGGTGGTATGAGGTTGACCTCGGGTGATGGGGAGGTGGTTGTAGTATGAGGTCGACCTCAGGTGGTTGTGGTATGAGGTCAACCTCAGGTGGTGGAGTGGTGGTATAAGTTCAACCTCGTGTTGTGAGGGTGGTTGTGGTGTACATGGTCGACCTCTGGAGGTGGGGGTGGTGGTGTGAGGCTGATTTCTGCTAGTGGTAGTATGAGGTCAACCTCGGGGGGTGGTAGTGGTGGTATGAGGTCAACCTCGGGTGGTGGCAGTGGTATGAGGTTGACCTCAGGTGGTGGTGGTATGAGGTTCACCTTGAGTGCTGGTGGTGGTATGAGGTCGACCTCGGGTGGTGGTATGAGGTTGACCTCAGGTGTTGGTATGAGGCTGACCTCAGATGGTGGTGTGAGGTCGACCTCAGGTGGTGGTAGTGGTGTGGTGGTAGTATGAGGTCGACCTCAGGTGATGGTGAGGTCGACCAGAGGTGATGGTGGTAGTGGTATGAGGTCAACCTCAGGTGGTGGTATGAGGTCATCCTTGGGTGGTTGTGGTATGAGGCTGACCTCGGGTGGTGGTGGTATGAGGTCAACATCGGGTGGTGGTGGTATGAGGTCAAACTCAGGTGGTGGTGGTGGTAAGAGGTCGGCCTCAGGTGGTGGTGGTAGTGGTATGAGGTTGACCTTGGATGGTGGTGGTGATGAGGTCAACCTCAGATGGTGGTGGTTTGAGGTCAACCTCAGGTGGTGGTGGTATGAGGTCTACCTTGGGTGGTGGTATGAGGTCGACCTCGGGTGGTGGTGGTATAAGGTTGACCTCAGGTGGTTGTGGTATGAGGTCGACCTCTGGAGGTGGGGGTGGTGGTGGTGGTGGTGTGAGGTTGACTTCTGCTAGTGGTAGTATGAGGTCAACCTAGGGTGGTGGGGGTGGTAGTGGTGGTATGAGGTTGACCTCGGGTGGTGGTGGTATGAGGTTGACCTCAGGTGGTGGTGGTGGTGGTATGAGGTCAACCTCGAGTGGTGGTGGTGGTGGTATGAGGTCGACCTTGGGTGGTGGTGGTAATAGTGATATGAGGTCAACCTCGGGTGGTGGTGGTATGAGGTTGACCTCAGGTGGTGGTATGAGGTTGACCTCAGGTGGTGGTAGGAGGTCGGCCTCGGGCGGTGGTAGGAGGTCGGCCTCGGGTGGTGGTGTTGGTATGAGGATCTACCTTGGGTGGTGGTAGTGGTGATATGAGGTCAACCTCAGATGGTGGTGGTTTGAGGTCAACCTCAGGTGGTGGTGGTAGTGGTGATATGAGGTCAACCTCAGATGGTGGTGGTTTATGGTCAACCTTGGGTGGTGGTGGTATGAGGTTAACCTTGGGTGGTGGTATGAGGTCGACCTCGGGTGGTGGTGGTATGAGGTCAACCTCGGGTGGTGGTGGTATGAGGTCGACCTCGGGTGGTGGTGGTATGAGGTCAACCTCGGGTGGTGGTGGTATGAGGTCAACCTCGGGTGGTGGGGGTGGTAGTGGTATGAGGTCGACCTCAGGTGGTGGTGGTGGTATGAGGTCAACCTCGGGTGGTGGTGGTATGAGGTCAGCCTCGGCTGGTCGGTGGTGGTGGTATGAGGTTGACCTTGGATGGTGGTGGTGATATGAGGTCAACCTCAGATGGTGGTGGTGGTGGTGGTGGTAATAGTATAAGGTCAACCTCGGGTGGTGGTGGTATGAGGATGACCTCAGTTGGTGGTGGTGGTATGAGGTTGACCCCAGGTGGCGGTGGTATGAAGTCAGCCTTGGGTGGTGAGGGTGGTGGTGGTATGAGGTCGACCTCAGGTGGTAGTGGTGGTAAGAGGTCAGCCTCGGGTGGTGGTGGTATGAGGTCAGCCTCAGGTGGTGGTGGTATGAGGTTGACCTCGGGTGGTGGTGGTATGAGGTCAGCCTCAGGTGGTGGTGGTATGAGGTTGACCTCGGGTGGTGGTGGTATGATGTTGACCTTGGGTGGTGGTGGTATGAGGTCAACCTCGGGTGGTGGTGGTATGAGGTCAACCTCGGGTGGTGGGGGTGGTAGTGGTATGAGGTCGACCTCGGGTGGTGGTGGTGGTATGAGTTCAACCTCGGGTGGTGGTGGTATGAGGTCAGCCTCAGCTGGTCGGTGGTGGTGGTATGAGGTTGACCTTGGATGGTGGTGGTGATATGAGGTCAACCTCAGGTGATGGTGAGGTCGACATCAGGTGATGGTATGAGGTCGAACTCAGGTGGTGGTATGAGGTAGACCTTGGGTGGTAGTGGTGGCACGGGTGGTGGTGTTGGTATGAGGTCAACCTTGGGTGGTTGTGGTACGAGGCTGACCTCGGGTGGTGGTGGTATGAGGTCAACATCGGGTGGTGAGGGTGGTGGTAGTAGTAGTAAGAGGTCAACCTCGGGTGGTGGGGGTGGTGGTGGTATGAGGTCAACCTCAGGTGGTGGTGGTATAAGGTCGACCTTGGTTGGTGGTATGAGGTCTATGGTGGTAGTGGTGTGAGGTCAGCCTCGGGTGGTGGTATGAGGTTGACCTTGGGTGGTGGTAGTAGTGGTGGTATGAGGTTGATTTCAGGTTGTAGTTGTGGTGGTGGGTTGGTGGTATCAAGTCAACCTCGGGTGGTAGTGGTATGAGGTCGACCCCAGTTGGTAGTGGTATGAGGTCAACCTTGGGTGGTGAGGGTGGTGGTGGTGGTATGTGGTCTACCTCGGGTGGTGGTGGTATGAGATTGACCTCATGTGGTGGTGGTAGTGGTGGTATGAGGTTGACCTCAGGTGATGGGATGGTGGTTGTGGTATGAGGTCGACCTCAGGTGGTGGGGTGGTGGTATAAGTTCAACCTCGGGTGGTGGGGTTGATGGTGGTATGAGGGTGACCTCTGGAGGTGGGGGTGGTGGTGGAGGTGTGAGGTTGACCCTCTGCTAGTGGTAGTATGAGGTCAACCTCGGGGTGGTAGTGGTGGTATGAGGTCGACCTCACGTGATGGCAGTGGTATGAGGTTGACCTCAGGTGGTGGTGGTGGTATGAGGTTGACCATGGGTGGTGGTGGTAGTGTTATGAGGTCAACCTCGGGTAGTGGTAGTGATATGAGGTCAATCTCGGGTGGTGGTATAAGGTTGACCATGAGTGGCGGTGGTGGTATGAGGTTGACCTCAGGTGGTGGTGGTCGTATGAGGTCAACCTCAGGTGATGTGAGGTTGAGCTCAGGTGGTGGTATGAGGTCGACCTTGAGTGGTGGTGGTGGTGGTGGTGGTATGAGGTCGACCTTGGGTGGTGGTGGTATGAGGCTGACCTCAGGTGGTGGTGGTATGAGGTCAACCTCAGGTGGTGGTGGTGGTAAGAGGTCGGCCTCAGGTGGTGGTGGTAGTGGTATGCGGTTGACCTTGGATGGTGGTGGTGATGAGGTCAACCTCAGATGGTGGTGGTTTGAGGTCAACCTCAGGTGGTGGTGGTATGAGGTCTACCTTGGGTGGTGGTATGAGGTCAACCTCGGGTGGTGGTGGTGTAAGGTTGACCTCAGGTGGTTGTGGTATGAGGTCGACCTCTGGAGGTGGGGGTGGTGGTGGTGGTGGTGTGAGGTTGACTTCTGCTAGTGGTAGTATGAGGTCAACCTAGGGTGGTGGGGGTGGTAGTGGTGGTATGAGGTTGACCTCGGGTGGTGGTGGTATGAGGTTGACCTCAGGTGGTGGTGGTGGTGGTATGAGGTCAACCTCGAGTGGTGGTGGTGGTGGTATGAGGTCGACCTTGGGTGGTGGTGGTAATAGTGATATGAGGTCAACCTCGGGTGGTGGTGGTATGAGGTTGACCTCAGGTGGTGGTATGAGGTTGACCTCAGGTGGTGGTAGGAGGTCGGCCTCGGGCGGTGGTAGGAGGTCGGCCTCGGGTGGTGGTGTTGGTATGAGGATCTACCTTGGGTGGTGGTAGTGGTGATATGAGGTCAACCTCAGATGGTGGTGGTTTGAGGTCAACCTCAGGTGGTGGTGGTAGTGGTGATATGAGGTCAACCTCAGATGGTGGTGGTTTATGGTCAACCTTGGGTGGTGGTGGTATGAGGTTAACCTTGGGTGGTGGTATGAGGTCGACCTCGGGTGGTGGTGGTATGAGGTCAACCTCGGGTGGTGGTGGTATGAGGTCGACCTCGGGTGGTGGTGGTATGAGGTCGACCTCGGGTGGTGGTGGTATGAGGTCAACCTCGGGTGGTGGTGGTATGAGGTCAACCTCGGGTGGTGGGGGTGGTAGTGGTATGAGGTCGACCTCAGGTGGTGGTGGTGGTATGAGGTCAACCTCGGGTGGTGGTGGTATGAGGTCAGCCTCGGCTGGTCGGTGGTGGTGGTATGAGGTTGACCTTGGATGGTGGTGGTGATATGAGGTCAACCTCAGATGGTGGTGGTGGTGGTAATAGTATAAGGTCAACCTCGGGTGGTGGTGGTATGAGGATGACCTCAGTTGGTGGTGGTGATATGAGGTTGACCCCAGGTGGTGGTGGTATGAAGTCAGCCTTGGGTGGTGAGGGTGGTGGTGGTATGAGGTCGACCTCAGGTGGTAGTGGTGGTAAGAGGTCAGCCTCGGGTGGTGGTGGTATGAGGTCAGCCTCAGGTGGTGGTGGTATGAGGTTGACCTCGGGTGGTGGTGGTATGAGGTCAGCCTCAGGTGGTGGTGGTATGAGGTTGACCTCGGGTGGTGGTGGTATGATGTTGACCTTGGGTGGTGGTGGTATGAGGTCAACCTCGGGTGGTGGTGGTATGAGGTCAACCTCGGGTGGTGGGGGTGGTAGTGGTATGAGGTCGACCTCGGGTGGTGGTGGTGGTATGAGGTCAACCTCGGGTGGTGGTGGTATGAGGTCAGCCTCAGCTGGTCGGTGGTGGTGGTATGAGGTTGACCTTGGATGGTGGTGGTGATATGAGGTCAACCTCAGGTGATGGTGAGGTCGACATCAGGTGATGGTATGAGGTCGAACTCAGGTGGTGGTATGAGGTAGACCTTGGGTGGTAGTGGTGGCACGGGTGGTGGTGTTGGTATGAGGTCAAACTTGGGTGGTTGTGGTACGAGGCTGACCTCGGGTGGTGGTGGTATGAGGTCAACATCGGGTGGTGAGGGTGGTGGTAGTAGTAGTAAGAGGTCAACCTCGGGTGGTGGGGGTGGTGGTGGTATGAGGTCAACCTCAGGTGATGGTGGTATAAGGTCGACCTTGGTTGGTGGTATGAGGTCTATGGTGGTAGTGGTGTGAGGTCAGCCTCGGGTGGTGGTATGAGGTTGACCTTGGGTGGTGGTAGTAGTGGTGGTATGAGGTTGATTTCAGGTTGTAGTTGTGGTGGTGGGTTGGTGGTATCAAGTCAACCTCGGGTGGTAGTGGTATGAGGTCGACCCCAGTTGGTAGTGGTATGAGGTCAACCTTGGGTGGTGAGGGTGGTGGTGGTGGTATGTGGTCTACCTCGGGTGGTGGTGGTATGAGATTGACCTCATGTGGTGGTGGTAGTGGTGGTATGAGGTTGACCTCAGGTGATGGGATGGTGGTTGTGGTATGAGGTCGACCTCAGGTGGTGGGGTGGTGGTATAAGTTCAACCTCGGGTGGTGGGGTTGATGGTGGTATGAGGGTGACCTCTGGAGGTGGGGGTGGTGGTGGAGGTGTGAGGTTGACCCTCTGCTAGTGGAAGTATGAGGTCAACCTCGGGGTGGTAGTGGTGGTATGAGGTCGACCTCACGTGATGGCAGTGGTATGAGGTTGACCTCAGGTGGTGGTGGTGGTATGAGGTTGACCATGGGTGGTGGTGGTAGTGTTATGAGGTCAACCTCGGGTAGTGGTAGTGATATGAGGTCAATCTCGGGTGGTGGTATAAGGTTGACCATGAGTGGCGGTGGTGGTATGAGGTTGACCTCAGGTGGTGGTGGTCGTATGAGGTCAACCTCAGGTGATGTGAGGTTGAGCTCAGGTGGTGGTATGAGGTCGACCTTGAGTGGTGGTGGTGGTGGTGGTATGAGGTCGACCTTGGGTGGTGGTGGTATGAGGTCAACCTTGGGTGCTTGTGGTATGAGGCTGACCTTGGGTGGTGATGGTATGAGGTTAACATCGGGTGGTGGTAATATGAGGTCAACCTATGGGTGGTGGTGCAATGAGGTTGACCTTGGGTGGTGGTGGTAAAAGATCAACCTCGGTTGGTGGTGGTATAAGGTCGACCTTGGGTGGTGGTTGTGTTGGTGGTATGAGATCAACACCAGTTGGTGGTATGAAGTCAACTGTGGGTGGTGAGGGTGGTGGTGGTGGTATGAGGTCTACCTCAGGTGGTGGTAGCGGTATGAGGTCAGCCTCGGGTGGTGGTATGAGGTTGACCTTGTGTGGTGGTAGTGGTGGTGGTGGTATGAGGTTGACCTCAGTTGGTGGTTGTGGTGGTGGGGTGGTGGTATGAGGTCAATATCAGGTGGTAGTGGTGGTAAGAGGTCGGCCTCGGGTGGTGGTATGAGGTCGACCTCAGGTGGTGGTGGTGGTGGTATGAGGTCAACCTCGGGTGGTGGTGGTATGAGGTCAACCTCGGGTGGTGGTGGTATGACGATGACCTCAGTTGGTGGTGGCGTGAAGTCAACCTTGGGTGGTGAGTGTGGTGGTGGTTTGAGGTCTACCTTGGGTGGTGGTAGTGGTATGAGGTCAGCTTCAGGTGGTGGTGGTATGAGGTTGACCTTGGGTGGTGGTGGTAGTGGTGGTATGAGGTTGACCTCGGGTGATGGGGAGGTGGTTGTGGTATGAGGTCGACCTCAGGTGGTTGTGGTATGAGGTCAACCTCAGGTGGTGGAGTGGTGGTATAAGTTCAACCTCGTGTTGTGAGGGTGGTTGTGGTGTACATGGTCGACCTCTGGAGGTGGGGGTGGTGGTGTGAGGCTGATTTCTGCTAGTGGTAGTATGAGGTCAACCTCGGGGGGTGGTAGTGGTGGTATGAGGTCAACCTCGGGTGGTGGCAGTGGTATGAGGTTGACCTCAGGTGGTGGTGGTATGAGGTTCACCCTGAGTGCTGGTGGTGGTATAAGGTCGACCTCGGGTGGTGGTATGAGGTTGACCTCAGGTGTTGGTATGAGGCTGACCTCAGATGGTGGTGTGAGGTCGACCTCAGGTGGTGGTAGTGGTGTGGTGGTAGTATGAGGTCGACCTCAGGTGATGGTGAGGTCGACCAGAGGTGATGGTGGTAGTGGTATGAGGTCAACCTCAGGTGGTGGTATGAGGTCATCCTTGGGTGGTTGTGGTATGAGGCTGACCTCGGGTGGTGGTGGTATGAGGTCAACATCGGGTGGTGGTGGTATGAGGTCAACCTCAGGTGATGGTGGTAGTAAGAGGTCGGCCTCAGGTGGTGGTGGTAGTGGTATGAGGTTGACCTTGGATGGTGGTGGTGATAAGGTCAACCTCAGATGGTGGTGGTTTGAGGTCAACCTCAGGTGGTGGTGGTATGAGGTCTACCTTGGGTGGTGGTATGAGGTCGACCTCGGGTGGTGGTGGTATAAGGTTGACCTCAGGTGGTTGTGGTATGAGGTCGACCTCTGGAGGTGGGGGTGGTGGTGGTGGTGGTGGTGTGAGGTTGACTTCTGCTAGTGGTAGTATGAGGTCAACCTAGGGTGGTGGGGGTGGTAGTGGTGGTATGAGGTTGACCTCGGGTGGTGGTGGTATGAGGTTGACCTCAGGTGGTGGTGGTGGTGGTATGAGGTCAACCTCGAGTGGTGGTGGTGGTGGTATGAGGTCGACCTTGGGTGGTGGTGGTAATAGTGATATGAGGTCAACCTCGGGTGGTGGTGGTATGAGGTTGACCTCAGGTGGTGGTATGAGGTTGATCTCAGGTGGTGGTAGGAGGTCGGCCTCGGGCGGTGGTAGGAGGTCGGCCTCGGGCGATGGTGTTGGTATGAGGATCTACCTTGGGTGGTGGTAGTGGTGATATGAGGTCAACCTCAGATGGTGGTGGTTTGAGGTCAACCTCAGGTGGTGGTGGTAGTGGTGATATGAGGTCAACCTCAGATGGTGGTGGTTTATGGTCAACCTTGGATGGTGGTGGTATGAGGTTAACCTTGGGTGGTGGTATGAGGTCGACCTCGGGTGGTGGTGGTATGAGGTCAACCTCGGGTGGTGGTGGTATGAGGTCGACCTCGGGTGGTGGTGGTATGAGGTCAACCTCGGGTGGTGGTGGTATGAGGTCAACCTCGGGTGGTGGGGGTGGTAGTGGTATGAGGTCGACCTCAGGTGGTGGTGGTGGTATGAGGCCAACCTCGGGTGGTGGTGGTATGAGGTCAGCCTCGGCTGGTCAGTGGTGGTGGTATGAGGTTGACCTTGGATGGTGGTGGTGATATGATGTCAACCTCAGATGGTGGTGGTGGTGGTAGTAGTATAAGGTCAACCTCGGGTGGTGGTGGTATGAGGATGACCTCAGTTGGTGGTGGTGGTATGAGGTTGATCCCAGGTGGTGGTGGTATGAAGTCAGCCTTGGGTGGTGGTGGTATGAGGTCGACCTCAGGTGGTAGTGGTGGTAAGAGGTCAGCCTCAGGTGGTGGTGGTATGAGGTCAGCCTCAGGTGGTGGTGGTATGAGGTTGACCTCGGGTGGTGGTGGTATGAGGTTGACCTTGGGTGGTGGTGGTATGAGGTCAACCTCGGGTGGTGGTGGTATGAGGTCAACCTGGGGTGGTGGTATGAGGTCAACCTCGGGTGGTGGTAGTGGTATGAGGTCGACCTCAGGTGGTAGTGGTGGTAAGAGGTCAGCCTCGGGTGGTGGTGGTATGAGGTCAGCCTCAGGTGGTGGTGGTATGAGATAGACCTTGGGTGGTAGTGGTGGCGTGGGTGGTGGTGTTGGTATGAGGTCAACCTTGGGTGGTTGTGGTATGAGGCTGACCTCGGGTGGTGGTGGTATGAGGTCAACATCGGGTGGTGGGGGTGGTGGTGGTAGTAGTATGAGGTCAACCTCGGGTGGTGGGGGTGGTGGTGGTATGAGGTCAACCTCAGGTGGTGGTGGTATAAGGTCGACCTTGGTTGGTGGTATGAGGTCTATGGTGGTAGTGGTGTGAGGTCAGCCTCGGGTGGTGGTATGAGGTTGACCTTGGGTGGTGGTAGTAGTGGTGGTATGAGGTTGATTTCAGGTTGTAGTTGTGGTGGTGGGTTGGTGGTATCAAGTCAACCTCGGGTGGTGGTGGTATGAGGATGACCTCAGTTGGTGGTGGTGGTAGTGGTATGAGGTCGACCCCAGTTGGTGGTGGTATGAGGTCAAACTTGGGTGGTGAGGGTGGTGGTGGTGGTATGTGGTCTACCTCGGGTGGTGGTGGCATGAGATTGACCTCATGTGGTGGTGGTAGTGGTGGTATGAGGTTGACCTCGGGTGATGGGATGGTGGTTGTGGTATGAGGTCGACCTCAGGTGGTGGGGTGGTGGTGGTATAAGTTCAACCTCGGGTGGTGGGGTTGGTGGTGGTATGAGGGCGACCTCTGGAGGTGGGGGTGGTGGTGGAGGTGTGAGGTTGACCCTCTGCTAGTGGTAGTATGAGGTCAACCTCGGGGTGGTAGTGGTGGTATGAGGTCGACCTCACGTGATGGCAGTGGTATGAGGTTGACCTCAGGTGGTGGTGGTGGTGGTATGAGGTTGACCATGGGTGGTGGTGGTAGTGTTATGAGGTCAACCTCGGGTAGTGGTAGTGATACGAGGTCAATCTCGGGTGGTGGTATGAGGTTGACCACGAGTGGCAGTGGTGGTATGAGGTTGACCTCAGGTGGTGGTGGTCGTATGAGGTCAACCTCAGGTGATGTGAGGTTGAGCTCAGGTGGTGGTATGAGGTCGACCTTGAGTGGTGGTGATGGTGGTGGTATGAGGTCGACCTTGGGTGGTGGTGGTATGAGGTCAACCTTGGGTGCTTGTGGTATGAGGCTGACCTTGGGTGGTGATGGTATGAGGTTAACATCGGGTGGTGGGGGTGGTGGTAGTAGTATGAGATCAACCTCGGGTGGTGGGGGTGGTGGTGGTATGAGGTCAACCTATGGGTGGTGGTGCTATGAGGTTGACCTTGGGTGGTGGTGGTAAATGATCAACCTCGGTTGGTGGTGGTATAAGGTCGACCTTGGGTGGTGGTTGCGTTGGTGGTATGAGGTCGACACCAGTTGGTGGTATGAAGTCAACTGTGGGTGGTGAGGGTGGTGGTGGTGGTATGAGGTCTACCTCAGGTGGTGGTAGCGGTATGAGGTCAGCCTCGGTGGTGGTATGAGGTTGACCTTGTGTGGTGGTAGTGGTGGTGGTATGAGGTTGACCTCAGTTGGTGGTTGTGGTGGTGGGGTGGTGGTATGAGGTCAATATCAGGTGGTAGTGGTGGTAAGAGGTCGGCCTCGGGTAGTGGTATGAGGTCGACCTCAGGTGGTGGTGGTGGTGGTGGTATGATGTCAACCTCGGGTGGTGGTGGTATGAGGTCAACCTCGGGTGGTGGTGGTATGAGGATGACCTCAGTTGGTGGTGGCGTGAAGTCAACCTTGGGTGGTGAGCGTGGTGGTGGTTTGAGGTCTACCTTGGGTGGTGGTAGTGGTATGAGGTCAGCCTTGTGTGGTGGTGGTATGAGGTTGACCTTGGGTGGTGGTGGTAGTGGTGGTATGAGGTTGATCTCGGGTGATGGGGAGGTGGTTGTGGTATGAGGTCGACCTCAGGTGGTTGTGGTATGAGGTCAACCTCAGGTGGTGGAGTGGTGGTATAAGTTCAACCTCGTGTTGTGAGGGTGGTTGTGGTGTACATGGTCGACCTCTGGAGGTGGGGGTGGTGGTGTGAGGCTGATTTCTGCTAGTGGTAGTATGAGGTCAACCTCAGGGGTGGTAGTGGTGGTATGAGGTCAACCTCGGGTGGTAGCAGTGGTATGAGGTTGACCTCAGGTGGTGGTGGTATGAGGTTCACCTTGAGTGCTGGTGGTGGTATGAGGTTGACCTCAGGTAGTGGTGGTCGTATGAGGTCAACCTCAGGTGGTGGTATGAGGTTGACCTCAGGTGGTGGTATGAGGTCGACCTCGAGTGGTGGTTGTGGTGGTGGGGTGGTGGAAAGAGGTTGACCTCGGGTGGTGGCAGTGATATGAGGCTGACCTCGGGTGGTGGTGTGAGGTCGACCTCAGGTGGGGGTAGTGGTGTGGTGGTGGTATGAGGTGGACCTCAGGTGGTGGTGGTGGTATGAGGTCAACCTCAGGTGATGGTGAGGTCGACCAGAGGTGATGGTAGGAGGTCACCTCAGGTGGTGGTGGTATGAGGTCAACATCGGGTGGTGGGGTGGTGGTGGTAGTAGTAGGAGGTCAACCTCGGGTGGTGGGGGTGGTGGTGGTATGAGGTCAACCTCGGGTGGTGGTGCTATGAGGTTGAACTTGGGTGGTGGTGGTAAAAGGTCAACCTCGGTTGGTGGTGGTATAAGGTCGACCTTGGGTGGTGGTGGTATGAGGTCAACCTCGGGTGGTGGTGGTATGAGGATGACCTCAGTTGGTGGTGGCGTGAAGTCAACCTTGGGTGGTGAGCGTGGTGGTGGTTTGAGGTCTACCTTGGGTGGTGGTAGTGGTATGAGGTCAGCCTTGTGTGGTGGTGGTATGAGGTTGACCTTGGGTGGTGGTGGTAGTGGTGGTATGAGGTTGATCTCGGGTGATGGGGAGGTGGTTGTGGTATGAGGTCGACCTCAGGTGGTTGTGGTATGAGGTCAACCTCAGGTGGTGGAGTGGTGGTATAAGTTCAACCTCGTGTTGTGAGGGTGGTTGTGGTGTACATGGTCGACCTCTGGAGGTGGGGGTGGTGGTGTGAGGCTGATTTCTGCTAGTGGTAGTATGAGGTCAACCTCAGGGGTGGTAGTGGTGGTATGAGGTCAACCTCGGGTGGTGGCAGTGGTATGAGGTTGACCTCAGGTGGTGGTGGTATGAGGTTCACCTTGAGTGCTGGTGGTGGTATGAGGTTGACCTCAGGTAGTGGTGGTCGTATGAGGTCAACCTCAGGTGGTGGTATGAGGTTGACCTCAGGTGGTGGTATGAGGTCGACCTCGAGTGGTGGTTGTGGTGGTGGGGTGGTGGAAAGAGGTTGACCTCGGGTGGTGGCAGTGATATGAGGCTGACCTCGGGTGGTGGTGTGAGGTCGACCTCAGGTGGGGGTAGTGGTGTGGTGGTGGTATGAGGTGGACCTCAGGTGGTGGTGGTGGTATGAGGTCAACCTCAGGTGATGGTGAGGTCGACCAGAGGTGATGGTAGGAGGTCACCTCAGGTGGTGGTGGTATGAGGTCAACATCGGGTGGTGGGGGTGGTGGTGGTAGTAGTAGGAGGTCAACCTCGGGTGGTGGGGGTGGTGGTGGTATGAGGTCAACCTCGGGTGGTGGTGCTATGAGGTTGAACTTGGGTGGTGGTGGTAAAAGGTCAACCTCGGTTGGTGGTGGTATAAGGTCGACCTTGGGTGGTGGTTGTTGTGGTGGTATGAGGTCGACCCCAGTTGGTGGTATGACGTCAACCTTGGGTGGTGAGGGTGGTGGTGGTATGAGGTCTACCTCAGGTGGTGGTAGTGGTATGAGGTCAGCCTCGGGTGGTGGTATGAGGTTGACCTTGGGTGGTGGTAGTAGTGGTTGTATGAGGTTGACCTCGGTTGGTGGTTGTGGTGGTGGGGTGGTGGTATGAGGTCGATCTCAGGTGGTAGTGGTCGTAAGAGGTCAGCCTCGGGTAGCGGTATGAGGTCAACCTCAGGTGGTGGTGGTATGAGGATGACCTCAGTTGGTGGTGGTGGTATGAGGTCGACCCCAGTTGGAGGTGGTATGAAGTCAACCTTGGGTGGTGAGGGTGGTGGTGGTATGAGGTCTACCTTGGGTTGTGGTGGTGGTAGTGGTATGAGGTCAGCCTTGGGTGGTGGTGGTATGAGGTTGACCTCGGGTGGTGGTGGTATGAGGTTGACCTCAGGTGATGGGGTTGGTGGTGATGTGAGGTTGACCTCTGCTAGTGATGGTATGAGGTCAACCTCAGGGGTGGTAGTGGTGGTATGAGGTTGACCTTGGGTGGTGGCAGTGGTATGAGGTTGACCTCAGGTGTTGGTGGTGGTATGAGGTTGACCTTGAGTGGTGGTGGTGGTATAAGGTTGACCTTGGGTGGTGGTGGTGGTAGTGATAGGAGGTCAACCTCGGGTGGTGCTGATATGAGGTTGACCTTGAGTGGTGTTGGTGGTATGAGGTTGACCTCAGGTGGTGGTGGTAGTATGAAGTCAACCTCAGGTGGTGGTATGAGGTTGACCTCAGCTGGTGGTATGAGGTCGACCTCAAATGGTGGTGGTGGTGGTATGAGGTCGACCTTGGGGGGTGGTGGTGGTGGTATGAGGTTGACCTCGAGTGGGGGTGGTGGTATGAGGGTGACCTCAAGTGGTGGTGGTGGTGGTGGTGGTATGAGGTAGACCTTAGGTGGTGGTGGTAGCAGGAGGTCAACCTCGGGGGTGGTAGGAGGTTGGCCTCAGTTGGTGGTGGTGGTATGAGGCTGACCTCGGGTGGTGGTGTGAGGTCGACCTCAGGTGGTGGTGGTATGAGGTCGACCTCAGGGGATGGTGAGGTCGACCAGAGGTGATGGTATGAGGTCGAACTCAGGTGGTGGTTGTATGAGGTGAACCTCAGGTGGTGGTGGTGGTGGTATGAGGTCAACCTTGGGTGCTTGCGGTATGAGGCCAACCTTGGGTGGTGGTGGTATGAGGTCAACCTCAGGTGGTGGGGGTGGTATGAGGTCCAGCTTGGGTGGCGGTACTGCTATGAGGTTGACCTTGGGTGGTGGTGGTAAAAGGTCAACCTCAGTTGGTGGTGGTGGTGGTATAAGGTCCACCTTGGGTGGTGGTTGTGGTGGTGGGGCAGTGGTAGGAGGTCGATCTCAGGTGGTAGTGGTGGTAAGAGGTCTGCCTCGGGTGGTGGTATGAGGTTGACCTCGGGTGGTGGTGGTGTTATGAGGATGACCTCAGTTGGTGGTGGTATGAAGTCAACCTTGGGTGGTGAGTGTGGTGGTGGTATGAGGCCTACCTCAGGTGGTGGTAGTGGTATGAGGTCAGCCTTGGGTGGTGGTGGTGGTTGTGGTGGTAGGGTGGTGGTGGTATGAGGTCAACCTCAGGTGGTGGTATAAGTTCAACCTTGGGTGGTGGTGGTGGTGTATGAGGTCGACCTCTGGAGGTGGGGGTGGTGGTGGTGTGAGGTTGACTTCTGCTAGTGGTAGTATGAGGTCAACCTCAGGGGTGGTAGTGGTGGTATGAGGTTGACCTCGGGTGGTGGCAGTGGTAGGAGATTGACCTCAGGTGGTAGTGGTGGTAAGAGGTCGGCCTTGTGTGGTGGTATGAGGTTGACCTCAGGTGGTGGTGGTGGTATGAGGTCAACCTTGGGTGGTGGTATGAGGTCAACCTCGGTTGGTGGTGGTGGTATGAGGTCAACCTCGGGTGGTGGTGGTATGAGGATGACCTCAGTTGGTGGTGGTATGAGGATGACCTCAGTTGGTGGTGGTAGTAGTATGAGGTCGACCCCAGTTGGTGGTGGTGGTGGTGGTATGAGGGCAACCTTGGGTGGTGAGGGTGGTGGTGGTGGTATGAGGTTGACCTCAGGTGGTGGTAGGAGATCGACCTTGAGTGGTGGTGGTATAAGGTTGACCTTGGGTGGTGGTGGTGGAAGTGATATGAGGTCAACCTCGGGTGGTGGTGGTAGTAGTGATATGAGGTCAACCTTGGGTGGTGGTGGTATGAGGTCGAACTTGGGTGGTGGGGGTGGCGGGGGTGGTGGTGGTATGAGGTTGACCTCGAGTGGGGTGGTGGTATGAGGTTGACCTCAAGTGGTGGTGGTGGTATGAGGTTGACCTCAGGTGGTGGTGGTGGTATGAGGTCGACCTCGGGTGGTGGTATGAAGTTGACCTCAGGTGGTGGTGATGGTATGAGTCTGACATCGGGTGGTGTGAGGTCGACCTCAGGTGGTCGTACTGGTGTGGTGGTATGAAGTCGACCTCAGGTGGTGGGGGTGGTATGAGGTTGACCTCAGGTGATGTGAGGTCAACCTGAGGTGATGGTATGAGGTCGAGCTCAGGTGGTGGTTGTATTTGGTCAACCTCAGGTGGTGGTGGTGGTATGAGGTCAACCTTGGGTGGTTGTGGTATGAAGCCGACTACGGTGGTGGGGGTGGTGGTGGTAGTAGTATGAGGTCAACCTCAGGTGGTGGGGGTGGTATGAGGTCAACCTCGGGTGGTGGTGGTGGTATAAGGTCGACCTTGGGTGGTGGTGGTGGTATTGATATGAGGTCAACCTCTGTGGTGGTGGTGGTATGAGGTTGACCTCGAGTGGTGGTATGAGGTTGACCTCAGGTGGTAGAGGTGGTGGTATGAGGTCAACCTCAGGTGGTGGTGGTATGAGGTTGAACTCAGGTGGTAGTGGTGGTATGAGGTTGACCTTGGGTAGTAGTGGTGGTATGAGGTCAAACTACTGTGGTGGAGATGGTCTGAGGTCGACCTCAGTGGTGGCGGTGATGATAGTATGAGGTTAACCTCGGATGGTGATGGTGATATGAGGTCTACATTGGGTGATGGTGGTGGTATGAGGTCGACCTCGGGTGGTGATGGTGGTATGAGGTTGACCTCGGGTGGTGGTGGTATTGGCAGTTGTATGAGGTCGACCTCGGGTGGTGGTGGTATGAGGTCGACCTCGGGTGGTGGTGGTGGTGTGAATTCAACCTTGAGTGGTGGTGGTGGTAGTATGAGGTCAACCTCGGGTGGTGGTGGTAGTGGTATGACATTGACCACAGGTGGCAGTGGTGGTATGAGGTCAGCCTCGGGTGGTGGTATGAGGTCGACCTCGGGTGGTGGTGGTGTTATGATATTGACATCAGTTGGTGGTGGTGGTATGAGGTTGACCTCGGGTGGTGGTGGTATGAGGTTGACCTCGAGTGGGGGTGGTGGTATGAGGTTGACCTTGGTTGGTGATATAAGGTAAACCTTGGGGGGGTGGTGGTGTGAGGTCAACCTCAGGTGGTGGTATGAGATTGACCTTGGGTGGTGGTAGTGGTGGTATGAGGTGGTACTCAGGTGGTGGTGGTGGTATGAGGTCAACCTCAGGTGGTGATGGTATGAGGTAGACCTTGGGTTGTAGTGGTGGTGGGGGTGGTGGTGGTATGAGGTCAACCTTGGGTGGTGGTGCTATGAGGTCGACCTTGGGAGGTGGTGGTAAGAGGTTGACCTCGGGTGGTGGTATGAGGTCAACATCAGGTGGTGAGGGTTGTGGTATAAGGTCTACCTCGGGTGGTGGTAGTGGAATGAGGTCAGCCTCGGGTGGTGGTGGTATGAGGTTGACCTCTGGTGATGGGGGTGGTGGTATGAGGATGACCTTTGGCGATGGGGTGGTGGTATGAGGATGACCTCAGGTGATGGGGGTGGTGGTATGAGGTTGACTTTGGGTGGTGGGGTGGTAGTGGTAGGAGGTTGACCTCAGGTGGTTGTGGTATGAGGTCAACCTCAGGTGGTGGGGTAGTGGTATAAGTTCTACCTCAGGTGGGGGGGTGGTATGAGGTCAACCTCAGGTGGTGGTGCTATGAGGTTGACCTTGGGTGGTGGTGGTAAAAGGTCAACCTCGGTTGGTGGTGGTATAAGGTCGACCTTTGGTGGTGGTTGTGGTGGTGGTATGAGGTTGATCCCAGTTGGTGGTATGAAGTCAACCTTGGGTGGTGAGGGTGGTGGTATGAGGTGTACCTCAGGTGGTGGTGGTGGTAGTGGTATGAGGTCAGCCTCGGGTGGTGGTATAAGGTTGACCTTGGGTGGTGGTGGTAGTGGTGGTATGAGGTTGACCTCTGGTGGTGGTTGTGGTGGTGGGGTGAGGTCGATCTCAGGTGGTAGTGGTGGTAAGAGGTTGGCCTCTGGTGGTGGTATGAGGTTGACCTCAGGTGGTGGTCGTGGTATGAGGTCAACCTCGGGTAGTGGTATGAGGATGGCCTCAGTTGGTGGTGATGGTATGAGGTCGACCCCAGTTCGTGGTGGTATGAGGTCAGCCTCGGGTGGTGGTGGTATGAGGTTGACCTCGGGTGGTGGTGGTATGAGGTTGACCTCAGGTGAGGAGGGTGGTGGTTGGGGTATGAGGTCAATCTCAGGTGGTTGTGGTATGAGGTCAACCTCAGGTGGTGGGGTAGTGGTATAACTTCAACCTCAGGTGGTGGGGGTGGTGGTGGTATGAGGTCAACCTCTGGAGGTGGGGGTGGTGGTGTGAGGTTGACCTCTGCTAGTGGTAGTATGAGGTCAACCTCGGGGGTGGTAGATGGTGGTATGAGGTCGATCTCGGGTGGTGGCAGTGGTATGAGGTTGACCTCAGGTGGTGGTGGTGGTGGTGGTATGAGGTTGACCTCGAGTGGTGGTGGTGGTATAAGGTTGACCTTGGGTGGTGGTGGTGATATGAGGTTGACGTCAGGTGGTAGTGGTGGCAAGATGTCGGCCTCGGGTGGTGGTATGAGGTCGACCTCGGGTGGTGGTATGAGGTCAAAATCAGGTGGTGGTTGTATGAGGTCAACCTCGGGTGGTGGTGGTGGTATGAGGTTGACCTTGAGTGGTGGTGGTGGTATGAGGTTGACCTCAGGTGGTAGTGGTGGTAAGAGGTCGGCCTCGGGTGGTGGTGTTATGAGGATGACCTCAGTTGGTGGTGGTGGTGGTATGACATTGACCACAGGTGGCGGTGGTGGTATGAGGTCAGCCTCGGGTCGTGGTATGAGGTCGACTTCGGGTGGTGGTGGTGTTATGAGATTGACATTAGTTGGTGGTGGTGGTGGTGGTGGTGGTATGAGGTTGACCTTGAGTGGGGGTGGTGGTATGAGGTTGACCTCAAGTGGTGGTGGTATGAGGTTGACCTTGGTTGGTGGTATGAGGTTAACCTTGGGGGGGTGGTGGTGTGAGGTCAACCTCGGGTGGTAGTATGAGATTGACCTCGGGTGGTGGTAGTGGTGCTATTAGGTTGACCTCGGGTAGTGGTGGTGGTATGAGGTCAAACTCAGGTGGTTGTGGTTGTATGAGGTCAACCTCAGTTGGTAGTGGTGGTGATATGAGGTTGACCTTGGGTTGTAGTGGTGGTGGGGGTGGTGGTGGTGGTATGAGGTCAACCTTGGGTGGTGGTGCTATGAGGTCGACCTTGGGAGGTGGTGAAAACAGGTCGACCTCGGGTGGTGGTATGATGTCAACATCAGGTGGTGAGGGTGGTGGTATAAGGTCTACCTCGGGTGGTGGTAGTGGTATGAGGTCAGCCTCAGGTGGTGGTGGTAGTGGTGGTATGAGGTTGACCTCAGGTGATAGGGGTGGTGGTATGAGGTTGACTTTGGGTGGTGGGGTGGTAGTGGTATGAGGTTGACCTCAGGTGGTTGTGGTATGAGGTCAACCTCAGGTGGTGGGGTGGTGGTATAAGTTCTACCTCAGGTGGTGGGGGTGATATGAGGTCAACCACAGGTGGTGTAAGAGTTCGACTTCGTGTGGTGGTGCTATGAGGTTGACCTTGGGTGGTGGTGGTAAAAGGTCAACCTCGGTTGGTGGTGGTATAAGGTCGAACTTTGGTGGTGGTTGTGGTAGTGGTATGAGGTCGATCCCAGTTGGTGGTATGAAGTCAACCTTGGGTGGTGAGGGTGGTGGTATGAGGTCTACCTCAGGTGGTAGTGGTATGAGGTCAGCCTCGGGTGGTGGTATAAGGTTGACCTTGGGTGGTGGTGGTAGTGGTGGTATGAGGTTGACCTCGGGGGGTGGTTGTGGTGGTGGGGTGAGGTTGATCTCAGGTGGTAGTGGTGGTAAGAGATCGGCCTCGGGTGGTGGTATGAGGTTGACCTCAGGTGGTGGAGGTGGTATGAGGTCAACCTCGGGTGGTGGTATAAGGATGGCCTCAGTTGGTGGTGGTGGTATGAGGTCGACCCCAGTTGGTGGTGGTATGAGGTCAGCCTTGGGTGGTGGTGGTGGTATGAGGTTGACCTTGGGTGGTGGTGGTATGAGGTTGACCTCGGGTGGTGGGGGTAGTGGTTGTGGTATGAGGTCGATCTCAGGTGGTTGTGGTATGAGGTCAACCTCAGGTGGTGGGGTGGTGGTATAACTTCAACCTCAGGTGGTGGGGGTGGTGGTGGTATGAGGTCGACTTCCGGAGGTGGGGGTGGTGGTGTGAGGTTGACCTCTGCTAGTGGTAGTATGAGGTCAACCTCGGGGGGTGGTAGTGGTGGTATGAGGTCGACTTCGGGTGGTGGCAGTGGTATGAGGTTGACCTCAGGTGGTGGTGGTGGTGTTATGAGGTTGACCTCGAGTGGTGGTGGTGGTATAAGGTTGACCTCGGGTGGTGGTGGTGGTATGATGTTGACCTTGAGTGGTGGTGGTGGTATGAGGTTGACCTCAGGTGGTATTGGTGGTAAGAGGTCGGCCTCGGATGGTTGTATAAGGTTGACCTTGGGTGGTTGTGTTGTTATGAGGAGGACCTCAGTTGGTGGTGGTGGTGGTATGAGGTCAACCTTGGGTGGTGGTGATGGTGGTGGTGGTATGAGGTTGACCTCGTGTGGGGTGGTGGTATGAGGATGACCTCAAGTGGTGGTATGAGGTTGACCTCAGGTGGTGGTGGTGGTATGAGGTTGACCTCAGGTGGTAGTGGTATGAGGTCGACCTTAGGTGGTGGTGGTATGAGGTCGACCTCGGGTGTTGGTGGTGGTATGAGGCTGACCTCGGGTGGTGGTGTGAGGTCGACCTCAGGTGGCAGTGGTGGTGGTATGGTGGTGGTATGAGGTCGACCTCAGGTGGTGGTGAGGTCAACCAGAGGTGATGGTATGAGGTGGAACTCAGGTGGCGGTGGTTGTATGAGGTCAACCTCAGGTGGTGGTGGTGGTATGAGGTGAACCTTGGGTGCATGTGGTATGAGGCCGACCTTAGGGTGGTGGTATGAGGTCCACATTGGGAGGTAGGGGTGGTGGTGGTAGTAGTAGTATGAGGTCAACCTCGGGTGGTGGGGGTGGTGGTGGTATGAGGTCAGCCTCGGGTGGTGGTGCTATGAGATTGACCTTGGGTGGTGGTGGTAAAAGGTCAACCTCAGTTGGTGGTGGTATAAGGTCGACCTTGGGTTGTGGTGGTGGTATGAGGTTGACCTCAGGTGGTGGTGGTGGTAAGAGGTCGGCCTCGGGTGGTGGTATGAGGTCGACCTCGGGTGGTGGTGGTGTTATGAGAAAGACCTCAGTTGGTGGTGGTGGTGGTATGAGGTCGTCAACCTTGGGTGGGGGTGGTGGTGGTGGTATGAGGTCAACCTCAGGTGGCGGTGCTATGAGGTCAACCTTGGGAGGTGGTGGTAGAAGGTCAACCTCGGTTGGTGGTATGAGGTCGACCTCGGGTGGTGGTGGTGGTATGAGGCTGACCTCAGGTGGTGGTGTGAGGTCGACCTCAGGTGGTGGTGGTGGTGTGGTGGTGGTATAAGGTCAACCAGAGGTGATGGTATGAGGTCGAACTCAGGTGGTGGTGGTTGTATGAGGTCAACCTCAGGTGGTGGTGGTATGAGGCCAACCTCGGGTGGTGGTGGTATGAGGTCAACATTGGGTGGTGGGGGTGGTGGTAGTAGTAGTATGAGGTCAACCTCGGGTGGTGGGGGTGGTGGTGGTGGTATGAGGTCAACCTCTGGTAGTGGTGCTATGAGGTTGACCTTGGGTGGTGGTGGTAAAAGGTCAACCTCAGTTGTTGGCAACATAAGGTCGACCTTGGGTTGTGGTGGTGGTATGAGGTCGATCTCAGGTGGTAGTGGTGGTAAGAGGTCAGCCTCGGGTGGTGGTATGAGGTCGACCTCAGGTGGTGGTGGTGGTATGAGGTCAACCTTGGGTGATGGTGGTACGAGGATGACCTCAGTTGGTGGTGGTATGATGCCGGCCCCAGTTGGTGGTGGTATGAAGTCAACCTTGGGTGGTGAGGGTGGTGGTGGTATGAGGTCTACCTTGGGTGGTGGTAGTGGTATGAGGTCAGCCTCGGGTGGTGGTGGTATGAGGTTGACCTTGGGTGGTGGCGGTAGTGGTGGTATGAGGCTGACCTCGGGTGGTGGTGGTAGTGGTGGTTGTGGTATGAGGTTGACTGCAGGTGGTTGTGGTATGAGGTCAACCTCAGGTGGTTAGGTGGTGGTATAAGTTCAACCTTGGGTGGTGGGGGTGGTGTGGGTGGTGTGGGTGGTGGTGGTGTATGAGGTCGACCTCTGGAGGTGGGGGTGGTGGTGGTGTGAGGTTGACCTCTGCTAGTGGTAGTATGAGGTCAACCTCGGGGGTGGTATTGGTGGTATGAGGTCGACCTTGGGTGGTGGCAATGGTATGAGGTTGACCTCAGGTGGTGGTGGTGGTGGTAGGAGGTTGACCTTGGGTGGTGGTAGTGATATGAGGTCAACCTCAGGTGGTGGTATGAGGTTGACCTTGAGTGGTGGTATGAGGTAAACCTTGGGGGGTGCTGGTGGTATGAGGTCAACCTCGGGTGGTGGTGTGGTGGGTGTATGAGGTCTACCTCAGGTGGTGGTGGTATGAGATTGACCTCGGGTGGTGGTAGTGGTACTATTAGGTTGACCTCGGGTGGTGGTATGACATTGACCTCAGGTGGTGGTGGTCATTGTGTCATGAGGCCGACCTCAGGTGGTGGTGGTTGTATGAGGTCAACCTCAGGTGATGGTATGAGGTCGACCTTGGGTGGTAGTGGTGGTGGTGGTGGTGCTGGTGGTGGTGGTGGTATGAGGTCAACCTTGGGTGGTGGTGCTATGAGGTCAACCTTGGGAGGTGGTGGTAGAAGGTCAAGCTCGGTTGGTGGTATGAGGTCGACCTTGAGTGGTGGTTGTGGTGGTGGGGGTGGTGGTAATGAGGTCAACCTCAGGTGGTAGTGGTGGTAAGAGGTCAACCTCGGGTGGTGGTATGAGGTCAACCTCAGGTGGTGGTGGTATGAGGTGAACCTTGGGTGCTTGTGGTATGAGGCCGACCTTGGGTGGTGGTGGTGGTATGGGGTCAACATCGGGAGGTAGGGGTGGTGGTGGTAGTAGTAGTATGAGGTCAACCTCAGGTGGTGGGGGTGGTGGGGGTATGAGGTCAACCTCGGGTGGTGGTGCTATGAGGTTGACCTTGGGTGGTGGTGGTAAAAGGTCAACCTCAGTTGGTGGTGGTATAAGGTCGACCTTGGGTTGTGGTGGTGGTATGAGGGCGACCTCAGGTGGTGGTGGTAAGAGGTCGGCCTCGGGTGATGGTATGAGGTCGACCTCGGGTGGTGGTGTTATGAGAAAGACCTCAGTTGGTGGTGGTGGTGGTATGAGGTCATCGACCTTGGGTGGTGGTGGTGGTGGGGGTGGTGGTGGTGGTGGTATGAGGTCAACCTCAGGTGGTGGTGCTATGAGGTTGACCTTGGGAGGTGGTGGTAGAAGGTCAACCTCGGTTGGTGGTATGAGGTCAACCTTGGGTGGTGGTGGTGGTATGAGGCTGACCTCGGGTGGTGGTGTGAGGTCGACCTCAGGTGGTGGTGTGGTGGTGGTATAAGGTCAACCAGAGGTGACGGTATGAGGTTGAACTCAGGTGGTGGTGGTTGTATAAGGTCAACCTCAGGTGGTGGTGGTATGAGGCCAACGTCGGGTGGTGGTGGTATGAGGTCAACATCAGGTGGTGGGGGTGGTGGTGGTAGTAGTATGAGGTCAACCTCGGGTGGTGGGGGTGGTGGTGGTATGAGGTCAACCTCGGGTGGTGGTGCTATGAGGTTGACCTTGGGTGGTGGAGGCAAAAGGTCAACCTCGGTTGGTGGTGGCATAAGGTCGACCTTGAGTTGTGGTGGTGGTATGAGGTCGATATCAGGTGGTGGTATGAGGTCAACCTCGGGTGGTGGTGGTATGAGGATGACCTCAGTTGGTGGTGGTATGATGTCGACCCCAGTTGGTGGTGGTATGAAGTCAACCTTGGGTGGTGAGGGTGGTGGTGGTATGAGGTCTACCTTGGGTGGTGGTGGTGGTAGTGGTATGAGGTCAGCCTCGGGTGGTGGTGGTATGCGGTTGACCTCGGGTGGTGGCGGTAGTGGTGGTATGAGGTTGACCTCGGGTGGTGGTGGTAGTGGTGGTTGTGGTATGAGGTCGACTGCAGGTGGTTGTGGTATGAGGTCAACCTCAGGTGGTGGGGTGGTGGTATAAGTTCAACCTCGGGTGGTGGGGGTGGTTGTGGTGTGTGAGGTCGACCTCTGGAGGTGGGGGTGGTCGTGGTGGTGTGAGGTTGACCTCTGCTAATGGTAGTATGAGGTTGACCTCGGGTGGTGGCTGTGGTATGAGGTTGACCTCAAGTGGTGGTGGTGGTGGTGGTGGTAGGAGGTTGAGCTTGAGTGGTGGTGGTGGTATAAGGTTGACCTTGGGTGGTGGTGGTAGTAGTGATATGAGGTCAACCTCGGGTGGTGGAATGAGGTTGACCTTGAGTGGTGGTAGGAGGTAAACCTTGGGGGGTGCTGGTGGTATGAGGTCAACCTCGGGTGGTGGTGTGGTGGCGGGTGGTGGTATGACATTGACCTCAGGTGGTGGTGGTCATTGTGTCATGAGGCCGACCTCAGGTGGTGGTGGTTGTATGAGGTCAACCTCAGGTGATGGTATGAGGTCGACCTTGGGTGGCAGTGGTGGTGGTGGTGGTGGTATGAAGTCAACCTTGGGTGGTGGTGCTATGAGGTCGACCTTGGGAGGTTGTGGTAGAAGGTCAACCTTGGTTGGTGGTATGAGGTCGACCTTGAGTGGTGGTTGTGGTGGTGGGGGTGGTGGTATGAGGTCAACCTCAGGTGGTAGTGGTGGTAAGAGGTCGACCTCGGGTAGTGGTATGAGGTCAACCTCAGGTGGTGAGGGTGGTGGTATGAGGTCTACCTCGGGTGGTGGTAGTGGTATGAGGTCAGCCTCGGGTGGTGGTGGTAGTGGCGGTATGAGATTGACCTCTGGTGATGGGGTTGGTGGTATGACGTTGACCTCGGGTGATGGGGTGGTGGTATGAGGTTCACCTCAGGTCATGGGGTGGTGGTAAGATGTTGACTTCGGGTGGTGGGGTGGTTGTGGTATGAGGTCAACCTCGGGTGGTGGTAAGAGGACGAACTCGGGTGGTGGTATGAGGTCAACCTCGGTGGTGGTGGTGTTATGAGGATGACCTCAGTTGGTGGTGGTGGTATGAGGTCATCCCCAGTCGGTGGTGGTATGAAGTCAACCTTGGGTGGTGAGGATGGTGGTGGTGGTATGAGGTCTACCTCGGGTGGTGGTAGTGGTATGAGGTCAGCCTCAGGTGGTGGTGGTAGTGGTGGTATGAGGTTGCCCTCTGGTGATGGGGGTGGTAGTATGAGGTTGACTTTGGGTGGTGGGGTGGTAGTGGTATGAGGTTGACCACAGGTGGTTGTGCTATGAGGTCAACCTCGGGTGGTGGTATAAGTTCTACCTCAGGTGGTGGTGGTATTAGCTCAACCTCGGGTGGTAGTGGTGGTGGTATAAGGTCAACCTCAGGTGGTGGGGTGGTGGTATGAGGTCGACCTCAGGAGGTGGGGGTGGTGGTGTGAGGTCGACCTCGGGTGCTGGTTGTAGTATGAGGTCAACCTCAGGTGGTAGTGGTGGTAAGAGGTCAAACTTGGGTGGTGGTATGAGGTCGACCTCGGGTGGTGGTGGTGGTATGAGGTCAACCTCAGGTGATGGTATGAGGATGACCTCAGTTGGCGGTGGTGGTATGAGGTTGTAAGAAGTTGGCCTGGTATATGCTGTTCACTAGTTAAAGTGGACATCTTGCACCAGTACAATTCGACTCTTATGGTAGTAGGTTTAAGCCTACCTTTTAAAGAAAGCTATCCCAGTGGTAGCTGTGGAGAGCAGTCTTCAGGCTACGTCTTTAGAGGAATGTACAGCAGCTTGTTTTACCTTATAATCTCTTGAATTACTAAATGAAAGGACACCACGCAGGCATATATCTCAAATATATATGTATTTATTACTAACAACTCTCTGCTAATCTCTTAATGAGATTAGAAGTCAGGAACATATGTACAAATCAACGTTTCACAACAAGTTAAGCACAAATATGGCTGGGGCCCTAGGGGCGTAGCAGACCATATACAAAAAAAGAGACTTAAGAACAACGACTTGCAAAGGGACAAGGACTAGGGCCTTCAGAAGCGCTGGGGCCTCACAAAACCACCCAAGGCAGGTAAGTAAAGGACCCACGGGAGACGCATGCACTGTGAGAACACAGCCGTGAATCCCTATTGACTTCAAAGGAACAAGTCGCGATTGGAAATTAAGAGTTTAAGGATACTTCTGGAGAGTCTACAAGCAAGTCGTTTTAGAGCCAACACCCACCGGAGCACCGTAGTGCTGGAGTTACCTCGCCCAGGGAAACCGGGTGCATAGGTGTCTTTTGGTGTCGGGTCGCAGCGTCGTTTTCAATGGGAGCCAAAGAAGACTTGCTGCTTGTGAAGACAGGAGAAGTGTCCGGTGGAATGCAAGGCTGGATCCAGAAGAAGGAAGACCTGAAAGCAGAGGGGACAGTGTTCAAAGTCACTTAGCAGTGACCCGGGGCAAGGAAGATGGATGCCCACAGTTGTCGGGTGATTTCAGGTGATCAAGGGTGTTTTGACTCTTCAGCCACGAGGTCCAGGAGGCGTCGATGACATCCAGGAGATAGATTTGGCGTGTCCCACAAAGTCTGCAGCTTACTGCGGTGTCGGTGATCAGATTGGAGCCAACAAGTCTTGGTAACAGCAAGTCTCATGGAAAGGATAAAAAGTCAGCTGTGCAGATCAGCAAGGTCTGAGGGAATCACCCAGCAAGGGTAAGTCAGGGCAGGCCTTGAGCAACCAGGGGAGCCCTTTGTAACTGTAGAAAAGTCTTCTGGGGACCCACAAGCCAACCAGCAAGGGATCGCGAAGACGCATCGGGAGGATTCACTCAACAGGGGTCCACGGTCACTCGGGACGGGGTAGGCCTCTGATCTTCGGAGGGATTCCTGCTGGAGGCTTGGACCACATGTGGTCCAATGCACAGATTCGTAGAACGCCGTGAGGAGTTGCACTCGAAAATAGTGCACGGTACCTAGGGATTGCGGTTCCTCGTCACTCGTGGGGTCCACTTGCCTCAGCGTCGCTGGGGACTCACGATGGACTTGGAGAAGTCAGGAAATCCTCTTCCTGGGCTGCAGGGACTTCGGGTTCTGGCGGGTGCGATGGAGTTTGCGACCGCAGTTTGAAGTTTTGGGTGCTCGAAAAGCAGGGGAGTCACTCCTTGACTCCAAGGGAGATTCTTCCGTCTCCCAGAGGTAGTGGAACATCGAAGGTCCAGGATTCGTCTTCAGATATCTAGTTTGCAATGGCAAGGGTTCCCAAACTTATACTGAAAGGAAGGGAGGGACTAGCTCTATGACACCAACTATGGGAGGGACAGGGGACTGGGTGGCTCTGGTGGTGGTGGTAGGAGGTTGACCTCAGGTGATGGGGTGGTGGTGTTATGAGGTTGACTTCGGGTGGTGGGGTGGTAGTGGTGTGAGGTCGACCTCAGGTGGTTGTGGTATGAGGTCAACCTTAGGTGGTGGGGTGGTGGTATAAGTTCTACCTCGGGTGGTGGGGGTGGTGGTATGAGGTCAACCTCGGGTGGTGGTGGTAGTGGTGGTGGTATGAGGTCAACCTCAGGTGGTGGGGGTGGTATGAGGTTGACCTCTGGAGGTGGGGTGGTGGTGTGAGGTTGACCTCTGCTGGTGGTAGTATGAGGTCAACCTTGGGTGGTGGGGGTGGTAGTGGTGGTATGAGGTTGACCTTGGGTGGTCGTGGTATGAGGTCGACCTCGAGTGGTGGTGGTGGTAATAATATGAGGTCAACCTCAAGTGGTGGTGGGGGTATGAGGTTGACCTCAGGTGCTGATGGTGGTATGAGGTCGGCTTCGGGTGCTGGTGGTTATGGTGGTATGAGGTTATCCTCAGGTGGTGATGGTGGTGGTATGAGGTCTACCTCGGGTGATGGTGATATGAGGTTGACCTCGGGTGGTGGTATGTTTACCTCATGTGGTAGTGGTGGTGGTACGAGGTCGACATCAAGTGGTGGTGGTAGTATGAGGTCAACCTCAGGTGGTGGTGGTGGTTGTGGTATGAGGTCAACCTTAGGTGGTGGTGGTGGTATGATATTGACCACGGGTGGTGGTGGCGGTTTGAGGTCGACCTCGGGTGGTGGTGTGGTGGTGGTATGAGGTTGACCCCGGGTGATGGTGGTGGTATGAGGTTGACTTCGGGTGGTGGAGTGGTAGTGGTATGAGGTCAACCTTGGGTGGCTGTGGTATGAGGCCGACCTCGGGTGGTGGTGGTATGAGGTCAACCTTGGGTTGTGGTGGTATGAGGTCGACATCGGGTGGTGGTGGTATGAGGTCGACCTCAGATTGTGGTTGTATGAGGTCAACCTTGGGTGATGGTGGTATGAGGTCAACCTCAGGTTGTGGTGGTATGAGGTCAACCTCGGTTGGTGGTGTGGTGGTGGTATGAGGTCAACCTCAGATTGTAGAAGGCGGTCTGTCTTCAAGTGGTGGTATGAGGACAACCTCAGGTAGTGGTATGAGGTTGACCTTGGTTTGTGGTATGAGGTCAACCTTGGGTGGTGGTGTGGTGGTGGTATGAGGTCAACCTCAGGTGGTGGTGGTGGTGGTATGAGATTGACCTTGGGTGGTGGTGGTATGAGATTGACCTCAGGTGGTGGTGGTGGTGGTATGAGGTCGACCTCGGGTGGTGGTGGTATGAGATTGACCTCAGGTGGTGGTGGTCATTGTCGCATGAGGTTGACCTCAGGTTGTGGTTGTATGAGGTCGATCTTGGGTGGTGGTGGTAGAAGGTCAACCTCAGTTGGGGGTGGTATGAGGTCAACCTTGGGTGGCAGTGGTGGTAAGAGGTCGACCTCGGGTGGTGGTATGAGGTTGACCTCAGGTGGTGGTGGTGGTGGTGGTATGAGATCAACCTCAGTTGGTGGTGGTGGTATGAGGTCGACCCCAGTTGGCGGTGGTATGAAGTCAACTGTGGGTGGTGAGGGTGGTGGTGGAATGAGGTCTACCTCGGGTGGTGGTTGTGGTAGTGGTAGTGGTATGAGGTTGACCTCGGGTGGTGGTGGTGGTGGTATGAGGTTGACCTCGGGTTATGGTGGTGATATGAGGTCGACCTCAGGTGGTTGTGGTATGAGGTCAACCTCAGGTGGTGGGGTGGTTGTACAAGTTCTACCTCAGGTGGTGGTGGTATGAGGTCAACCTCTGGAGGTGGGGGTGGTGTGAGGTTGACCTCTGCTGGTGGTAGTATGAGGTCAACCTCAGGTGGTGGGGGTATGAGATTGACCTCTGTGCTGGGGTGGTCATATTGGTATGAGGTCAACCTCGGGTGGTGGGGGTATGAGGTCGACCTCGGGTGGTGGAGGTGTGAGTTCAACCTCTGGTGGTGGTGGGGGTGGTATGAGGTCGACCTTGGGTGGTGGTGGGGGTGGTGTCTCCGACATCAATTTTCAGCAGGAACCGCAAGCCTTGAAACAGGGCATATATAACGTGCGCCAGGAGTCGATAGACTCAAAAACGGTGTCAACAAAAGTCACAAAAAAGTCAGTCAAAAAAAGAACTGGAGGTACCGCTCTCTCTGGATCTGCGCTGGCTGGCGCGGAAAAAGAAAGCACGGACATCAGCGCTTGAGGGCGGCATCTAAGTAGCTGCCGCAATGTCATCCCGATAACCACGACACCAACTACAAACACGGAGCCAACCGACGCCACCTTTCAACATGCAGGGGTACTACTGACAAAATATTCTCCGGATCCAGTCCTGGGTGTAATTCACAAGGTAAGGAATCCAGGACAAATTGTCACTTTCAGATAAAGGTGACACTAAGTCAAAATTCAATACTTTTATTACAACTTTCAATGGCTTTCATATTACATGTCCCCATTTTTATTTAAAACATATAAAAGGTGACAGGAGGATGCTTGTAATAAGTCTTGCCACACTGGGTAGACTTCCAATCCAATCTTCTCAGGCCCAACACACCATCTCAGAGTAGACTCAGCTATATGCTAATTAGTCTTGACCCTACTCAAATAGGCGCAGTCTAGCCCAAACTGCCAAGCCAGGTCCTCTGAATAACCCCAGGCTTCTACCAGACTGGGGTTTTTCAGTCAGCTGTAGCTGTGTACCAGTGGCACAGTGAGCAAGTGACCCACATCTGGGTATACCTTGGCCACTTATTGCAGTAGATCAAACACACAAAAGGTGATGGGAGGACGTTTACAATAAGTCTAACCACTGAATCTCTTGGGGTAGTAATACAATCCAGAATGTATATGGTATGCCCTGCCACTGGAATCATGCAATAGCTAGCTGATGAGACCATAAAGTTCAGAAATGGTCCCGGTTTGCTTGCGTTCTGGTTCAGGGAGGGCCTGGCTGTTCGGGCTGGACTGTCCAACTGAAGCATGGTCAATGATGACTTGTATATGTCTGGGTCCAAACTGAGGTGGCATGGTGGGCAAAACATTATTGCAGAGCAACTTCCAGTGGCCTAGATTAATTTAAGCATTTAATTCATCACTCTGTTTTTAGAATACGAGTAGAATTTAGAAAAAACATGCCCAAAATATCATTTCTCACTCCTTTGCTTCCTTGCTCTTACTTTCCCTCTTCCTTCTCCCCCTCTCTCCCCTTCGTACCTATTATCAAACAATATGTGACAGGCAGCAATGAGGCTCATTGAACTGCAGTTCTCAGATTTCATGTCCTTGAGATTCATCTACTTTGATACTGCATCACTTCTGTCCTACCTCGTTAAAGTCTTAGGCATTCAGTCAAAGGGTTCATGTCCTTCTATTACAATAGCTTTGCATCTTCTTTACAATACTGATCATTAATAGTCTTCAAAGTTCATTTTAATAAGTTTAAAGTTTTCATGTTGCCGCAACATGCCCCCATTTTTTTCTTGATGGAATATGTTCAGAATTTAGAAAAATCCTAGTGTAAGAAAATACACTTCCTCTCTCACCACCTCTATTTATCCAACTCCTTTTCCCACTAATCTTACCTACTATTCTCAACAGATAAAGGGGCTTGCTTGTAGCCCTCTAAAACACCTCACTGATGTCCTTTTTCGTTATATAAAATATTTAAACAAGAAATTGAGGACAGGAGGCGTTTGTTGGAACCACTGACTTTGGGGGGGGGGGAGACATGGAGTCTTACAGGGGTGTAAACTTTCTGTACTGTAACCACTTTATAAACACTGGTCTAATGACCTTTTTGTCCACATAGAAATGAAATAATTTGACGTGTGATTACGTTGTAAAGAAAAAGAACAGCCCTGTGACCAATACATGTGAAAGGATTTTAGGCACTCCAAAATAGTACTAGTAAATTAACAAAACCAAAATGTTCTTTTCACCGATTTTTTTTCCAGGAAATTAACATTCAAAAATGTTCCAATATTTGTTTAATCCTCACCTTCCTCCTCTTCTTTGTCCTGATTAATTTGGAAGTATCTCACCTCATAGCTTTCCTTGGTGTTTGCAACAACACGCAACCAATCCCGCAGATTAATTTTCTTCAGATACTTCTTAGTTAGGTACTTCAGATACCTGTGAATAAACAGTAGGAATAGTGAGAAAATGAAACCAACATTTATAAAGCTATTGTGTAACAGCACACTTAATAGGTTCACGAGATCAAGCAGACATTTTCTTAAACATTTAACCGTTTAACACATTAGGAGGGAACACGGTCAAGGTATGTAACCTAAATGCAGCTGGTCACCGGGATCCACGAGTCAAATTAAAGATACCCATGAGATTAAATGCCCAGTTTAAATACTATGAACATTTGTTACTTTAACTCCAAACATGATCATCACAGTAGTTATTCCAATGCGTTCAAACTCCAAAAAAGGAATAGGACTGATTATGTCCATTAATGACTTGTGACCAGTAGAGCTTTTCCCCCAAATCAAAAGCACCATAAAGAGAGGTGGAAGCAGTACTATTATGGGGACAAGGAACAGTTAGAATTTATCACATATTGTTAGTCGACGACATGGAATGCTAAGGTAGTTCCTGAGACTAGGATAGAAACCACAAGGAATGAATGATATACTAGCCATCAGTCAGAATATCAGATCCAGTACACTATAACCACCCGTGTAGGAACCACTACAAGAGATTAAGGAACATCTATAGGGCAGAACAGTTACAGCAAAACAATCTAAGAGAAAACATTAAGATCCTAGGAAAAGAGCAAGCTAAATCCCACTCATTTTGAGCTCCTGAAACTATGCAATATGCGAAGTTTGATATCCTGAAAGAAAGGCACTCAAAAGGGGAGGACCGGTTAGCCTTCAAGTCCCTTGAAAACTAATTTTCTCACTTACCAGTAAGTAGGGTATGTTCAAATCTCAAAACGTTTTTGAACTTATCCTTTAGATTTTGGGGATTTACAACATACTTGCTATTGGTGCAATGCCCCTCTGGCAGGGAAAGCATACAGAACCAAGAGGAATGAAAGGTCTGAAGCAAAGAAAGAAGAGCCCAGAGACTTCCATGAACAGACTAAAAAAAATGACATACAGTTGGGGTCACATCAAGAAAAACGAAAATCATACAATTAGTCCACTAACAGAAGGAGTTAACAAGCACCTGAATTCCATCAATTTTCTCCCATTCCAGCAATAGAGGCAAGAGAACTCTTCATGCCTCCCCAGGGAGACTGGAGGATTGTGAGGTTGAAAGGCTGCTCAAGCTAAATGACAGTAGAAGGGGGCGCAAAAGTCTTCCTCTGTCCAGGGACAAGTTGTCTCTGGGTCAGTCCACTAGTAAGACGATTTAATTGCCATGGAGATGGCAATCAAGGCTAATGCATTTATGTTCAGCGAGAGAGACCTCCATAATACATGTGCAGAGTCTGATACAAGAGGCTACCACTATGCAAACTGTCAGGACTCAATACCCCAGAACCAACACACTGTTGCTGTCTCAGTCACACAGTTACTATGTATAAAGGAGGGAAGGTTTTCAACAATCTGAAGGCCAGCATCACCCCATGAAATGAATCCTGTCAGAAGCACCAAGTAGGATTAAGGGTGGTTCACTGAGAACCCAAGCGCGTTAAGGATCTAGAGCAGCAATGCAAGAAAGTACTCTGTATCCTCCTTTGATGCTACCTTGTCCAGACAGCTGTCTAGCTAGTTATATCCACTCACCTTCTGCTGTCCCAACTAAAACAGGAACCGAAAGTTTGGCAGGGCAGCACTCAGTAACGCAGCATTGGTTTCCTAGTGTGAAATGGCAGTACCTCACGAGTTATATACAGGCTGGTGCAGAGAAGTGGTGTCTTGAACGTCCATTGAGCATGCTAGTCAATTTGGACAGCAGACTGCTCTCAAAACAAAAATCAGTATCTTTACATGTGCAGGGAGAGAAGCCATTTTACAGACATTGAAATTGTTCCCCATTTTCCTTCAAAAGAAATAGTATGGGTTATCGCAGCCCCATACTATGTTGGGATCTGCTTCATTACTCCTAAGCATACCTAGCTTTTGCAGAGATTCTTGTGATACCGGCAATGTAAGAAAGACTGTAGGATACTTAGTTGCACAGCATTACTGCTCTTCACAACTGACAGAATCCAAACATCTATGGTTATTCGGACTCAAAGATAACGATTGGAAGGGGGGATGGGGCCTTCCCACCAACTGCCATAGGCTTCCTTCCCACTGAAGCATCTCCTCTTACACTGCCTGTTCAGAGGAGTGGCAAAGGGATCCTAACCCTTACACACGTGGAAGGTCTTCATTGGCGTAAAGAGATGGAGAGGTTTTTGAGCTAGGATTTGGACGGCACCTGATGGAATATACGACGTTACCCCGCAAACAAACACTGATGATGTGGCAGGGAAGGACTTGCACTGCTAAAGAACAATATAAGATGAGGGATGAAACATAAATTGAAAGGGACAAGTTCATATCTTTATCAGCATCTTTGGTTTCAGGTCAGAGAACAGGACAAACACCTGTTCATGGTCCTGCTTTGTCAAGGCTGCTCTTCAACTCTCCTTGGGCAAGAGGGGAACCAGTCAAACTTATGCTTAAGATAGAGCCCTTCGTTACCATGATGGCATTACTTAATGCTCAGGGGTTGAGACCACCAACTGGTATATTTCTGCACAATCTTTAAGGTATTTTACCTCCGTCGTCCATGTGGGAGGACTTCACTTTACCTTTGTGAGAAACTGCCATACGCATTAGAGACTGCACTGGAGTATTGCTGAAACAAAGAAGACTTGGAGATAGGGCCTGCACCTTTATCCAATTACTTTAAGATGGCAGATTCAGGTAGATTCTTCCTCCAAAACACCCAAGCATGGTAAACTCTGGATGGATGCAGGTCCACAGGGAAATATCCGTCAAGAATGGCCATGACTGACTACAGGCCAGGAGCTGGATAAGGATTATATGGACAGATAGGCCATATACAATAGATGGAACCAATGGAATTATCTCTTGGTTTTTTTCTTCCCTGGAGCAGCCAAAGGGATATGTAAATCACCCACTCTTAAGTGGAAGTGTAGTGAAGATCGTTATCTATATATGTACATTGCTAAGTTAGCACAACCGCGTTAGATGTTAGAAAGCCATCTTGCCGCTTTTGCTGCTTTTGCACACGACACTGTAGTCACATGTTATTACATTGACAAATGCTTGCTCGACTTTGCTTCACATGAGAACTGTCTGTTGTTCACATCCCAAACAGTGAGCAGCGACCTTGGTCTGTACATAGTGTTAAGAAACAGTCTGGGTCGCTAGACGGTGCATGTTGTTGAGTTCAGGTTGATCGGCCCACTATTTAGCCATAACACGCACGCAGCTGCAAATACCTGAAAGTCGGGTGCTTTTAATATTGCAGCATTATATGTTTTCATTACATTCGGAAGAAGAGCTTTCGCAGGAGCAGAGCCTAGCTGATCCTGTGATGTGATCCCACTGAGCTGATCTTTACGGTATGGGGTTCCCCAGTCAAGCCTAGAGACCTTTTACTAGTCTAATAATAATACTATTAGTTTGCTAGGGAAAGGAAGGTGGATGAGATCCACTGTCATTTTAGTATGATTACTCGTTTCATTTTCTATGGTATTGTAACTATGCTGATGGTTTTGATTTTAATCATTTGTCTGCTTATGTTAGCCAAAGTACTGCATCTTAGGACACGAGGTTTATAAAATAAACTCTTTAAACTTTACCGTGTCTCTGTTTATTCTGTTGTGGACTGATATGAGAATAATTACGAACAGGTATTTCTGATTCCCACCATTCCTGAGAAATACACTAAGTCGCTTGTTCTGGGTTGTCTATACATTGGGACCGCCGAGTTAAACCTCGGATAACGAATGGGACACTGATGCTGGTCGGATAAGGGGTTCTGGGGTGAGTTTTTGGTACACCACAATTCACTAAGGTCCTGGTTTCCTGCGCATAGTTCTGTGCATAAGCAGAATCCCTGCAACAGAAGGAGCTACCATAGAACTTGAGTTAAGTCAGTGACTTCTTGGCTTCCGGGACTATAAGACTAGCTTGACTTTCCACAAAGAACTGAAAACCTTGAACTGGGACCCTGACTTTTAGTCGACATACCTCAACTAGCACTGCCAACAGAATCCAGGTTCTAGGAGACTTGGGGAAAATATAAAACTGCTCAACCTGTGCTTTCTCTTTTATGAATGCTACTAGCATCTGTAGCTTTTGACCAGTAAGAGAAGGTTTGAGGTGGGAAATGTGGAACGAGCAGGGTGTGTCACCTTCTCATTGACTAGGAAGTGCACAATACTGCAACCAGTTGTTGAACTCCAAAACCTAGACTTCAGTTACAAATTAGATCTTTTTTTTTTTAAGCGCCTTAGCTCCACATCCACTTCAGACATTTCGTCAGGGACTGCATGGATTTTGAAGAGCTCACACATAACATATATAAATGAATAGTGAAAGATGAGAAATGTAGTTCCATTAACAAGAAATTATCTTTGCATGGCTTGAACCTCAACCATTGCACCATGGATTGCCTTAGCGAAGAAGAAAAAAAGAAACCGTAAGAAAATATAGGGCAAGGAAACTGGCTCACTAAATTACTTAGAAAAAGCACATTCAACTTAAAAATGATCTGTATAACAAAATAAATGGCATTGTCAAACTACTCTGTCAGTAGTGGTGGGGCCAGGGATTAAAGAGTAAAGCCCTTCAACCGCTGCTGAAAGGTAGCAGGATACCCACAGGTTAACCGCAGGCAAGACCCCAGGAGATGTGTGTATAGGACAAACTTGTCATTCTTGACAACTGCTAAATCATATTGCATAGCTCTGTAATTGTCGGTAACATAAGAAGGCGTGATAACACCCCAGGTGATGCCTGGAGTTCCCCAATGACTATGAAAAACAGATATTTAAAGATCCATCTGGTGCTTCCAGGCACTTCTGCCTCTAACTTAGATACTGCCTATACCTGAACATTAGATCAACCCCTCTGACTGCCTGGTTGTCTCCGGGCACATATGCCAGATACATTCTCAAATGTTTGGACATTTTGTGTACAAACACTGGTGCTTTTGTTCAGATCTCTTAGTTGTGCCCGTGTCCCAGATCTACACAAGTTAAGGGTGTAGTAGCATATGGGCATTCAATGTGTGCCAGCCTACTTTTATCTTTAAAAGTCCTGGTAAAGAAAGAACATCGTCCCTACTATTTTGTCTGTATTAATCTACTGACCTAGTATTGTTTAACCCTGGTGGCTAAATAAATCTAAATTCAGATTGTTATGGTGGGCAGTGAGCCCCATTATATAAACCTGTAAAGTCACACCTTCAAAATGTTTTCTGTTTCGAGATATAAGGTACCTAAAGTCTACTTTAGCAATAGGTAAAAACATTAATTTGATAGTTTCCAGTTTGCGTCGGTGTCTGAGGTGAACAGAGGTAGCCCTATGTTAAAGAGGCCTGAATTGAAAGGCTTCAAGGAACTGCCAACCATAGGTGTACCTAGAGGATCCATTATTTTTAATTGCTCAAGAAACAGACTGAATAATGGAATTTGAGCTACTTTGCTGGCTAATAGCCCTATAAGGAGACTGGTTCTCTGCGCTTGCACACGGAACAAATTCCTACTGAAATGAAGGGAAGGTGAAGAAGTCCTTGTTCCCAAGTTAACACTTGACCTACACTGAATTTTTTAATTATAGGCAGTTTATGGTTTGAAATAAACACCAGTTTGGTACAGTTTCTTTCTACAGGAGGTTGAAATTAGATGGTTCATGGACCCTTATCAACAATTTAAATGTAATTTAGAAGCTTTGTTGGGGTAAAAGTGATCCAGTACACCATACATCGGCGGACTATGATCTCCATTGTTCCCTCTGCAAATTAAGTGTAAACTGAGGAATAACAGCCCCCCTGTGCGATGACAAGTTTGTTGTCATCTTATCAAACATTAAAAACTCAATATCTGGGATCTCCTGTATTCAAGTCTCTTAATTAGAGAACTGGTAATACAAACATCAATCTCCAAGCTATACATATCTTTAGTAGCCATGTATGTTAAAGGAAAATCAACAAGGTAAAGCAGGAGCACCCATCACGTAAGAAACAAAATGGTTGGCCTCTAAGAGCTGAATATGGTCAGTGTATATGGAGAATCAGATATTTTAAAATCAAGCCACTAATCTACTGAAACCGTCATGAATTATTATCCTGAGCTTGTGTCCCGAAGTAGCACAGATTTCTTTTACCAAAGGATAGCTTTTTTTTTCATAACCTTTTAGTGAATCAAATTTCCAACGAGAATTCAACATAGGAGTATAGTGTAATAATACTAAACAAGAACTTTTAGTGAGTTAGCCTTTTTAGGTCTCGCCTGAGCCTGCGTGCATGCGTTGCTCTGTGAGGCATTTAGTAAGGGATTTTCAACTCCGAGAACACGCTTGTGCGTGTGCTTTTTTTAAATTAACCCGTGATTGGCCTTTGCATGCGTCTTTCTAAGAAAGACAGCACACAATTGGCCCAAGGCAGGTGCAGGTCCCGCCTTCTCTCTCCCCTGGCCTAGGGTGCTCGGGAGCAAGCAGCAGCGCCATATGTTTCCAATTATCGTTAATTGGAAACAGATGGCGGTCGCGCTGGCCCTGGTGCACACCTTCCTTATCTGATCTTACCTCATGTTCCTAAGTAAACAAACACGCTCGCTTTTGCGGTGCCGTTTGTTTCAACTTTGTTTTTCAGCCTATTTAATGTGCGCGCACCACTCCTGGGCTTGTTAGATAGTGTAACATTTCCCAAGGGTACTGGAGTGCTTTACATGATCGCTGGATTACGTTACACTAGAGAAGCTAGATTTATTTTGGTGCTGCTCCTTTCCAACCTTCTACCCTCCCGTTTTCAATCCCTCCCATTGCTACTTTCAATTAGCCTCAGCCTCCTGTCGTTGCCTTCAATTTTCCTCAACCATCCCATTGTGTCTCGTTCACCCCTCACCCTCCCGCCATTGCTTTTAATTCCCAAAAACCCTCCCATTTATTCTTCCGTAAAAAAACATAGATAAAGCTTTGACACTGCTTTTCTTTTATTGTTTTGCAGCTTTATATAGTGCAAATGCGATCCGAAGGTATAGGTCTGCTTTACATGAGCACCAATTACATTGAACAGGGTCGTGCTCACTTGTGCCGAGTGTATTGCAAACTTAAGTTTTATTTTGGTGTAGTTGCTTTCAAACTTTCCCACCCTCCCGTGGTTGTATTTAAATTCCCCCCCCAACCCACCTACCCGTCACAACTTTCAGAACTCTGCCACACTCCGGTCCTTGCTTTCAATTCACCTCCCATCGATTTTAATTCCAAAAACCCTCCCATTGTTACTCTCAGACCGGTCTCCCCACTCGCCAGAAAAAGAGCATTGGCCGAACCTTTGGTAATGATTTTTCTTTTTTTTTTTTTTTTTGGCAACTTTATATAGCGCCAATCAAACACGAAGGTATTGGACCGCTTTAATTGAGCACCAGTAATATTACTAGCTCTATTAGTTTTTCCACCTAAAAAGCGCTATTAAGCAGCCAGTGTTGGTCACTATACAGTGCTTTTTTCTTTTTTAATCATCCCCTTATCCAACTCCAACAACCCACCCCTCTCACACTTGCTAACCCCACCCTATTGCCAAAGCCATTAGCTTGCCCATTCGAGACCTATTGGCTTTGCCAACACTTCTTATGAAAGTAGTCAGAAGGGTGCCCATAGATGCTGGATTCTTCAAGATAGGCGACAAGTAAAATTATTTTCCATGTGGAGAGGATATAAAAAGGTTAGTTTGAAATTTCACTTTTGCCCACACGCTATGAGATTACTGCCTGTTCCTCCTCAATATGAACGCTACACAGATTAAAAGAACACAAAAGAAGTACACTCTAACAAGTTTACGAAAATCAAAATCACTAGCCTATGCCTCAGACTTCTGTAGGTAACAAAAAGGTTGTGAATCAAAGTTATGCTTTAGATTGAAGAGCGTTAAATGTCGGAAACCAGTGCACAATTGAGAAAGCTCACATTACGCTGGCCTTTTAGTGAGAAAGCACGGTCTTGCTTGATTCCAAATTATCACCAATAAAATGTGAATAAAGTGTGCTTCAAACGCACTCGATGGAGTGTCAACGTACTGTGTGTCCAGTCCCGCAGAACAAATTCCCTTTTTCAAAATGACTTTCCAACAGATGTTTCAGGACACCAGATATTCAATAAACTATGTTTGAAAAACGAAAGTTACTCGGTCATACTAAACAGTGCTTTAAGGATAAAAGATACATTTTGATGAATCAACTGGTTTTAAATGTATCATATTGGCTGTAGCCTAAGAAGCTCCATTAGTTTCAAAGGAGGGCAAAGCAAAACATCCGAGTCCGAAAACATGCGCTAATTTTTGTGGCAAAGCAACTAAAAATATTGGTATTGCAGCAGCACAGGCTGGATTACCCAGGCATTAAGACATCTCAATGCTCATTGGAAACAGAAGTTCTCAATGCAAGTGCTTTTCTAACAGGGTGATCAGAAGTAGTTTACTGAACACCAGCATATATGCTATACGTTCATGACTGATGAAGTTACTATACCAGCATATATTACTACCAATAAAGTTATACTTGTGTGAATTTGCAAAAGATAAGTGCAACGCACCACAGTTACATTTCGCTTTATTAACTGAATTTCAAGGTCCCTGCTGAGTGCCTTTAGCCGCAAAACAAGAACTGTTAGCGATGTGGGAAAAGACAACAATTCCGACTACAGGAGCATAGTGGATTAATATTTGATCAATACTGGGGATTAAAAAATTAGCATACATCATTCAGGAAAGGGAGAGGATATTTACGAATACATGGGGCCCAACAGTGACAGTTAGCTAGAGACTTTGTGGAACTGAACAGTCCGAAACGATGAGGAGTCTTCCATATTACTGACATGGATTCTGTTGGGGATTCGGACAAACAAACCAAAAAAAGAATCCTTGAAGAAATAGAAAGGGCAGCACTCTAGGGAAGAGAGATAGACCATTATTTAGCAAAGGACAGCTGAGGGGTGGGTGAAGTTGCAAAGTTTTTCCTTTGGTATCTGACCAGGCGATCATGTCGGTCTTGCACTATTCACTAAATTCAAATATTGAAATTTAGATTTATGTCTAGTCTGACATCATAGTCCCTGCTCCATCCCTCACACGCTTAGCTTATGGCAACAGTAGCTTGGAGGAGGGACTGATCTCCACCATCTTCCCTTCTCCATCCCAAAAGCATCTTACCTAAGTATCACCTAAACATCACATAAGCATCACATCAGTCTGCCCTCAGAATCTGTTGATTCTCCCCTAGTGTCCATCCACTGCTCGTGTTCTAATTAAATTACTGTTTTCCAACCTCCACTCCCCCGTTATTTATGTCCCTCTCCCCCATAACAAACAAAAATAACAAACAAGCATGAGAACAGGCAGGAAGAAGTTGCCAGCAGTGCAAGTACAAAAAAAATAGAAGACATTTTTTATGTTAAAATCTTTTTTCAATCAGGTTGTTCAGTTGTATATAATGTCGTCCTGGTTTGTATACGGGTAACAAAAATGCTTAACACTTTTTATTATAACTTTTCAACATGATGCACAGCAGTCACAATGCTCTACAACATAGCCAAAAGTTCTGGCTAAACACATAAGGTCCCAAAGGCGAGACCTATTGGCTATACCAATGCTTGTTTCTATTCCTCATACTATTCTAAACCTTCGGTTAATGAAAGATAAGACCGGAGACAGTCTTTCATATGAAGAGGGAACAGTGAAAAATCCAACTAACCTGACTGGTTTTACAAAAGTGGCACCCATCCAAATATGACGTAGATCTATTAAGGGGCAAATTAGTAATCATTTCACACTGCTTAATTTGAAATAGTTAGCTATTCCTGTGTCAGCATAGGTGTATTCAATTTGTCGCAACTATAACCAGAGGGCTTGCTAAAGCTTGGCCAACACGTTTAAAAAAAAATATATATATAGCACCTAAAGACAAATTAGTTCTAGGCAAACTCATCTTAGCATTTATTCATGATTTGTGTGTCTGTTTAACTAGGACTCCTATTGTTATCGGAGCCTGCAGAGAAGAGCTCCTACTATGAAACCTTTACTCACCTAGTGTAAACATAACACCTTTGCAGTTTGGGCATCTTTAATGTGGAAACTCCATTAGTATCTACAAGTGAAGTCTTTTAGGCTTGGTTTAGCCAACTACTAAATTATATGTAGGATTTACTTAAAGGGCTTTCAGTCAGCCCTCTTTCACTACTAGTCTGTAATGCCATTCACATTTTTTCTCCACTCAATAGAACATGATGCAATGTGTCAACCCACTTTAGCCATTGAACAACTTCACTGTGAACAACTGTATTATTCCCTTTGACAAGGAGCAGATCCATACACAACATAGCACCTTTAAGTTATAGGGACTACTATGGCAATAATTGCTTATGAGTACAAAATAACTTCCTTACTTTTAGCAATTTTTTTTAAAAAAAGTGTAAGATTGTTGTTGGTCCAGCAGCAGTTTGCAAACACCACAAGAGCAAAGCAAAGATTGATAAAATCAAAGCTGGCAGCAAGCCTGGTTTCAAAATAATTTTCTAACTTCATGCTTGTGCTCACTTTCCTTTCACCATCTTCTTTGTACACTTTGCTTTTGGAGAGGGCCCTTTTCATATTAATCCTCTTCGAGATTGTAATTTCATGGCACACTCAGAATAGATCTACATGAGTTGTACACTGAAGTGTTCTTCGAGTGCTCACTCCACCTATCCAAAAAAAATGTGGTTTCCCACATACTCTGCTGATCTCCCTGCCTTAACTGGGACTGGAATCACATTTCCAATTGAACTGTGAGATTGTCATTTCAAATCAGTTCACTGGGGACTTCAGCTCGCTGGCTTCCGGGTGGGCTGTTACATGCATTTCTAGATAGCTTCTCTAATTAATCTAGTAATGAATAAAGAATATCCAGAAGAGTCAATAGTTTTCAATATGTTGCTGTGTGAAGTGGTCAACTGAACAAAGGGGTCAATTAAGCAACAAATGGAAGCCACTGATGTGGACTGCTAAACCATTTCTACCTACAGAACAATTTTAGCAGACTGCAAAAGATTGGCATTCACTAGGTCATTCAGGGTGAGGCGCGCAGTTTCTATTAAGCTCTGTGTAAATTGCGGGGAACAAGCTTTAGCAGCCACATCCATTAAAACAATTTAGATGGCCATTGCCCAGATAATATCTTGTGCTGGGTAAAAAGCTGGGGATACCAATTTAGAGGAATAAAAAATAAATAGCGTTAAAGTCCTTTTGTAAATTTTGGCCACATTTACAGACCACCCCCTTGAGTTGTAAAGAAGGCGTCCCTCTCCGACATACTGCACCCTCGTTCACTAACACATTCTGAAGAGACTTCTTTTGCATCTTTAAAGATTTGTGACAAAATGAGCAAACACCCCTCAGTTTGGACAGGGCAGTATATGGGTGTCCTTCAATCATATCTCCCTACTTTAGATCTACTCTCGAGTCAGGGGAAAAGCATGGCTTCTGTAAGCTTTGCTCTTCCATCCACAACCACCACAAAAAAAGAAAAATGTTAACTGTTATTACAGGGCCGTGCTTTAATTTTAGACTATAGAATGTTGAGGACTTAATTCAGTCTGGCATTTGTACAAGTTCTATTACTTAGTTAACAGTTGCTCGATGTGCTAAGTTTGAGGGGAAAAAACGAGAGTAACTCGACCGGCCACACAGCCTGACTCCACTCACAGTATAAAAACATAGCTCCTACTCATGCTCCAATAAGCACAACTTTGAAGGGCAGGGTCAAAGTGCACTCACAACAAACCTAAGGATAGGACTCTCCTCAACACACTGGGAAGAAAGTTACTGTCACAGTCTAGCTACTTCACCGTAGACCTACTCTCTTCTAAAACTGCGTTATAAATCTAGGCTCCATACAAGCAGCCACAATGACTCAACGACTAATTCAAAGGTCAATGTATGGCAACATTTTCAGGTATGACTTTTAATGGGAAGGAGTTTTGGATTGAAGTATTCCAACTATGCTTCAAAAGCAGTCTAAAACATAAACAGATGGATTAACCTCAAATTAGGGTTATGAGGAAAGACTTACTGCATCAAAAGGTCTGTTTTACCTAAATGTAATTCTGTACTTGCATACTAGTCAGAGGTCCCTTATCTTTGTATAAAATGACAGAACAGCTTTTCAAACGTTTCTGCATATACTAGCCATAAAGACAAAAATCTTTTTAAAGAGTTTAAATTTAGCAATTGCTTCAACTAGTCGACTACAAAGATTTTAAAAGGTACCACTGTAGGAGAGTAGGATCTGCTGTTTTCGACTTAGATTGACAGGGATCCTGCTAACCAGGACCCCAGTCTAGCTGCTTTCTCCTCTAAATTGATTGCATGTACTTTAGGTACACTCCAGATTGGATTCTGGGTTACCCTTATCAGTCCGTAGTATATGGTATACTATGTACCCAGGGCATAGGTACCCCAGAGGCCTCCCAGGGGCTGCAGCAAGTATTATGCCACCCCTTAGAGACCATTCAAACTGACACCACAGGTCTGCTACTGCAGCCTGTGTAAGGTGGTTCATGCACCCCTTACTTAGATATAGGTTCACTTTATCTAATCTAAATCACTACACATATAAACCTATCAGTCACCCCTATGGCAGGTCTTAACAATCCTGAAGGCAGGGTGCTGGGTTTTGTGTGAGAGGGTGCTCATGCATGAGCAGAGCCCCTCTGCAGCCTCCGGAATCTGTTCTCCGGGGTTGTCTGTGATGCAGCCAACCATATATGTTTAAGTGCATTATAACCTCGCGGTAAATGCTAACTGGAAAACGGCTACTTAGAAACATGTCATGTTTGGTGTCAATCACCTTGGAATCATACCTCCACACCAGTAACTGGTGTGGGAGGTATGATTCCACCCTACTAGAGGGACTTATGTGAAGGCAACTTTAAATTTCAGTGGGCTTTCCTGGTTGCTCCAGACGTGCCCTGACTCTCCATCGCTTGGAGAGTCCCAAGGACCTTGCTGGTCCTCACGAAGCATCTTGTCTCTGCCCGCGAGGGTTGCAGTTGCCAAGGCTTGTTGGTGTTCAATTCGGACACTGACCCCCCCCAGCACTCGACATCCTTTGTGGGACAGCTGACCTCCGGACTTTGGTCGTCGTCATCTCCTGGTCCCCGTTGTTGCAGAATCAAGCTTCACCTCTTCTCACCTGAAACACCCGACATGTGTGGGCATTCGTCTATAGTGCCCCTCGTCACTGAAGTGACCCAGAGTCTGTCCCCTCTGCTTTCAGGGTCTTCTCATCGCCGATCCAGGCTTGGATCACACCGGACAGTCTTCATCTTCTCGGCAGCAGCATTTTTCCACATTACGCCATTGAAAACGACGAAGGTTTCAGACATCACTTGACCCCTATACACCCGGCTCCTCTGGGATAGGTAAAATGGTTACCTCGACACTCTCAAGGATGTTGCACTTAGAACCGTCTATGTTTGAAAGGGTTTGCTCAAAGTCCTTTCCGAAGTGTCCTTAATCTTTAAATTTCCAACCATGACTTTCTCATAGAGTTGTACGGAGCTCGCGCCTGTGTTCTCACACTGCACATATCCTCCGCGGGTCCCCTGTGTCACTACCTTGGGTGGTTCCTTGGGGTCTCAGCGATTCTACGTGCTCTAGGCACTGTGTCTAGTCAAGTCGTGGTTGTTATACCACTTTCTTAGTATATGGTTCGGTCTCCCCCTGGAGCTCTAATTTCATAAGGAGATTAGTAGAGTGTTTAGTAATAAATACATATTTTTATAATAACACTTGTGTGGTTCTCCTTTCATTTGGTCATTCAGGAGGTTATGATCTGGTAAAACATGATGCTTTACATTTCTTCGAGACTTAGCCTGAAGGCTGCTCTCCATAACTACCACTAGGATAGCTTTCAATAAAGGTTGTGTAGTGTTCTTACTTTATTATTCTAATGTGTCTATGTCAGGTTATGATGTCAGCTGCTCTGAGTGTGTTCCTTTTCAGAATGTTTTCCACGTGGAATGTTATTCATTAAAGGTTGTGTCAGTTATACCTGCTTTGTTGGAGGATGAGGTCTCAGGATTACTTACTACAATAAAGGACCTTCAAGCAATCTACAGCTTCCTGTCTCTTTCATATGTATCATCTGCACCACAGGTTGTCTTTAACCTAATCATCAACAAGGGTCATTTGGACTGGTGCAAGGTGCCCACTTTAATTAGTGGACAGCATATACCAGGCCAAATTCTCACATTGGTGTGCAGCGGTTGGGAATCAAGCTTGCTATTGTTTTACCAGATAATCCCATTGAGTGACTAACTGAAAACCACTAAAGGTATTAGGTACATATAAATCAAGACTAGAATAAGTAATTCTACTGAACTTGGAGTTGGGTAGTCAAGGGTTTAGCACACCCTTTCTCCAACTCAAGAGAGTTTAGTTCCCACTAGGTTAGGTAGGTGCCTACACCACATAACACTAGTATGTTTTCTAGGCCAGAAGCCAGTGGGCCTCTGACAGCTAGATATGCCCATTTCTCATTCCAAGAATTGAGGAACATGTGTACATCTAGGAAACTGAGGACAGGGAGAAGTGCAAGCACCCAATGTCTGAAGGAGATGTTGTTTTTAGATGACCTCAGAAAGACCCCAGGGTTTGATGAGGCAGGTAGGTTGGGTAGGACAGCAGATGAGGACAGACCAGGAAGTGAACACTTCTAGGAGATGGACTCAGATACTAGCCATGAGAATCCTGAGGATCCTAACCTGGATAATCCAATTCTTCCTACAGGTGGGGGAGAAGGCCCCAGTGGCCCCCTCTTTACTCCACCAGGAAGAGTATTGGAATTACCAAGATCTCCTTCTCAGGAATCTAATCATTCTGGTACTTCTGTGGGGACCTCTGCTTCTCATAAAAGGGACTCCTCTTATGAGAAGAAGTGTCAGTTTCTTGAGTATGTGAGGATCAAACTCAGAATCAGGAGGGAACAATTGGCCTTAGACAGGGAATCCCTAGAGCTTCCAGAAGGTTGGGGCTAGAGCCCCATGGTGGCAGCAACAATGTCCCTAGAGGTAAAGAACCTTCTCATGACCATTGGAACTTGAACAAGATAGTCCCTCTCTATCAGAATGGGGATCACATCCACAAATATATTACTGCACTAGAGAGGGCCTGTAAAGTACAGAGGGTCCCTCAAGAGCAGTGGGCAGCTATCTTGTGGCTCTCCTTTTCTGACAAAGGTAGAGATAAGCTCCTTACTGTAAGAGAAGAGGATGCTGATAATTAAACATTCCTGAAGAGTGCTCTCATTGACGGGTTTGGCGTAAGCACTGAGCAATATAAAATAAAGTTCAGAGACACCCAGAAGGCACAAAATCAAGACTGGGTTGCCTTTGTAGATTGTGCTACTAAGGCTCTGGAGGGCTGGTTCCTTGGCAGTAAAGTGTGTGATTTTAAAGGATTGTACAATTTAATTATGAGGGAGCAGATCCTTAATAATTGTCAAAATCAGTTGTTGCATCAGTACCCGGTGGACTCTGATCTGACCTCTCCCAAAGAATTTGGCCAAAAGGCAGACAAATGGGTCAGAACCAGAGTGAGGCAGAAGGCTCAGAACCAAGGTGGTGACTCCAAGAAGCAGGATTCTAAAAAAATCAGATAAGGGTGGGGAGAAGGGTGAAGACCAGAAGTCTTCTCAAGGGCCCCAAAAATCTTCATCTGGTGGGGAGTCACAATCCAACAAGGGAAAAGGCAAGAAGAAGCCATGGTGTCAAATCTGTAAACAGAAGACCCATAGAACAAGTGATTGTACCAAGTCCAAAACTCAACTCCAGCCACCACAGCCCCTAAGGCAACTGCTCCCCCTAGTTCAGCTCCAAGTGGTGGTACGCAGAATAAGGGTGTAGTAGGGTTAACCCTGGGATCTGAGGTGGACTCAGGCCTAGTCAGAGTTCCAACTCAGGCTGTGTTGATCTGTGATGGAGGCATGGATATGACCTCCTTATTGGCAAGTCCCAGTAATCTGGGCAAATACAGACAGCAGCCTTTAATCAATGGAAAGAGGCCTTGGCATTCAGGGACACAGGTGCAAGTGTCACAATGGTGACAAATGATCTTGTGGCCCCTGAGCAAATCATACTTGTTGAGATGTACCAAGTGACCAATGCAAGCAATGTCAGGACAGATCATTCCTTGGCAGTTGTTAATTTCACCTGGGGAGGGGTAACAGGCCCTACGAAGGTTGTGGTAAGTGCAGACCTCCCTGTTGAAAGCTTGTTGGGCAATGATTTAGAAACTTCAGCTTGGGCAGAGGTGGAACTCAGGACACATGCAGAAATGCTGGGCATCCATGCAGATGTGTTTGCTATGATTAGGTCACAGGCAAAAATGTCTTCCACTGAACAGGCCCTGGATCCTGAAAAAATGGACCAGGCACCTCCCAAGAGGAGAAGCAGTTAGGGTAAGGCAGTGTCTTCCCCCCGACTCAGAGTGCAGATCAGTCTCTTGAGGGAGATGATCTTAGTCCTGAAGAAGGAACTGTCTCAGAGGAGCTTGAGCCTGATCAGGTTGAGTTCTTGAGGACAGGGAGCCCTTCCAGGGCAGATCTGAGGCAGGAGCAGCTGAGCTGCCCCTCTTGAACCCGTCAGACAGCAAGCTGCTGTGGAGAGTGACAGTGGGTCCCATAGGATCTAATGGGATGGTGTACTCCCTTACTCAGACAGTGCTACCAGGAGGTCGGTTATACCTCTGAAGTTTATGGTATTCCTATTGACACTGGCATATGACATCCCATTAGCAGGTCACCTAGGCCAAAACAAGACTTGGGAATGGATTGTCCCTCACTTTCACTGGCCTCACATGTCAGAGGACACAAAGGAGTTTGTCGCTTGTATCACCTATCAAGCCAGTGGTAAGGCAAGTGGTACTACAAAGGCCCCCCAATACCACTACCTGTGGTGGGGGTTCCCTTTGAGGGGGTTGGGATTGACAATGTTGGTCCCATAGATCCTCAAAGTGCTTCTGGGCACAGATTCATACTAGTGGTGGTGAACCATGCCACTAGGTATCCAGAGGCAATCCCACTTAGGAACAACACAGCACCTGTGGTGGCTAGAGCCCTCCTGGGAGTCTTTTCCTGGGTGGGTTTTCTTAAGGAGTTTGTATCAGATGGAGTTGCAAACTTCATGTCTAGTTACTGGATTGATATGTGGAAGGAGCGTGGAGTAAATTACAAATTTACCACCCTTATCACCCACAATGCAATAGGTTAGTTGAAAGGTTCAACAAAACCCTCAAGGGCATGATTAAAGGTCTCCCAGAAAAGCTTAGGTGCCGATGGGACATACTTTTGCCCTGCCTTCTCTTTGCCTTCAGAGAGGTTCCTCAGAAGGAGGTTGGTTACAGCCCTTTTGAACTTCTGTTGGACATTCAGTTAGGAGTCCATTATGTCTAGTGAAGGAGGGATGGGAGTTACCTCTCAAACCCCATAAACAGGATATTGTGGACTATGTACTTGCTCTCCGCTCCAGGATGGCTGAGTACATGAAGAAGCCATCCAAAAACCTTGTGGCTAGCCAGGAATTGCGGAAGGCATAGCATCACCAAAGGCTGTGCTGACTGTTTACCAGCCAGGGCAGAAATTATGGCTGTTGGAGCCCGTGGCCCCAGTAGCCCTCCAAGACAAGTGGAGTGGCCCTCATACAATCATTGAGCAGAATAGAGAGGTTACCAACCTGGTGGACCTTGGAACTCCCAAGAGCCCCCATAGGGTGCTCCATGTGAACAGACTCAAACCATATGTTGACAGGGCAGACATGGGCTTTCTCATGGCTACTGATGAGGGACAGGAGGAAGAGAGTGATCCACTCCCTGACCTGCTCTCACAGAACCCTGATGATGATTCAGTGGAGGGTGTAGCCTTGGCAGGCAGCCTCACTGACCAGCAGCAAACTGATTGCAGGAAGGTCCTCAATCAGTTTAGACATATGTTCTCAATGACTCCAAGTCAGACTACCTGGTGCACTCATGAAGTTGACACAGGTGACAGTCTGCCTGTTACGATTTACAGGCAACCTGACCATGTCAGGGACTGCATCAGGACTGAAGTCCAGAAAATGTTGGATTTGGGAGTGAATGAACCCTCAGATAGTCCTTGGGCTAGTTCAGTAGTCTTGGTACCCAATCCTCACACCCAGAATGGTAAGAGAGAGATGAGGTTTTGTGTTGACTACAGGGGTCTCAATGCAGTCACTAGGAACGATGCCCATCCAATACCCAGGACGGATGAGCTTATAGATACTTTGGCCTCAGCCACGTTTCTGAGCACATTTGACCTGACAGCTGGCTACTGGCAAATCAGACTAGCTGAGGATGCAAAGCCAAAAACAGCATTCTCAACTCCTAGTGGGCACTACCAATTTGTGATGAAAAATGCACTGCCACTTTTCAAAGGTTGGTTAACAAATTCCTTACAGGTCTGGAAGCCTATAGTGCAGCTTATCTAGATGATATTGCTGTCTTTAGCTCCACCTGGGAGGATCACCTGGTTCACCTGAGAAATGTCTTAGAGGCCTCACTATCAAGGCCACCAAGTGCCAGATAGGGCAGAGTCAGGTGGTATACCTCTGCCACCTTGTGGGTGGAGGCCAGGTTCAACCATTGCAGAGCAAAATCCAGACCATCATGGACTGGGTTGCTCCAACCACCCAGACTCAGGTCAGAGATGTATTGGGCCGAACTGGGTACTACAGGAGGTTTGTCAAAGGTTATGGATCCATAGTGACTAGGCCTGGGCGGTAAATTAAGTTCCGCTCGCGGAATTTGCGTAATTTGGGTAATTTCGCGTTCCGCGGAGAATGCGAAATTACCCAAAGTTCTGCGTTCCGCAACTTCGCGAAATTTTTTGCTTGTTCGCGTTCTTAAAATGTGTGTTCGCGAGATATTTCTCCCCGAGCACGCAAATAGCACTTGTGAACAGGGAAAACCCTCGCGAACAAGCAATTCCGCGTGTTCGCGGAATTTCTGTGTATTCGCGGAGATTTTTTACCGTTTCGCGGAGATTTGCGTAACGCGATTACGCAAATTCCGCCCACCCCTAATAGTGACCCCTTTGAATGACAACTTCCAAGAAAATGCCAGAGAAAGTTCAGTGGAGAGTTAGCTGTCAAAACGCATTTGATGACCTGAAGCAGGCCATTTGCACTGCTACCATTCTGCAAAGTCCTGACTATTCCAAACAATTCATTGTCCAAACAGATGCACCTGAGTTGGGGTTAGGAGCTGTGTTATCACAATTGAATGACGAGGGTCAGGATCAGCCAGTTGCTTTTCTTAGCACAAGGCTGACCCCCAGAGAGAAACGTTGGTCAGCTATTGAGAGGGAGGCCTCTGCTGTGGTTTGGGCTCTGTAGAAGCTGAGGCCATACTTGTTTGGCACTCACTTCATTGTTCAGACAGACCAGAAGCCCCTTTTATGGCTAAAACAGATTAAGGGTGAAAAATCCAAACTTTTGTGGTGGTTCATTTCCCTACAGGGGATGGACTATACAGTGGAACATAGACCTGGGAGTAAACATGCAAATGCAGATGGACTCTCCAAATATTTCCACTTAGAACATGAAGACTCAACCGGTCAAGGTTAGTTTAATGTCCTGACGTTTGGAGGCGGTGTAGGAGAGTAGGATCTGCTTCTTATAGTTACCCCCACATTTTGATGATGTTTCACTGTTTTAGACTTAGATTGACCGGGATCCTGCTATCCAGGACCCCAGCCAAGCTGCTTTCTCCTCTAAATTGATTCATGTACTTTAGGTACACTCCATATTGGATTCTGGGGTACCCTATTAAGTCCCTAGTATATGGTATACTATGTTCCCAGGGCATAGGTACCCCAGAGACCTCCCAGGGGCTGCAGCATATATTATGCCATCCCTGAGACACAATTCAAACTGACACCACAGGTCTGCTACTGCAGCCTGTGTAAGGTGGTGCATGCACCCCTTACTTAGATTTAGGTTCGCTAAATCTATTCTAAATCACTACACATATAAACCTATCAGTCACCCCTATGGCAGGCCTTAACAATCCTGAAGGCAGGGTGCTGGGTTTTGTGTGAGAGGGTGCTCATGCATGAGCAGAGCCCCTATGCAGCCTTCAGAACCTATTCTCCGGGGTTTTCTGTGATGCAGAAAACCATATATGTTTAAGTGCATTATAACCTCGCGGTAAATGCCAACTTTAAAACAGCTGCTTAGAAACATGTCATGTTTGTTGTCTATCACCTTGGAATAATACCTCCACACCAGTAACTGGTGTGGGAGGTATGATTCCACCCTACTAGAGGGACTTATGTGAACACTGGTACACCCGGTACCAGCTTTCTCGACCTGGGCATCACAAAATGGAAGCTGCCAGCCACAGACACGAGCCTGCCCTCCTGCTGCTGGACGAAACTCGAGCAGAGGAAGGCCTGACAATGGGTTTCCTGTCAAAGGGAGGTGTGACCGCCTCCGAGACAGGCTTTTGTGTATTGGGGCTGGGGGGCTGCACTACTAGTGTGCCAGAAAGTCTGCACTGGGGGCACATGGGTGTCCCTGGGCATAGTCCAGCTCAAACCAGTTGCAGGACCCATTTGCTCCTGCTCTGGCGCGAAACTTGACAAAGGACATGGGTGTAGCCACCCCTCTGTCCTGACCCTCCCATAGATGAGCCCCCAGAGTTTGTCCTACCCCTTCCTTGGGTATAAGGTAGGAATCCCTGACTACAGTGTAGGAGAGTAGGATCTGCACTTATGCTGCCCCCACTTTTTTTCTGATGTTAACACTGGTTTCTAGCTATAGTATGGCTGGGTCCCTGCTAATCAGGGCCCCAGTCTCTCTGTTCTCTCAAAACAACTTGGAGTGCATATTTGATGCACTAGTGATTGGATACTGTGGTACCTTATGAGCCCCTAGTATATGGTACCTTAGGTACCAAGGGCATAGGTACTTCACAGGCCTACCAGGGGCTGAAGCATGTATTATGTCACCCCTGGGAAGCAGACTAAATCTGACACCACAGGCCTGCTACTGCAGCCTGGGTGAGGTAGTGTTAGTACTCCTCACTGAGGTATAGGTTCCTATATCTCACCATACACACACATATAAACCTATCAGTCACCCCTAAGGCAGGCCCTATCAATCCTGAGGGCAGGGTGCTTGGTTTATAATGTGAGGAGGTGCCTCTGCCTGAGCAGGGCCCCTCTGCAGCTGGCAGGGTCTATTCCCTGTGGCTGTTTGTGGATGCGGTTAAACCATATACTCTTAAGTGCATTATAACCTACTGGTAAATGCTAACTTTGGAATGACTGCATCAAAACATGTCGTGTATGGTGTCAAACAACTTGGAATCATACCCCCACACCAGTAACTGGTGTGGGAGTATGATTCCACCCTTCTAGAGGGGACAACATGTACCCACTGTGGAAACACGGTAGAAATCTAAAAGAGCCCTGGCATCACAAAATGGATGCCACCAGCACAGACACTGGGCTGCCCTCCTGCTGCTGACTGAAACTCGCAGTGGAGGAGGCCCAACAATAGGCATCCTGTCACAGTGAGGTGTCACCACCTTCCAGACAGGATTTAGTGTATTGGAGCTGGGTGTGTGCACTCCTAGAGTGCTTTGAAGTCCTGCACTGGGGGAGCAGTAGGCTTCTCTGTGCATATGCCAGCTCAAACCGCTTCAGGGGCTACCTGTCCCTGCTCTGGTGCGAAACTGGACAAAGGGAAGTGGGTGTAACCACCCCCTACCCTGACCCTCCCAGAGTAGTGGTCATAGAGCTAGTCCCTCCCTGTCTTTTAGTATAAGATAGGGAACCCTTGCCATTGCAAGTTAGATATCCTTGGACGACGCTTTACGAAAAGAATCCTGGCCCTTCGATGTCCCACTACCTTTGGAAGACGAAGAATCTCCCTTGGAGTGAAGTAGTGACTCAACAGTCGCAAACTTTCCCGCTCCCGCCAGAGTCCGAAGTATCTGCAGCCCCAGAAGTGGATTTCCTGACTTCTCGACGGCCATTGTGAGTCCCCAGCAGAGCTGAGGCGAGTGGACCCCACGAGTGACGAGGAACAGCAATACCCTGTTACCGTGCACTATTGTCAAGTGCAACCCCTTCACAACGTTCTACGAACTTGTGCATTGAACCTTTTGTTGCCCAAGCCTCCAGCAGGTTGTGCACCGAAAATCAGAGGCCTACCCCATCCCGAGTGACCGTGGGCTCCTGTAAAGCATTTTCTCATGAGGCGTTTTAGCGATCCCTTGCCCGTTGGCTTGTGGGTCCCCTGAAGACTTTCTGATCAAACCAAAGGGCTCCCCTGGTTGCTCCAGCTCTGCCCTCACTTACCCTTGCTGGGTGAGTCCCTCAGACCTTGCTGGTCTGCACCATTGACTTAATTCACTTTCCACAAGACTTGCTGTTGCCAAGGCTTGTTGGCTCCAATCCGGTTGCCGACACCTCAGTAAGCTGCAGACGTTGTGGGACACTCTGAATCCAGCTGCTGGTCATCATCAATGCCTCCTGGTCCTCATGAGAGAAGAGTCTAAACACCCTTGATCATCTGAAATCACCCGACTTCCGTGGGCATCCATCTTCCTGGCCCCGGGTCACTGGCAAGTGACTGTGAACACTGTCCCTTCTGCTTTCAGGTCATCTTCATCTCGGATCCAGCCTTGGATTCCACCGGACACTTCTTCAGTCTTTGCAAGCAGCAAATCTTCTTTGGCTTCCATAGAAAACAGCGGCGCGACCCGTCACCAAAAGACACCTATGCACCCGGCTTCCCTGGGTGAGGTAACTCGCGCATTCCGGTGCCCTAGTGTGTGTTGGCCCTCGAATTACTTACCTTGTAAGTGGCTTGCTTGTAGACTTCCTCGAAGTACCCTAAAACTGTAAAAATCCAACCGCAACTTGCTCCATCGATATCGGGAACCCACGGCTGTGTTCTCACACTGCACGCATCTCCCGTGGGTCTTTTACTTACCTGCCTTGGGTGTATTAGTGAAGTCCCAGCGATTCTACAGGCCCTAGGCCTTGTCCCTCTGCAAGTCGACTTTCCTAAACCTCTTTTTTAGTATATGGTCTGGTACGCCCCTAGAGCCCCAGCCATATTTGTGCTTAACTTATTGTGAAACGTTGATATTTGAATGTGTTCCAGATTTCTAATCTCATAAAGAGATTAGTAGAGTGTGTCTAGAAATAAATACATATATATTAGATATATATACCTGTGTGGTGTCCTTTCATTTGGTAATTCAAGAGATTATAAGGGAAAACAAGCTGCTTTACATTCCTCTGAGACTTAGCCTGAAGGCTGCTCTCCACAGCTACCACTAGGATAGCTTTCTTTAAAAGGTTGTCTTAAGCCTATCTACCATAAGAGTCGAATTGGACTGGTGCAAGGTGGCCACTATAACTAGTGACCAGCATATGCCAGGCCAACTTCTCACACTAATGCATCACAAAAAGTGATGCAACGTCGGCACCAAAGTGTCACAAGGGGCTTATAAATCTGCCCCTTAGCACCAGTGCACAAGCCAAGCCCTGAAAATGTTATCTGTGTAAATCATAGACCTAACTGCGTAAAATATGATAAAGTCTCTTCAAAATTCAAAAAAGTTTAATTCTTTAGCATGTGGAAACTTTTACATTACTATGGCACATTATAGCACTGCACTCAGAAGTACTTTATTATAAGTGACAGTTTTAAAACATGAACCATTTTTGAACTAAGAGGCAAGACAATTGTTATGCAAACCCTGCAAATGGCCCTGATTATTACAGAGCAACATTATAGCCTATTAAATCAAACACAATAGTTTTTTTTTACAATTGGTATCCTGAACTCACATATTTGAAAGTGTTTTCATACACAATATGAAGAAAAAAGAGTTTTGGTAAAATAAAATATTTGCTTAAGGTCACACAATTTATTATCCAAGTTTTGTGGTTTTACTTTGTACAAATCAGCCAATAAATGGGTATCTTTTTGTCTTTCCTTATGTTAAGGCTTTGTTTTACCTTTTTGTGCACTTTTCTGCATTTTATATGAGCACCAATTACATTACACAAGGTCACCATTCATTGTTTATAGGGAGGGGGCGATTAAGTTATTTGCCCAAAATCACAGGGGTGCCAATTACGATCCGGTAAAAAAAATTCCCGCACGACTCGTATCCGGTCTTTTTACCGAACGAATCGTACAAGTGCCGTACAAACTGGCAATCACGATTCGCATGGTAAAAAGTCCATACGAACCGCCTTGGGAATTATTCCCCACACGTCCTCGGGTCGGAAAATGTGTCCGACACGTCCCCGGACGATTTCCCTACAAACGTGAAAAGCGAAGTCCGACCGGGGAATCACGATCCGTCCCGGGCGTCCGAATGTACAACCGTATGGTTAAAAGACCGTCCGCACGAACTCCAATAGCAACCATGGAGACGTCCAAACAGGTGCCCGGTACGCGCCGTACCCCTTCCCAGCCCCCGCATGTACGCGCCATACCCCCCCCAGCCCCCGCATGTACACGCCGTACCCCCCCCAGCCCCCGCATGTACGCGCCGTACCCCCCCAGCCCCCGCATGTATGCGCCGTACCCCCCCAGCCCCCGCATGTACGCGCCGTACCCCCTCCCAGCCCCCGCATGTACGCGCCGTACCCCCCGTGTATGTACACCCGAGTACGTGTCGAACCCCCCGTGTATGTACACCCGAGTACGTGTCGAACTGTACGTGTCGAACCCCCGTGTATGTACACCCGAGTACGTGTCGAACTGTACGTGTCGAACCCCCCCGTGTATGTACACCCGAGTACGTGTCGAACCCCCGTGTATGTACACCCGAGTACGTGTCGAACTGTACGACTCGAACGTACACGGGTGTACATACACGGGGGTTCGACACGTACTCGGGTGTACATACACGGGGGGTTCGACACGTACTCGAGTGTATATACACGGGGGGTTCGACACGTACTCGGGTGTACATACACGGGGGTTCGACACGTACTCGGGTGTACATACACGGGGGGTTCGACACGTACTCGGGTGTACATACACGGGGGTTCGACACGTACTCGGGTGTACATACACGGGGGGTTCGACACGTACTCGGGTGTAACTACACGGGGGGGGTTCGACACGTACAGTTCGACACGTACTCGGGTGTACATACACGGGGGGTTCGACATGTACTCGGGTGTACATACACGGGGGGTACGGCGCGTACATGCGGGGGCTGGGGGGGGTACGGTGCGTACATGCGGGGGCTGGGGGGGTACGGCGCGTACATGCGGGGGCTGGGGGGGTACAGCGCGTACATGCGGGGGCTGGGGGGGTACGGCGCGTGCATGCGGGGGCTGGGGGGGTACGGCACGTACATGCGGGGGCTGGGGGGGTACGGCGCGTACATGCGGGGGCTGGGAGGGGTACGGCTCGTACATGCGGGGGCTGGGGGGGTACGGCGCTTACCGGGCCACCTACTCTGGTCGTTTTGCGCCGTACTTCGCTTTTCCGGCACTTTTTGGGTGCCGTAAAAATATTGCCGTCCGGACTGCTGTCGGTTCGAATCGTAATTCCTGGGTCGTGAAACGCGGCCTGAGAGCGTCCCGACTTCACGTCGGCGCATTCCCCGGATCCCATTTGTATGTATCTTTTCGTCGGTCGGTGTTTTGTATGACTCGTACGGAAATGGTGATTCCGTGCGAATCGTACTTGCATGTTTGTAAAGTTTTACGACCGGGTACGAGTCGGACGGAAAAAAGCCTCTGTCCGACGGTTTGTACCCGGTTTTTGCCGGATCGTAATCGGCACCAGGATGTTGAGCCGAGACTTAAAACTGGCTCCCCAGTTCCAAAGTCAGCAGCTCTGGTCATGACACTACATCCATGGTACAGTGAGGGAGGCAGGCAGAGGCCACATGAAAGCTCGGCACGTTATGGGTTCGCTGTTCCAACAGTACCCTGAAATGAGCCAGACCTCAGGCTAGAGCCTGGCTAGAGTTTTCAGTGATTGGCCCACCTCTAACGGAGCTCCTGTGTCTGTCAAACAAGAGTAGATCAGCAGCGCTATTCAGAGTGGATACAGTGAGGCTCCTGATTTCCTTCCATTCTTCTCCATGGCTGCACCTGGTTCTTTTAGCAGGTGCTAGTAAATTGCAGATGAATGTTGCCTGCTCAAGATTCTATTTTTTTTTCTATTCCTTTGAGTGTCCTTTGTAGTTGTGGGGGAATGCATGAGTTAGTTGGAATGGTACACTGACAGCAAATCAGCATCTAAAATATCCCTATACCACAATATCGAGTTTTAAATATCAATGTCAAAAATATCGACATCCTATATATATATAATGGTAAGTATAAAAATATCTAGAAAAAGAATATTGATGTAAAAAATATAGTTGGGCAAAATATCGAGATATATATATATATGCTATGCATGCTGATAAAGAATGCATGGGAAGATCATGGGGAACTAATGGTCCAAATACAAACCGTACTTGATGACCTCAACAAAGAGAATGACCAGGAGGAGGTCAACAAAACCCTGGCAACTGTTGAGGAAAGGATTAAAAAGTTTGAGTCTGACATCGTCAAAAGGAAATAAAATATATTTTAACGCGATGAACGCGATTACGCCATGGGCAGATCCTTACCTTTGCCAGGAAGTTCGACAAAGCAAGAACCGAATTGTCACGTGAGAAAACTCTGGGAAGAGCGGAAAAGAGCACATATGCATCTATCACGGATTTGAGCTCAGACATGGAATCGGTGGACAGTAACACGTCTAATGCACAAGAAGTAACGTCTTTTTCCGTGGAAATGCGCCTCATACAAATAAACATGGAACATTCCGACAGGGGACGACCCAGAGGAAAAGGCAGAGGAGGCGCAACCAAAGTACAAAAAGAAGGCAAAGTAGAAGAAAAGAGCAAGCAAGTCAGTATGGGAACACGCGGACGACTGGCGAAGAAGCCAACATGAACAATACAACCTCACTAACGGTAATGAACCTCTCCAAAAGGGTTTTAACTGAGATTGAGAAAAATGTTCTAGGTTTGGGTTTATCTTTTTGTCCTGATTTTTCCTTTGATTATGCACAAGTACGCATCGATTTATATAAATTTATTAGAAAGCTTAAGTTGTGCAAAATTCATACTGCACGCATGAAGACCCAGCAACCCAATCCTATCCCTGTGACATTGAATATTAATTAACACGCATTCCTTGATATTAACGACCTAGGAATTCTAAACACCATGCATGATTTAGCGTACGAAGACCCAAGCACATCACATCCCACTATTACCACCATTGATTTGTCCAATCCATGTGACATACTAACTGAGAGGGAGATAAATACAGATCTAGGTATTGATACCAACCAACCAGCGAGAACGAGTTTTAGAGCCAGCTCTAAATACATCCCACAAATACCGAGAGATAATATCGACGTCTTTTAAGACGCCATGATTTGTGATTTAAACAAACTGACACAGGTCCACACACGTAGGAAGAATATCACCAAAGAACAATGGGATGCAATAATTTCCTTATAAAAGGATGACAACATTATAATTAAGCCTCCCGACAAGGGGGTAAATGTGATAATTATGGATAGGGAATTTTATATAAAAGAAGCCAACAGACAACTTTCGAATAACATATGTTACGAGAGGGTAGACAAAAGTTACCTTGACAGACTACAAGAGAGATATCATGTCAAGATTGACAAGTGGGCTCAGGAAGAGCTCATCAGTTGGGATGAAAAACAGTTCCTCACTAACACCACACCGATTACACCTACTTTCTACCTCCTGCCCAAGGTACATAAGGACCCCCAGAATCCCCCAGGGCGTCCTATTGTCTTGTCTAAAAACAGCTTACTTGAAAACACTTCCATCTATATTGACCATTTCTTGTTCCCCTTTGTCAGAGATTTAAGCTCCTACGTTAAGGACACCAAGGACTTCCTACAAAAAATTGAGAACTTGCATTGGGGTCCCAATTGTTGGATGGTGTGCCTTGACGTAGAGAGTTTATATACTAGCATCCGCCACCCTGTCGGCCTTAGAGCCTGTCAGGACTTTCTGAAAACTAGAAGCGCACACCTGCTGGGCCATACACGGATGATCCTTCAGATGATTGAAGTGTGCCTTACAGATAATGTTTTTATGTTCAATGGCAGTTGGTATAAACAAACGCAGGGTACTTCGATGGGCACTTGCTTCGCTCCCAGCTACGCGAATCTCACTGTGGGCTGGTGGGAGAAGCAAGTGCTCTGGAGCGAAGATTTGGACAGATGGACCAAAAACATCAATCTTTGGTTTAGTTACATCGACGATATTTTTTTCATTTGGGAAGGTGTGGAAAGTGATCTGTTTTCGTTCTACAATGCTCTGAATGATAATTGCATGAACCTGAGGTTTACCATGGCACACAGCCAACAGACTGTAGATTTTCTGGACATCAAACTCAATATTACAAACAACACCCTAGCCACCACCCTTTTTAGGAAAGAAACATCCGGGAACAGCATTTTGCATGCTGCCAGTTGCCACATGCCCAGTTTCCAGGTGTAGTCTCCCTTATGGAGAACTACTTAGAGCGAAACGCAACTGCAGCACAGAGGAGGCTTATCAGAGTACTAAAAAGGATATGCTGGCCAGATTTAGGGAGAGAGGATACACCGACAAAATGCTTAAGAGGGGGGTACGGAAAGTAGATAACACCAACAGAACTGAAGCCCTTTTCAAAACGACGAGAGCACAAAAAATTACTCCTATTGATACAGCACCACTCAGATTTGTCACTACTTTTTCCACCCAGGCAGACCAACTCAAAAACATTCTGAAGAAAAGGTGGGATATCCTCACACAGGACACCACATTATCAGCCAGGATTGGACCTAATCCATCTTTCTCATACAGGAAGAATCCATCCCTTAAAGATCTACTAGTTAACAGTCATCTCAAACCTAAGAAAGGCACCTGGTTGGAACAGGGTAAGGGTTTTAAGCGATGCAGAAAATGCAAAGCATGCAGTCACTCCGATGATGTTAAAGAGGTCATCTTACACAAAACAGGTAAAGTATGGAAGATTCCAAAACTGATCCACTGTAATACAGACCACACTGTCTATGCCATCACCTGTCCCTGCCCCAAATGGTATATAGGGTCCACTACATTTCCAGTCAAGAAACGTATCCTGGAGCACTGGCGAGCCATCACCAACCAAGATCAAAGTTACAGTACTGCCAGACATTTCAGGGAATACCACTCTAGTGACTGGACCAAAGCAAAGTACTTTGCCCTTGACACTGTGCCAAAACACCCAAGAGGCGGCAACAGGATACAGTCTCTGAGGAGATTAGAATCTCGCTTCATACTACAGACAGGCAGCCTTTTCCCGACAGGGCTTAATAATGACTAAGAAATGTATTCGCATTTATAATTTCTTGTATGCTTTTAGCCAGGCCTGGCCCATCTTGAAACCAGTTGTTTCTTTATGAATTGTTTTTAATTCTCACACTGCACATCATGGTCAATCTTTTAAATCTCTCCCTTTCCATTGTCTGGTATGTCGCACTTGTGGACAATACGTGAACCCGAGCCACATATGCTGTACCTTGACTATAGATGTAATGTGGTCATTACAATGGCAATGTATACATTGAGCACTAATGTTATACTATTCTCTTTGTTTCTGCAGCTTGGGGGTTTACTGATAGACCAGCTCACTACAAATAGTCACGGATATGGCGTATTGACAAAGTTCTTGGTATGAGCACATTCCTCACTGGATATATACCACAAATGCAAATACAAGGGTACTATACCTTTATTCTGCCCCTTTAGTCAACCTACGTGGATGCACAGTGCCAATTACGGATGAACTTGTCTAGATACTAGACCACTAATGCGCCAGCACCCCAATCACCATCTAACCTACTCCCTATATGATACATAGGTCTACCCCATAAGAACACTCCCCACCCGCAGAGCAATTTCACCTTGTACTGACCATAGCCACTAACACTATCCTGTGATTCGCAACAAACAAACTAACTAAGCAATGATATAGACACTTACGGGGTTCTCAGGTTGTTTTAGTAATGAATTGACTAAAATGCTAATTATGAGTCAACAAAAAAAGATTATCTGTTATTTTCTGTTTTTAACACGGTTTATATATTTTGCGACATGAATGTATTTCGGAATGCCATGATTGACCAAGTCTGTTTTCACTGTCACTTCCCGCACGCTGTGACGTGCTCAACACGTGTCTATGTATGTACTTCCTGGTTCACTGCAGAGGTTATGTGACCAAGGCTGCTTGACAGCCGAAACGCGTCTTCTGCCCCCTCGTGTAAATAAATCTATTGATTTCCAGCAAGACCGGTGTGGCTTGTCTTCACTCCAATGAGTGCAACCGTAGGGAAAGTGTTGGATTTCGGAGGGGTAAAAATTAATATTCTCACTACAGTCAGTTCAAAATTAAAAACAAACAAAAAATGAACAAAAATATTTTAAAAACAAAAAAAATATGTAAATATGTTAACAATTAAAATACAAATATAGTATTAAAAAATTAAAACATTTCTTGTTAGATACATATGACAAATACATACAAATATTATATTAAATAAAACAAAACAAAACATACAACCAAATAAAAAACATTTATTACAAATTGTTTAGAAACAAAAACATGATTACATACATTTACATTTTTTTTATTTCCTACCCTATAACACCACACAATTCACAAACCACATTTAGATTAAAAAAGAAATTGCTTCCATAATTTACATAATTACCAATTAAAGAATTATTAATTAAAAAACAGATTAAAACTCATAAAAATTAATTAACTTCCCACACTTTACCCCTATAATCCCCACAATGCACAGCTAAAATTAACATATTTTCAATTTAAAAAGTAATACTTTATAATTAGTTGTTAAATACTAAGTACTATCAATTTACTCACCTCCCTTTACCCCTATAAAAGTAAAACCCACACACAAAAAATATAAACAAATACCCTAATTAAATATCAATTAATTATGATTAACTAATTATTAATTGATTAAACATAAATTGCTTCCCACCCCTTACCCCTATAAACCCCACAATCCGCACCTAAAATCAAATACACAATTTCCATAATTAATTTATCAATTAATATAAATTATCAATAAATTAAACACATTACTTCCCACCGCTTACACCTATAAACCCCACAACCCACACCAAAAACTAATTACACAATTTTCATAACAATTTTTCAATAAATGAATATAAATTAACGAATTATTAGACAAAAATTATTTCCCACCCATTTACCCCTATAAACCCGACAACCCACACCTAAAACAAATTACACAATTACCATAATTAATTACCAATTAGTATTAATTAACAACCAATTAATAATTACAAATAAATTACTTTCCACAATTAACACTATAAAATCCCAATTAAATAAATATTAATAAATAATAATCATTAATTTATTATAATTAAATTACTTCCAACCCTATTCCCCTATAAACCCACAACCCGCAACGGAACTAAAAAAATTAATTAAAAATTAAAATAAAATTGATAACTACAAAAAATCTAACACATATTAAAAAACAAACAATACGTATACAAAAAAACATACATCACATTCATTTAGAACATATACTAACATACATGACACTAATTAAAAAATCTATAAACAACTATATTCTTACAAACTATATTACTGCCTTCACTATTTTTTAAAACAATATTTCTTACCTTAAATACAATATTCTTGACCAAGATATTCTTGCTGTCGATATTTTGTGGGTCACGATATTGCCAACTCGATATTTGTGTAGGTCGACATTTCCAACTCGATATCCTGTCTGCATACCAGTTGGAATAGGTATTTACAAAAAAGTAGTTATGGATGGCAAAAGCCGGCTCTAAGTGCAGCTTCAAATCCCTACACAATATAAAGCACTTTCACATCCTTGGCACTGTAGGACTCTCATGTGACTGAGCTGCCTATCCACCAAACTCCTAATCAATGTTAGAAGTAGGTCAGCTCCATGGTCCATGAACAACATATTTCATTGCAATCTTTGCATGTAGCTTGCTATTCATAAACTTTAAAAATAGTCAAAAATCAGCACTCTTTCCTTCATTTTCCAGTTTAAAAGACTTTGCTTAAAACAATGTACAGCAATAAATTGAACACTACATCCATAGTAAAAATAAATAAATGCTAGTACCCATACTGTACTAGAACTTCTTAATAGATCTGTAAAGTCATTACATTTTTGATGGGAGAAAGGGGGAATAGGGGGAAGGAGAGAAGAATCGCATAAAAGAAACATCACATATGTATATAAGAAGAAACATTTTTACAAACTACTTTGGGATCTAAAAAAATTAACAAAGAAGTCTTTATATATAATACGGGAGAATAAAAGGTACCAAAGAGCATATATATTCATGGAGGTTGAACATTTTTCAGACATTCTACAATTAGTAGAGGAAACACAATTGACAACTTAATTAAGAAATGTAGTAAATGGTAACCATAACAGTTGAGCATTAAAGGCAGTTAAGGATTGAGAGGTGTACATAGTATCCAACTATTGATGTGAGAAAACACAGACCCATCAAACCTTATATAACAATTTAGACAAGGTTTTCCAATCAAAGGTAATTTTTTGAAAGGCTATCACTGATAAAATATTAAATAAATTGTCTTAAGGAAAAGATGGAATAATATGATTGGTTAAAGAACCTTAAAAGAGATAGTGAATGTTGAAAGAAGGTTGGACATAAAAAAATCTTTTTAATTTGGGACCAAATCCTGTGCCAAAAAGAAATTGTGTTAAGATAACTAAACAGCATGTGTATAAGGTCACCCATAGGGAATTCACAAGACCAGCATTTAGATGAAACGCCTGATGGAAATTTGGAGTGTTGTTTTTTGTTGTATCACAGATTATACAAGTACTGGGTAACACTCGCTGATCTAGAAATTTTATAAATACATGCCTCAACCCTTATTCCAAAAGGAATCTTCCCACTTCACGCCATTATCTTTTTCAAGGGGCTCAACGCGGGCAATGTTTTCCCGCCTTAATGCACCGACAAGAACTTGAGCACTCTCGTGCTCTCAACGACGTTGCAGAAATATTGAATTGCCAACCAGGGTGTTTTTTTTTTTTTAGCACAAAGAGTGTTGTACAGGAGTGTAGTATAATCTGTGATGCAGGAAAAAGCAAGGACTGGATAACACTAGCTGATCTAGAAATGTTATAAATACATGCCCCAACCCTTTTTCCAAAAGGAATCTTCCCACTTCACGCCATTATCTTATTCAAGGGGCTCAACGCGGGCAACGTTTTCCCGCCTTAATGCACCGACAGGAACTTGAGCACTCTCGCGCTCTCAACGACGTTGCAGAAATATTGAACTGCCAACAAGGCTCTAATAACACTTTATTTATTGGGCTATTTCACCTGAGGATTTTCTTTTCATTTGCTTTCATGTAGATTGAGCTTGTGGTTACATTTTCCTCCATTTTACATCGTGCCTCCTGGGATTCTTCAGTTTGCACTTCCATTAAATTGTTGTGCACTTCTTTTTACTGCTCATAATTTGTTCAATATAGCAGAGGGTGGAGGTGTCTCAATGAAAAATGGCTCTACCAGTAATATCTCTTCAGAAACTTGCACGGAGAGTCCGCGCAGTGGGTGCAAGAGAATTCAAAAGGACCCTGCTTCCCCCTGAAAATCACCTCTCACAGTTACCATCGAGAATATAATGGATGAAATATATATTTTAAACCCATTTATGGTTGAAACCACTAACACTCTTCATCATCTCGATGATAAATTGTCTTCTCTTGAGTGAAGAGTATCAGATCTTGAAGCTTTTACCTCTGAATCTTGCGACGCCTCCTGTAAAGTAAATATTATGGCCAAGGAAATTGCAACCCTCAAACAACAAACCAAAGATGTGAAGAATCAGAACAGGCGTTATAATCTTGGCGTTTAAGGTATTCCGGAGGGTCCAGGAGGAGGAGACTTGATCTCATTCCTACATTCAAATCTCCCCAAGATAGTAAAGCTTTCCACCAGCTCCTTCCTCAACATTGAAAGACCTCACCGGCTTGAACAAATAGTTTCAAACACTAATTCCACTTCTAAACCTTGAGGAATTATCATCCCTTTCCTCCAACACACGTATTTAATGCAAGTTCTTTCTGCCTCTAAGCAACGTAAACAAATGATTTGGTCTGGCCTTAGGATTTTCCTTTCTCAAGATGTTTCATCAGTCTCAGTCTCAGAGAATTCTCGGAAAGCCATCCCTCCCTTTCTGCCATGGGTGCTAGACACGGTCTTCTTAATCCATGCATCTTTAAGGTTACCTACAAAGACAAGACCACCTCCTTTGATTCTCTGGCTCAACTTAAAGACTTTATTCAACTCACTGGAGAGAGAATATGAACACTGGTGGCTCCTGAAGTCTCACCCACCTCTTAATTTTATTTTCTTCTATTCTCACTTCTCTATGTGTAGTCATTTTTGTATAATTGTCCTTGTTTAATCCTCTTTCTTCTATCAAATTCTTCTCTTTTTTTCCGCCTTACGTCTCAGGTTTGTCAATGAGGTCTTTCTCTAATGGTCCCTTTTTAGCTGTTGTTCATCTTCATTTCAAGGAACGTTCCTCTTCATTGTCCCTCCTAAATGGGTAAGCTCACCTTTATATTAGTTTCTTGCTGTCTTCCTCGCTCTGTCCTCTTCGGATTCTTTTTTTTCTCTCTACTTTTATCCAGACTTTCACTTGTCATATTTTATTCATGTGCTCTCGGACCCGTGCTCCGGATGGATCATCTTTTATGGTGCTTTACGGCACTCCTTTTCTCATTTTACTTTTATTCTTCTTTTCTCTTATGGTTGTGGTCCTTCAGACCATCTGCCATACTTCTCTTCCCTACTACTCTGTGGGTCTTTTATGGACTCCTTTTGAGTTCCTTTTGTGTCTGTCCTTTCTCTTCTTTTGTTCATCAATGAGTTTCCTCATAATTATTTAGTCTATTCTTTCTTTTTCCTCTGTATCTCCTCCTATTGCGTTCATAACTCTCTTCTTTGTCTTTCCTCTCCGTTTCCTCTCGGTTTATATTTTATTATTTACATTTTCTATTGGAAAATTATTATGTAGAAATATATTTTCATGCTCTGTTTACACTGTTAATGAGGTTTCTCTTTTGTACCAGATTTTCTGATTGTTTTAAATGAATAATCTTCAAATTATTTCCTGGAATGTCAAGGGACTTTGGAGCCCTGTTAAATGACAGAGTTCTCACACATCTTTCCAAATCTTCATGTCATGTTGCTCTGTTTCAAGAAACCCATTTACTAGAGAAATATATTCATATGCTTAAGAAAGCATGGGTTGGTTATGTTTATTGCTCTCCTTTTGTTCAGCATATAAATGGTGATGGTACTATTATACTGTTTTATAAAACGTTATCTGTTAATGGTCTAAAACAAGAAAGTGATGTAGAGGGCAGGTAGCTCAGTTTAGACATAACAATTGATGGAAGTTCTTATATTTTTGTTAATACTTATGGTCCTAATGGTAGGGTCTCACATTTCTGGGACTGTCTCGCAATCAAACTTCTATCTGTTAAAATATGCCAATCTTAATTTGGACGGGAATTGTAATCAGTTGTTGGATCGATTTATAGATAGAATAATAAACTGTTAAGTGTGTCCCTAATAATATGCAAAAGGCTTTCTCAAGAGCCAATTCAGATAGAGGTTTGGTTGATGCCTGGAATATTTATCACCCTAACCTTTTAGAATGTTCCTTTTTTCCCCACTCATCACTCTTCCTCCAGAATAGACTACATTTTTCTCGATACATAACTCACACAACGTCTTACCCATGCGAAAATAGACCCCATCTTGGTTTTTGATCATGCTCCTGTCATAATAGACCTTGAACCCTCCAACTCCCCCACTTGCACCAGTAGATGGTGTTTTAATAATTGGTTGCTTCAGGATGAGCAATCTGTCACAGATTTTGAAAAATGGATTACCGAATTTTTTTCAAATTGATACTACTCCTGATATATTATTATTCTTTAAGGGTGGGGGGGATTTGTAGAGCGCATGGCGGCCCAAGGGCTTCCCAGCGCTGGGAGACTGAATGCTAGGTGTGGCTATAGAAAAGTTATTGGTACTGTTTAAACAACCACCTTTTGATCGCCTTCCGAAATTGTTTCCTTACTCCAGATCCGCGATTCTTGTGGTAGTTAGTTCCACAGTTTTGGTGCAAGAAGGATCTACCTACCTCCCCACCTAGCTTTCCTGAATCCTGTTGTTTTTATCAGTCGTTCCGAGTTAGATCTCAGTCTCCTATTTGGGATGTATGGGGTCACCAGGTTTCTGACTTTCCTTGGACCCAGGTTGTGTAATGCTCTGTGAGTCATAACCAGTACCTTGAATTTGATTCTGGTCTCCACTGGGAGCCAGTGGAGTGATTTGAGATGCTTTATGGTTGACTCCCGGATTGGGGCCTTGCACAGTAGCCTTGCTGCTGCATTCTTGACCACCTTAAGTCTGTTGGTCATGTATTTCGGCGCCCCTAGGAAAAGTGAGTTTCCATAGTCGAGACATGATGTGACCAGAGAGTGTACTACTGTCTTTCTAAGCTGTATGGGGATACGATACAGTATTTTCTGGAGCATTCAAGTAGTCCGAAACAGATGCTTATTATTACCTTCTTGGCTTGGGTCACCATTGACAGATCCTTTTCAAGTCAGAAGCCCAGATTTTTGATAGAGTCCTTTAGAGTGGGTGGGCTGCCAAGGCAGTTGGGACAGCTTATTGACAGCCTAGGAACTGCCTTATTCCCGAAGGACCATGAGCTCCGTTTTGTCCCCGTTTAGTTTTAAGCAGTTGTTTGTCATCCATTCCATAACTCTCTCCATACAGGGAGCTAACCTATCAGAGTCCCCGTTAGTTAGGGTCTAATGAAATCCCCAACTGCGTATCATCGGCACGTGATGTCATAGAAACATCGAACTCTTGGGCAATCCGTGATAATGTCGCCATATAAACATTAAACAGTGTGGGACTCAGCGAGGAGCCCTGCGGCACCTCGCAGGTCAAAGGCATAGAGTTGGAGAGGAGGTTGTTTTCCATAACTTGGAAAGTTCTCCCCTCCAAAAATGAAGCCAGCCACTGAAGAGTGGTACCTTGGACACCGATGGCCGAAAGTCTGTTTCGCAGAATGTGGTGGTCCATCGTGTTGAAGACTGCACTCAGGTCCAAGAGCAGTAAAGCTGCTGCGCTTCCCTGGTCCAGCGACATTTCGAGTTCCTCTACCATTGTTAAAAGAGCTGATTCTGTGTTGTACTGTGCACGAAATCCCATCTGCGTGGAGTGGAGGCAATAGCTTGTTTCCAAGAAATCTGACAGCAGTCTATTTACGGGTTTTTCCAGCAGCTTCCCAACAAATGGCTGCATCGAGATGGGGCAGTAGTTCCCTAATTGCGCTGGCTCTGCGTTGGGTTTTTTGAGCAGAGGTCTAATTATGGCATGCTTCCATGCCGCTGGTACTACGCCCAACTCAAGAGACTGGTTCATGATCTTGACTAGTGTCGGGAGGAGGGTAGTTGTGACTTTTTTGAGAATGTGCAGCGGGGCCGAGTCTAGTGGTGAGCCTGACCTCACCTTACCCATCAGACTTTCCACACCCTCTGCATGAACTGGGGGACATTAGTGATGGTTTATGGGGGGGTGGTCTTCACCTGATCCCCTTCCTGCCTTGTGATTGTTCCTCTCACAGTTCTGAAAGTGCTGTAGATGTCCATAACGTTTGTGAGGAAGTAAGTGGCTAAGTCATTATACTTCTCCTCAGAGGCCTCCGTTGGGTAATCGTCATGGGCTGGGCAGGTTAGGGCCTTAACTACTGCAAACAATTCCTTTGAGGAATTCTGTGCCTGGCTTATTTTATCCACATAGAATTTGGCCTGTGCTTCTTTAATGCTATTGTGATATAGTCTAATGGCCCCCTTATACCTGGTTTTAAGTTGCGGATCGTAGGTTTTCCTCCAGTCCCTTTCAATTTGTTTGCAGTTTTTGTTTACAGAGAGTAATTGGGGGTTGAACCATCGTCCTGTTTCTATCTGGCTTTTGATTTAAATGTGGTTTTTGGGCATATTTTGTCCAGTGGTTGAGTAATCCAAGTTTCCCAGCTGGAATATGCTTCAACGGTTTCCTGTGTCTTGGTGTTCAGTGTGGTCATGTCCGCTAGGACATTCCCCCAGGCCTCTGCGTTCAGCTTGGCCCATCTTCTTTTCTTCGTCTCTACCGCAGGAGTGGCCTTTCCCTGCTCTCTTACCTAGGTTAAATGGATTGAGATGGTGATCTGACCAGGGCACTGGTATTGTTGGGGCAACTTCGATGTTAGGGTCGTTTGAGATAACTAAATCCAGTATATGACCCTTGATATGTGTGGCAGACATGACCAACTGGGAGAGTTGCAAACCCTCGAGATCTAGCAACAGCCTTTTGACGCGGGGGAGATTCTGGTCCTCAAGGTGTAAGTTTAGGTCCCCTACTATGGTAATATAGTTTTTCTTTACCAGTATGCTGGCGAGAAAATCAGGTAGGCTATCAAGAAACTCTCCACAGGGGCTCGTGGTCTATAAATTAGGAGCCCCGAGAAGGTGTATGTAGGTGATAAGGAGATTGAAAATTGAAGGCTTCGCAGCCCTGGATGGGGAGGGCATCGATGGTGCACTCAAACTCATTTTTTTATCAAAATGGCCAATCCACCCCCCACCTGTCCTATATGGTCCAATCTGAATATTTGGTATCCTCCAGGCAGGGCCATTACTATGTCTGAGGTGGAGCAATCCGTGAGCCAGCTTACTGCGATAAATAGGACATCTAAATTAGTATCCTCCAATAACAAGCAAACTTCTGTTTTGTGTTTAGGCAGTGAGCGGCAGTTAATCAAACCTAGCCTCCATGCCTGCGACTCCTTGTGCCCCCTGGGCTTGATCGTCCCGGATTCGGACGCCGCTTTTATCTCCAGGTTACAATATTGACATATCTTATCTAGTGTGTGTTTGCTTCCAAATTCCCAGCCCTTATCGCACCCCGCTTCACAGGGGGGGCTAAAGCTGTATAATTCCTGACCAGTATAAGTGATCTGTGTGTTTTGGGCAGGGTTCCTAGCCCCTGGGCCTGTTAGGGTGCTTGCCTTTGGCCTGCCTTCAGCGAGCCAGCGGCACGTCCGCTGCCTGGCCTTCATTTAAGGGTGTAGGGCCAAACAACTAGACTGCTGGCCTCCGTTGCTCTGAGTGCACTCTATGGAAGAGAGGGGTAACTCTACTTCTCTACCGCACTCTATGGTCCCTGCCTACCAGCAGACGCGAGCCATACGCCGTTCTGCTATCACGTAAGGTTTTTTGCTAGAAGGGCAATGAAGTTATGCAAGGCGCAATGTGGCTAAGGGTGCATTACTGATGCAGGGGTACAATATCACAGTGAGTATATTTGGCGCAATTAAGTTAAAATGACAAGGTTGTCAGGATCTTTAAAACAGTCTGTCAGCGTTAAAATACAACACAATACTCTGGGTCCCACTCGGACCACCTCTACCTTCCAAAACTGTCAGTTTCCACCACGTTTGGGATTCTTTCAAAGCTTCTGCGCGAAGATTCATTATTAATTACGTCTCTCAGAAGAAAAAGACTGCAGCTAAAGAATCATCTAATTTTATGCAATACATTAAAACACTAGAACATGAATTATTATTCCACATCTCACAAGAAGGTTCTTGATCAACTTATTCAGGCTAAAGTTAGATTTAATAGAATCTCAACAAATAATACATATAATGCTCTTTTAAAAGATATTGCTAAATATTATGGTGGTTCTAATAAGACAGGCAAATGTTTGGATAACTATCTCAACGTTAAGAAACATAAAATCTAATATAGAATAGGGGTGGGTGGAAATTGCGTAGTTGCGCTACACAAATCTCTGCGAAACAGTAACAAATCTCCGCAGGCACGCAGAGCTCCGCGAACACGCGGAATTGCTTGTTCCGCCAGTTCGCAATGCTTTTTTTCTATTCGCGAATGCTGTTGCGTGATCGGGGGAAATATCTCGCGAACGCGCAATTTGAATGCGCGAACATGCAAAAAATTCAGCGAAGCAGCAGATCGCAGAATTTTGGGCAATTCCGCCTACTCCACGGAATGCGAAATTACCCAAATTCCACAAACTGCATTTACCGCCCAGGCCTAAAATAGAAGTAATTCACGATGCATTTACAGATTCTTCCCCTCGGATTACCTTTTTTTAGGACTAGTGATGGCATCTTATCAAAACTGTAATGGAATAAGACCAGCTTGGATTTCTTTATCCCAACTTAAAAACTCTAAATTATTTGGTGGATTAAACTTTCCTGATTTTATTCAATACCATATTGTTTTTATCCTCAAACAGATTTGGACTTTGCTAGGTATACCTTCTTCCTCCTCTCTCCCTCTCTGGCATTCCCTTGAACTTTCTTTAATTTTTCCTTTCTCTATTCTACAGTGCTCTCTCATTGCTCAGAAACCTAGGTCTGTCTTCTCCTCTATTACTTTTTTTCAGTTCTATTGTCAAAATGTTTCTTTCCAGTATTTACAATCCTTTTCAATTGCTGTTATTAACTCAACTTTGGTATAATCCTAGTATTTCCAAGACACAGCACACAAGACTCTTAAATGGCTTCTTTTGATATCTAAAGGCCTCGTTTCGATATCCCAGATCGTTCAAGACGACCATTTCATTTCTTTTCATGACTTAAATACCTGTTTTCATTTTCCATCTTCACATTATACTAACTACTCAATCCTCTTGGACAGTCTTAGGCATAATGTCATTTATCATTCCTCTATTTCTTCTTATTCACTTAACCTTACTACTCCTCCTGATTTTTTCATTGAAATCAAGGCTTCTACATTATATAAACGTATTTCTGCCTCGGGTTCGGGTAGGGTTAAAACTAAAATTGAAGTCTTGGGAATGGGATCTACAATCCTCTTTCCTCGTTACTCTGTGGAATAAAGTTTGGTACAAAATACATCATACTTCTCGCTCCGCCAGCACCATTCAGACTATGTTTTTATTTTATGATCGGTTGTTTTTAACTCCTTGTTCTTTATTCATAAGGAAATTCTTGACTAATAGTAACTGTTGGAACTGTAATAATTCCTGTTGTGACTTTTTCCATGTGTTTCCTTGGTCTAAATGTTTCTTCTTTCTGGAAGCAGGTATGGCTCAAACCTTCTCAAATTTTCTCTATCACTACCCCTTACAGCATTCTTCAACTTTCTCTTGGTACTTGTTCTTATATACGGTACGGCTGCAGGACTGACAGAATGTTGGTAGATCTTCTTCTGGCAGTAGCTTTAAGGTTATCACTTCCAACTGGAAGGATGCTAACAATATTTCCTTCTTTACTTGGTGGAACTGGATTTGTCATAATCACAGATTAGATATTGCTCATTCATCGTCACTGCGACTAGCCATCAAGAGAGTCTTTTTATGTCTTCCCTTGACATCTTGCCTCTCAAATCGTAATACCATTAATATTAGAGATGTAGAAGTTCTTAAACCTCCTGGAATCTAAGGGGCTCATTAGGATGGCGGTCAGAAAATCTCCCCGACTGCCATGGTAGCGAGAAAAGACTGCCCGCAGGGACCGCAGCATAACTGCCGGTCCAATTGGGATGCTCCGCAGTCTAAATCCAACCGCGGCGGTCGGATTCTGGCGAATAACATTGTGGCAGTCGCTGCTGCCAGCAGCACCGCCGCGATGTTCAAAATAGCATGTCCTGCATATCCCTGCACAGCGTGGCAGGCACTGCACAGTGCCTGCCACCTCATACATGGACATGGTACCTCCCCTGTGCACCCACACACCTCCAACACATTGGGTGCCCGCAATGGGCCCCCGGAACATGTCTCTGCATGCCTTTCCATGGCGGTTCCACCACAGTGGAAAGGGTGGCTACCGCCGACATCATAATCGTGCCGGTGGTGCTTGGCCCTGATCCGCAACCATTGTAGCTGTCTAGCTCCACCTGCCAGGCAAGCGGGCGGACTGCAACCGGCGGAAAAGTGGCAGGCGGAAAATCACACCGCCGCGGTCACGACCGGAATACTAATCGGACCAGCGGGTTTCGATGGCAGGCAGATGCCCGCCGGCGGCCATTTGCCCGCCATTCTTATAGAGCCCTATGTTTTTTTCCCCATTCTTCAAAATCGCTTTCACCTGTTTGTCCCCAATTTCACCATATTTTTGCCACTTGTCTGATTATCTTCCTGGGTGGTTTCCGCTCTTTTTATTTCCTCCCCTTTTTTCCCCATTTAGTGTCTCAAAATACAGAAATTTGTCTTTGCTTTATGATGCAAAATATTTGTTTCCGAATATGTTCTTAATGTTATTTTACTTCCTGAATATATTCATTTATTGCATAATATATCTTGGCCATCTTTTCTTACTACTCATGAATTATTCTTTTTCTGTACAATTTCCCTGTTTACAATTTTCCGATATGTTTTGCCCTCAATAAAGCTTATTAAACTTAAAAAAAAGAAGTGGTCATTTAGAGGAAAAGGGTAATCCTTCCTTTAGAGAAAAGGGATGAATTAGAGTTGTTTCCACATCCAGGCATGAAGGAGAAAAGGGCGAGCGTGAATTTGAAGTCCAAAAGAATGCTTGACATACACCAAATGCTTTATCATAGCGATAGTAATCTGCAAAGACCACCCCTCCCTCAAGTTTAGATCTTTGTAAGAGAGATAAAGAAACTCTTGCTTTCTTAGTATTCCATAAGAATCTGACCAGCAAAGAATTTATATTTTAAAAAGTTATTTTGGAGATATGGCAGCATAGAGATAAGATAGAGCTAAAGGAGGGATATCATCATTTTAATAGATTACAAGCGACACCACGAAGATAAAAGTAAGGGAATCCAAAAGGAGAATATGTCCTCAACTTTAACAAAGAGTTCTTTGAAAATAGTTTTCACTGAATCGGAGAGTGAATTTGTAAACCAAACGTCCAAATATTTTATTTTATATGAGGAGTCTCATTGAAATAAAGTAAATGTAAAGGGTTGATTTATGATATATTTGTTAAGAGGTAGAATTTTAGTTTTATCTTTATCAATCCTATAACTGGAGACCACAGAGAAAAGGGGCCATTTCTGAAGGAGAGCAGGTAAAGAAGTTTCTGGAGAAGAAACAAAGAGGAGAACATCGCCTGTGTAAGCTGCAAGTTTTAGATGTTGATCTCCATAACAGAAGTCAGATATAGACAAATTAAGGCGAATACGTGAAAGGAAAGGATAAAGCACTAGAGCAAATACCAAGAGGGAAAGAGGACATCCCTGCCTAACACCACGCTGAAGAGAAAAATAATTGGAAACTTTGCCATTGACAAGGACAGATGTGCACTATAAAGTTAGGACCAAATACATGCCAAACTAATGATTAAACACAAAATCCCAACTTATTCTATTGAATGCTTTCTCTGCATCCATTGGTTTTGCAGCAAGGGAAGATCTGAGAAGGGGATATTTACTAAGTACATTAAGAAAGTGTCTGGTATTATCTGATACTAATCTATCCTTAATGAAACCCGATTGTTCTTTCCAGATGAAATGTGTTATTAAAGATTCCGAACGGATTGCTAAAGGTTTAGCATATCTTGCAATCCACTTTTAGCATTGAAATGGGTCTATAATTTTTACAGTGAGCATGGTCCTTGTTGTCCTTGTAGAAAATACATATTGTGGCTTCTTGAAATGCACCAGAGGTTGAGTGAGATTCAACAAAATGATGAAATAAGTGATGTAAGTGAGGAAGAAGAATATTAGAGAAGTGAAGTAAAATTCTATCGTAAACCCATCAGATCCTGGCGTTTTCCTTAACTTTAACGCCATAAGAGCTGAGAAATGTCATCAAGGGTAAGATTCACTTCCAATGAATCAAAATTCAAACTAGAGGTAAAAGGGTGAAGGGTATGATGTGAGTGGTGAACTCAGACTTAAGGGGTATGTAAAGTTTGATAGAATTTAACAAGTTCCTTCAAGATATTTTGATGATTTGTAATCCGGGTTCCCTGTGAAGACAGTAACTAGTCGACCGTACGTCATCGTTTCCTTACTTTTAAGTAATTAGCAAGTAATTTATCAACTTTGTTCTTACCCTCATAATATTGAGCACTATTTCTCAGCAATATGGAATTCACCTAATTGGTAGATTTAGGGGCCGAGTCCGATCCGGAAAGCACTCCGACCGAGTCGGATTCGGAGTATTTTCCGACCGAGCCGGACCCCTACAGTCCGACCGAACGACTACAATGCGCACGTATGCTGTCGGACTCGGATCGGTCGGACTCCCATAGAAGTCAATGGGAGCCAGTTGTACAACGCGTACATGGGCTCCCATTGACTGAATGGGTACGTCTCGAACAAGTGCGCCCCCTACAGTGGGTACGCCTCGGTGCCATCCACCCCGTACATGCCTGTGTTGGGGAGACCCATAGGTCTCCACCTGTGTCCGAGTCGTAGGGCTGCGAGTGTCAGGGGGTCTGACGCGGACCCCCGAAGTCCGACTCCGGGAGCTTTTGCGAGCCGGACACTCCGGCTCGCACAGGCTGTCCGACGCGCGCATCGTACTGGCTCGGTCATGAATCGCATCCATTGCACGCCACGGTTAGCTTCCGACCGAGACGTACGGAGCGGTTCAGACCCGGAAACGACTCGGTCGGTGAATCTCATGTAGCTCGCATCGTACCTGCTCGCTCCTACAGCTGTACGAGTCGGTCGGAAACCACGCGTACGGCTTGTAGTTTTTCCGGCCGGATCGCGTTCGGTGCCCTTCCGACCCGGAAATCAGCCCCATAGTATTAAAATGCAATTTGGCTTTAGGTAAATTCTGGAGACCAGAGGTTGATCTAGAGGAAAAATACTGTTGTTCTAAAGATTTAGTTAAAGGGTTGTAGCGAAGTATGCTCTTTGGCACGATATTTTATTTTCCTCTATTCATAATCGAGAATAAAACCTCGTGCATTCGCTTTAAATTTGTCCCATAGAAAAGAAGGAGAGATATCAGTAGAATCGTTAAATGAGAAGAATTCCGAAGCAAATGATATAAAGGATGTAGAAAATTGTGCCTCTTGTAATAGTGAACTGTTAAATCTCCATCTGTGCGAATCAGAAGGAGGCTTAGCCAAGTCCAAATCCGTGATGACCATGGCGTGATCTGAAAGTATTATGTGACTTATGAGGGATTGTATTATGAATTGTGATTGCGGTTTAGAGACAAAGATGTGATCCAGTCTTGTTGAGTGTACCATGTGAGGCTGAATAAAATGTATACTCTCGGGGTGTGGGGTGTGCTAGTCTCCAAGAATCAGCCGAAGCACCTTGGAAAATAGTGAAGTGGATTTGTTTGGGCATTCTATGGGACATATATTCAACGGGGGATTGTCTGTCCAGGAAGGAATCCATAAATTGGTTACAGTCATATCCTTGTATAAAGTTTGAATCATGGTATTGTGCGTATTTTTGTGCTATTAAAGGCCAGAGAGTATGGTCCAATTGAGTAGGGGCATAGACATTCAAAACAATTAGAGGAATATTATCTTTTAAAAACTTATTAACAATCTATCTACCCATGTCATCAGTTGTTTGTGAAAGGACAACAAGATTAAGAGATTTCTTACATGAAACAATAATCTCATTTTTCTTGTTGGATGATGGGGACACAAATACAGGCTCACCAGGCAACGTGTAAGTTTTAAGGCTTCAGATTCAGTAAGGTGGGTTTCTTTGAGTTAAAATAAGTCAGGGTTGGATTCACCTAAATGGAATAGTACTCTCTGTTGCTTGACAGTATTAATAAAAACTTTGAAATTCAATGAAATTACTCAGAATTTTATAACATTTGTAAAAAGTTAAACTTACGAGGACATTCCAACAAATACGGGAATTACAGTAAGAACTGTATATAAGGAAAGCGGACTATGAGCAAAAAAAGTAAGGTAGTAAAGAAGGGTAACAGAGTACAACAAGAAAAGATAGTACATGGCAAAATTTGATGACTGAAAACATATATCTGACTGAAAGACTAAAGGGGTACTGACAACACCGGTTAAGATGGCACATCCGAAAAGGGGTATGAACATCATCATAATACACATTTCATGCGCAATAACAAAGCAAAGCAATGCCAGAAAATAAAAAAACTTTAACAAGTGGATGGACCAGCTGTGTTCATGTTATGCAACGTATGAACATTTATTACTTTTCTAAGTTCAGTTGGATCTTTATATGAGGGGATGTTATTCTGAAAAGTGCCCTTGAAGAGGCAAGGTTGAGAAAGTCCATTTTGGGCACCCATGAAACAACGCTGGGCGAAGGCTGAAAAACTATTTTCTTCTGCTGGCTTTAGCAGTGAAAATATCTTGCAATAAGAAGATCCCACTACCCGACCAAGTAAGTTTTTGCCTCGATTTAGCAGTTTCGAGAACCTTCAATAAATCAGTAAATTCAAGAAAAATGATGATGACTTCTCTTGGTTTAGCAGATGATGCAGGAGTAGAGAGGCGAGGACCCAGTCTGTGTGCACTTTGCAGTGGTGGAAGAAGATAGATCCAACAGTTTTGGGAGAAAGAAAATAAAGAAGGATACAGGGTCATTGGCTATCTGGTGAGCGGCCACATTTTTGATGTACATTAGATCGGGTACTGCATTGGGGTTCCACATATCGAACTGGGGCCTTATTGGCCTTGCTACTCTCTGCCTCCCCCTTTCCTCCCTCCGGGCCCTCCCTTCCCCTCTCCTCCATGGGTACCCCCCGACCCAGAGGTAGCGTCAACTAATAGATCGCAGATGCTTGTACAGACTAATGACCCCTGGTAGTTTATCACTAGTTGTATGTTCATTTTATAGTAACACGGAGCAAATTCTCGTGTTCTTTTTTCCATTTTGTTTTACTTATATGGCTATAGCTTTCTTCTATACATTTGTTGGATACGGTAGTACGTGGCAATCTTATGATTCTTGGAAATTTGTGTATCTAAGGTGACAATGTTGATAATTGGCCCGATTATTCCCTATTAACTATAATACCATGATGAAAGATTATTTTAATATTGTATTGAATCCTGAAGAGAAAACCATACTGGAGACAACTTGTAATGGACAGGACCGGAGTGACCACTACAGATTTTTGTCCCAGATATACATAAACATTGTATTGCGATGCCTACCAGATGCACACACTTTGCTACATGACATTCTTACTATGGTTCTGCAATTGTGTTGAGTATAATATTGTTTTGTATATAAATGCCAATACAAAAGATATAAAAAAAAAAATTAAATACAGTGTCACTGCCTTCTATACCCTCAGGAAAGCTATAAAATGCAGAGATTATCAAGCCTGTTCCTATTCTCTCAATATTCCATGTTTCCTCCACTGAAGCACCTCCTTTTCTAAAAGTACAATTTTATCAGCTTCATCATGTAACTCAACAATGTGTTGTTCCACCGAATACATGCAGGTTTCCATGAGAGAACATTTGTCATCAAGATGCTGAATGTGTTTGTTGGCTTCCTCAACAAAGGATGCAGTGCTCAAATTTCCTCTAGCAGTATCTCTCAAGAAATGGGAGAAGCAGATTTCTCCAGTGAAGGAGAATCATGTTTTAGCTGTTTGTTGGTGGAAGAAGGTGACTGAGCTTCAGCTGAAGAGATGGGTATGGACGAAGAGCGAAGAGTTGCAGAATTCACCATTTTGCCAGTAAAACACCAACTTGTCCATCACTGAGCTCTTCGAAGAAGAGCGTGCATTTGAGAAGCTGGTAGACTGCATCTTAGAATTGGTAATAAGATACACTTTCTTTGATCTACACATACATGTGCATGGGGCCAATGTTGAGAATAAGGACACTGTAATGAATGAGGTATCAATATTGCTTAGACTGCTGCTAAATGAAACATAGAAAATATGCACAAAATCTCAGCACGTTAAATTGATATATATTGGGTGCAGATACTACATGGCTGTAGAAGACAGAAAGAAGGAAGAGAAACACCTAATATTAGTCTATAGAGGTAATTGCACTCCTTTCAATCAATGAAGACATTTATAAAGCGCGCTACTCACCCGTGAGGGTCTCAAGGAGCTGGGGGGGGGGGGGGGGGCTACTGCTTGAAGAGCCAGGTCTTGAGGTGTTTCCTGAAGGTGAGATGGTCCTGGGTCAGTCGCAGGTGTTTGGGGAGGGAGTTCCAAGTCTTTGCTGCCAGGTAGGAGAATGATCTTCCTCTGGTGGTGGTTCTATGAATCCGAGAGACGGTGGCGAGGGTGAGGCTGGTGGAGCGGAGCTGGCGGGTGGGGGTGTAGAACGAGAGGCTGCTGTTGAGGTATTCGGGCCCATGTTGTGGAGTGCCTTGTGTGCGTGGGTGAGCAGCCTGAACGTGATCCTTTTGTTGACGGGGAGCCAGTGGAGGTCTCTCAGGTGGGCGGATATGTGGCTGTGGCGAGGGATGTTGAGGATGAGTCGTGCGGAGGCGTTCTGTATGTGCTGGAGACGATACTGAAGTTTGGCCGTGGTTCCTGCGTAAAGGGCGTTCCCGTAGTCCAGTCGGCTGGTGACGAGGGCCTGGGTGACTGTTCTTCTGGTTTCGGTGGGGATCCATTGGAAGATCTTCCGGAGCATGCGAAGGGTGTTGACTTGCTAGGTCATCGTGAGGGAAGAGTCCAGGATGAATCCCAGGTTGCGAGCGCGGTTCGTGGGTGTTGGTGCGGTGCCCAGCGCCGTGGGCCACCAGCAGTCGTCCCCTTTGACAGCATGGTATGCCAAATGTTCATGAAAGAGTTGTAATGAGCATAGTCCAGGGTGATATGGAGTTTAAAGAATGCAAACTGCAATCAACTTTGATCAAACATGCTGTATGACAATGTGCATGATTTGGGAGGGAGAAAGTGGCAAAGCAGTCATAATGGTAGAAAGGAGTGATGCGGAGGCTGAACTGAAGGCTGAGAAGGAAATGCAATGCTTCACCTCAGAGCAAAATGTTTCTCTTCTAGTGCCAACGCAAACTTTGGAATCATTATTTTTATATTAAACCGTAATTGCTGCCAGAAGCTTGTGGTTAATACGTGCTCCAATCAAGGAATTCCCACAATTAATTTCTGTCAACTCGGTCAAACGTAAGATAATTAATTTACAAGACTTGTCTTAACTTCAGATGAAGGTCTTTGGTTTATTAAGTAATGCTATGTGGTGCTGCCAATGGAAATGTTAAGTCTTTTGAATTTGATGACACAAACTAATGGCTTGGTGTGGACGCGACGTTCAATTGATTTAAATTTAAATGAGGTTTATAGAATGTTAATGCTAGTGATTTGTCTTTGTCTAGAAGTACAAATAAGTACACTCGATTGTTTGGTTATCTATGCATTTTTGTTTATGTATTCAGGGGATTCAAGCTCGTTTTCATCACGCTTGGAATTTTAGTTCGGAAGCTCTCAATATCTTAATGTATCTATTGATGGGCCATTCCCCATCACGTGTTCTTTTATTCTTACTTCTTTGCAATCCTTCGATGACTCTGATCCGTGTTACATTGAATATGATCAGCTTTCCACCATGAAAAGCCTTTATGTATGGACAGAGAATAGCTGTTCTCTCACAGGATTAAACAGAGACTGGGTACAAAATATGAAAATGATTTATCCAGACAGCTGAACCTGGAGCAGAGATGACATTAGTCTTGAATCTCTTTCGTTCCATGTGATTTTGAAGACATCAGTCTAATCCTATTCAAGTAATAATTATTAAATTTGCATTTTACTGCCAAAGGTCAGCACAACACAACAGGCGAACAATGGAAAATCATAACGAGCCCTAGACAGGGAAATTGACTGATTTTCAGACTAGGGTTCTCAGCTCTGAAGAGCGCAGGCACCAAGGGAATTTATTTTGGGGTTTTGCCCGATAAAATCAATCAATCACAGTACTTGTAAAGCGCGCTACTTACCCGTGAGGGTCTCAAGGTGCTGGGGGCGGGGGTGCTGCTTCTGCTCGAATAGCCAGGTCTTAAGGAGTCTTCTGAAGGCGAGTAGGTCTTGGGTCTGCTGTAGGTGGGTAGAGAGGGTGTTCCAGGTCTTGTTGGCGAGGTAGGAAAAGGATCTGCCACCGGAGGTTGTTCGTTGGATGTTGGGGACAGCGGCGAGGGCGAGGTTGGCGGTGCGGAGCTGGCGGGTGGGGGTGTAGAAGCTGAGTCTGCTGTTAAGGTAGGCTGGTCCGGCGTTGTGGAGTTCTTTGTGTGCGTGGGTGAGGAGCTTGAAGGTGATCCTATTGTCAACTGGGAGCCAGTGCAGGTTTCTAAGGTGGGGAGTGATGTGGCTGTGGCGGGGGACGTTCACGATCAGATGGGTGGAGGCGTTTTAGATGCATTGTAGTCGTCGTAGGAGTTTGGCTGGGATTCCTGCGTAGAGTGCATTGCCGTAGTCCAGTCTGCCACTGACGAGGGCCTGTGTCACCGTTCTTCTTGTTTCGGTCGAGATCCACTTGTAGATCCTGCAGAGCAAGCGGAGGGTGTTGTAGCAGGAGGAGGAAACGGCGTTGACCTGTTTGGACATGGAGAGGGAGGAGTCGAGGATGAATCCTACGTTGCGTGCGTGGTCGGTGGGTGTCGGTGCTGTTCCCAGTGTGGTCGGCCATCAGGAGTTGTCCCAGGCTGAGGGGGTGGGTCAGAGGATGAGCACCTCAGTCTTGTCCGAGTTCAGCTTCAGACGGCTGATGCATATTCAAACCTTTCCATAATAAAACAGCACAGTAATAAAAAATCATCCAAAACAGCTAAAAATAGAGTACTAATAAAACAATGCAAATCAGTAAAAGCCATTGTTCACAAGAAAGAACCCTAAAATTAAATTGCTTTGTTATCAGATGAAAAACTATGACATTTGGGATTTTGTTACGTTTCAATCCACGTGTGAACGAAGTATACGTTAATAAAAAAGATCTGGTCTAAAATAACAGGATTTGTATGCATTTGAAGATAATATTCCATAAGCAAGCCTCCAATTGCACTAGTATTTAAATTTGGCGACGTTTCCTCAGGCGCCCCACCTCTGCATTTGGAAACGGAAGTTAATGCACATTAACTATCAGTCTATGTATACAGCTGAAGCGCTGAGTTTAAATTCCTTATATTGAGGCTACTTAGGATAAGCTTCTAGCAGTACTGTCTCAATTGTTTGTCTATGGACATAAGATAAAACGCAGCTGGCAGTTTCAACATGTTCTCAATGGCAGCACTTGCTAGCGAGGCAGTGGTGGCTGGCATCTGCGAGGAGTCCTCCATCCGCTGCTCCGGACCTCTTCCAAGGAACTGGATGCTGAAGTGGGGCACCAATCCTGGCGCTGCTCTCATGCTGTGAGAGCAGTGCCCTGATAGGAGGGAGTGGCCTCCCTGGACACCTGCACTTCAGACACCTTGCTTACCGGTTTCACAAATTGTGCATGTCTGGCTGTCCGTCACAAGATGGCCGGCTAAAGGGACATGCGCACTTTAAAAAAAAAGTCTACAAACAGCCCACCCTCCTACCAGTTGCAGTCATTCAGCAGCGGCCCGCCCCCGTCCTGATGTTCGGTTCAGGATTGGAGGATGAAAAATAAAATGGTAATGAAAAACCATTTTATTTTCATTTTTGGGAGTCATTTAAGTGGGGTGATGCTCCTTCACTCCAACGGAGAAGCCGCCCCTGTAGAAGGGGTTGGTTATATGTAGATCAAAGTTCCTATATTTTAATCCTAGAGAGCACCAGTCAAAATCTGTATCTGTTAGCATTCAGAAAAGATTTTAGGAACTACCTCTTTAGATTACATCTCCCAGGCTAATGGATCCTTTCTTCAAGCTTATGCTAGTGTACCTGTTCTCAAATTGTTATTCTCAGAGGCAACTTTATCATTTTTTCACACAACCAAAGTTGCTGCATTGCGTGAATGGGAAAGAGCAGAACATCGTCATATCTAATAAAATATGGTATTGCCGCTCTCTTTCCAAGCCCAGAGCAATTTTTGAATGGCTAGGGCCATGCACACTCCATTATACTATAGTGCAAAGATGTGTGTGTGCATCGAGCTTAGTTTTTGGACCAGAAGTATACCGATTCAGTACCGAATACTATGCTACAACATACTTTAAACCTTCTCCCATATTGTATGTGGACTGTACACAGTAGCACACAGGCAAAGTTCAAAATGGTTTGAAGAAAATACAACTTTTGCCCTATTTTTCTGCCTATATCAAGAATGCATACATTTTTTACACAAACCCCTGTCTATAAGTGTTAGTTAATGGGGCTTTGTGTCAAAAAACACGGATGGTTGCATGGGAACACCAATGTACCACCCATGGCACACCCTCTCAATGCAAATGAGAGCAAAGCAGCAGAGAGTTCTAATTTGTGTTACTTTAAAGGCTACTTTCAAGTGTTTTACACAAAACAAGTTTTGCTTTAAAAAGTAGTTCCCAATCCAACACTTTGCACTGGTTTGCATCACTTTTGGTGATTTTGCACTGGCAAGTGTTGAAAAACGGGACCCTTTGTTTTTTGTAAAGCTTTAGAAATTCCACAATAACTAAATGAAACAAATAAACATCTGTCCTGAATCCCTGAGCAAAACAAATGGCGTTAAGAAATGAAGGAAGCATCCCAGCAAGACAAAGTGAGAGAGGCACAAGCAGGAAGAGTGAATCGTAGTATTTCTTCATAAGAGACCATCACTCGTTCATGAAAGCAGGCCCAGAGGTTGTATGTTTTAATCAGGGTTGCCTCTAAAAGTGATTCTTAAGAAGACACACAAGGGGCAACAGCTAAAACTGATGGGGCCACCTGCAATGAGCAATCATGAAGATGGTGTGTAATATTCTAAGCATCTTATGATGGCAGGGTTCAGTGGTACAAAACACCATAATGGCAGCGCCACATGAGACTAGTTTAGGAATGTCAAACACTACACTACTTTAAGCGTGAAACCTGGAATCAGAAGAACGAGGCAGTGAACGAGCAGAAACGGTGCAGTGCTGTTCCATAGTCAGAATCTGTGGCAGTCCTTCAGTGTGTGTGTTATTCTGTTGCCGGGGATAGACGCAGGCGCAGTGATTTCAGAGTTTCTTTGACTCAGTGCTACCGGGCTGTGTGAGGAGAAATCAGGTATTTAAAGGGGGAAATGGGGCACCCGCATCGACCCTTAGTGGAAAATATGGACATAAATTGAGAGAGCGAATATATATATCTGTACTAGACCCCCGGCTCATGTCCCTGCTCTGTCAAAGCATCCACTGCCCCCCTACAGCTGCGCAGAGTGAGGCAGTGAGGCAGAGATCCAGATTGTGAATGCTAAAACCATCAAAGCAAAGCAGGAGGAGGGCAGGACTGACAGACAGCGCATCAATGAAGAGAGCACTACTAGACTGACGCCTGCCGCTACCTGTGAGCGGCGAAGAACCTGCAACTCTAGCAGAAACTGCTTCAGGTGTAACTGTACCACTCCCTTCCATTCCACTCGCTTTCAGCCATCCATTCCTCCAAGAACCGAACCATAGTGAGCTCGTGCTCCCTTCAGCCCTCTACAACCACTGCTTTCATTTCAGGACACTGTTAGCTCAAATTTTCTTTAAGCCGTAGTGCCAAAATTCCATCTTTCCCTTGTCCAGACCCTCCAGCAGCGCTTGCTCTTCCAAACTTCTATTGCACCCCTTCTCTTTATCCGCAGTGCCAATGACATCGTCCAGCCTTCTGCTCCCTCTCTGAAGCCCTTCTATCAGTACTCATTAGTCACTGAGGCCCCATTGTTGGTACTTCCTCACTTAAAGCTCAAAATGCCAGCCCTAAATCTTTTCAGGCCATCTGCTAGACGCCTCTCCATTTAGGCCCTCAGGCCTCCTTCTGGTTCCCTCTAGGCCTTCCAGCCCCTACCAGGACTCTGGATATTCCAACCCCAGCGTCAGCACTAACTCACTCCCTAAGCCCTGTGCCAATCCTTCTTCCAGGTAGTACTGCAGTGCCAATACTCACTCTATTTATGCTCTCAGCTTTCACTCCCCTCCTATTTTCTTTAAAGCTGTCAGCACTGGTTCAGGCCAACTCTACTTCCTGGGCTCTATCCGTTCAAGGCCCGGTGCTAGAATTCTCTTTCTTACTCTCTCTCTCTCTCTCCGACCTTCCATCTCAAAAGCAATCCTCTGAGGCTTTTTCCTCTGTCTATGTGTGCTGTGGTCTGCAGCACACATAGAAAGAGGAAATACAAGGGGAGAAATAAAGATATTTCTTCTTGTTCTGCCTCTTCTGGGAAGGTGTAGCATTTTGACTAATTCCCAGGTTTAACAGTGTAACACGATGCAGCGATTTGCGCTGTGCTGCTTTACTCTGGATTTATCAAGCCACTCAGGGCAGCACAAGGCCACCTTGTGTGGCTCGATAAAATTGACTCAGGTTTTGCGCCTCTCTCGTGTCCCCTTGTGCGGCACAAAGGTAATGCAAAACCTTCATAAGTATGCCTCTACATTTTATAAGCAGCCTTGAGTTATTATCGTCACAGCCTGAAAATGTGTACTTAACAGACTGTGTACATGTGCTTGTTTTGCTTCACAAAATGGGCTATGTGTAAAGTTTTCCCCATAGTATGAAGGCTGCAGGTCGTAGGATCTTTAGCACCTGCAGACTGTAGTTATTGTAAGTGAATAGTCGCTCTTTGGACACGTTTTGCATAGAGTGTACCTCGTGTTTAGTATATACTTAAGAATACTCTTTGGTGTATTTTTAATGAGACTTTCAATGTCTGCAAACAGTGTGATACAGAGCAAGTTCGCCCCATGGAGTAAACACCGTTAACAGTACCCACTTTTCTACTCATACCCACTTCATTTCCCAATGCATGTTCAGTGACTGTCAGGGATTTTAAATAGGTAAAGAGTGTCCGTAGTAGATCGCTAATTATGTAACAGGCCTTGAGTATCTGGAGGAACTTGATTTTCCCCGAACAGTTATATATAGATTGAACACCGTGTGTAGGATAGGTTACCATGTCATCTGTGGTTCATGGTAAACATGAACTCATATACCCATAGGGTCAATGTTGCAAATAACACATGCTTGCTTTATCTATGGGGGTTGTGTGAATGATAGCAGTAAACACACTTCATATTATTCTAACCTATTTTGCACTTACTTTCATAGCTCTAATGTTATACCCATTTAAAGAGCAATGTGTACAAAAGAGGTTTGGACAATGCCATCAGTGATGCCATCAGTGATATCATCAATAATGTCATTTGAGGTGGCATGAGTGATGTCATGAATGTTATAAAAATGTTGTGAGTGATGTCATATGTGATGTCATAAGCAGTGCATAGCGGAGGCACAAGTTATAGTTAGTGCTGCTAAATATAACTGGTGGATTTCTGTGTTTTCTTAAGTTCAAAACATTAATGTTATCACTCACCTATTCATCTAACTATAACGTTACTTTAACCTTTGTTTTTCTCAGTGATTTTTTAAGGTTTTAAAAAATAAAATAAAAGATCCTTTCATCACAAATAACTACAATGTTACTTTAACCTTTGTTTTACAATTCTCTTTTTTTAAATGTAAAAGTAATACTTAATTACCATACGTAAATGCAACCCTCAGGCGTGCCCGGCCGAACGGGGTTTGGCAGCAGCCAACCCTCCATACAGCCAACCCCATGTTGCGCACAGCCTTCCAGTGTGTAGTAGGATTTGGCCATAGGACCTGGCCCCGGGGCTCCCATCCCCAGGGCATTTGTTCTTTAATTAAGGGGAAGGGAGCTGCTCAGCCCCTCTCCCCGAGCCATTATTTGCCCCTGGGAACCCATCCTCCAGGGCCACTTATATAAATAAAGAAGAGGGGGCATGTGTGCTCCCCCCATGCCTTGTTAAGCCCTAGGATCCCATAACCTAGGGCTACTTTTTAAAATTAAGGGGAGGGGGCATATGTGGCTCTCCTCCTCAAGTTGATTTTGGTCTTGGGAACCGCATTCCTTGGGCCTGGTGCACTTTTCAGGGAGAAGGGGGCACGTAGCACGTAGCTCCCAACCCGGACCAATTTCAGCCCCAGGGACCACATTCCCCGGGGCCTGGCACTATTTGGATGGGGCAGGGCACGGGAGGGGGGTGCCAGCTGGCCCTCTTTCCCCGTTAGTTAAATTTGGACCCAAAGAATGGGGTCCTTGGGGCCTTTTGAGGCTCGGGAGGGGGTGCACACAGCCCTCCTAAACATAAAAGTAAATGTCAGCCCTGGGGATCGGCTCCCCAGTGCCACTCCAGACACAAGGTGAGGGGCTGTGTGGCCCCCTTCCCCATACAAAGTAATGTCCTGCATGGAGGTGGCTCACCAGGGCCTATTAAGACACATGGAGGGCGGCTGTGCGGTCCCCTCCCCATAAAAATTAATGCAGGCTTCGGGGGTGGACTTCCTAGGGCTCCTTGTGGCTCGGTAAGGGCCGCTGCACATCCTCCCTCCCTAAATAAAAAGTTTCCCAGCCTGGGGTGGGCTCTGCAGCGGACACTCAGCCTCCCATATATGAAATCAGCCGCGGGAGAAGGCTCTCATGGGGCATAAAGTATTTAAATGCAGCCCGGACGCCATTTTGTTTTTTTCTGATCTCGTGAGAGTCTCGCAGGGTCATGCCATTTTTTGCCATTTCGGTTTTCTTTTGTGGTCCCAGGGTCTGGGTCCCCCCATGGCACCTGTGGAGGTCAGGGTATCACTACCCTTCCCCCATATATCTTTATGTTTTTTTACAACTTCAGGAGAGGGGACTAAGTCCCCATATCCTGCAATGGCTGCCACCAAAATTTTACGTATGTTGCTGGCAGCCAATCATAGCACTCGAGGGAGTCTGACTCCCACTGGGGGCGATATGGACCAAGGAAAATAAAGTTCCCTGGGCCAATCCAAACGTTCCATTTTTAAATTGGTACTCCCACGAGAGTATCTGAGACTTACAAGCCCAACCATCCAAATATCTATTATTTTTAATGCTTAATACCTCAAAACCTGCTGAACATATTTACACCAAATCACACAAAGCACAATCTGCAGCCCAAGATCTAGCTTACTGTCAAATTTGGTGCAATGCTGTTCAGCAGTTTTTGCTGTAGCCTTGTCTAAAGAAGTCCATAGAAAATGCATAGGGAGTTTGCGCTTTGAGGCCCCCTTTTTTCCCTTGGCCTCTGGTTGACAGATTACCCTGAAAATATCCAGGAAGGAACTGAGGTGAATAAACTTTTTCTTTGGAAGATTTTGTGGAGATTCGTCAAACAGGGCCAAAGTTATTAGCAAACCAAATAATGCTCTTTCTTTGGAAAAGCAGACCTAACTAAAATTACCTAGTAGCTGGGGACCGCCACTAGTTAAGATATATATATATATTGCACGATTCGTTCTGGACAAGGACCACGCAGGTTGACAGAAACCTTATGAGCCTTATCAAGGGGAAATACGCCCTAAATGAATGAGGATGAAAATGACCTATGAAAATTGATAAGCTTAGAGCAGGAAGTAGAGACCAAAGGCGACTATAAAGACATAATAAATACTTCTAACTAGCAATAAGGCACTACAAAAGAAGTTAAAGGTCAAGGAAGACCCAAAGATTTATTTTTAAGAGCCCTGAAGAAGTGTAATTGGGCGCGAAACACGTGTTGGCTGTTTGCAGCTATTTGCAGTTTTGGAGGCTGTGTGCTGTTTTGCAAAAATACCTAAAGAAAGAATAAAAGAAATCTTAAAGTAAGATTCAAGAAGAAGTCACTTCTGTTTATTGATTCTCAGTGTATGGTTGTTTTAGATATATATATATATATATATGCTGCATGTAACATTCTTCATTGCTGCTTTATAGTTGTAACTGATTTGAAACCGCTCATGGAGCTTCTCCCCTGCTGCTTATGGCCTTGTGTTTCCTATGCATATGTTGCTGCTCTTCTCTAATCTTTGCAGAGCAGCACCTGCAAAAGAACAACCAGCAGCAAATTGGTTGGACATGGCAATAGAGACACTGCCACTGATCTGACCTCTCTTTGTGGTTGTGGTTGGCGCTGGTAGCCTCCATAGCATTATTGATAGTCTGTGCACACGAAGACAGGCCATGGAAAAGAACAGTAATTCCTTGTCACAAGCAGTGGCCGAGGAGGGCACACAAAGGTCAAAGCCCCACCAGCAATAGGAATTCTGAGAAACAACTCCCCAGAATTCCAATCCAGCATCCGTGAAGTTCCTGACTATCTCCCATCAGCATATAACTGCTATGACCACAACTGGACAGCAATGACATTTGTTTCAGTGTCAGAGCACTGGTTACTGTAGTTAGTAGACTTTCACCCACACTGTGAAAGATGCATCACTTCCACTGTTTTCTGCCTGGTGCCCATCTTTTTGCCCAGGTGGCACTGATGATGCAGTGTCTGTACTAGCACGCCCAGCAGCATTCAGCTGCTGCGGGTGGGCAAGCATGTGCAGTGCAGCAGTAGCAAGCACAAGGGGGCCAGGACAATTACAGCTGGGGTACCACCCCACTTGCTCCATGAACCCCACCCCCAATGAACCCACTGGTCCAGACAGATCACAGAGTAATATCAGAAAGGCAACTTAAAAACTATAAAATATAGGATAAAGTACGCCCTGCCATACATTACGGAGATATTGCAAGTCATCAATGAGTTCCATGGCCATATTTAGAAACAAGGCCGAAGGCAGAGTTACTTTACAAGTGTACAGGACCCCTGAGCACATCTTCACCTTTCCAACAAACCACTTAAAACCTTGGTTCATAGCACTTTCACATGAAAAAGACAGCATGTTTGCAAAACATGAATATTTATTTTAATGTTCAATCAATAACATGATCATTTACATCACAAAATTTCACAGTCAGTAATAAAAGGCTAAAAACATTTTTAAAAATCCATTACATCGTTGATAAAATGGGATAAAAACAGATTATCGCATAACCCCAACAATATTAAAATTGCCCAAGAATTTCCCATAGGATTAATAAAAATAATGAATTCACATTACAAAGGGTCTGTTTTTTTAAAAGATTCCTGGGGTCAAAAACCAAGTAATCCTCTGCTAGCCCCATGACCGGGTAGTTTACATGTTCAGTTTGCATACCCAGAATCTTAGTTTATTATTTTTAACCTTGTCCACCAAGCATAGAGCAGGTATCTCGAAATTGCAAATACTAACCACCTAGAGGTGTCCATTCTAAAGATGGTATAGCATCAGTAGAATGTGAAAAAGAAAGCAAACGGCAAGCAGGGATTAGCCAGTTTTTCAGGTAGTTTGCATAGAAAGGACAGGGAAAAGAGAAAGTGTTCAATGGTCTCAGGAAGAGAATGACAGGTCGGGCACAGAGGTGTTACAGATTAGTTTACCCAGGTACTTTTCCTTGAATTTAAGGGGAGAACCCTGTACCTGAACTGAATGTAGAGTGTTCTTGCCTGTGGGGGTTCAATATCATCCATAAATGTTTCAAAGCCAAACCAACCTTTTACATTTGTGAACCTAGAGGTAAAGGTGCCATATGCATTTACATTGATTATCCACATACTCCCAGAATCTTTTTTTGAGGCGGTGGACCATTTGTTTCTCGATGGACCCCAGATTTTCACACAAGGGCCCCAGCCCCAGTTTGAGAAGCCATTCCTTAACACTACTGAATCACGCATGACAACCTGTTTGTTTCTGTAGGATTAATAGCTCTTCCAGGGCCTCCTTCACAGGGACCTGTGTACTACTGGTCCATAGCCTAACCCAGAACAGGAGTGCCTTGAGAATGGCAAAGTTGTTAATGGATCTAAGACCAAGGTCAAGTCTTAACGGCAAAAGAGGGGTATTAACTGGTAAATTGAGGATTGCCCTTATAAATTTATTCTCGGCAGAGACAAGCTGCTTTAAATTCTCCAGCCCCCATAACTCAGCCCCATAAAGTGCTGCCCCAGACCCTTATCCCTAATAATTGGAGAGGATGGTCGGAAAACAGACCCCCTTGCCTTCGCTGCTATTGCACAGTCAACAAGTAGGAGACTTAAAGCACTCTTTTCAATTTGGGGTGACCAGACCAGCCTGTCACTGATTCAGACTCCCAAGTAGTCAAATACCTTAACCTTTTCCAAAGTTTGGGAGCCCAACCTCAGTTTACCCTTATTTGATTTGTAGGGGTTAAACACCATGCATTTAGTCTTCGAGCAGTTGATTTCCAAGCTCCTAACCTTACAGGCTTTTGCAAACTTGTTTAAGATGTTCTGAATCCCCTTTGGCGTCCTGGCTATGAGCAGGCATATCATCTGCAAAAAGCAATGAGGGCACAGGGCTTCCAGCTAATCTTGGGGGTCACCTCCACATTCATATAACTCTCCTATTAACCCATTTATAAACAAGGTGAATAGTGTTGGGGCGAGAACACAGCCCTGCCGTACTCATTACACACAGAAATATCATTTGTTAGGCTGCCATCTAGGTTCCACCTCACTTTAGCGTATTTACCTTGGTGTAAACGAATCAGGATTTTGAGTAAATTAGTTGGTAGACCAAGTTCTCTTAAGGGCAGTCCAAAGTTAGGTGCGATCTATAGTATCGAAGGCCGTTTTTAGGTCCACAAACACAACATACAAATGACCCCCTCTAATAGTCACTTCCTTCCATATAAGCATTACAAATCTGAAAACTTGGTCCAGAGTGCTAGTAGAAGCCCTAAATCCTGCCTGCAGGTTCGATAAAATGTTATTCTCCTCGATCCAAACTTGGATCAGAGTTAAGATGATTTTCCAGAAAATCTTTTGTGAAACATCTAGAAGGCTGATGGGTCTGTAGTTTGCAAGTGAGCCCTTTTCCCCCTTTTTAAAAATTGGGATGATTTCGGCGCCCTTCCAGGACTCCGGAATATCACCACCCCACAGAATGGCATTAAAAGCCGTTTATAACAGGGATCCCCATTATGTAGGTTCTGCTTTGTACAGGTCTCCCGGAAGCTTGTCTAAGCCTGGAGCTTTCCCATTCTGCAAATAATTAATAGCAGCAACAGTTTCCTCTATTGTAAAGGCCATCTCGTCTATATATGGAGGATCTATACAATTTGCCAGTGAGTCTAGGTAAGAGACATCCAGTTTGCCTGCATAGAGGAGCATGAAATACTCCTCCCAAACGTGGAGCTGTATATAGAAATGTGTTTCCGTTCTCTGTTTGGGTGTCCCTTTCGAGAAAAGATGCCAGATTAATCGGCTATCCTTCTGCCTTGACGCTTCTATTAGTAGGCACCAGTTTTCTGTTTCCCAATCCCTTTTACCCTTACCTTGTGCATTTTTGTATAGGTTCCTGTTGTTTTTAATATCTAACCGGGATTCTGTCTTGAACGCCACAATTAGAGCATCCCTCGCTTTTTTGCAGACCTTATTATACCATGGGGCAGTGCTCCACTCAAATAATTTAGGATTGCACTGTTTGTTAAATAGCGGTCTAAGTGTAAGAGTCAGTTGCTGAAAATTGGCCATAATATCAATTACACTGGCAACTGGATTGCTCATAGCAGGGAGGAAATGTGCTACCTCGGAATACATTTTAGGGAAAAGGTTTGCATCAGCTAAAATCTGTGGCCATTTTACTCTTTTGTTATTATTGGAGGTGATAGCAGGAACCATTTTGTGCCGGGTTTGTCTATGCAAGAAAGATTGCAAGACCAGACAGCGTGAGTGTCAAAGCGTTATGGTCGCTGTCCTTCCGTTCCAATACAGCCATGTCCTTAATGTTGGGCCATAGATCAAGATCAACCAAAATATAATCGATCCTGCTCTTAACTTTCCTCCTCTTAAACGTGTGGCAGGCTTCACTGTCTGAGCGTGTCCGACCATTACAGGCTCGAATCCCATGGGTGGGGTAAATGTTAGAACCTGTTGCCCAACTGTAGTACTTTTCTTAATAGCTGGGATCTGGATCTTTTCAACCCCCCTAGCAAGGTCTTCTTCATACAATAACTCTTGTATGTAATCAACTGGGTCGAAAGTTATATTAAAGTCTCCAGCGACTATGAGTTGGTACTTCCCCTTGATTGTGTTAATGTAATTGGATAGTGTGGTTATCATTTCTGATGTCCTATGGGGACTACTAAAGCGATTACAAATATTAAACAATCTGAGATGGACATTTTCTTTCAAGGAGTTCAATTCTAGGCAAAGTATCTCTTCTGAGCCTCCTTTCAGCACCTTAATTTTACACACTAGAGAGGTTTTGGCCCAAATTAGTAGTCCTCCTGCAGGACGGCCTGCTGGAGACTGCCTGGCCTCTACGCTAAAGGTAGTAAAACCCACCCTATGTATCTGCTCAACCGCCCAGGTTTCCTGAAACAGTCATAAATGAAATCCATCCACAAAGTTACACCCTTCGGGGTCATTTATCCTGGACCTTAAACCAGCCGTGTTCCAAGACATGATCTTCAGATCCTGAGCATTTACCAAGCACTCCTGGGCATCATAACTTGGTAAACATTTTACTATCTCATGATCCAACTGTAGGGGATGATGGCATGGCACAATTACAGGGCCACAGGGTACAGTTTCACTAATGGTGTCAATTTTAAAAAGAACATCAATCTGAGTCCCGGTAGGTGCCTCAGTCATTATTGGTGGAGTGATGTTTACGCTAGTTAGTCAGTCAGGAGAATCCAGATCAGTTAGGAGTTGGAATCTATTTCTCTGTTCCACAAGGGGGAACTCCAGTCTCTCACTGCATTTCTCCGTAAATGGCTTAGTGGCTGGGATGTTTAGGCCTTTGCATTCAGGATGCCTGTAAATGAACCCAAGTGGCACTATATCAATCCCTCGTCTGCGTCTTTGATTTGAAAAATGATTACCCCGGCTAAGCAGCTGCCCTGCGAGCATTTGTGATCTACAATTTATAATAATACAATCACCTGCTTTAGACTTACACGGCCGACCCAGCTTACCCGTCGTAAAAACAAGATATCATTATAGTTTATATTAGAAAAGTTTTTATTTTGGGTAAGCCAATGGCCGACTTTGTTTTTCAACTTGTCAAATGATTCCTTTTGATTTCCCCGAGCTGGGGGGACATTAGTTAGAATAGCCACGTAAGGGCAGCAGTCTGGGGGAAGATGTAAGGTCACATTTTTGTCTGCATCAGTCATGCCATTTTGATTCAACATTGTAGGGTAAAACTGTTTACTACGATCGGTAATATTCCCTGAAGTAGAAGTATTAGGAGCGAGAGGCTCGATGTTGCTAAAGGGTAACCTTTCACTCCCCAGGTGATTAAAACGTGTGGGACCTGTTGGTTTTTGTGGTACTGCCCTGTTAACATTACCATTTATTACCGCATTTGGGGTGCAAGGTGGTTGGTCCATTTCTGCTAAAATGTCCCTCCACACATTGTGAACCCCCATTAGAAACAACCCCCCCTTCGCAAACTTTACATCTTACCTCTGCCCCAGATATTAAATAAGCAAGCGATTTTTGGATTTGATCCACACTTGTCTCCAGTTTATCAAGTCTCGCCAGGATGGGCAAAAGGTTTTTGCAAATAGGTTTTTCTATACTTGATATTAATGTTTCCTCAGTTCGCGGGGATAGACCTTCAGGGTGGGGATACGAACCAGAGTCGCCTTGTATCGCTAGCTTCCGGAACTAGTTCCTGGATCTGTTTCCTAGATCTAGTCCTCACCACCCGTGGAGGTTCCAAGTGTTTCACCTTCTTCTTGGCTTTTGTTTCACACATCGGGGTGAATACCGGTTGTGAAGAAGGGTGCCGAGTGGGGGGAAAGGCAGATGGACTTATACTATGTACGTGAGTGATCCGACTAGGATCACTTGTGGGTACAGTATGTAGAGTATCCTCTTAATGGAACCAGTAAGCGGAGCAGTCAGCCCACCTTCTATAGACAAGCAGCGCTCTCATAGCTGCCAAGGTTTCAGATTGCTTATGTGTGACATTTTCATATTTTAGTGTAATGATGAGGGACATTTAGCGACTGAGTGACACTTTCTCGCAAGCAAAATCAAGGAATGAAGGCATGGGAAACATAAAAATATCAGAAATTACACCCATTTGAGCAACGAGAAACTCCAAGAAGATCTTAAAACTGCTGTAAATCACCAGACACCGATGAGCACTAACCTAGCAAAAAGCAGTAACTCACAGATAATCCTCATTAAATACATGTTTTGTGAACATGCCTGGTTCATGTTGGATGAGGTGTGTGCTAGAGAGACATCTATAAACCTTCCAGCCCCCCTGCAGTGGCAGGTATCAGGTACACAGTGTCCTAATCTTGGAATTAGTCCAAAACTGGTTCAACACTGGTGTGAAAACAAGAGCACAGCAAGTAAGTGCACCCCAGGTCACCAAATGAAGCTTCGTCACCTTGAGAACAGGACGATAGAAAGGTCCCCAGAATCTTGATGTTCCCATCAAAATGAAAAACATGGGTTCGGCCGGAGAAGAAAACTGAATGATTCAGTCAGAGAACGTACGGCAGAGATCTGAGTCCACAGGACTTTTCACGGTGAGGGAAATGAGGGATTTCAAGCAAGCGCTCTTTCTACAAGTACAAGCAAAGAATCAGAATTAAAAGACTAAACAAGACATAAAACTATGATGTTTTATTTAATCCAGAACCATCCAAACTATGTGGTTAGGAACAAATTTGCCAGTGTACCAGGAATCTCCTTCCTGTGTGTTTTCCCAACCTCGTGTTACAAATAAATCTTTATTTGATATGACAGTTTAGCTCATTGAAATCGACTCAGATCCATTCCAGGGCAGGCTCAGGGCCTCCTGCAGTGACAGACCCTCTGCCAGCCCCACCCACTCCCATGGACCCGGTTTCCAGCGTGCTTCCAAGACCTATAAATCCCCGATGTGTGCACCTAAACAATACAGAATATTTTGCCCATTAAACCATAATTCACCCCAATCTGACACTCTCATAGACATCCCATTGCACTACTTCAGTGCTCTTTCACCTGTGCCCCCATGACGTGTCTTCCTGCAGTGCCAGGGTGAGCCAGAGCATCTTTTACCAGGTTGCTGAGAAGAGGGTCACGCAAGCTGCAGGCAGTAGTGCTGTAGACTGACTGAAGGTGGCTGTCTGAGCTGTTAAGAGGGTTGGCCTGCCTGATTGGTGCAGTGACCCCTCACTGCCACCGCGCTGAGCTACTCTCTCTGTTTGTGTCCCCCTGATGGCCTTGGTCTGGTCGAACATGTTCTCGGTAAAACTCCCATTCCTGGCACAGTAGTGAAGAGTCTCGGCCTAAAGATCGATGCGGATCTTACCATGGCCCCTCAAGTGTCGGCTGTGTTGGGTTCCTGCACAGCCGTGATGCGGCAGCTACGTAAGCTTACCACCATTCTTTCAGCTTCTACGCTGCAAACCATCATCTCAGCGACTGTTATTTCGAGGCTTGATTATGGTAATGCTTTGTATCTGGGCTTATCGCAGAAGTTGCTAAGGAAACTGTAGGTTGTGCAGAATGACGCAGCCAGGCTGATCTTCTCTCTCCCGAGAAGCTCACATGCAACCATACTTCTTCGTAAGCTGCATTGGCTGCCCGTGAAGTTTAGGGTCCAATTTAAATGTCTCTGCATGGCTCACAAGGTTCTCTTTGGCAACGCCCCAGAGTAATCAAGCAACGCCTGAGGAAGTATGTTCCCGGCAGATCCCTACGCTCTGGTTTTGTCTCCAATCTGGTTCAACCCAGATTTAAACCAAAGGAGGCTGTGCTTTCTCAGTACTCATTCCCCAACTTTGGAATGACCTTCCAGCTAGTCTGAAGGAAGACTCACAGTTACTCTCTTTTAGGAAAAAACTGAAGACACACCTTTTTGGAAAGACAATATCTTCAGTTTAATTGGAGCAGGCAGAGGGCACTGAGGCGTAAGTATGTGTGTGGTTGTTCTGTTGAGCGCTTAGAGACTGGTGGTGATAGGCGCTATATAAGAACCCTATCACATAACATAACATTTGGGAGCTATGGTGTAGGCAGGAAGCTGGAGCTTTCATGTGTGCATGTGCCGAGATCTCTGGGGCCGCATTGGTGAGGGCTGCTTTTCGCACGGCTTGACTCAGCAGGAATGGGGGTCCTGGGTTGTGATTGTTAAGTACTTGCAGTGCCGAGATACCCTTCGAGTGAGTCACACTATATGAAAGTTAATTAATATAACAGGGCCGGCAGGCGGGGAGCCGCTACCGATGTCTGGTGGCCACAAGCACCTTGGTGGCGGCTGGTGAGGCGTATGCAGAACGAAGGAACGTATGCGAGCGAGCCAGACGGCAATAAATGGGTTCGGGGGGGGGGGGGGGGGGGTTTCTCCCCCATGAAGAAATTTGTTTGAAAAATTGGCATCTTTTTGGTGCGTTTTTCAGCACTATTTCTGTGATAAATGCACTAAGAGAATTTCTGGGTTGCCAAGTCACACACACAGACAGGCCCGGCACATTTGTTAACTCGCAGAGGCATTGAGACAGACCACTGTCAGACCACTGACACACCAGGCTTGTGTAAGGAGGATTACACAAATCAACATTCAGATACACAGGTTCAGAAGATACAAAAAAATTGTGCAAGTACAGAAGAGGGTAATAAAAAATAAGAAACACCGACCTGAAGGGATTACAGTCTTGCAAACATACGTGGTACAAGAAGTACAACGTCGTCATAATGGTGAAAGGATAAGACTGCCATGTCGTGATTTGAACCGGAAGCTGGCAGAAATCACCCTTCTTTTTGCACCGCGGACATTACACCACAGGGATATCCTAGCAACAACTGAGTGTTTGACCTGCAGAGCTCCTTCAAAACACATTTGCGTCCAGCACACGCAGAAGCAAAACAAGCACTGGCGTCTGGCAAAGCCAATAGGCCTGCCATGCATTTTGAGCCTCAAATAAAAGCATAAAACCCTGCTGCAGTGTAAAATCAAACAAAACAATCTGTATGCAGTGTATCTAGGAGAAAAAATTCATTAGTAACGATTCAGAATAGTTTTGAGAAAATCTTGCAATTGAAAGCGATAACATCTTCCTGAAACACATACAAAGCCCTAGTGAGACGCTGTTTTGCCCCGCAACCCACCAGCCCCTTGGAGACCAGCTGGGGTGCTCACAATCCAGCGAAACAAAATGGGGAACCCACTCACAACAATTACTTCGAGCCAGGGATTTGGCCAGAGGGGTCATTGAGCCCAGGGTCAAGAAGGTGGAGAGACCGAAGAGCTGCAGTTGTGAATGTAGCCCGAGGGTCGAATGGGGTCTGGGGGTCCAGGGATACACCGGTGTGCAGATCAGTAGGACACTGCTCAGGCACGACGTGCCAGTTTTCCAAGGAAGCCACTCGCTGCGTCAGAGCAGAAACATGTTGAATATTCATCTGATGTACACACTGGAAGAGATGGAGCCGGACAACTCTTAAAGCAGCAGCGCAGCCTGTAATTCAAAACCAAGGGGTTCTATGCTTTGCACAGTCACGATGTTTCAAAATGCTTAGCAATAGCGCATATTTCCTCCTGAAATACTTGGCATATACCATGTTGCATTTCTCCAAAATCCCCCGGCCTCTCCCCCCAAAAATAGTATTTTGTTGCACTCTGTACAACAGAGTTCAATGAATTTTCTGAGCTATACCCTGAAAATATATCTGAAATCTTTTAGAAATTTTGCGCTGAAACAGCAAACCTTCAACGGAGCACAATGATTCTTTCGAGTGTCAAACACATGCTTTCATACACGACTTCCTCCAAAAAAAGTCACACTAACCACAACATAGGTCTTTCTTATGAAACTTAGCAGAGAGGCCAAACATTGAATGGGTATGAATTCAGACCTCTAATATCACCATTAGGGCCAGTTAGTTACACTCTGCAAGAATGTCAGGGATACTTAAGAGGGCATGAAACATCAGCACCCTCAGCTCTCGGTTCAGCACTTTGCATGCAAACCAAAATTCACGCACTACAATGTCCCTAGTACCTAAAGCAAATGTAATCTGTAGAAAGCACCGTGTAGGAAACCCGCACCCTTCCTTGCAGTGGTGCCGTTCACTCCAGGGCAAGTAAGATGACTCCATGTCGTAAGTAAAGGCAGGAACAGCACCAGCCGTGAAATGGGATACGAAACCAAACGAAACCGCTCCCTGCGCCTTCATACCCGTGACCCTGTGAAGAAGCAAGGATATCGCTGGGTCTCTCGCCCCTACAGCAAGGGCTTGGGGTGATTTTGGCACAACCTCCATTGCCTGGCTGAAACAGGAGCGCTGCAAAGCTGAGCTTCCGAGCCATCCCATTTTCCAGGCTATCGACTGCGCGCACAATGCCACTCTTGGTCTTTGTTAGGTAGTCTACTATTTTCTTGCGTTTAATGGGGTGGTTTAGGCCCTTAATATTCAGTGATGTTATTTTAAGATCTGTAGTCAGTGTGAGATTTTTGCTACCAGCCATTTGTATTTCTAAGGCACGGCAATTCTGTATACCCAACCCTCAAGGCTCCCCGGGGTTGCTCGTATCTCTGGCCAATGTTCCTCCCTTCTACATCTGTTCGAACTAGTACATCAACATTTGATCATATATATAAAAGTTTGGAAAAAGGAAAGAATGGAAAAGAAAAAAAGAGTGAGTACCTGAGATGTACTAACATTGCCCACCCCACCTCTGTAAAGCCCCCCATCCCTCCCCTCCCTCCTTCTTCATTAGGATACGGAAGGTGCGACGGTAGGATCGCCTTTCCGCCTCCCTGAGCTTATTGTCTCATCGCTTCCAGGTTCTATACTCCTTTTGTTTGATGACTTCATTGTCTTTCATGTCTTTATTGTTACCCAGATCTCTAATCAGAGGAAAGGATACTTGTAGGTCCAGAGTATTACCAGTTTCCTGTTTTCCTGGTTCCTTGTTCTTTGTTCTTTGTTTCCCCGGCTCTTTTCCTGAGGTCGTGAGGTAGCAGTCGGTGGTTATTTGAGGTAGTTGTCATGAGGTAGCAGTTGGTGGTTATTTGAGGTAGTTGTGTTGCGCATATTCCTTGTTTCCTTATTTCTTAGCTTATTTTCTTTATGTTTTTTACCCAGGATCTCCTTCATTATTGTGCTCTGGCGACGGGCCCCTTTTTGCCGTACCATGGAGCGTGGTGTCCATGGGTTGTGACACTGGTCCTTCTAGATATTTGTGCAGTTCTCGAGGGTCCGTGAAGAAGTGGTTTTTCCCTTTGTCTATTATTTTGAATTTCGTGGGTGCCACAAACTAGAATTGTATGCTCCTGTGTTTGAGTTTCTGGCGCAGAGCGAGGAATCCTTTCCTTGTGTCCACGGTAGGCTTCGAATAGTCTTCAGTTAAAATGATTTTGTGTCCCTTCCAGTTGATCTGGTGGTTCCTCCTAGCGTAGTTAAAAATCTCCTCCGCGTGTTGTGACCTCAAGGGTTTGCATATGATGGGTCTTGCATATTGGGAGGCCGGTATCTTGACAGCCAGTACTCTGAACGCCTTATCTAACTCAAATGGTCGGTTGAATTTTAGATTGGTGAGTTTTGGTATTAGGTCCTTAAGGAATGTGGAGCAAGACCCTGCTTCATCCTCTGCCCCTTCTGGGAGCGTGGCTTGGACGGCAGAGCTAATGGCTGCCTGATCCTGCCGATGCACCGTAACGGAGCCTTGGAGCGCGCATGCAGCTGAAAAACTGGGCTCACATCCTACAAAATTCTCGGGCAGCGCACTGTTTTTCCCTGCCAGGAAATGTACTTTATCCAAGTGCGTTGGTCTTTGCAACCTGTTTTCGGAAATCCTTATATAAGCACCACTACAAATATAGAACAATTAGACGACACTCCAGGGAAGCAGTGCACGCCACCTTCTACTGACCACATTGTTAATTTACCCTGACGTCAGCCTCGTTGTACAGTGTCACGGAAGAGTCCTTTATTGTTTGTTTTAAGGGGTTACTAGAAAGGAAGCCACCCAAACTATACATGCGGGTGCAGCATTATATGTGTATTACACGAATACCACCCTGCCCGTCCCGCGACTTCCTGTCCACTGCATTCCACACCAGGTCAGCCACCCCAGAATTCATAGGGGGGCCCGGGCTTGATGAACCCCGAGTTCACACACACTGCGCTTCAAAGAATAAAAAAAAACACAGCCCCCTCTCCTGCACCGAGCAGCGACAACTAGGACATGAGCCCCTCCCATAGGGCCCTGACCCCGCCATCGACCTGCAACCCTTCACCAACACTCTCGCAAGACACCGGGATACACTAGAGATCACACTCTCCGCTACAGACACTCCCCTCCCCCCACCCACACACACTTCAAGTTTAGGCCATCGATCCGTGCAGATAAGGACCGCGTCACCCAAGGCCATTAATGCACCATGGAGGATTAGCGCCGAGGTATAGAGCCATTTTTGAACTCTCAGGAGAGAGAGAGGACAGACAGGTGAGAGCCTCTAACAACAGCAGGGCATTAACTGTCCAACAACATGGTCCCATAATAAACCACTTCCAATATTGAGAATGCGGTTTAGGCAGTTTATTTGATGCATTTCTAATTATGTAGATTGTAGGTGGCATTTATACCGTGCACATTCTTCTTTTGCAGTCGGGGGTCGCGGGGGGGAGGGGCGAGGAATTAAATATAAAACAGAAAACTTACCTCACAGCCGGTCCGCGCCACCTCTGCTCCCCTTGGCGCCTTCACGAACGGCACTGGAGTGGACTGGAAATCCCTCTCAGCCAATCCTGGCGCTGCCAGCAGTGCCAGGATTGGCTTAGGGCACGGTTACTACTCGCCCGCCTGCCCATTAGGAGACCGAGGTTTGAGCCTTTGCTCAACCCTTGCTCTCCTAATGGGCATGCACAAGCCAGAGCAGACACTAGTGCGTATGAAAAATTCGCCGACCTTCCCCACTCATGCGCACTTGTGCTGCTGCCTGCTGCCCCTGGTTTGACAACAATGTTATGCATAGTGTGGTGAGTGGGGCACGCGCCAACGTATATACTGTATGGAAAGTGTCACCGCGACTGATATAAGAGTGTTGGTCGGCCATTTGGCGAATTCTACGTAGGCACATTACTTGCCTCAGATGATCAGCATGTGAGTGGAGTGTGAGCTGTTGCGTAGGTAGTCTGCACAGCGTTCAGCAGAATTGAGGCCATACTGCAGTGCACTGAATGCAGATGGATAGACAGGGTCAATTCGATTGAAGAGGGCCTCCATTCCGCTGGAGAATGGAGAGGCTATGTAACGACACTGCATTGAGACATACGCACCATCTGTGCACCACCTGTCTGATGTCAAACCCATGAACGATTCTGTAACCCAGCACCCCCTCAGCAGCCATACACCATAACGCTGTGCACACTACCTACGCAACAGCTCACACTCCACTCACATGCTGATCATCCGAGGCAAGTAATGTGCCTACATAGAATTCGTCAAATGGCCGGCCAACACTCTTATATCAGTCACAGTGACACCTTCCATACAGTATATACGTTGGCGCGTGCCCCACTCACCACGCTATGCATAACATCACTCCCATATTAATGTATATGCTTGCCCTACGTAGAAATGTCAATACATAGACGGTGAGCATGAATCACCCAGACGGGGGTTTGTGACAGATGCAAAGTTTATAATTGATTTGTATATTATGCATAATGTGGAACATGTCGATATCACAAGATGTAACTTCTATCCTGCCACATATCGTTCTGTCACAGATACAATGATCTGCACCTAATGTCCGGGCAAAACAGGGCGTAGGCAGGTACCGAATATACATTTACCACACACCCTTCAAGTTGTAGCCCTGAGATGCATGTATTACCCAATCACACGACGCTCTGCCGTAATGATATATAAGGTTGTGTGCCTCAAACAACGGACCGGCGGCACATTACATAATCAAGATCGGCATCACCTGGCCAGCGATTTTTCGCGTTCACTCCGGTTATACTATGTGCACACTAATTACGTAATGCATACACTGAACCTCCATCGGAGGCATACCAATCGCTCCCAAAGCAGACCTCCGCCACCATGGAGGCAGGTCTGTTTTCAGTATCCATGACATCAGTACACCGATCACCGGATCGCACGGTGAAACGGTGCTCTACACCACTTCCTGCCACTCGGCGGGCAGGGAAGGCGGGAATCATTGTTTATAACTCAGTGCCCAGCCAGCGCTCGGTGTCATCGCACCAGGAGCCCACCTGCACGGCTAGACTGCAGCAGATCCAGGCAGCAGCAGCGCTACATGCGGAGATTCGTCCGCTCGTCCCTTCCCAAGTAAGTACCTGTGCGCACAGCTCGTCAGTTCCATTCCCTCACCCCTACACTCTACTACCCCTCCTCTCCACCCACAATACCCGACAGAAACTCCTTCCTTTTTGCAGCAATCCACTCGCTCTGTTACCACACAGAGTACCCCGGAGAAAACTGCAATTTCATACAAAGCTCCATAATGGGAAGCACTTCGCTACGGCTGTAGCAAGGCATTTGTAGAGCCAACCGGCCTATCCACATCCTTAAGAGCCGGCCTTCCTCACCGTGACGTAACCTTCAAGTTTTAATCATCCATTACCACTATGACTGTATCTAATAAGTTAGTGATTCGCTATCACACATCTACGCTGCACAAACAGTGACCATTGCCTTTCTTCTTTTTTTGAACCCACCACTGAAGAACCCGGCTGGGTCCTCACGTGAGTTCTTTTTTCACTTTCCACTGAGACACTTCACGTTCACAAAGACTGCGCCCTTTTTCACAATCCAGGTAACCCCCTTCAATTTAAGTCCTTTCGCCATAGTTTCTCGCATCTGTGCCGGTACATGGGCCTTATGCTAACCATAATTTAATTTATTTTAGATGTCCCTACATCGTTAGTCCTGAAGAGACCCAACATTCACAGAAGGGTCGAAACGCCGTCGACAAGCCCACAGAACGGGCCATTACCCAGCTTGTATCACTGTATACCTAGGCTGTTGAAAAAGTGTATTTGAATGGTCGTTTCTTACAACTTATGGAAACCCTTTACAAACTGGTTCACCTTGTACAGTCACTTTTTGGTTCCGATTTTCACTTGGGGACACTATGCACAAAGTTTTGCGCTTTTGATTTAAAGAAGTGTATATACTATTCGCTGTGTTTTTTATAAAATACTATATTGAGCAAACTGTGTAGAAATTTCATTTTGCCCTCTGACATTACCAGGTCCTTTACATACTTATTGCGATTGTGCATATTCATTGCTTGAATCATTTTCCTATTATCCACTGGAACCACTGTTTTCCCATATATAACTAGTACCCTGGTTCCGTTGTGAGTAGGGTTCCCTTGTCTTTTCCTGTGGCCATGAGGGAATACAGGCAGGTTTTTAAGTGCGAACTAGCAAGTCACCAGTTGAGGCAAGTCAAAATAGTAGTAGCAAAATGGAAGGCGGAGTACTTAAAACATGGCTTCAGGAACCACAACAGTTACCAAAGTGCTGTGACTAGTAAGATACTGCGTTTAAATAGCATTGGAAACTGAAAAAGGATGACTGACACTAAATAGATGTTTGTTTCTATTTCACCAGCGCTTTACTTTTAAAATCAAAAGTAAAGCGCGAGTGGTGCGATTAGCTTTGCGCAAAAGTGAAAGAAAATAAGGGATACACGCGGAGCGGAGCGCACGTGACTGCAAGCTGGTGGCCGCTTTGGAAGCACTTCCAAAAGCAGTTTACTAAATGTCTCGCCAGTGTAGCGCATGCGCTAGCTCAGGCGAGACCTATAAAACAGTCTAGCATAGGGTTTTGTAGAGATTTAGGAGTAGCCACATTACCCCCCCCCCCCCTCCCTCCCTCCCTAATTTTTGCCATCATTTCAATGTGAGAGGATCAGAGATAAGCGTTCGGACTTACGTATGCGAGTGAACTCTTTTCAGGTTACTCCTTGGGTTTCAGCACAGTTTCCACAGCCAAAAAACCAACAGATTAGGCCCAGCACGGCCTCCTCCGGACTCTGATAGTAGCCCTGGGTTGTTCTTATGCGCCTCCGGGGGTGTGCAAGGGAGGATCATGGTGGTGCCTCCTGGCGCTAAGCCTTATGGGGTATGGAGTCCCCAGACCAAAGTGCAGCGTGCCTGGTGGCCCCAAAAGCAAAATGCGGCGTGCAGTACCGGAAGCCCTAGGCTGTTCTTATGCACTTCCGGGCGCGGGACGATCACGGTGGCGCCTCCTGGCGCTGAGCCTTTTGGTGGATGGGAGTCCCCAGAAAAAAGTGCGGCATGCCCGTTAATCCACCGCCACTCAGGCGTCACCCGCTGTGGAGTTCGGGTGCATCACTCCGGTACTGCCGGCTGCTTCCGGGCTTCCAGTTTGCACGCTCTCGGGCAGCCTCCACGCCCGCCGCTCTCCCACATGTCTGTCGAGCCTAGATAGCGCCCCCGATTAACTCTAGATCGAGGAATCTCGGCTCCGCTGGCTGCCTCCTTCCTTCCCCTTGCAGCACCGAGAGGACCTCTCCTTTCCAAGCGGATCGCAGGCAGCTCCGTGGCCTCCGACAGCCTCCGCTCTGAGGCACAGCCGCTCGTTAGGGTTGTGGTAGTCTGCAACCAGGCCTCACGCAGCGGAACAGGGCCTGCAACTGGCGTCCCAGCTGATCGCAGTTCCGCGGTCAGCTCACTTCGTGGTCAGTTGCAAAAAGAAGGTTCCACTCTTGTCCGTCTCTAACACGCTTTCTCTCTTCTAGGGCAACAACCCGACATTGGGCAAATTATGGCCTGCTACTCTCTGTGCAGTTTGTAGCTCCCTGGCTTGGACGGCAAACACAAGCCGCCGAGCACGAGTGAAGCCAAACCACTTCATTCTGTGCAGTTTAATGTCGTGACGAGCTCCGCCTTTCCTCTCGGGCCACTTCGCAGCGCTGTAAGCATGAATAAAAACAGAATCTCTAGTGCAAAATAAAGACATCAAAAACTATTTATTGCAAAAAGATATTAGAATCAGTTCAATACAAGTAATTTTTAAATATAAGTGGCACAGTAGCTTGGAACATGGAGAAACGTGCACAAAGATTCAAACCTTTCTATAATAACATAAGAACTGCAAAAAAATAACAAGTTGCCATAAATATCTCCTAAATACTTGCCACTATATAGTTAGAAAAACAAAGCAGAAGAAAGAAAAGCAACATTTCCCTTTGTGCCTTAAATTAGTGCTTCAATTATGCTCCATGACCTGGCCTTCCCCTTGGCTTCTGGCTCTGACAGCAGACATTGTGACTTCAGAACTCAGCTGTAATAAGTTATTACAGTTGAGTTCTGGCATAATTTCTTTATAATAGGATACTGAGTGTCACAAGTTATTTATTATAATGAAATTGGAAGCGTTTTTTGTACAATGATTGCAGAATCCCATGTATTATAAAGAAATGAGAGAGTTGTTTTTATACAGGCTTTGCAGAATCCAGTGTAATATATAAAGTTATGTGGACATCTTGTACAAACAGCCAACATATAATTGGTCCCCATTTGTATTAATGGTTTGTCAACGAGGAGGTGAGGAGTGTATGTATGGTGGAGGTGCAATGAAAGGAATAGGACCCATTACTGCTATAAGATGCATGTGGTTGGTGTACACAGGTATAATAGAGTTCTTTTTGGCACTAATAGCCTTCAACAAGTGATCCATGGAGACAGGTCAAACATCTCCTTGTTCTGCTTGTCTGAGCAGACCACACCTGAATTCTGCATGTAACACACTTTTTCTGTGGAAAGAAAATTGTGTCTGTAGAGGAGTGTATTTGAGTAAGCGTAGAAGTCTATATTTGATTACATGCTGATGAATTAAACGTGTATACTTCTCTGTAATGCGGTTTCTAGAAGTACTTTTATGTGTGTGTGCCTGTAAGGAGCTGTATCTGTGCGGGAGGGTGTTTGTCTAATATGCACACATAAGCTGTCAGACGTGTGTCTCTTAGGATAAGACAGAGTGAGGAAGAGAGTGAATTAGAAAGAGAGATAGCATGATGATATGTCTCTGTCTTAGGTAGTGGGTTAGATGGTGTCTGGCAGTCTTCATTTTACTCCTTGTTGGTATTTTTTATAAATGTACAATGTTAAAACATGCAGAGGGAGCAGTTAGGGAGAAGATGAATGCCGGGGGGCTGCTTTTAAGATGTCAGGCTCCAGCAGTGAAATCTCATGATATGTATCTCATGCTATCCAAGCTGTGCAGGAAGTCAGGGGGAGGCAGCAGGGCCAGACTGCACTGGCACTGCTGGAGAGAGTATGGGAAACACCTAAGTGTACCAGTGGCAGCTGGCACTGGTAAGAGTGGTGAGGCGGGGGCAATCGACAGACAACGGGATAAGTAACATTAAATAAACAAGCATTGGCATAGCCAATAGGTCTCGCTTTTGGGACCTTCTAAGTATTTACTTATGCAGCACAATATCCTTGGTGCAACCACATCAACTGTTACGTGTCAAAACACTTATAAGGTCCCAAAGGCGAGACCTATTGGCAATGCCAATGCTTGGTGTGGTTGTGTGTCTGGTTGTGTGTGTGTGTGTGTGGTTGTGTGTGGGTGCGGTTGTGGGTGCGGGTGTGTGTGTGGATGTGTGGTTGGGTGTGTGGTTGGGTGTATATGTGGTTGTGTGTGTGGTTGTGTGTGGTTGTGTGTGTGTGTGTGGTTGTGTGTTGTTGTGTGTGTGGTTTTGTGCGTGTGGTTGTGGTTGTGTGTGGTTTTGTGTGTGTGCGGTTGGGTGTGGTTGTGTGTGTGTTTGTGGTTGTGTGTGGGTGCGGTTGTGGGTGCAGGTGTGGGTATGTGTGTGAATGTGTGGGTTGGGTGTGTGGTTGTGTGTATGTGTGGTTGTGTGTGTGTGGGGGGGGTTGTGTGTAGTTATGTGTGGTTTTGTGCATGTGGTTGTGTGTGTGGTTGTGTGTGTGCGGTTGGGTGTGGTTGTGTGTATGGTTGTGGTTGTGTGTGTGGTTGTGTGGTTGTGTGTGGGTGTGGTTGTGGGTGCAGGTGTGGTAGTGGGTGTGTGTGTGGATGTGTGGTTGTGTGTGTGGTTGTGGTTTTGTGTGTGAGTGTGTGGTTGGGTGGTTTGGTGTGGTTGTGTGTGGGTGTGGTTGTGGTTGTGATTGTGTGTGGTGGTTGTGTGGTTGTGTTTGTGGTTGTGTGTGGTTGTGTGTGTGGTTGGGTGTGGTTGTGTGTGTGTGGTTGTGGTTGTGTGTGTGTGGTTGTATGTGTGGTTGTGGTTGTGGTTGTGTGTGTGTGGTTGGGTGTGGTTGCGTGTGTGGTTGTGTGTGTGTGGTTGTGTGTGTGTGTCTGTGTGTGGGTGTGGTTGGTTGTGGTTGTGTGTGGGTGTGGTTGTGTGTGGGTGTGGTTGTGGGTGTGTGGTGTGTGTGGTTGTGTGTGTGTGTGGTTGTGGTTGGGTGTGGTTGTGTGTGTGTGTGTGGTTGTGGTTGTGTGTGGTTGTGGGTGTGTGGGTGTGGTTGTGGGTGTGGTTGTGTGTATGTGTGTGGTTGTGTGTGTGGTTTGTGTGTGTGTGGTTGTGGTTGTGTGGTTGTACGTGTGGTTCTGTGTGTGGTTGTGTGTGTGACAGTAATACTAAAAGCATATCAAAATAAAGGAACACAAACATAGACTTTGTGGAAAGAGAAAGCACATTGTAAGTCAAATGGGTGCAGCAAAGCATTAACACAACAACGCCGCGAAAGTGATCGCAGGCAAAAGTTGCATGTATGGTTGTGGTTGTGTGTGTGTGGTTGTGTGTGTGGTTGTGGTTGTGTGTGGGTGCGGTTGTGGGTGCAGGTGTGGTAGTGGGTGTGTGTGTGTGGATGTGTGGTTGTGTGTGTGGTTGTGGTTTTGTGTGTGAGTGTGTGGGTGTGGTTGGGTGGTTTGGTGTGGTTGTATGTGGGTGTGGTTGTGGGTGTGATTGTGTGTGGTGGTTGTGTGGTTGTGTGTGTGGTTGTGTGTGTGGTTGGGTGTTGTGTGTGTGTGGGTGTGTGGTTGTATGTGTGGTTGTGGTTGTGTGTGTGTGGTTGGGTGTGGTTGTGTGTGTGGTTGTGTGTGTGTGTGGTTGTGTGTGTGTGTGTGTGTCTGTGTGTGGGTGTGGTTGGTTGTGGGTGGGTGTGGTTGTGGGTGTGGGGTGTGTGTGGTTGTGTGTGTGGTTGTGGTTGGGTGTGGTTGTGTGTGTGGTTGTGGTTGTGTGTGAGTGTGGTTGTGGGTGTGTGTGTGTGGTTGTGTGTGTGGTTGTGTGTGGTTGTGGGTGTGGTTGGGTGTATGTGTGTGGTTGTGTGTGTGGTTTGTGTGTGTGTGGTTGTGGTTGTATGGTTGTGCGTGTGGTTCTGTGTGTGGTTGTGTGTGTGACAGTAATACTAAAAGCATATCAAAATAAAGGAACACAAACATAGAGTTTGTGGAAAGAGAAAGCACATTGTAAGTCAAACGGGTGCAGCAAAGCATTAACACAACAACATGTTCTTTGATGTTTGATGTTCTTTGAACAAGAACATCAAAGGGGCGCCGTGAAAGTGATCGCAGGCAAAAGTGAAAGTGATCGCGGGCGCTTAATGAGCATGATGAGGTTTGCCATATGGTGCCTCTGCTCCTAAGCGTGCGCTCGCGCACATGCACTGTAGCTCTAGGCTGGCCATGGTAGCATTTTTTGAGCCCTCTCTAAAATTCTCGCCTGACCCAGCGCATGCGCTGGGTCAGGCGAGACCTAAAAAATAAAAAAAAACTTACCTTGCGCTCGCCGCATCGCCGATTTGGCGGGCGCAAGGTTAGTAGTTTTATTTATTTATTCAGTGTTACTTTTCCTGTCGTCTGTCGACTTCTCAAACTCACCGCTCTTACCGGTGCTGGCCGCTACTGCAGTGCACTCACGCATAAGTCACTCGGAACCATGAGCCCACGCACTACTGAGACCTCACCTGAGTAGTATGGTCATTCATCTGAGCATCTGGAGCGCTGCGTTCGCTCATTAGTAATAAGTGTAGACTGCTTGTCAGCATGGTGGTCAGCCTCAGTCACAATGAGATGGGACTAAGAGAGCACTATGAGGGCTACAAGTGTAAAGTAATACCCCATAATAAGCTCCTTTGTTCTCGAAAATGGGCAATTAAGAACTGAGGTTAGCTAGGTTATTCCTGTCTGAGTTGTTTGGCACCAAGCAGAGGAAAGCATAAAGTATAGTTCCATTGAGACTGATTTGCAAAGCCTTTATGAGTACGAGAAACAGCACTACAGTTGTACTTTTTCTCGTACACTTACATTGCTTTGAATATTCACAGTCCCTTCCCATTTTAGATGTTTTGGGCCGAATTCACAAAGAGATTTAAGACAAGATACAAGAATACTACAGGAGAAGTGCTTTACATAAGCCGAAACACCTTTGAGAAAAAACGTACTACCCCTTAACACAACCCTTCCCTGGCCCCGAAAGACCCCAAACCACCCCTTTATGCTACAATTCCCTGATCCCTAAAATTCCCTCACCCCCATTTAATGCTAACCTTTCACTTCCTCACCTCATTGTAAATACTCCTCTCCATTTTAGCATGAGGATGCCCTTTGCCCATGATTCCAGTACAGTTAACTTAGCCCTATATGGCAAAACATATTTTTGTAGCCACATCTTTCTTTTCATTCTATTAATTCAATGGAGGACATTTTGTCAAAACATTTCTACAGTCTACTTTTTTCCCATAATATTTTAACTGCAAACCTGGGACACTGTTCCTGTGACCCTTCTACTGCTACCTCTCGTCCATATATGTCCTGGAAATGTACACAAATGTGTGATCTATTCCCAGGACCCACATGAAAGGTGTCCCTTACTTCATGTGCATGTCAGGGACACCTGAGTGTCATTCGGTGACAGACTGCCATGGTTTAAGTGGCAGTCTGTCATAAAAAAGACACCAAACTGAAAAAGGTGGTGGACCAGGAATCCTACAATGGGTGGTGGTCCATCATTATATTTGTTGATCCCTTTCCCAGAAAAATAGCATCCCCAGCATTGGAGCCAGCAGCGGATCTGTCACAAGAAAGGTGAGCCTCCCGACAATCATATAGGGTAAGGTAAAATATGTGAATGGAAGGAACATCTGCTGTTTTTCAAGGGCATGGCACATTACCGTCCACCTCTAAATCAATCCACAGGTCAAATACTAAACAAGAACTCTAGGGACATCTATTGACAAGAGAAGCAAGCTTGAAAATAGAGTGGACTATTGCTATTCGGCCACTTGTGTTAGTTTAATAAACAAGCATTAAAAATGCAATAGGTCTCGCCTTTCATTAAGTTAAAGCCATTTGCTTTGCTGTACAATACCATTAGCAAAGCAAATGGCTTTAACTTAATAAAAATCGAGACCTATTGCATTTCCAATGCTTGTTTTTCCTTTCTTATTGGTTGCCGATCCAAGTTGTGGAAAAAAAAAACGTTTTTGTTTTTATTCAAAGCTAGCCGGGGGGATCGGGACACAAGCAACAGGGGACCTAGAAGCAACACAAAGGAAGACGGGGTAAATGGACACAACGCGGGGAGGGTGGGAGGTGGGCGTAAGCAACAAGAGGAGAGTAGGACTGTAGGTGAAACGAACACAGATATTGAGAATCAAAATGGGAGTTAAGGGAAACAACACGGAATGTGTGGAAAGGTAATGGGGAGAAGCACGAGGGAGAGCAACAGGCAAGAAGACACACTTAGGCAACAAAGAGCACCACAAGTGCATAGGGAGAAAAAGTACCCGAGGGAGACTGCTTGAGGACACAGGCACTTCATGAAGTGCTTAACACACAAGAAAAAACTGTGCTTGAAAAGCAAGCAGTTAAACCTACCGTCTCACGATCAAAAAAAACATTCAGTTAAACCGTAAGCAAGTAACAAAATGCAGCCCACACGCAAGACACCTGTAGTGAATGAGACACTTTTGTGTTCTGACACCCTATGATGACCCTCAACCACCACCATTTTGTACTAACTCAAGTGTGTTATGTTACCCTAGCCTTAATGTAGGATGGGTTTGCATATGCCTTCTTCTTTTGCTGTCTTGTAGTAGAAAAGTCTTGCCAAGAATAGAAGGTATGGGATGTTGAGGTGCAGTCTTGTGGGTGGTGGTACACACATGTGCTCAATGTTGGATACTGAGTGATTAAGTGTATAATGTTATTTGCGTTAGTGAATTATGACTTTGACCTATTGGCTTTGACGTGGTCTAATGTCATTTTGTTTTCTGACTTCTACCTTGCTTTATGGCAGTGCTGACTTTTGCCTTTGACATGTTCTCATGTCATCTTGCTTTTCAATTTCATCTTGCTTTGGGCCTTTCTGTGTGCATGACTTAACTAACTCCATTTTCATGCTGAAGCCATATTCTGTGCCTGCACGAAGAAGAGGGCATGTTTTGCTTTCCTCCTGTTTTTCACACTGTACTGACTAGAGAGAACTGGTTCTTATCAGAGGAATGTACATGGTCTGTCTCGGAGCCAAAGCAAAGGCCTGATCAACCGATGCAGTGGCCTTGGAGCAGGCTGGTACGGGCTCTCATGAGAACGAGGGGGCGAGGCTTGCGAGAAGCTTTGTTGTGTTTGAATTTGTATTAAAAAGGGGAGCCTACACTGACCTGGTGGAAGTTCACGCCGTGGAGCAGACGTGTTGTCACGGAAGAGTGGTGTCACCTCTGAGCTTTCACCCGGTTCAAGCAATGGACTTCCCTTGAGCGAAGTGGGGTGAAATGATGGAGCAGTAGGTGAGGTGTCTCTGCTACCAACTGTCTCTCGATTCTTTACTGATTCTTTCCTTTCCTTCTTATTTTCTGATTCTTATATCCATACATATATATTTCTACATATATGTTTGCCTTGATTGTGTTTCAATCATACTATTGATATGTTAGAATCTGCTATGATAGGTGCATTTGGCTTACCGTGTGGTGCTATTTACTAATAAATACATCCCAGATATACCAATTCGTCTTTTCCTTGTAGCAGGAGGTGTGGACTCTTCTTGGCCAAGTATTCTGTTGTAGAAGGATGGGTGAATTCCCTTCTAGCAGGTAATTGTGTTATAGGAAGTTGTTCTACTCCTGGCAAGTGATGTGCAAAGTATGTTTCGCTCTAGAGAAGTGCTTGTATATATTGTTTTCTTGCCTTGCCTTTGGGGGAGTGTTGAAAGTTTGCCCACCTTAAGAAGTGCTGTGTATATGTTATATTCCATAAGTTTGGAACTGATATTCTCTCCCTGGGAAAGTGACGGTACATACCTTGGTCCAGGGGAGATCTGAGCATTACAACACTGCGCCTCAAGCATATCCTAACAAGATAGCGTATAATAAACAAAATGCATCACACACGCAAGACACCGCACCTGAAGACACGAAAGACACATGCAATAGTAAAGAAAACAAGTTGTGGAAAGAAAAGAAAAAAGCAAATTTCTTTGTTTTTATTCAGAGCAAACGGGGGGGTGATCGGGACACAAGCAACAGGGGACCTAGAAGCAACACGAAGGAAGACGGGGAAAATGGACACAACGCGGGGATGGTGGGAGGAGGGCGTAAGCAACATAGAGGAGCGTAGGACTGTAGGTGAAACGAACACAGATATGGAGAATCAAAATGGAGGTTAAGGGAAACAACACAGAATGCGTGGAAAGGTAATGGGGAGAAGCACGAGGGAGAGCAACAGGCAGGAAGACGCACTTAGGCAACAAAGAGCAACACAAGTAATAGGGAGAAAAGTACACAAGGGAGACTGCTTGAGAACACAGGCACTTCATGAAGTGCTTAAAACACCCAAAAAATTGTGCTTGAAACTCAAGCAAGTAAACCCACCGTCTCACCATCAGAATAAACATTCAGTTAAAAAATAAGCAAGTAACAAAATGTAGCCCACACGCAAGATACCTCACCTCAAGCGTATACTAACATGATAGCGTATAATAAACAACATGCATCACAGACGCAAGACACCGTGCCTGAAGACACGCAAGACGCATGCAATAGTAAAGAAAAAAGTGCCGAAACTAAATATTAAACCCACCTTCTCATGCCGCCAGTAAAACATGCAATCCCGGTGGGTGGGGCCTAAAGAGGACAGGGTGGCAACCAGGAGGGACTAAAAACCCTCCGGTCCAATCAATGAACTCTGTTCAGAATAAAGAATGACGACAAACGACGCACGCCAATCAAAATTACGGGCGGAGCAGAGACACGACTTCTGTAACAGTATTGATTCCAAGAAACCCTCGCATGGCGAGTACAGCGCATGCGCGCTGCTAACGTCAGGCGAGACCTAAAAAACAAATTGGGACACTTGAAATAAATGTTGGACTACAAATTCAGCTTTGGAACGAGTGATGTTTTGATTGCTTTTCACAATGTATAGGTCGGTTTTAAAGAAACCCTGGGAAACCATACAAGATTTTCACACAAATTGAAACTGTGATATGTCTTTATCCACCAGATAAACAGGTGGCATACCAGCCTCCACAAGTGACAGGGTAAGGTTGATCCCTGGTTGGTGTGCTTTCCTATCAGTTAGCAGTGCACACATCACTAAAACCTCTTTAACAGTTTGGCACATACAAAACCATCGTCCTTTGGCCAGCAGGGAGAGGATGGGGCGTTATGGCCAGGGATGCCCACTTTGGAACTGGGGAACCTGGGTTCAAGTCTCGGCAGGGGCTCAACATCCTGGGGCAGATCTGCAAGCCCCCTGCGCCACCAGTACATCACTTTTTGTGATGTACTGGTGGCACATATTACTGCTCTATATTTACAAGGACATGAAAAGCCACCTTGCGTGGCTTTTCCTGTCTTTGTAAATATGGCCCCTTTACACGCAGCACTTTGCGTGAAAGGGGTGTTCCATGGGTGTTGCTGTTGGTGTTTCCACGCAACACCCATGAAACAAGACAGAATTCCAGATTTACGAGGAATCGTAAATGAGGAAATGCGCCTGAATGCTACGCCACCCTAGGGGTGGCGTAGCGAGGTGCAACAAGGACGAGGAAAAATGTTTTCATTTCTCCTCATTTTTTCCTCTTGCAGCACGCATTGAAAAAGGAAAATGCCTGTAGTGATTGTTTTTTGAGCTGAAAGGTGCCCCTTCCTGCACAAAAACAATCTCCCCATGACACAGGCATCCTTGCACCATGGTTCAAGGGTGCCTGCGCCAGCGCATGGCAGCAGTTTGTGCGCCAGTGCAGGGGAGAGCATAAGAATGTGACATGTTATTGTACATATGTTGCATTCCTTTGCTTTGGAAGTGCCGCAGCATGGTGCAGCCAAAGGGCTTGTGTTACCGCACTGCGGCACTTCCTTGTAAATCTGCCCTTTAATGTGCCCTTGTGTAATGTAGCTGGTGCTCATGTAAAGAGCTTCAATACCTTCGGGTAGAATTCGTGCTATATAAAAACTGCCCAAAAAAAGTGGCTCCTACTGTATGGAGATCCGTCCATTCCACAGTCTTCGAAGCAAAGAAGAAGTGGCAAATTTAGATGTCTTGTTATTGTCAAGCAAGTGTGACACATGTATTTAAGGAGCATGATTTGCATTATTCTGTTTATGGCTGCGTTTGCAGGGCTCTCTTCGTGGTTCCTCTGCAGTGCACCCACAAATCTTTCATAAAGTTGAATGAAATGCAAATCTGTTGGTGGCCTTGCCAAGTAATTTAGTTCTTCCTAATTTCCTATTAGTCTTTTGCACCCTCGTGATTAATATAAAACCATTATCGTCATTTTGTACCGAGTTTGACTTATTTTGTTCATCAAAATATATTGTATTGTTGTAAAATAAGAAATAGAAACGGATCCACTGTGGCAGATAAATTCTGCCATCACAAGCACTGGGTGCCCACTAAGCATACTGTTCCTGAATAGTGCCCTTTGGAATACAGTGTTTCATTACCTGTACCACAGAACTACTGTTGCGTGGAATATGGGCCAAGACCAAACACAAAAAATATTGTGTCAGAGGTTGATTCGAATTTTTCAATAGTCTGTGGTGCATGGAATATTTTGCTTTCTATCTAGGGTTGCCAAATTCTGCATTGCTGGTAGAACATAATTGCCAATTGTGCGCATTTTTGTGTCTGCTTTTACACCACCAATCCACATTTGGCACCTATGTTTTTAGGTCGAGCCGGGGCAGTGCATGCGCTGCTCTGAGGCATGCTGAATTCAGGTATGGACTTGAAGCTCCGCCCACTCTCCGCCCATATTTTTCATTGGCTTGTGTCACTGTCTTTTGTAAACTGTGTTTTTTCATTGATCAATAGGCTTAGTAGTCCCTCCTTAGTATTGCCTTGTCTCATCTTGCAACCTCCCATAAGGACTGGTGCTCTTACATGGGTTGTTACTTGGTAGGCTTTAATTACAGTCTCAAAGACTATTTCATTAAATGACTTTAACCTACCTGCTGTTGCAGACAAGACATGCTCTCTCCCAACTGGACAAATAAATGCTTTTTTTGTAAAGGCGCCCCATAACGCGCTTTATCTTTAATGGCGGACGCGCCCCTTTCTTTAGATGCGGCTCGTTGTAAAAAAAGGGGCGCAGCCACAATTAACGTGAAAGCGCAGCATTGGGCACTTAATATAAAAAAGTATTTGCAATGCAATAGGTCTCGCATTTGCGGGACTTTAAGCTATTGGCATTTACAATGCCAATAGCTCAAGCTCCCGTAGATGCCGGACCTATTGCATTGCAAATGCTCGTTGATTTTCTGTTGGTGCATTTCTTTCATTCGGCTATCACATATTTTTTGCTCATTTGCTTAATATATTATTTATAGTGCTGCTTAGCAATTATGCTATCATAATGCATGTTGCAAGTGCACATGCTTCAGTCGCCTCTGAGCCTTGAGCAGCTATTAATGTATCTGATTGCACATGTGTAAAAACATCACCGTTCAAGCACATTTTAACACAGATTAGCACTGGTGAACTACTAATGTGGGTTTGTGTACTAAGCTGTAGCACATGACTTAAATTGAATGTGCACTTATGTTAGCAATGTGACTCTGGTGGATCTACACCATCTCGGATCAAGTACAGTTATTACACTTCTGTAATTATGGTTTTCGAATGTGTCCTGGTACACTATCCATTTATGATTTTGCTGTTGTCCCAGGCGGTGTTATTTTTGCACATGTTTAGTTTCATTAAGTTACTATCCCCACTCACACAGTACCCACACCTCTACTTGCAATTGGGGGCTGTTAATTGGTTGTAAGAGGGTCATATAGAGGTATTACCCTACCAAGTAACATACAACTTTGAATTAAATATTGCAGCTTTAAGTGTGTCCAATTTGCCAATAGACATAGTAAGCTAATGAATTTGCACATATAGAAAACAACGGTCCTGGACACAGCATATATTCAGTAATGATTGCAAAAGTACAAACAGCGCACTTAAAGTGCTATCCTCCTGCTGTCACAACTTTTGACTGAATTAATTTATAGCGCTTGCCACGTGGACTGGTATGGCGCCCTATCCTATGTGGATTCGAACTCCCCAACATATATTTTATCTCTCACGTTTCTGCATGAATATGATCCATTATTTAGGGGCGTTCACGGCCACAGGTTCACGGTCCTTCCCACCTTGTCATTGTGACGGGATTTCCTGCCAATCTACCAAGCACTTTATATTATTCTGCCCACTTTACGCAGTCTATAGGTCCCAATTTTACGGCCAGTTCTTAAAGAGAGGTATTTTAACTGGCATCTTCAAAGTTTGATTTTCTTACAGGGCTTAGAGTACCCATTGATCTGTATCACTGTTTTAAACTTTATTTTTTCTCAGGCCATGAGCCTGAGAAAAAGATACCCTTCATGAAAGTGGAGATGTGAGGTCACATGACTTTCTTTGTCCTGATATTTAATTACAGTTTTTATGTACTTGTATTATATATTGCTGACTCAGAGTAACATGTATGTATTATGAATTTATGTCTTATGTTTTTATACTCTGCTGTTTTTAAATGGCCTTTTCTATGAGCTTTTATGGTCATATATCTGACCGAATAATGTATTATTAATCATAATCAACTGAATGCACAGTTTCAAATAAGCACAGGTTTCTGCACAAAGATAACATTCACAAATTGAAAGTAAACCATAATTAAAGCACGGGATGCATAGAGATAGCAATATCTGAAACAGAGGGAACAGGCAAATGGGTCAAAAATAATATAGCATACAATACACTGAAACTGTGGAAGGTCCAAGATCACAAATGTAAAATGCACATCAGTGCTCATTTAAAGCGTTAATGTATGGCTCTACATACAGTTTAACTCGTTAAATATTGTGTTAAACAGCCATTACCCAGACGGATATGTTGGAAATAACTAGCACTACAAATGAGCCATGGCTCTCCCTACCTATTTATTGCTGGCAGAGTCCTCTAAATTAACGCCTATATGTAAGAAAGAAAATAAATGGCATCGTATGCAAATGATACATTGGATTTGTCTATTACATTACAAACTGCAGGGATTTTTGGGTTTGCAATTGTATCCACATTAAAAAAAATTGGAGAAATTTGAAAAGTACAGATAAAACATCAAATTAGTTTTAAACTTGTATGCATCAAATTAAACATAAGTTGTCTTGCTTTGCTTGGACCCTACTAAAATATTTATTCTAATCACACTTTACAAATTAAGGAAAATATGCCTCATTCATATTTCGATTGCAAATTCTGCATTTGAATACTTGTAAAGTTGATATTGTAAGGTAAGCACATATTTCAATTTACATGCATGTGTTTCACATCTAAGAGCTGCCGCCTAAGTCAGAAAAGGGAAAGGAAACAGAAATCAGAACAGAAACGTTGAACACAATTGCCTCATATTTGACAGTCTGAGCAAGCAGCAAGTGCTCAGATGGATAAAACACATCAGAGAACTTTTTATTGCCTATTTTGATTTCTTGGTTGACTACTTTCAAATTGTACTCATTGAAAGTTAATTGTGGGTGTTGAAGTCCCTGCCACACCCCACTTTGCAACGCAGCTGCTCTGGGTGAAGTCTGATTATGAAAAATAAGTGAGAACCGGTATCTACCACCTGCAACCACCGGCACCCACTAAACACAATTCTGACAGTATAGCTATGGAAACCAACATGGAAGGAAGCTGCACAGGATGGGATGCAGTGTCTACAACCGGAAAGGGCGACAGTTGCAGAGTTACACGGTGACCCAGTGGCGGCTCCTCCTCTAAGGCAGAGGTGCGTCGCCCCACTGCCTTGAAGCAGTGAAAAAAGGACAAAATAGAATGATAATAACGTAATGTTATTGTCTTTTTATTTTATTCCTCCTGCTGCAGCAGCTTTGCATGAGGGGTAATACTGCAGAGCAGGGGGGATTGGTAGAACCCCTCCTAAGTGCACAATGACTGTTCGGACGGCCTTCTCGGGCCGCCCAAACTAGTCATGCGCACTTTCCCCTTTCTCCATGCAGACTGCATTACAGCCTGCATGAAGAACATGCCCAGGCCCTTAGTCCGTGGCTGAGTGCCGTACTACGGCGCTCAGACCAATCACAATGCTGCATTGCAGCATTGTGTTTGGTCAGGGGAGCCTGGCTGTGTTTCCTGGAGTCCTGAGGAGAGCAGGAGCGAATACGCGCGACTCGGCGTCAAGTTAAGTGTATTTTCTTTTTAATTTAATATTGTGCCCCGGCTACCACCTGCGAGCCGTGCCGGTCGCCACTGCCAGTGCTTGGAGCTGATCAGTCCTGGGCAGACCACACTTTTGGATCTGAACTAAGACAAAACAAGCACTAGCAAAAGGTCACGGGTATGCCCGTAGCCTTTTGGCTTTGTCAGTGCATGTCTTAGTTTGAAATGGGTTATTTTAAAATGTTATTGCTGGGATAGAACCAGGTCTGCATCAATCTAAAAAAATGGCTAAAAGCCAAAAGTATTTATGGACTCAAAAAGCACACAATGCTATTGTAGTCCTGGGCACCGAAAATGGATACATTGTTTGTTCATGTACTCCTTTTAAAAGGCAAGACTGGCGTCAATCAGAGTGAAGTTAGCCAATGGTTGAATTGGGCTGTCCCATGATGTATGCTCTGGTGAGCAGAAGAAAAATGTCAATGACACAATAGGCCAATGAATGAAGAGAGCTAGCTGAAAGCCCTTTTAAGGTAGAATATTATACATATACATTTTGTAGGTCTCGTATTACGCCAGATCTAAAAAGGTCACAGATGGTCTGATTCAGACTTTGCATACACCTGTGGTGCCCACAAACGTGTCACGCAAGTATTTACTAAAACCAGTTTTGAGTTGAGGGCACGAATATCACATGTATCTCTTGCTTTGCTATCTGGTGGGCAGGGACAGAAGTGTCGTGGGACTATCTGGGCACATCCCGAGGATTTAGTGCAGTGCTTGAGAGCCAATGCCCAGTGTATTGGCAAAGAATACAGATGTAAGTTGATGGCAGTAAACAAGGATATCCTGCCCTTGAGGCGTTGGCACAGGCTGTGCAAAAAATGTGATGTGTGGCTACTGCAGCTTTCATCTCCACAGAAAACAAACTTCGGCAAAGAAATGAGGTCTAGCCTTGGCAACCATGCATTTATTTATTTATTTAGCAAACATATGCAATATGCAAAAAATAAGCCACAAATACATATTGATTAAAGGAATAGCTAATGAGGGCAGGAACTGTAGAGCACTCCTTTTCAGGCAGCAGTGCATTTGTGATCAAGTGAAATGCCTTCACTCACAGTACAAGACACCAATGGATAAGTCCATTGACCCATGTCGAATGCTTTGTTGGGTGATGCAAAATGCGAATGCACTTCAACAGACCAAGGAAGAGGAGGGCTCAGGAAAGCCCAAGTATCTATGTACATCTGTATGCATATTTATTATGAATGTTTGGAAAACATGAGCCTGTCGAGCACTTAAAACGGCACCTAAGCCATACCTAAAACACACACACATTCAGCATTGCTTTGGAAGAATGCGGGCACACATGCAAAGCTATAAAATGCTGCACAGGCCCAGATTAGTCGCACTAGGCATTAGCTGTTTTTCCAGTGGGCTGGGATAATGAGGGGGGGTTATGCTGCTGGTGGGTGCCAGTTTTGTTGCTGGAGCTGGGACAGCCTAATTTCCTGCCTGTAGCTCTTCAGCACTTTAGAAACAATGAACAAGCATTTGCAATGCAATAGGTCTTGCCTTTGGTACCTTATAAGCTTTTAGCAATGCAGCACATTTTCCTGGATGCTACAACATCTAGGGGCCAGTTACGATTTAGTGTAGAAAGCCTAAGACCGGCAGTTGGATTCTAATAAACCGTGTTGGAACCCATCCGCCCGACTCTATTGGAAAGAATTCCGACCGACCGATTACGATGCATGCGGTCGAAAGGGGAACCGTTCGCTCATTCCGAATCGGTTCAGACCGGAAATCGGAGAATTTGAGTTGGTTGGAGCCGATTCGTACAGCTCTATGGACACCGTTTTCGACCAACTATTTATAATGTCGGATTCTGACAGCCTTTCCAAGTCGGTCTGTCCAACACGAAAAGGCTGTCCGAAACTGACTTTGGGGGCCACTAGCAGGCCCCCCCCTTCATCCTGAGGCCTCCAGTTGGGAGCCGAGGGGATATCCAAGTGACCCCCTGAAAAACCAAGCACTGTGTGGAATGCATCCTTGGGTGCCCGTGCCCATGACAGGGTGCAAGGTTTTCCACAGACACCCCTTTTCCCCATAGGAGCCTGTGTTGTCGGTCGGAACACAGGCTCCCATTGAAGTCAATAGGTCGGAACTGAATCCGACAAGGAGTCGGGCATAAAGTTACAGCGCAACATCGTAATCGGCCCCCTAGTGTTCTTTAACGTGGAAGATTTTTTTGTTGTTGCAGTTTTATATAGTGCAAACTAGAATTCAAGGTTTTGGAGAACTTAACATGTGCCCCAGGTACTTTACACAAGGACACATAAACATATTATCGGACTGCATTCAGAAGTGCTTATTTAAATTGTAATTTTTGTGTGACTGGCTGGTAAGAGCACATTCCATTGATCCGAGGGTGGGCTGCGATGAAAATGACACTTCCTTTCAACACAACGTACTTACCTTTAGAATATGTAGTGAACTGCTGTTGCATTGTGCCACTAAAATAAATCTGAATACCTATGGCTGGATATGTACCGGAGTTGTAGAATTAATCCGAGCCTCTTTAAATTAAATCTGTGCCTAACAATATCTCTTGTTATATAGTCAATGAAGGGGGAGAAAGGCTGAGGTGACTCTGATGGCATTCGAAGCCCTGACATGCAAATTACACATATTAGCAGCAGGATTATTAACTCACCAATTTATCTAAGCAGTTAGTGGGAATATTACTAATGATGCACAACATGCTAAACTGCGTTTCACCGGGTCTAGGTTATACAACACAAAAATAAAAAGATAGAGCTCAAACAGCAGCAACCTTTTTCCAGCCAGCAAATATTTAAAACAGAGCAAGACTCTTGTTCAGCTGCTTTGCTTCAGCGATGCGGACCAGCCAGGCTAAAACAGTGAGGGAGAGAAGTCGCCCCTTCCAAAACAGCAACAGCAGATGGGTGCAGGAGATGGGTAGGATTGAACAAATGCACAGGCCCTTGTGAGTGGGAAAAAGAAATTACCATGATGGGCGGAAGCCTTACAAAAATGGGGGGATTTCAGTAACTGGTTCAGAAAATGTATTATCAGTGCTAACAAAACCCTGCCCCCGAAGATCAAACTCTCTGAAGGTGAAAAAATCAGTTGCTGCTGTTGCAGGTAGGAGCAATGGGGTGGGGTGGGGTGGGGGGGAGTCGACAGACAATGAGGGAAAATAACACTTAAAAAAAGAAAAACACTTACCTTGTTACCTTGTGCTTGCTTCATCGCTGAGTCGACGAACCTGGCAAGTGCAAGGTAAGTAGGTTTTCTTTTTTTGTAAATTTATTTTTTCTCGTTGTCTGTTGACCCCCCCCCCCCCCGCCTCACCACTCTTACCTGCACCAGCCGCCACTAAAAAAAATGCAAAGGAATCCCTGGTGAATAGGGTAATTTGGAGGAATCCTGAGTAAACACGATATGAAACACAAATGTGTAAATGCGGATTTCCGTGACTAAGACGATTGATTGAGGAGGTAAAAACATCATAAACTCATGTAAGCACAGCATGTACCATGATCGTGCAATGATGGGTGTGTGGGTCACGTAAAGAGAAAAGCACTGAATGCATGTGGGGTTAAAGACATAAAGAGCCTTCGAGGCTGCAAACAATCGCGATTCGTACGCAGGCCACATAAACAATTTAGCATAGCCGAAGGGGCAGGGGAAGAGAGCAGTTTATAATAATTAAACAGTAGCCATAGAGCTGCGTGAATGTGAGTATTAATGACATAGTGAGTCTGCAGTCCTGTGGTGTGAGCCCTAGCAAATGAAGTGTGAGTGCAGGGCGCGAGGGCAGATGGGCAAACACCTGGAGGTCAGGGGAAGGGAGCGGATTGCCAAAAGCATAAGCACTGTGGAGGTCTGGAAGAAAAATTTAAGAGGCCTGCACATAATCCAAAAAGCACTCGATGTCGGGAATAGACTGACATGAGGCACCGAGATGGCTTTTCAGAGTGAATCAAGAAGAGGCACCGGCAACCAAGAAGGCTGGCCTTATATGGCTAATGTGTTGGAACAAGCCCAAGACAGACCCCAAAAAGAAAATTATGCACACAAAGGAACGTAAATTAAAAACAGTGTAAGATCACAAGTAGCAGGGACAGTATGCAGGGAAGGTCCGAAACACCAAACGACGGGCTAATTAGGCTTGCTGAGCAAACAAAAGCATGCATTTATGAAGGGCACGAACAGGAACGAATGTAAAAGATGGGAGGTGCTTCAATTCACAGTCTGGATTACAGCATGCCTCGCAGAGCAGGGCATGCGCAGCCCAGGCTCGACTTAAAAACAAATGGTTTTAAGCTTGCCGGTCTGACCGCGCTCAATTCCAAACCATTTAGTTTTCAATTTGGCTAGTTCCATTCTCCTACAGTTGCCAGGAGCAGCGCCGACCTTCAGGGCATTATGGGGAGTGTGTGAGGGACCAGCAGTTGCTTGGCTCGTAGAGTACAGTACATATATATGATAAAGATTCTTCAGATTTTAAAACAGCAAATGTCTTTATAGTGTGACCTATGCAACATGCTTTAGTTTAGTAGATTTAAATATACCATTGTGTTGAGTGTCAATTGTTAGAGGTGATGCTCATCATTACTTAGAAACATTCATGCCTCTCTTTCATTGCCCTGACGATGATGCTATTAACCAGGAGGGATCTCAGTTGTCTTTTGTCCCCTATACATGGCCTAAGGTATTACTATAGCTGGTATTACATTATAATCTTTTGTGTTTGTGCAGCACACACCGTGGACCGATGAAGGAAAAGGGGTTATTGTGAAAAAAGTGATTGCCTAGGATCATACACTGTGGTCAAGTGGAAGCTGGTTTGAATCAAGGTTTCCTTGTTTCGTGTTGTACAATTATTCATTAATACATCCACCCACTCCTCACCCACCCAACCATTCATGGATTTTTGAGCCATGCACACACATCTCATGTTTCCATCCAACCATTCAATGACTGGACAAGGTTCAATAATGAAAAATGTGATCTAAATTCATCATGGGGCTCATTTACAAGAAATTGACACTATGCGCCACCGCAAACCAGCTTGCAGTGCCACACTGTACTGCACCATAAGGAAAGTGCAGGTATGCACCTTATTCACGGCAATACGGTGCCTTTCCGTTGCGTCGTTTAGGTAGCCTTGCACCATACAGACACCCATGGCCCAAGGGTGCCTGCGTTTATGAGACCTGGCATCTTTTGCACATTTTTCCCCTGTCTTTTTTTGCTTCTGGCCTCCTGATTTTGACTGTGTGCCGGATTTCGGTTTTGCTGGCTTTAGAACTCTGGGCACTTTCCCACTGCTGATCAGTTCTAAAGTGCAAATTCTCCCTGTGTAAATTAGGATTGTGATTGGTTATCTACAATTGCCATATTTGATTTAATGGTAAGACCCTAGTAAAGTGCACTGTGTGTGCCCAGGGTCTGTAAATCGTATGCTACTAGTGGGCCTACAGCACTGATTGTGCCACCCACATGAGTCGCAGACCTACCACTGCAGTTTCTGTGTGTACAGTTTTGAGCTGTCGTGTCAACTTGGCAAGTGTATCCACTTGTGAACCTTTCCTTCTTTTACAAGCAAGGCACCCCTAAGGTAGGTCCAAAGTAGCCCCATGGCCAGGGTGCAATGTAGTTGAAAGGTAGGACATGTACTCGTGTGTTTTACATGACCTGGTAGTGAGATACTGCTAATTGCGTTGTTCACTGTTGCAAAAACTATACTTCCCATAGGCTTGGGAATCTTTTCTAAGTGTAACTTCTAATTGGGAAGAGAGAGTTGGAGGTTGGGGTCCCAGAACTCACAATTTCAAAATACATCTTTTGGTGAAATTGATTTTTAAATTGAGTGTTTGAAAATGCCACTTTTAGTAAGTGGGTATTTTCTTGCTTTGCCATCCTGTGCCTCTGCTTGCCTGTGGAATCAACATCTGAGGGAGGATGACAGTTGGGTTATTTGTGCATTCACTCTAGACAGTCACACAAATGGAGCCTAGGTGTGCCCTGCATATCTGGGCAGGGCAGGGTCTTGCGCACTACAAAGACTTTCCTTTGAAGTTTGCCTACTTCAAAGTCAGAAACTAGTATAAATACTGGAGCTGTGACACCATAATATCAGCACACTTCTCGAGTAGGAGGAGATTCTGCCAAGAAGAAGAGCTAGAGAAGCTGTAGGAGTGGAACTGCCACTCTGCTTGTTGCTCTATTGTGCTGGCCTACTGATTGCTGCTTCTGTCTTGGGCAATGAAAGGAATGGGCTTTGTTTTCGAAATCCTGCTTGCCAAGGTTCTCTAAGGGTGTGTGTGTGTGTGTGTGCTTGCTTTCAGTTAAGAAGTCTAATGGGCCATCAAAAACTTCACCTGCAGCCCCTGAACTCCTCTGCTGGGACTTCTGACCTGCCAAGTTGTGCCTAATCCTGTTCTGGGCCCGTGGCAGTGGTTTTGCTGCAAGAAGCCCGAAAGTCCACGCATCATCCTTTAGTGCCTGTGTTTCCCGACGCAGTTTTGCTGTATGGTTAAAATTCCAATGTCTCTCCGCGGTGAGGACGCAGAATCAACGAAGCGCTTGCCGTGTGGCTAAAAAGATTGCCGCAGCCTGAGTCCTGGCCACCATTTCTCTGAAGTCTGAGGCACCCGCTCCGATGCAGGTCCTGCTGTGCGGCTGAAGGAATCAACACATTACCTGCCACACGGCTGAAAAATCGGCACAGCACCTGATCAAGATCTAGATAGGCAGATGTGAGCCATCTTTTTAGTTATTTTGTGCATGAAGATAATTTGCAAGTTGCAATGGTAAAGTGAAGGGAGCAAGAAGCTGGTGGTATATAATCTGTTATTACAGTCTTATGAGTCCTTTTATTTACTAATTTCCTGAAATGTTGCGATGAGGCAACACCACTGTCTGAATTGCATTTGCATTTAGCCAACCTTTAGTGTGCCAAACCCATGAAAGAAAGCATCACACCTCCACAAAGAGACCCAGCTGAACGAAGGAGCCATAGCTGAACCATAGCCTGAAACTTAGGTGCGTCTCTGGACCTATGCTTAATACGTTGAGGGCATTGGTGGGTTTATACCCATGTGGGTGACTGTGAAATGTAGTATTATCTGAACCACTAATTTATTTGTAGAGCTATCATGTTTCTCATTACTCTGGTGTCTTTTGCCACTCTTGCATTTTTGCCAAGGTTAGCCAATCAACATTAAGATTAACATCAGGTCATGGTGGATCACCTCTTGTGGTCTGTGATAAAGTGGTTAAGGGCTGTCCTAAGCGGTTTAACAAATTGGGCGCCCTTTCTCTGTTAGTGCCACTGCACACCTATAAACAGGTGATCCTGGCGCATACAGGGAAAGTGCGCTATATTATGATGAATGAGCTGAAAACTTGCTTCAAAGCCACTCTGTGTTTCTCTGTGCAAGCGGCAATCTGCCTGCACTTTGAAAATGGGAGAGGGATCCCCTTACAGGCAGGTGCAGTGAGTGAATACACCCAACTGTAGGGGGATATCTACGGGGGTCAATGGAATCTCTTCTTAAACCCTTCAAGAGGGCTGCCCTCAAGGGGCGCCCTGACAGGGCGCCACCTTTTTGTGGCACACTTTTAGCGCGCCTCCTAAGTGCCTGTTTGATTCTGCGCTTATGTACAAGATACAGCACGATGCAGAGGCAGAGTGATTCCATCATTTGCATGTGACCACACCCCCATGCAAATGAAGACTGCCCTCTGAAGATTCCGCTGGTGCTACCTGTGCGGTGCAAAAGGGGGTGGTGATGGACGGAGCATCAGAACCAATCAAACACTCACACCCAGTCAACAGATCTGGGTTTGATCCATCACCGTTCTTTAGCCCACTCTGCCACCCCAGTTCAGACATGGCCATATGCAAATCAGTCTGACCCTGTGCCTCATGGGAATAGTCCAGCCCGAACTGCCAAGCCATGCCTTCCCTGGACCGGAAACAAGCTTCCTAGGACCGGTTTCTGGCATTTCAGCCGTCTTCAGCCAGGCTTGCTTGAATCCAGTGGCAAAGTGAGCAAGGGACTCACGTCTGAGCATACCCTGCCAACTTATGGCGAACAAAGCGGTACAAAAGGGTGTGGTGATGGATGGAGCATCAGAACCAATCAAACACTCACACCCAGTCAACAGATCTGGGTTTGATCTATCACCGTTCTTTAGCCCACTCTGCCACCCCAGTTCAGACATGGCCATATGCAAATCAGTCTGACCCTGTGTCTCATGGGAACAGTCCAGCCCGAACTGCCTAGGTAGCTTGTTTCCGGTCCAGGGAAGGCATGGCTTGGCAGTTCGGGCTGGACTGTTCCCATGAGGCACAGGGTCAGACTGATTTGCATATGGCCATGTCTGAACTGGGGTGGCAGAGTGGGCTAAAGAACGGTGATGGATCAAACCCAGATCTGTTGACTGGGTGTGAGTGTTTGATTGGTTCTGATGCTCCGTCCATCACCACTCCCTTTTGTACCGCTACCTGTGCAACGGCGGAATATGCGATGTTACATCGCATGCGCTACAAAGCATGCGATTACAACACGGTTGTTACAACAACCGCGTTGTTACAACACAAGCCGTTACATCGCAAGTCATTTCTTCTTGCTGTAGGGGGCACGCTGGACTTAGGAATAGTATAATTTATTATTCCAACTCCATCCTGTGCAACGGTAGGGAAGGTGTTGGAATAGTAAATTATACTATTCCTTAGTTTAGCGCGCCCCCTACAGCAAGTCGTAGAAACAACTTGCGATGTGATGGCTTGCGTTGTAACAACGTGGTCGTTGGAACGACAGCGTTGTAAGCGCATGCAATGTAAACGTTGTTTTCCGCAACGGCGCTATCACTATTATTGAAGGGAATGAAAAAGTGTCTGCGTTCCCTTCTGTAATACCAAAGTGCTCCTGGGGCGTACAAAGCGGTTTCATATGCCTGTTGGTCCCCCTCTGGAATTTCTGTAACACAGCCCCTGGTAGGGATTGTTTTATCAAGAACACTCAACTTGCGGGATGTTGAAACTTTTAGACTTTGAGATCCCTGGTGGTTGGAGGAAGGACATGAATGCAAAGAAATACAACAGGCCTGTGCAATCTATTGACAAGTGAAACAAATCAACTTGCAATCTCTGCCCCTGAAGATCTCATCATGGTAGCAGAATAGCACAAGCCACAGGGATCAGGTAACAGATACTAGCTTCCACTTTTTCGCTATAGAGTACAATGAAAGAGTAAAATCTTGATTGTGGCTAAATATGAAGCAGACTGGTGGAGGCAGATGTTAACGAGGACCTGATGTCAATTTCACCCACAATGGTTCAGACTGAGTTCAAAGTGGGTGGTGTACAAGAGGGATCCCGTGGAGGGGATGCGTAGACTTCATGGTAATTACACTGTGGTATTAACATAAGCAACCGCAACAGTGACACTCTAGCAGCCTTTTGCATGTCTGTGATTTATGATGAAGAGACAGGAAGCTTTCTAAGCCATGAGACCTGGGAAAAAGCACTGCTGGGCCCAGCAGCGTATGATGGTTTTTGGGTTATGGGGCAGGTCTGAGCTTGAGATTTCCAGTCAATCACCGTGGTGTACCCACTAAAAACATGATGCAGAGGGCTGAAAGAGTATTGAGAGGGTAAAGGGTTAGGTATCTTAGGGTGAAATTAGGAGAAAATTATACTCTTTTGAAAATGAAACTACTTTCTTGATGCTTTTCAAATCTAAACCAAGCTTGAGGTGTCTGTGTATTAATACACAGATATAGTTTGAGAAAATAGCTATCTCTGAAAATTTGACCCCCAATTTTAATGAAGCGGTAGGACAGAGCCGTTTTCTGTTCTGGTATCACAACCTGCCACCCAGCCATCTATTAGTAGTTAGTGAAGATTGCTGTTATTGCACTTATCAGGTGGCAGCAAACCTGCCCTTGCCACTTCCACCAAGGAAGCAAAAGACACACAATTGATGGACAGAATGCAGAACAAATCAAAACATTCACCCCAGTCAAGAGATCTGGGTTAAGTCCATCATTCTTTAGCTCACTTCTGTTTAAACCTGGCCATATGCAAATCAGTCTTGACCCTGTGCCTCATGGGAACGGTCCAGCCCGAACTGCCAAGCAAGTTTCTCCCTGGACCGGAAACAAGCATCCTGGGACTGGTTTCGGGGTATCACCACTTATTAGCCAGGCTAACTTGATTCCAGTGGCACAGTGAGCCCGGGACCCACGTCTGGGCATACCCAGTGCATTTAGGGCGAGGAACCAAAAGACACACAAATGATAGACGGAATGCAGAACAAAACTTCCACCGTCATGGTGCCTTAGAGCTCCAGATACTAGGAGAACTCCCAGAATTACCCTTGCAAAGCTATACATTACTGGCAGCTGTGAGCTAATGTTGAGGGTCTCTGCCAAGTGCAATAGGTGTGTTTGTGATGGCCTTTTACTGTAATCTGAAGATTATTTTCATTTTATGTTAGGTAGTTGGCACAGTGTAAACCTAATATTGAGGTGCTGTGAGCCCTATATAATTGACATTACTGTCAGTGGGAGCATTGTATATCAGTGCGCGGGAAATCCAGTGGAAACCACAATACAAGCAAACAGAATGTGCTCTGGAGGTGAAACGGGGCATCATGCTGGGACATTACCAAGCCATCAGGTCTCAATGTGCCTTGTTTGATTTCTCCCACCCATTGTGTAGGGGTAGTGAGGTCTCGGTCTACATGAACACCTTAGTGAGTCAGCGGTGTATCTGCTTGGATCTCCAGTGTTGCCAATCCCTGCAAAGCCTGACAACGACAATTCTTGACCCTACTGGAAGTCCCAAGATTCAACTACTGTCTTACGAATGCATTTCGTTTGGGGGTGCAGAGTTTCAAACACCCCTTTAGCAACAACCTCATATATAAAAAGCATTTATTAGGGGGTGTAACACACCTATCACCCCTTAAGATACAACCTTGGCAGGGTTCAGGATGCTCTGAGCCAAAGGCCACTCTTGACTCTCAGAGAGAGCTAATGACAAATGCTTATCCAAGGGAATAAAGTAGAACCCAGAGACCATTGGTGGACCCAGGCAGCCCTATACCCAGTTAGCACTTTTTGACCTAGATATAGGAACAGCACTTATCCCATGGAAACAGTTATGAGCAATGCTACTGCAGGTGTTGTTGGGCCCAGAAAGAACCACTGAGACTGAAAACATGCTAACGCAGGAAGCACCCTGTTTGTCATTAGGAGCACCGTTAAGCACAAGTTCTGCGGGGTTGACGCAACACTACAGAGCAGTACCACAAGCAAGAAATAATGGTCCTCAGGGATCAACCCCAAACCATCCTACTCTGGGATCTGCAAGACAGTGGTCTCCTTTCACAATCCATAGATGTGAGCTGGTCCATGTTCCAAGGGTCACCTTGGGCACCACCTAGAGTATTTGCCACAGCAGGTGGGTGAAAAAGATAAATGCAATATTGTCACAAACAAATTGAGAAATTAAAGAAAATTGTGTTTCAGGTCTTGAGATAAAGTCTGTCCTGAATTGTTTCAGACTGGAATTGTTAAACCAGTGTATGCCATGAGAAGGCTCCAGCTCTCAAATGTCTGTTACAGTGATGTGCCAGAAAGAGTGGTGAAGATATAAACTTTGTCAGTGTGGGAGCTGTGTGCCTGCTCTGGAGATGCACTGTGTATAAGGCCCCGAAAAGGAGCTGAAACAGGACCCATGTTCGTAGCTGAGGGAAAGTCACAAAAATGTTGTGAAATATTGTGTGCCTGCATGCAGGGAAGATTGCATAAGTGGATGTATGTGAGCGTGTGTGAGCACGCGCTCATAACATGGAGTGTGTGTGTATATCTGCTCTGCACACATCTTTGTGTATGAGTGTGTGTGTGTTTGTGTGCGTATTTGTGAGCGAGTGTGCTGACTTGTGAGTGACATTGATTATAAGAATTGCGGGTCACCCATAGCATAATGATGACAATTCCTGGCATTCTGTGGCCATTTACGATAGGATTGCCAACACGGAACAAAATGGCGACTCTGCCATTTTGGGAATAATTATTAACAATTTAGGCCCACATGTGGTATATTCGAGACAATTCGTTGTATTCAGGAGTAGTACATGGCAAGACGGTGCCCTCTCTGGGTGAAACATTCACCATGCCATCTCTGTAGTAATTTATATCATTTTAGTCCCACCGGTGGTATGATGGTGACAATTCCAGACATTTTGTGGCCATCAATGGTAGGATATTACACTTACAAGACAAAGTGCTGTCTCTGGCATATTTGCAGTAAGTCTTCGCAATTTGGACCCACCTGTAACTTATAAGTCACAATTTTTGGCATTTAGGAGCCCATCAATGGAAGGATGGTGTCCTCAAACTACAAAATGGTGGCATATCAGAGCAAACTTTAAACAATTAGGACTCACGTGTGGCTTCTACATGCAATTTAGTCACTCTGAGGCAAATCATGGCAGGAAGGTGACCCCCACTACACAACATACAGTCCCTGGCATATTGGTGGAAATTCTTAGCATTTTGTTACCACCCAAGACAAACTGGTAGCAATTTTTGGTGTGGTATGTTGGTGCCATTGATACCAGTATAATGCACATTTTGCGCAAAATAGCCCCTTGCATATTGATGGTTATTTCTGGCATGTGGTCCATTCATCAAATGATGGTTTCCAGCTCCACCCTTGGTTGGCTGCTTGGAAAAGTCATGAAAGTTGTAATTCCTGGAGTTCATCCATGTGTGTCAGTACCTTAGGTGGGCTCATTATGTAAATGAAAAATGTATGTTTGGGCACTGAAAGCATTTACTAAAAGTGGAAAGATGGCATTTAAGGACAAAAATGTGTTTGAAAGAATCATGTTTAGGTGAAATAGGGCAAAGGTTTCATTTCATAGAAAAATGTGTGCATTTTCATAATCCAACAAGCTAATGTTTGCTGAAGATTTAATCCATTTCTAAAATATATATCATTAGTAGATAATTGAATGATAATTAATAATGTTGCCTGAAACCCTAATCTGTGTGGTTAGTCTTTCTGACACATAAGTGATAGCGGTGCTGCATGGGCCTGGCAGATCTGTCTAGCTCCGGTACTCTTTACACAGCCTGAGATTGTTAATTCGGTATTTTTATTTTTTCATCCTGCCCCATTCAAGGAGATTCTCACTGATAAGATGTAATGGTGAATCTACTTGGAATGGGCAGGATGGAAAAACTATAGGAAATGAAATGCAGAATTAAAGCTTGATGGTAAGTTAAATGATTAGCCGTGTAAAATTTAATTTCAAGATCTACCCATTTCACTTATGGCTTCTTAGACAATTGTTGGGAACTCCAAAAGGAAAATTAACAGTTTTGCCACTATGTGTTTTTAAAATATCTGAGGGCAGGTGAAACCGTAATAACTACGGGGTGAGGTTTAACTGGCATCGCATGCGATTGCAAAGATATTTCTTGCGTGCTGAATTAAAAATACACTGTAACATGCACCATTTGACCCCACACTGAAAAACGTCTTGGGGAGGAAAAAGGGAAAAACACTCCAAAACACCCCTAAGTCGAGCTCACTAAGTTTGCTCTCTTGCATTTTAAAATTCAGGGCAAGTCTTACACCCCAACACTTTCAGAGACCCTGACCACCATCCGACACATCCGCAAGACCACAGCTGGAGGAAGATCCTTCTCCCACCTCGCTGCAAAGACCTGAAACTCCCTGCCTCTTCATCTCAGGCAATCATTATCGCTGCGGCAATTCAGGAAGGACCTCAAGACCTGGCTGTTTGACTAAACTGCAGATATACCCTCCCCCTCCCCCACCCCCAACTCATTGCCTAGAGACCCTCACGGGTGAGTAGCCGCGCTTTATAAGAAACCTAATTGATTGAAGCCCCCAGGGTACCTGGCTCAGCACTTGGAGCACATATCAATGCTGACATTGAGCGACGGCTCCTGCAGCAATTGGACACCATTATAGTCACTCTACAGTGTATTTTAGATTTTTGGTGCACTTTACAGAACTTTGGGTGCTCTTGGCAGCAATAATTATTTGAATAATACTGCTCCTGTAAACTTTACAGTGCTTTGTGTGTACATTTTACTCACATTAGTCATGCTACAGCACATTGTGAATATGGGCCATTTCACTACCAGAACACTCTTCCCCTCATTGCTGAGGAAAAGTGTTCTTCTGATCGGCATAATTTGTACCGAGACTCTATTGTTTTTTTCATTGCCATCTAGTATCAAACACTTCCACACGACCCACCTGGTCGTTTCTGCTGATGCCTGGGAAAATTCTAACTGACACAACAAAAACCATCTTGCAGCCTGCATTTCTGCCCAGGAACTGTCGCACACCCACCCCCCCTGTTCTTTGCAGTTCAACAGAAAGCCATGAGACACTCAAGCCCTGGGTAAATGATTTGTTTTCCATCTCCTGCTCCCAGCCTGGTAAACATCCTTGACACCGTGATCAGGTTATCTGGACAATGGTCTGTCTGCTGGGCCTTGATCAGGGTGATTAAACAATGACTTGAAAGACCAGCTTTGATCATACTGAGTGAATGATTTGTGTACCAAGCCTTGACCAGGTCACCATCTACAAACATCGTCTGGATCTGGTTATCAACTGCAAACGGATGTATGTCGTTACAACGCACACTTTTACAACGCATGCACTTACAACGCATTTTTTACAACGCACAATCCATTACAACGCATGACATTACAACGCAGGACACTACAACGCATTTTTAAAAACTACCTTTACAACGCATTTCCATTACAACGCATACTACCTTTACAACGCATACCATTACAACGCATAATATTAAATTGCATTTAAGGTAAGTATTAGATAGTATAGGGGTAAAAATTACTATTCTAACTTCAGGGGGTGCAACAGTAGGGTAAGTGTTGGATAGTATAGGGTTAAAAATTACTATTCTAACTCCAGGGGGTGCAACAGTAGGGTAAATGTTGGATAGTATAGGGGTAAAAATTACTATTCTAACTCCAGGGGGTGCAACAGTAGGGTAAGTGTTGGATAGTATAGGGGTAAAAATTACTATTCTAACTCCAGGGGGTGCAACAGTAGGGTAAATGTTGGATAGTATAGGGGTAAAAATTACTATTTTAACTCCAGGGGGTGCAACAGTAGGGTAAGTGTTGGATAGTATAGGGGTAAAAATTACTATTCTAACTCCAGGGGGTGCAACAGTAGGGTAAGTGTTGGATAGTATGGGGGTAAAAATTACTATTCTAACTCCAGGGGGTGCAACAGTAGGGTAAGTGTTGGATAGTATAGGGGTAAAAATTACTATATTATGCGTTGTAATGGTATGCGTTGTAATGGTAGTATGCGTTGTAATGGAATGCGTTGTAAGAGTAGTTTTTAAAAATGCGTTGTAGTGTCATGCGTTGTAATGTCATGCGTTGTAATGGATTGTGCGTTGTAAAAAATGCGTTGTAAGTGTAGTGCGTTGTAAAAGTTGCGTTGTAAAGGTTGTTCCCCACTGCAAACACTGCCCTGATTGAACAATGGACTAACAACCAAAAGACTGGAATGAAAAAGTATAAAAGGCTTGTAAGCTACGAAGTAAAGCAGCAGCCTCCTGCGTTCTGTCTCTGGCTAGCTTGGGACTCTGTTCCATAGCCCGGGCTATTAGAATAAATCTGGGTTCCTCCTGCAGACGAAGGCTCCTGTGTCTCCTTTCACTACGTATGGAGGGTATGGAAGACTTGGGCGGTTCCCCCACCGCCGAGACCCATTAAGTGGGTTATTCCGGTTCTTCATTGCCTTGCGCAGTTCTGTCACCTAACCTCCCTCTTCCTGTGGCCCTGCGTGGCTGGGTGCTGGGGCTGTTTCCCTGGAGATTTTTTTGCTGTTCAGATCCCCACTTCATGTTTGGTCAGTATCCTGCTAGCTATGCAATTGCTATATGATAGTTTTGGATTTGCTTCTACGGTTCCAGCGCACAGCACTGTTGGAGTTCCATTGTGCAGGAATCAACAGCCCTTGTGGATTAACATGGAAGTGCCCAGATAGAAGATTGAAAAGGAGAAGGGATTGGGGTGGGTAGAAGGCCTTTTTGATGCAATACTGTTTGACAACTTTGTGTGATCTCCGCTAGATGTTGTACTCAGGAATGAGCTGGATAAGTTTTGCTTCATTCCCAACCTTTCTGCTCCACAAGGGACCTCTGTTAACGAGGCCATTAACCAGGCCCTGTGTTCTGTCAAATAGGTTTGTCTTGCCCAGGCTACCATCATGCTACAGCCTTTGGATTCAGGGCCTCGATTGACTGACTGCTACAAATAGTGAATCAGCTTTCAGGTTATTATCAGTCCACCCAGATGATATCACCTGTTCCAGTTTGGGTGGTTGTACTAATTTTACAAATGCCTTCGGTATCAGTTCAACTCATTCTCGAAGTGGGTTTTCAAAAAAGCGATAGGCTCACCATGAGTCTTGTACTACCGCGCTGATTTTCTATTACTTGGTCCGGCAGCATAAGGACATTGTGTGGAATCACTGGAGGACATCGCCGACTTCGTCAGCCCGCATGCCCTCCCCTCCGCTGACTACATCCTCCTGGGGGACCTCAATTTCCACCTGGAGAACAACAACGACCGCAACACCAGCACCCTGCTCGACAACCTCGCCAATCTTGGACTCAAGCAAATGGTGTCCACCCCCACCCACCTCGCCGGACACACACTCGACGCAGTCTTCTCTTCCAGCACAGACATCGCCTTCAGCCACGCCACAGAGCTTCAATGGACGGACCACAGCTGCGTCCACTTCACCTTCAAGAGAACGACGACCCACCACCACCAGCAACAGGCCGCCCGCAGAAGCTGGAACAAGATCACAGCAGACCAGCTCGCCACCTCCCTGAGCCAGCACCCTCCTGCCAGCTCAGCGAACCCCAGCCAGGCCGCCGACAACCTCACAAAGTGGATCAGCAACTGCGCGGATGAACTCGCCCCTCTGAGGACCCCGCCCAGCAGACCCGGCAGCAAGAAAACCCCGTGGTTCACCGACGAACTCAAGAGCTCCAAGAAGAACTGCCGAGCCCTCGAGAAAGTCTGGAGAAGGGAACCTACACCGGACAACAGGACCTCCTTCAAGATTGCCACCCGGAAGCACCACCAGCTGATCCGCGCCGCCAAGAAAACAGCATTCAAGGACCGGTTGGACAACAACGCACACAACTGCAAGGAACTCTTCAACATCGTGAAAGAGCTTTCCAAACCCAGCACAGGAAACAACGACATCACCCCATCGCAAGACCTCTGTAACTCCCTCGCTTCATACTTCCACAACAAGATCGCGGACATACACAACAGCTTCAACAACCAACCAACGCACACCATGACCGAACAACCACCCCCCACCACCACCCTCCACGCCTGGACCCCGATCAGCACCGAAGACACCATCCGCACGATGAACTCCATCCACTCCGGATCACCGACCGACCCCTGCCCTCACCACGTCTTCAATAAGGCCGACGCTGTCATCGCACCCCACCTGCGAGACATCATCAACACATCCTTCGACACCGCCACCTTCCCTGAGAGCTGGAAACATGCCGAACTCACCGCTCTGCTCAAGAAACCAACAGCGGACCCCACCGAACTCAAGAACTACCGCCCCATCTCGCTCCTCCCGTTCCCTGCGAAAGTCATCGAGAAGACCGTCAACAAGCAGATGGCCGCCTTCCTCGAGACGAACGGATCCCTCGACCCCTCACAGTCCGGCTTCCGAGCCAATCACAGCACCGAGACCGCCCTCATCGCCGCCACCGATGACATCCGAGCCCTGATGGACAATGGAGAAACAGCGGCCCTCATCCTCCTAGACCTCTCCGCGGCATTCGACACGGTCTGCCACCGCACCCTAGTACAGCGCCTCAGCAACATCGGAATCCAGGACAAGGCGCTGGAATGGATCATCTCCTTCCTCGACGGAAGAACACAGAGAGTCCGCCTACCACCGTACAAGTCAGAGGCCTCCGAAGTCATCTGCGGCGTCCCTCAAGGATCATCTCTGAGCCCCACCCTCTTCAACGTCTACATGAGCCCCCTCGCGGCCATCGTACGCAAACACAACCTCAGCATAATCTCCTACGCCGACGACACCCAGCTGATCCTCTCCCTGACCAACGACCCCGCCTCCGCCAGAGCCAACCTGCATGAAGGGATGAAAGAGGTAGCCGAGTGGATGGCGACCAGCCGCCTGAAACTGAACTCTGACAAGACGGAGGTCCTCATCCTGGGCTCTTCACCCTCCGCCTGGGACGACTCCTGGTGGCCTCCCGCCCTGGGCGCCGCACCCAAACCGACAGACCATGCACGCAACCTGGGCTTCATCCTGGACTCCTCCCTCTCCATGACCAGGCAAGTCAACAACGTCTCCTCGGCGTGCTTCAACATCCTACGCATGCTACGGAAGATCTTCTGGTGGATCCCCACCGAGACCAGGAAGACCGTCACCCAGGCCCTCGTCACCAGCCGACTGGACTACGGCAACGCCCTCTACGCCGGTACCACCGCCAAGATCCAGAAGAGACTCCAGCGGATCCAGAATGCCTCAGCCAGACTCATCCTCGACATCCCACGAACCAGCCACATCACCGGACACCTGAGAGACCTTCACTGGCTCCCCGTCAACAAAAGAATCACCTTCCGCCTCCTCACCCACGCACACAAAGCCCTACACGACCAAGGCCCGAGCTACCTCAACAGCCGGATCAACTTCTACGCTCCCAAACGCCACCTCCGATCAGCCAACCACGCCCTCGCCGCCGTCCCCCGCATCCGAAGAGCGACTACAGGAGGAAGGTCCTTCTCCTACCTGGCCGCCAAGACCTGGAACTCCCTCCCGACCGACCTGCGCCTGACCCAAGACCACCTCTCCTTCAGGAAGAAGCTGAAGACCTGGCTGTTCGAGCAGTAGCGGCACCCCCCCCCCCAGCGCCTTGAGACCCTACGGGTATGTAGCGCGCTCTATAAGTGTCATTGATTGATTGATTGATTGGTGGTACCTACGCAGCACCAGGAGGGACAACTGTGCGGAGGCACACCACCCTCGACGAATGTATGACTACAGGGGGTCGCACTCTTCCCTCGTACCATTTCTAGTGGTACACTAAGTAAAACTCGATCCTATTAGGAGTGTGATTACAGACCCCACCATACTTACAAGTAACAGGTGGAGTAATCAGATATACAACTTGTAAATAAATAGAAAGGGATTTAGTACAGTGATCCAACAGTCCTGACAAAAGTCGGGAGAGACACGCAATCCGGCAGAAACATGTCGAACTTTACGCAGAGCGGAGGGGTGATGCGTGCTTAATACACTTACCTCACCAACATCCTTTGGTAGGGAGATACCTTTTAACCCTAACAAGGGGATCAAGGAATACAATTATTATGAGGCAATCCCTTAGTTAGTGTTAGACTTTCTATCTGCACTTATCATTTTCTGGATCTTTTTCCTTTTCTGTGTGTTTGTATTGTCTTCCCTACCCTATTGCTCCACCTCTAGCGTTGGTCTACGCAGAGGTGTCGCATCAGCCCTATGATGAAGCATGCCACAATTTGTTTTGGGTGAGGTCAGTTTTTACAATGCATTGCACTTTGCTATGACGGAGCAGGTAAAACAAAATTTTGTATACATCCTCTAATTTGCATGAAATTAATTACGTAATCATTCTAAAATTAACTCGTACTAACTGGTTTGAAGTGAAATATTACTGACCAACATTTACACCTTGATAAACACAAGATACACGTGGGACTAAAATGCTAATTGCATGGCAGACCAACTAATTAATTAACTATGGTACGCAAACTAACCTTAGATTGTGGTGAAATAGAAAAATTGCATGATTTATGTTGCTTTTGTGATGGTTTGTGCTTCCAGTACTACATAATGGTGAGTATTATTGCTTTAAATGTTGCTACGCTGCCATCACGAAGTCGTATTACACACAGCCCCTCCTGAAGTGTTCCCTGAAGTGCCCCTTGTTCCTCGACCTGCCAGTACCGCATATCTGCGACGGCCAGAGCCCCTACCGAGCCCGGACGTTCCCGCATCTGGTGTTGTCACACCCACAGTCTCGTGGCAGGCCCTTCGGTCTTCCCCAATTATCTAAGGCACTTACATACAGGCATGCTAATATAATGTCCTGAAGATGATCCACGCATTGCTCACTTAGATCGAAACGCCGTCAACACCTTAAAACGCCTCATGCACTAAATGTGATGTCATTATTAACTGTGTAGAGACGTTGCTTGCAATTTGTTTCTTAAAATTCATACTACTTGTCAAAACAAACCATAAGCGTTGCCTGAGCCTCGCTTAAATGTTCTCCCTATTTTATGTTTGCGTAGTAGGATGCAGGCTTGTGTCCCACTTTTCAGTATTTGTGTTTGTTTATATCCCAAAAACATGCTGATAAATTAAATATTAAACCTCTGTCCGGCTGGATAAGTTAAATACAGCACTGATTGGGTCTGTATTCATTTGTTACTTCCTATCCCTACCTCCCTAGGGACCATTGTAGCACTAAATAAATTGATTTCTTGGTAGCAGATTGATGGTTTTATTGCATTGGTTTGGTGATTATCGATTTATGTTTAACACTTTATGTTGAGTATTGTCTCCGTTGCATGTAGTCGCAAATTTGAAGCTTCCCGGAAGTAGGGAGTTGGTTGCCCTGTATGCAGGCAGGGGAAAATGTGCGGCAAGAGAAGTCGCACAGTGCATTGTCTGATTTCAAAGTGGTAACATCGTCGTGTGTTATCTTTAGGGACAATTTCCGTATGAATGTGTGTGCGTGAAATAGCATTAGGTTTTCTTGTGAAGCTCTGGCCTTAATTCTCAGGAGCATTGTAGTCTCCACATGTGTTTTATCCCCTGAGAAACAGTTTGCCTTTTGTTTGTTAGAAGGGTGAGGTAGAGGGAAGTGCTACTTTATCGGCGTAACGGAAAAATACTGTGGTAGGGTAGAGGTAAGCGCTGCCTACTAGAAATACTGAATTCTTGTATAAATTAACAAACTATCTCTTTGGATTAGCGAAATAGGCAATGGAAATGTTTTATGCTGTTACTAACGGATTTTGATTAAAGAAAACGGAAAGAAAAGTTTTGCCAGAACTTTTGTAAAGGAGGGGTCAGCAAGAGTAGGAGCAGCGGGAACGGCTGATGTCAGAAAGACCGCGCTGGGATTGGTCAGCTGTAGAAAGATGGAGCTTTCATTGATTGGTGCGTTAGAGTGAGACGCGCTGGAAGTGGAGAATTACCAGAGTGACGTAGACGCCCAGGATTGGTGCGTTTGTGTGAGTCACGCTGGGATTGGAGGGTTTCAGAAGTGACGTAGACGCACAGGATTGGTGCGTTTGTGTGAGTCGCGCTGGGATTGGACAGAATACGGAGAAGCCATGAAGGAAGTGATTGCAAAGCTTAGTTGATTAAGAACTTTTGAAAAAATAAAAATGATGTACTACGATCCACCTGAGAAAGAGAAAAAATCATGGTTTGGGAAAATTAAAGACCTATTTAAGAAAGATAAGCCAATTGTGACTAGGGAAGGACATATACTTCCTCCACCGAAATCGCCTGCATCTTTTATGGTAGCGAAATTTGGTTATCATATATGTATCCGGTTAGAGAATTGGACAAAGTATACCAAAGATGTTGGAGTACTAACATTTCCAGAAAATGGTTCGTTTAGTTTGGCAGTATTATGAAATTTAAGAGACAGGATGATGAGGTTAGAACCAAAACCAAGACCTACCCAATTCGAGGCTTTGACTGAATGGGAAGAAGAGATGTATGAAAGGGAAAGGCATCGGAGTGGAAGAAGGTATTATTACATGCTTGCTAGACATTGTGGTCAAGAAAGTCATGATGACAGAATGAGAAGATGGCGTAATGCAAATATGACTGATGGTATGTTTCCTCTGAGAAATGCTGAAGAGATGAGTGGCAGGAAATGTACAGAAAAGAGAAATAACACAAGGTCAGAAGGTTACAGATATGGAGTGAGTGAATCAGAAGATGAAGTGCTGGAAGACATGTTTTATAAAAACCCACCCCCATATCAACTGAATTCCACGTTAATGAAGCCGAGTGCACCGCCAAAAGAGACTGTAGTGAAAAAAAATTTTGTGCAAATGCCACATAATTTGGGAAAAATGTATCCATTTAAAGATTCTGAAATGTCACAACCCGTTAGAACTGGAAATGAAAATTCAGCAGAGTTCGCTAGAACTACACTGGAATTAACTGAGAAAATTAGAGAATTAACTAGGAATATGGAAGCAGTGACAGTACCTGTAACTATAGGACTGGTGATACCTGTCCTTGATAAGCAAAAGGATAGGGAGCATTGTTTAACAGTCCCATAAAATTGCGCTATGCAGAAGGAAAAAGAAAGGAGTGGTTCCAGAGAAAATGAATGGAAAGTTATGGCAGGAACATCAGGATTAAGCACCCCTAAAAATGTAACTGTAAATCAAAGTCCAGCGAGTAAGACACCTATGACAACAGAATCAGCAACTGAAACCCCAGAGAGAATAATAGATAAAATAAGAACCAAGACAACCCCTGTACGACCCACATCGGAAGAATTAAGTGATTGGTTAAGAAGTTTACAGAGAAAGGATACAGAACCACAACCTTTAGATGTAGCAAAATTAAAGGTAACATTAGAAGAGTTCATCGTAGGAACCATTCCAACTGAAAAATTAAATGCATATCAGGATGAGGAGCTAATGTTCCTCTGCAAAAGTATAACTTGGAGAGCAAGGACTTTGCATGAAAAAAGAGACAGCGTGTGAATTGGGAATCGATTTTGAGAAAATATGATCATTACAAAAGCCATATAGGGTAGATTGTTCTGAAACGGAAATTGAAAATTCGAACATCACAGGGAGGTTGATCCAAATTAAAGAACTGATTGCATTGCTAAGGAAATGGGGTGATGTGGATCGATGGAAAAGTAGATGGTTCAGAAAGAGAGAGGAAACTACAGCTAAGTCCTTCTCAGCATTCCCAGTGAGAGAAAAAGAACCAGTGGTAACCGAATGTCCCATGAGAGAAATTCCTGGAGGAGGATATGTGCATGTTCCATGGACTAGACAGGATATTTTGTCATTTACCAATGATTTCCCAAAGTTAAGAGAAAAACCAGTTGAATGGTATCGACAGGTAGAAAGGTTTGTCAAACTTTCAAAGGTATTGTGGATAGATCTGAATGGTCTTTTTGATATAATTGTACCTGCAGATTTATGGGCAGAATGTAAAATTACAATAGATTGGCCAACGCAAGAGTATCCTAGGGATCCTAAGACGGGAGCCCCTGATCCGGAAGTAATGAAAAAATATGATCAGGTAATTACCTTTTTGAAAAATAAGCAATACAGTGGAGATAAGAAATTAAGCTAAAAGGATATGAGTCATTTTGTGTACAGATTTGTTTATGGTTTAAAGCCTGAGGTTAGTGAAATGATTAAACAGCAACGACATGCAAAATATTTTAGCGATGAAATTGAAGCTAAACAGCTTAAGCTAAAAGAAAAGGCGATGTGGGCACAGGTTAAGGTAGCTGAGTGACAAGAAGCCCAGTTGATCAAGCAAGCTAATGGTATGGGCCAAGCAAAACAAAAACCTAATATTGGAAAAGGAAAAGGACAGATCAGCATAGAGGAAGCTAAAAAGAAATGGCCATGTCATAATAGCGGAAAATTAGGGCATTGGAAATCCGAGTGTAAATTGCCACCGAGAGTTAATGGTGATAATTCATCATTGAATCCACAGGTGCAGAATAAGGTGAGTTGCCAACCGCTGCGACAGCAGCAGGTTGTTACCCAACAGTGTCAGGTGCTAAAGCCACCCTTTCCACAGCACGTAAATCCTCAGAGATACAGTAATGAGACAGGATTCTACACCGAAGAAAAGGTAACAAAGCTATCGCGCCCTAGTGCTGTTTCGCATTATTAGCTGCAACGCGATGAGAGTGAGTCAGAAGAGAGTTATTGATGGTGCCTAGGAGAGGAAGAGGAGTGCGTACTTGGCGCAACTCTAGAGGTAGACCAGACAGGACCCTTTGTGGATGGAAAGGGGAATGATGCAAACATTACTTTCATAGTGGATACTGGTGCTACTTGTTCAACTGTTAGATCGGGTGAAGTGAAAAATCTTCCTTTCACGGGTGAAACTATCCAAGTAGTTGGGGTCTCAAATAGACAGATAAAAGCTTATCTTACTGATCCTGTAAAAGTTAAAATAGGGAAATTCACTGACATGCATCAATTTGTCTTGTGTGACACTAGTCCTGTAAATCTGTTGGGGAGAGATTTGTTGTGCAAAATGAATTGCACCATTTTTTGTACCCCTGATGGTATAGCTTTTGAAACTCCTGATGAAGACGTACTGTATAGAATGACAATGGCAAACTTAGAACCTGAAATCACTGAGGCATTTGTTGTATTTGATCTGGAAGGATTGCCTCAAGAGTTGAAGAAAACAGTGAAAACCGAAGTATGCGATTTCACAGGAGAGGATGTTGGATTAATGAAAAGAGTAGATCCTGTGAAAATTACCCGAATATTCCTCAGTATAAATTAACACCAGAGATAATTGCAGGAGTAACGCCTGTAATAGACAAAATGAGTGATCAAGGAATTCTGAGAGAGATAATGAGTAGTCCATGTAACTCCCCGAACATGGGTTTGAAAAAGCCAAATGGGACCTTTCGGATAGTACAGGATTTAAGAGAAGTAAAAAAAATTGTTGTTCCTTGCTGTCTCATCGTGCCAAACCCTTCAGTAATTCTATATCAGATTCCCCATGATGCAGAATGGTACACAGTCATTGACTTGTGTCATGCTTTCTTTTCAATCCCATTGCACCCTGATAGCCAACAAATGTTTGCGTTCCGGATCGGTGAGCGTATTTTGGCATGGTGCCGTATCCCTCAAGGGTATACAGAAAGTCCATCAATATTTAATCAGATTCTAAAGAAGTCACTGGAAGATATAAAAATGCCCGAAAGATCAGTGCTTGCGCAATACATCGGTGACCTATTGGTGGCATCGAAGACGCGAGAGGCATGCGTGGTGGACACAGTTGCACTGTTAAATCATTTGGCCGATGGAGGACTTAAAGTATCCCCATCAAAATTACAGTTTTGTCAGAAAGAAGTACAATACTTAGGTCATAAGATTGAAAAGGGCCTCAGAAAGGTGACTGTGGACAGAATTAAAATAATAAAAAGAATGAGAGCACCAATGACACAGAGAGAAGTCAGAATGTTTCCTGGGATGGTAGGATACTGTCAACAGTGGATCAGCAGCTTCTCGCTGATTGCAAAACCACTAGTACGCCTAACAAAAAGTGATGTGAAAGATCCCCTTGAGCTGAATAAAGAAGAGATGAAAGCTTTTAAACAATTGACAGACAGTTTGTGTGTAGCACCAGCTCTTGGAATGTCTGATTACGAAAAAGTATTTGAGCTTTATTGCAGTGAGAGAGATGGATGTGCTCTTTCCGTATTGGTGCAGAGACATGGAAGATTGAGACGACCGATTGCGTATTTCTCAGCTGTATTGGATCTGGTGGCTGTAGCATTGCCTGGTTGTTTGAAATCTGTGGCAGCCACGTGTAAAGGCTTGGAACAAAGTGCAGGAATTGTGATGGGATATCCTGTAAGAGTGTTTGTGCCCCATGATGTGGCAATCCTTTTGACAGGGAGTAAAACACAGTTCATGACGCATAGTCGTCTAACCAAATATGAAAAGGTGATTTTGGGTGCTACAAATGTGAGTCTTTTGTAAGATGTACTAATGTGAACCCATTGACATTACTACCTGATGCTGTGAATGTGGAAGTGAAAGAAGATGTTGATCATGATTGCTTGGAAGTGCTCGATTTTTGCACCAAACCGCGTCCGGAAATAAAAGATGTGCCTCTGAAAGAGAGTGACTATGTGATGTTTGTGGATGGGTCATGCCTAAGAACTGGAGAAGGGATTTTGAGTGCTGCCTATGCTGTGTGTACTGTAGCGACTGTGTTGGAAGCATCTTGTTTGAGAGGAGTACGATCTGCTCAAGTTGCTGAGTTGTTTGCACTGATTAGAGCATGCAAGTTGAGAAAGAATCTGCGAGTCACTGTGGTTACTGACAGTCAGTATGGGTTTGGAGTGGTGCATGACTTTGGGCAGATCTGGTCCCAAAGAGGTTTCTTGACGTCGAGTGGAACTCCAATCAGGAATGCAGAAATGGTTGGAAAATTACTTGAGGCGATACAGCTGCCTAAACAGATCGCTGTTATAAAATGTGCCGCACATAGAAAGGGATCTGACTATGTGTCAGCCGGCAATGAGTTTGCCAATCGCCTAGCACAGTATTGTGCACGAAACCAAACTTCATTAAACTGTAATAGGGAGAAGGAAATGGTGTCATGTCCCTTGCTTTTTACTAACACTGTAAGTACATGGGATGAAGTGAGACAGTTACAGGAAGAGGCAGGGGAAGAGGAGAAGAAACAGTGGTTAAAATCAGGATGTGCACCATGAGAGGCAGACAGAGTTTGGGTTTACCGCGATGGAAGACCAGTAATGCCTAATAACATGATCTCTACCATGGCACGGATGTACCATGGGCAGGCTCACATAGGTAGGGATGCCATGATTAGACTTTTTAAACAGACCTGGTATAATGCAAATTTTTGGCTTATAGCTGAGAGCCTTTGTCAGAGATGCCTTATATGCCAGCAATATAATCCCGGAAGGAAAACTGTGGTGAGCTTGGGAACCATAGGACGGGAGGGAGGTCCTTTCACTCAAATGCAGCTTGATTTCATTGAAATGCCCTCATGTTACAGGCTAAGATATGTACTGGTGATTGTCTGTCTGTTTTCACGTTGGGTTGAGGCTTACCCGACCAGAAGGAATGATGGAGTTACTGTAGCAAAATTCCTACTGAGAGAGTTCATTCCTAGCTTTGGTTTCCCAGTAACGATTAAAACAGATAGAGGAACACATTTCCAGAATGAAATTATAAAATTGATTTGTGAAGCATTGAATGTACAACAGAAACTGTATTGTGCCTACCGACCAGAGGCTTCTGGAGTGGTGAAGCAGATAAATGGCACCATAAAGAACATATTGGGATAAATGTGTTTGGCCACAGGTCTAAAATGGCCAGATGTCTTGCCTCTTGTCCTCATGACAATTAGGTCAATTCGTGATAGGAACACTGGTCTGAGTCCCCATGAAATTATCATGGGCAGAGCAATGAGACAGGTTTTCATTCCTGTCAACAAACTATTGCCTATATCTGATGGCTTTGTCTTGGATTATTGCAAAGGATTGGCTGATATGGTACATTCTGTGTTTCATCAGGTTGGACCAGATGCGACCACTCTTGAAAAGAAGCCAGCTCATGACTTAAGTCCTGGAGATTAGGTACGCACCAAAGTACACAGAAGGAGAAATTGTCTGGTTCCACGCTGGGGAAGACCACAACAAGTGATTCTGACAACCACGACTGCTGTGAAGTGTGCAGGAGTGAAGAACTGGATTCATGCCAGTCACACTCTTCGAGTCCCCAATCCGGAAGATCAATCTGAGGAGGAACAACAAGACACATCAGAGACCAGTTCTGAATCAGAATCAGAAGAAACGAGAATAAGACAAACCCCAGAAGCAGGAGAAACGAGTTTAAGTCAAATTGTTGGGCAAGAAAATATACCACTGAGATGGTGACTTGAAATTTCTGATACCAGTTCTGAATCGGAGACAGAACCAGTGGGAATACAGGAAAGAATAAATGAGAATACTGGAAAAACTGAACAAGTAATCTTTGGAAAGGAAGTCCCAAGTACAAGCACAAGAGAAATTCCGCCCGAAATCATAGAAATAGAAGGTGAGGAATTAGATACAGAGAGTGAGGGTGAGGTAATTGCGGAAGACCCCCGAGGAGGTGTGGGGACACAACACATCGAGGTAGAAAAAGGGACAGTTAGTCAGCAGGAAGATTGCATGGAAAAAACACGAGGAGCGATAGATGCAGACAGCGAACCTGAAGTCTTAAGGATAAAATCCAAAGAAAGTAAAATCCAGACAGATACAGAATCTGAAGAAAGTGAAGAGGAAAGCAAAAGTGGAAGAACTTTGAGGAAAAGAGCTTGGAAAAAAGAGAGAGAAGAGAAAGGAGCAAAATTAAAAAGGCAGTTAAAAGAAGATATGTGGCCCAACAAAATCAAAAGATTGAGATACCAATTAACCAGAATAAAATCTGCCAATGCTGAACAAGTGAATGAAGTGTCTAGTCAAGAAAAACAAGAAGACACTGACCAGAAACATTTGCAAAGAGCAAAGAGGATAAAGAAACCGAACCAGAAGTACAAGTCACCGGAATGGATATATGTGGCACTTCCTGATACACAAGAGGAAGCTGATAGTCAAGATGGTCTAAGAGTGACTGTGCAGAAAGTGGTTGAAGAAGAAGATTCGGAAATCCTGAGAGTTATCTTGTCTGACACCAGAGAAGAAATGGATGATCAGGAAGCTCTGAATAAAGGCTGTGAACCTAAAGGTGAAGACGATTCATACATAGAGTGAAATGACAATGGAAATCACCAGGGATTAAAACCTGGACAAGACACGTGACCAGAAAGGAACCACGTAGGCAACCAGAGCCTTAGGTTTAGACAAAGGTAAATTGTTGAAGAAAAGAGGCTAAGTTAAAAGACACTGATCATTACCGATATGGCAAACAGAGAAAATAGAAATCCCTCATGTGGGTTTCTCCGAACATGGTGTAAAATGTGTTTTTGTTGTACAGGATTACTAATGCTTATCTGGATCATATTAGCGATAACAATTTCATTTAGAGTAACATTTGAAGATATAGAAGAACACAGAACTTATAAGAAAAAGGTTGATGAAAGTCATGTTACAAAACTGGTAGATAGAACATAACTTCACAAAGATAAGTCCATAAATGATTTTTCTAACAATGTTTTTTCAAAGTTGTTGTACGATTATGTAAAAACCATGGAGGTTAGAGACTGCTACATTTGCATGTGATGCAGCATGGAATTTTAAATCCTCCCTTCGTCACAGATCAAATATTACACTAGCACATTCACTCAATACATTCATTGGTGGGGCCCATAACACCAACACTCACACTTCATTGATCCGTTCTCATGGGAGAGATAGATTATCCAAACGCTGACATGAAAGGAATATCTTTCAATTAAAAGAGCCTAATTTACCTGAACATAGATTAAATACTTTTATTAAACTCAGAACCTTGAGATATTCCCCTCATTTAGTCGACAGATCAGTTAGTTGATTTTGGATATTTGGTGACTCAATTCTTTAACCTACATTTAATCTTATTCTAATTTCTCTAAATAAATCACCCGACACATTTGTTTGTTAGAATAATAATTTTGTTTATCTAATCAATTTCTATTTCAATAAATCATAAACCAAATCACCGAACATCATATTTACCTAATCTGGCTATTAGTCGTCCTTTAAGTCAATCAAGTCGTGGAAAAGTCTTTAATTCATCAAAGTCAGGCAGCAATTCAGTCTTTCAAAGATTCAGGATAACAGCTGTCCAGCAGTGTCACCAATGAAAGTTCGCTCAAAAGAAGGATTTTCTATTCGCTTTGTCTACCCACTTTTATAATGAAACTAACATCAAAATGTATCAAAAATCTGTTTTAGGAAGTCCTGATTGGCTGGTTTGGGGTCATTTGGTAAAGTTCTCACATAGTCCGTTAGGTTAAGTCATCACACTTGCTGGTTCCGGTTTTAAAGACAGTCCTTTGTTTCGTGATTTTGGCAAAGCTCCCAGGGTGTCCTTGATGGGTACATCTTGCCTGGGGTCAGGACGAGGCCACTGTTGCTGGCGGTGGCGCAGGCGCCCTTCACCCGAAACCTCGTGAAACGATAGTAGTCACGTCGTGTGTCTCAGTCAGCCATCTTTTCTTAGGCCCAAATGGTCAACTTAAGTAAAACAAACACAAAACATAATTAAAACATTCAAATGGCTAAATAAATGTTAAACCCTCCCTAATTCCCCTATGTGTAAGTAATTATCTAGCATGATAGCAACATTTAAAGTGTTTATATTCACCCAGTGATGTCATCTGGTGCAACTTACAATTACGTCACAAAAGCAACATATATCATGCAATATTCTAATTTTCTACCATTAGTATGCGTACATATATTAGTATACAGTTAGTTTAGCCATGCAAATGCAAATCCCTCGTGTAATTCTTTTGTTAATATAATTGGTGAGTTATCACTTCAAACAGATTAATAATATTACAATTAATAGATTATTCGGATTAATATAGACATGCAGAAATGGGGGGGTATACAACATTTTGTAATACCCGCTCCAGCACATGCAGTTACCTGCATCAGTATCAGAAGGTGTCACTTATCATCACCTTCCTTTGACATATGGGATAACTTGTAGTGTCTTAGCTAGTTTGTTTTATAAAACAGGAAAATTAGAATACTATTACACTGATGTAGATAATATTTTCTCACAGATTCCTGTAGTTCCTGAACTAAACAAGGTGATTCCTGGTAGAACATTGGGTGAATTTTTACTGGAAACAAGAGAATTAACTTTAGAAGAAGTGTTTAAGAATAACCTTACTTGTAGTTTTAGAAAAGAAGGGAAAAGTTTAGAGGAGAGGAGAGTTAAGATGCAAAGGAAGGCGTCTGGGGAAAAGATGGAAACGACATTTTGGGATGTGGGAAAGGAAAATCATTTAAAGGGAGAAACAAATCCAGCAATGGCTTTAGATTGGCTCCAGAAAGGGAAATTGTACATCAGTAGAGATGATAATGTATATGATAATTATTTTGTAGGTGCAAGTGAATGCCATGACTTATATAAAATCATGGGAGGATGGGGATTTAAAGGAGGAAATGATCCGATATTCCCTGGAATATATTACATCTGTGGGAACAGAGCTTATCATAGGTTACCGGACCACTGGTACGGGACATGTTACTTAGGTCTGGTTTTCTCAAAAATATTTCATATGGAAAGGGGAGATGATGGTTTGCACGAAATAGGTAGGCAACTAACACGTATAAGGAGGGAAAGCTGGTCAGAAATTATAGGTGATATTTTTGGAGCACTGATACCAGCAGTTGGAATATCTCTGAATGCACATAAAACTAGAAAATTGTCCACAGTTGTGGATCGTTTATCAACTAGCACAGCTGGAGGGTTCTTAATGGTAAATGCCGAAATGGTTGCCATGAGAGCGATGATTATTCAAAATCGACTTGCCCTTGATATTATACTGGCCAAAGAGGGAGGAGTCTCTGGAATGCTGAAGGTACAACATTGCTGTACTTACTTTCCTGACGAAAGTCAGAACTTAAAGAAATACATAAAGAATATAACTGATTTGCATGAAGAAATTGTTCCACTGGAGGTTAAAGGTGTTTGGGAGAAACATGGTAAGAGTTTTTCCACTATTAAGAATTTATTAACAAAATTAGGTAGTTCCTTTGTGGGTAAAATACTGATACCTGTGACCTTTGTGATTATATTAGTGTTAATATTGAGATTAGGATTTGTGCGCATAAAAAGAAGAAAATTACAAAATAAGATAAAAGAGAAAATAAGAAAAGAAAAGAGAAGGAAATAAGAGAAAGAGAGATAGAAGATATAGAATTAGAAGAGTTACAAGAAAACATGTACAAGAAAACAAAAGAGAACGATATGGGAAACACTATGATGTAACCTAACAAATGCAGGGGGACTGAGTAAAACTATTTCCGTAGAAAAATTTCGAAAATTTTGTGATTAGTGGTGATGTTAAAAATTACCAAAAGGGGGATTGATGGAGCAGGTAAAATTTGTATACCTCCTCTAATTTGCATGAAATTAATTACGTAATCATTCTAAAATTAACTCATACTAATTGGTATGAAGTGAAATATTACTAACCATCATTTACACCTTTATAAACACAAGATACACGGGGGACTAAAATGCTAATTGCATGGCAGAACAACTAATTAATTAACTATGGTACGCAAACTAACTTTAGATTGTGGTGAAATAGAAAAATGGCATGATTTATGTTGCTTTTGCGATGGTTTGTGCTTCCAGTACTACAGAATGGTGAGTATTATTGCTTTAAATGTTGCTACAAACTAGATGAATATTAATATACATTGGGATTAGTGTGGGATTAAACATTAGAATCTTCCTTTCTATATTTTAATTATTGTTATGTCTGTTTTTGCTTAAGTTGGCATTCGGGCATACTAAGCCGCAGTACTTAAAATGGAGGTCCTATGAAGCCGCCGTCATGTGAGCGCGCTGATTTCTGCGCAGAATCGGATGGCTCTGGAGATCTCCAAGTGACGGATGTATGACGTTACAACGCATGCTGTTACAACGCATGCTGTTACAACGAAAGTTTTACAACGCGAGTTCATTGACAACGCAGGACATTACAACGCAAGTCTTTACATCGACTTGCACTAGATGGCGTGCTAACATTGAAAAAGTGTAATTTACTATTCCAACTCCAGTCCACGTAACAGTAGGGAAGGTGTTGGGATAGTAAACGACACTATTTTTAATGTTAGCACGCCATCTAGTGCAAGTCGATGTAAAGTCTTGCGTTGTAATGTCCTGCGTTGTCAATGCACTCGCGTTGTAACAGTTTCGTTGTAATGGTAGTGCGTTGTAAAAGTTGCGTTGTAAAGGTTGTTCCCCCCAAGTGACCTCAGCTCTGCGACACCGTGTTCCTTGTCAAGGATGTGAGCGTGGAGGGTTGCCAACTAATGGATGGTGTGAACCACAAAGGGGACAATGCAGAACCTGTACTAAGATGCTTTCTCTTCCTCCAAACATTCCTTTCGGAACTTTCACCTGTGAACCGAATGAATAAGTATAAATTTGCGCTTTGCTATGCCAAGTCTCATGAAGAACCAGTTTACCCTGGGAACCTTTTGAAAGAATTACAAATTGACCCCAGTCTGTCCAATCAGAACATTTCTCTACCCCTAAATTGTTGCATGTTAAACTGAAGTAAGAGGGAAAAAGGGTATAAAATACCCTCACCCGCCAAAGGGGGGTGGTTCATCGGGCTGATCTTTCATGGCGTTGGGTCTGCATTGAGCTGGTGAAGATTTCCATGGTTTACCTTGGGCTTCTTTGATTTTCGGGAATTTATTTCGTCTGATGGTTTGATCATTGCTGTGGGTCAGATAGTTTATCCCGGAGATTGTACCAGAGAATTCGGATAATTCTCTGTTTGTTCAGAGGGTCACCAACGTTTGATATTTGGTAACTATTACATGCATTTTCTAAATCTATGCTTATTTGCCAAAGGTTCGATTTCTCCTTGAAATAAACTGAATTTATGTTATGACCTGTAGTGCCTCAATGCTAATGCAGAAAAATAATTATTAGATAAATAACATTTGAATTAATAAGAAATGAGTTTGTGATTTCTTTAATGGGTTACAGAAATTAATTTAATGTTTCCTAGGCTTTAATTGTGTTTTAGCTGGTTCTAATTCACCATCAACCAGTCCAACTAATTGGTCCATCGACCAAGTGGTGAAGTGCCTTGATGTCAAAGTCAGGATTCTATAGATGCACGTGTATATAATGTATATAATGTAAAGAAATGTAATCTGATAGGTAATAAGGTACCCACATGTCCAGCGCTTTTTCTCCTGTGTCCAGATTCGAATGAGATGAGTGCGTGTTGGTGTTATGGGCCCCACCAATGAATGAGTGTATGGATGTGTTGTTGTGATTACGAATCTGTGACATAGGGAGAATATGTAAATTTGCCCCTTGCACTGCATCAGCTACACATTGTACTTTATCTATTTTTTCTTAAAAATTGTGGCTCTAAAGACCTTACTTCTTTATGTGCGATCAGAACCACTGGTGGTGTCTGTTAAGCTACTGAGCCAGTTTGGGCTGCCACTGGTACAAAAAAAAAATCACAAGAAGGGGATGGGCCTGTAACACAACCCAAACTAGGCCTCAACAACAGTTAAAAAAAAAATGTTTGGGTGAGCAAGTTAGATGAATAGCATTTGGGTAAAAACCACTTTGTCAACTAGAGTGGTTTTGGTGTCTTTATTACACCATCACTGTTCAATTAATTTCGAAAATACACGGTCAACCTTTAAATCATGTCAAGCAAAGAAGAACAATCAATTTGGTAATTAGTCAGAACATCAATAGCAAAAAGCATTTAACAATTGACAGTTACAAAACCAATAAAATGACAACACATGACAATAATAAAAATTACCAGTCCTTAAGTTATGAAAGAAACAATGGCGGCACAGATTATTTACAGTGTTCAAAGCGGCAGCCTGCCACAACAAGCTAGTCAAAACAATACAATCACAACAGGCTAATTGCCCTGTTTGCGCACTGAGTTACTCTGTGGTTCAATGTGAGTTGCGACTAGCTGGATCAGGTCGACACGTTTCGGAACCCTTATTTTCTTTGGGGTTCTCCTCAGGACCAGGACTTGGTCAGGCACTATAACCTATATTAAAATACGGAAATATGGATCAGATTTGTGTCCCAAAAATGTAACACCCCTACCAACCTTATTTTTGCAAGTGGGTATGTTCTTACCATTCATGAATGTAGAAAGAACACGGTGGCGGTTACCAATTAATGGAACTTAAGACCGCGTGAGTAATGAAGTTTTCTACAGAGGGTAGAGAAAAATTAAGAGCATTGATAAGCCTTGAGTCATTCAGCTTATTTAGTGGTGCACTCTATTAAACAGCAGCAGGTGACTTCAAAGGAACTGTACACACGGCGCAATAGCAAGCGCTCATGATTAAAATACCTTAATGGGTAAAGTTGCATAAAATGACTTGCCTCATGTGTGCCGGAGTGAAACTCCAATGAGCGTGTGTTGTTTCTGGAACCGTGGTGAACTGCATGACCAGTGCTTTAAATGGCCCGGTACTCACCGGTACTGAGTACCAGCACTTCCGATTTTTTTTGTCTTCAGTACCGGCACTTCTCTGTAGCCAGGGAGAGTACCGGTACCCTGATCCAGAGGACGGCAGGTGCAGGTTAGGTTTCTCCTCCAGTGCAGGGCAGGTGCCGCTCTGCTTCCGAGGAGCATGTCGTGTAATGGGTTTTATTGCCATAAACGCATTTCTCGTGTGTTTTGACATGTGCTTCAGCTGGTACAGAAGTCATTAGGTATGATCATAGCTTTCCCTTCGCCCCGCCCCTTGCCCCGCCTACTTGCCACACCTCTATTTTAATTAGTACCTGCACTTATTTTTTACCATTTAAACCACTGTGCGGGACCAAAGTTAATGTCAGTGTCTAGTAATGTGCATAATATAGAAACCGCCCTTGTGACAGAGATGAATAATTAGATTAACTCACTTTTGTTCGTTTCAATAATGGCCGCCTCAAGTGACGGGGAGCCGATCGGTTCCCGTTCTGTTTAAAAAAATACTGCTCGAAGCAATGGGGGAAGTTGTGTCAGAGCTTACGGTTCCGGATGTTTTTTGAAACAGCAATTGTAACAGAGATATCTCATTAGCATGATAGATATATTTATTTTACTAAATTCGGCTTGTAATGATATTCTCTTACCAAAACAACAGATTGGATGTCAGGTTGTCATTTGATGGTGTTTGTCTCAATAAGGGGTGGGAGGTGTCCTGTATCAGAGGCAATGTAATGCTCCTAGGCGTCCCCCCCAATGCAGCTGTTGTAACGTATATTTATTGGACAAATATATATATCTCCAAGAGAGCGGTAGGCAGACTGCTCCGATCGCTCTGATCGCCGCGCGCGTTTTCGCGCATGCGCAGTAGCATCCAAAATGGCCGCTACACGCAATAGCGTGAATACGTATTGCGCGTCAACTAGACCGCGACACTACATATCTCCCCCTTTTTCAACACACAAAACTATGTACATATCACTGAAAGTTCACTCCAGTTCATAGTCTTTAAACTTGGATGGTCTCACCACCACTCTGCCAGCTCGGGTGCATCTTACCGGGGTGTGGTGTCCTTCTCGACCTCTTTCTTCGACTGGGCTCCCCCTTCTTTCCTCTTGGGTACCTTTTCTTTCTCTGTATCCACTCTCACCCACTTCCCTTGTCCTTTCCTCCGTTGTTGGTCCTTCTCATACCTTCCTCGCGCTGTTACGGTCGTCAGGAACACTCTCTCCCTTTTCCCTTTGAGGAGCTTCTACTTCGTCTTTCATCTCCTCTGGTTGTGTCGTTCCTTCGTTATCTTCGCGTGGCCACTGTAGGATTTTGTTGCATTTGGCCATAAGGTCTTGGGACCACACATTGCCATCACTGAGCAACGCCGCTCTCTCGTACACCTCTTCCACTCTTAGGGGTGGAGAATATTTGCTATCTCCCTTTCTCTTGAGTACTGCCAACTTTACTCTGACCCACTCTCCTTTTTCTAAGGCTGTCTCTCTCACGTTTTTCCTGCGATTGTAATGTTCTGTGTAGATCCTCTGTGCTTTCTCCAGGTTGTGTTGCACCACTGCTGGAGACCATTTGCTCGTGATTGTCTTCTCTTTCCATGCGACATTGTCCTTGGTGAAAGGTTGTCTTCCTCGTAGAATTTGAAACGGGCTGTACCCCGTGCTGGTAGGGGTGATGCGGTAGACCCACACCGTGCTTTGTAATTCCTTTTCCCAGTCTTTGCCCCTGGAGATGGCTGCCTGCATGGAGCCCATTATCACCCTGTTGAACCTTTCTACCTGACCGTTGCTGGCAGGGTGATATACCGACGTGTGTTTGAGCATAATGCCATTTCTCTCTGCAAATCTGACCCATTTGTCCGAAGTAAATTGGGGTCCCTTGTCACTAATTATGGCTCTGGGGATGCCTTCTCTGAGAAAGACTGTTGTGAGAAATCGAAGTATTGTGTCAGTGTCCATCTCCTCTTGAATGTGTACCTCTGGCCATTTTGAGTATTTGTCCACTATAACACACATGTACTTTGGAATTCCCAGGTTGTCTAGTACTGGTCCCAGTATGTCCACCGCCACTTCTTCCCAGGAATTATTGGGGTTTGTGAACTTCCCTAGAGCGGGTCTCATTAGTTTCAGAATTTTGTCTGCTCCTTGGCATTGCTCACAGTCTCTTACGTGTCTCTCTACTTGTAGATCTATTCCTGGCCACCAATACGTTAGTTTGGTTCTCGCTTTAGTCTTCACAATTCCCAGGTGCCCTTCATGTAATATTGTCAATAGATATGGTATTACTTTCGCTGGTGGGACCACTCTGTCCCCTCTGTACACAAACACACCGTCATCTCCCACCGACAAGTCATCCCTGACTTCGTAGAATTGTCGAAGTTGGTGCGTCTGTTGTTTCTTCTCGGGCCACCCTTAAACTACGCATTTCTTGATTTCTACCAGGTCTCTATCCGCCTCATATGCATCCCTCCATTCTTGTCTACTTATTGCCCATTCTGGATCTTCTGTCAAGGCTACCATCACATCGTCTTCTTCCGTGCTGTTGGTGGCACTTTTCATTGCCGATGCTCTGCTGAGATAGTCTGCTATCTTGTTTCGTGAGCCCGGTATGTATTCCACATCATAACGATATTCCAAGAGTTTCAGTGTAATTTTGGCTATGCGGGGTGTCGCGCTGGCATATCCACTTGACGTTAATACCTTCACTAATGGTTTGTGGTCCGTTTTCAGTAGGAATCTCGTGCCCCACAGGAACTGGCGATACTTCCCCATGGCCCAAACTACAGCCAACATTTCTTTCTCTATCACGCTGAACTTTTGTTCTGAATTCGTTAGCGACCTGGACGCGAAACTAATCGTCTCCTTCATGCCATCTTGTCTCTCTTGCATAAGCACTGCTCCTAGCCCTTTTTCGCTGGCGTCCGTCATCAGTATCGATTTTCCAAGGGGGTCGAACCCTTGTAGCGGGATAGCTTGGCTGATTTCTCTTTTTACGGTGTCGAACTCTTCTTGTGTCTCTTCGGTCCATGTGAATGCTGTTTTCTCTCTCGTGAGCTGCCTCATGTGGTGCGTTTTCGTAGCAAAGTGCTGGACGAACTTACTGTAGTATTCTGCCATCCCTAGGAAGGATCTCACTTCTTCCTTGGTGGCAGGTGGAGGAGCATCACAGATGGCTGTTACGTTCGCCTTTTTTGGTGTTATTCCCTGTTCTCCGATCTCATGCCCCAGGTAGGTGACTGATGGCATGCCAAAGCGGCCCATCTCCCACTCAGCTGTTAGTCCGTTCTTCTCCAAGATCCTAAGCCCCTCATCCAGCTTCTCGTCGTGGTCTTCCTGTTCCTTCCCCATCACTAGGATGTCATCTTGGAAATATTGTACTCCCTCTATGTCTTGGAACAGACGGGCCCTTAGTTTTTGAAAAACCGCTGCTGCTGAGGCCAGACCAAAGGGCATGCGACAGAACTGATAGTATCCGAATGGTGTTATAAAGGACGTCAGTTTCTTACTCGTGGGGTGCAGGACTACCTGGTGATACGCCGACTTGAGATCGATGGTGGAGAACCATTTCACTCCTTTCGTCCGTGCCAGCATTTCCTCTATGCGCGGTAGCGGGAACTTCTCCACCACGATACATTTATTAAGTTCTCTGAGGTCCACACATAAGCGCACCTTGCCCGTCGGTTTCATGGCCACCACCAACGGCGCCAACCATTCTGCGCTGTCGATGGGTTCAATAATTCCTTCTTCCTCCAGTCAGTGTAGCTCCTGTTGCACCGCCTCTCTCACTGCGATCGGTATGTTTCTCACTTTGTGTGTTACCGGATGGGCATTCTCCTTGAGCACAATTTTGTGGTTGAATTTTCCCAATTTCCCTATCTTACCTCCAAATATTTTCGGATATTCGCTTCGCATTCCTTCTGCCTTAAGCCATTTTCCTTCCGACGTTGCTAACACTTGGGTGTCACCGCCCGGATTCAGTTGCATCCCCAATTCTCCTTGGTCCATCCACCCTAGGACCGAGGGTCCTTTCTCTGCGATGTACAATTTGCACTGGGCGCTGCATTCTTTGAATTGAAAGAGCAGTCTTCGGAACCCTACCATTGGGATAGGTTCCCCCGTGTATGTGACCAGTCGTATGTCAGGAGATTCCAGATGTGGGCCTACTATAGGTTCAAATTTCGCATTCCACACGGACCTTTGGACAATAGTGTAAGGGGACCCTGAATCCGCCACTATCGTGATTTCCACTCCTCCGATGTGCATGTCGCACTGGGGTTTGCGAGACCGTCTGCAGTCAATGCCTAGCACTTGGTCTTCCACGCAAAGGACGTCGTCGTCTTCCTCTTGATCTTCTTCTTCCTCTCCTTTGTCTTGTGCCACGTACTTCACAGTGCGCTGTTTCCACTTCCTTCGGCAAACCTTCTCGTAGTGACCTATCAGGCCGCAGAACGCGCACTTTGCTCTGAAAGCGGGACATCTTTTGTCATGTGCTGCATGGTTCGGGCTACCACACCTGTAGCACTTTGGCGTGCCTTCTTTGTCCTGTTTCCACGTTTGTCCTGGTTTTCCTTTCCCTTTGTGTGTTCCCTTGTTCTCTCCTGGCGCCAGTTTTCCTCTTCCATATTGGTCGGCGTCTTCTACCTTGTTTATCGTTGGTCTCGGGACTTGTTCTCTCTTAGCTGTGTCTGCGCATCGCTTGGACAGTTCAGCCCTTTTCACCATGGCTATCACATCTTTAGCGTCGCATCTCCATTCGCCCACAATTTATCCTGCACCGTCTTGTTTGTTGTGTGCATTACTATTTGGTCTTTTATAAATTCGTCATGCAGAACTCCGAATTTACACGTTATCGCTAGCTTTCTTAATGCCGCGATGTAGTCGTCTATCGTTTCCCCAGCTTCTTGTTTCCTCTGCTGGAAATTGTAGCGGTCGATAGACGTGCACACGGCGGGGCGGTAGTGGTTGTCTAAGTCTTCAATGGCGTGTTTGAACACATCATCGTCTGCTGGTGGTCGGGTGGCCAGTACTAAGTTTTGGAATACCCGTTTGCCTTCTGGTCCTAGATTATGTAGGAGTATCCTCTTCCTCCAGCTGCTGGAAAACGCCTCTTCATTCTCGTCCTCCAATGCTTCGAGGTAATTTTTGAAATATTCTCTCCAGTCCTCCCATTTCATTTGAGGCTCCCGGGCCTTGGCAGGAACAGGATCGGTGTCGTGAGCGCTGACGCCTGTGCACACATTTCGGTGTGCTCCCTGTTCTCTCCTGCCTGGTTTCTGGGACTGTCTGGCACTTCCGTCCCTTCTTCTCCTCTTCGGGTCATCCGGGCCTCTTCCATGCCTTCTGCGCTGTTCCTCCCTGCTTCCACCAGGGCCTCCGCTATGTCTTGCTCCGGTCTGCTTCCTTATGCTTCCGTGCGACTGGCCGGCACCTTTGCTCTCCTCGTGCCTCCCTCTAGCTTCCGTCTGCCGCTGCCGCGCTCTCTCGTGGTGTCCCTAGTGCCCCTCCTGTGCCTTCTGGTGCACTTACTACAGTAGGGCTGTGCCTATCGCCACCTCCAGTTCTCCTGCTGGTGGGGGTCTCTCCTTTTCTGGGTGTGTCCTTCAGGGTTGAGGATATCCCACCCTCGTCGCCACTATAATGCTCCTAGGCGTCCCCCCCAATGAAGAGTGGCAGTCTGGCAGCTATTGCAACGTATATTTATTGGCCAAATATATATATCTCCAAGAGAGCGCCGGGCAGACTGCTCCGATCGCTCTGATCGCCGCGCGCATTCGCGCATGTGCAGTAGCGTCCAAAATGGCCGCTACACGCAATAGCGTGAATACGTAGTGCACGTCAACTAGACTGCGACACTACAGGCAATCAACGTGTACCCTCCATATATAGTAAGGCTCACCCCATAATGGGGAGAGCAGATGTTATGGCGGGTACCGCGGGACCGGTCCGGGCAAGACAGCAGTTCTACATCCAATACCCTCGTTGACCTGGCCCACCACTTTGATTCTCGTGCCTGGCATCACCTTGGGCATCTTGTGATGGCTGGGGTCGGGTCATGGCATCAGCCACTGCCTGTAAAGAGCACAGTGAGGTAGGGCTATGACTCTTTCATGCTGCCCTTCTCGCTGTGCTGCTGCCCCCAACTGCTGGGACCCTGCAGCCTCCACTTGGAGGATTCTTTTCTTCCCCATTATTTATTTGACAGATTTCCGGGTTGTATATTGATTGTATTATGTTTTAGTTTTGTTCCTTTGCAGATAAGAAGTTCATGATCTGTTCTATGCCTTTTGTTGTATTGGGGCATGGGTGAATTTATAGTTGGCGGGGTCACTTCTGGTCACATGAGCATCTCACAAGGAATAAGGCACAGGGAATAACAGTTTCATGTGGACATCAAAAGCAGCGTTTTCAGCATTTTAAAAAAACTGTTCTTATATCAGGGGTTGGGTTAGCCACTAACTCGGTCCTTACTAGCCTCCCATGCATGCACACTTCTCTGATGGTAGGAGGCCCCTTGGGGTGGTGGAGGACGTGGTCTGCAACAGGGGCCAAATTATAGCCCGGTTGCCCAGACTATGAATCTGGTGAGTGCTGGGGGTGCTCAAGCGGTTGCTCTGGGGGGATGACCCACTAGCATAAGTGAATAGAACCTGGGTTTGCATAAGAGCGGACTTCTTTTGCTCTACAGAGGCGACCATAGTGGGTCTGTAAGGGTTGGGGGATGGCAAGAAAACCAGGTGGAAAACCAAACCATGAGTTCACAAAAAATATTTTGATCCACAGGGAGGGCTTGGGCTGTAGGCATCTCGATGTCTAGCTATCTATGTATTCAGCAAGGGGATTTTGTGTAACAATCCTGTAAATAAGTGCACTGTGTGATGTTAAGTACTTTATGATAAATGTGTATGTTAATAAATATGGTTTGAGATTATATTCTCCAACTAAATGAACAAATTGGGAATCATGCTGTGATTTGATGGTACTAGGGACAAGAAAGGTAGGAGGTGTCCTGTGTCAGAGGCAATGGACTGATCCTCTCCAAAAAATGTCAAATTGTAAGCATTAGCCCCTATTCTCTATAAACAATTAAAGTCTTGCTCTGACAGTTTCTAATTTGAAAAAAATGTGCAAGCTTTGCGTTTTCTCCCACAGCCAATTGTTAAGGCTATGTGCCTCAACTCAAAAGCTATATTGTGAGGTTACTGTGGTTTCAGATTTCAATTACGTCACCTTCTCCCCTCAGTCCTACAGGTGATGAACGTATTTAGGGTGATTACCTGATTCTAAGTCATTATGGACATTGCTTCCGGTCCTCATTATGGACATTGATTCCGGTCCTCAACTTTTTCACTTGCAAATGATTGATTTCATGTGTTAGTCTAATTAGTTCAATTGGATCCAACTCCCAGAATGCATTATGTTGTCAAACCAAGGTCTAGGACTGTAAACAGATCCCGTAATAACCTTGAGGGAGATGGCCATCATAACCTAAAGCGTGCTTCCCATCGAGATCTCCTGCTGCAGGGGCCCCGTGGCCATGAGCCTGGATATTTGGCCAGTAGCGGAGGCTTGTGTTTTTGATCCATTATCAGCCTTCTGCTTCTGCCAGATACAACACGCTAGGTGTTTTCATTGGCAGGAACCCTGGAGCTTGGTTACATCAAGGGATAAAAGAAAAGCCAGTGTGTATGCTTTATACATTTCTATTTCCTTTTCACAGCCAAGTGTTATCATATGACCAGGCCCACCCTGATCGTCGGGACTAGACTAAACCAGTTCCCCTTTTGATTTTGCATAATTTATGCTTCACTTGAAGCTCATGTCTGACCTAGGCTACACTGCTCTGATGATCCCCATGAGAGCAGAGTACTCCAGCAGATATTTTTACTCTATTCCAGATGGAGAGTATTTTACTCATCCAAATGCTGTAATACTACCTGGAATGGCAAAAGCATGTGTCCTTTTCTGGCTCAGTGTGGATGGTGCTTGACTAACCCGATGTGTAACACGTTGCCAGGTTACAGACACTCGAGCGCAGAAGAAACCGTCTTTGATAGATTGATGTGCTGCATTGGGGAAGCTACCCCTGAAGTGGGGCCCAACCAGACTTCCTCTTTTGGTTTTGCATGACCAAGGCAATCACCGTAGATCCCTTTGTATCCTAACTCTGAGACGCTCCATAGCTCTGTAACCTCACCTCCCAACTCCTTGCCCCAAGATTGGATAACACCTTCGTAAACTTAAACCTCACATTGGATCCCAGCCTACCCCTGTGGCTTATTCTAACCCTGGACTTATGATCAATGTAACAGGGGAAATTAAAACTTAAGTGGCCTATTATTTTACCGTGGCACCCATCTACAATTCTGCATTCAATTTCCTTTCATTTTTATATATTCTTGAAATGATGGATAAATAGCATTTCTAATCCTGGAGCACACCCTGACCCTTTAGCATTGGTAACCCTGAGACTCAACTTGAATCTAAGCGGAAATCGCTATAATCTTGGGGCCAACCTTACTCCAGTGGCCTAACCTGGCCATAAGTGCTGTTATAACAATTGGGTCTACAGGCCCCATATATGCCTAAATTGGATCTGACCTTACACCTTTGTCTTACCCTAACACTGGGATCATCCCTTTTCCTGTGCACCAGCAAAGCTCATGGCTCAGTCATAACTTTCAAGCCCATGATAATCCTTGAGCTACCAAAATACTTAGTCCTATCATAGTTCTGTGCTCGCTGTATTGATGGGCCCCACCAAAACCCAGGCTCCACCTTTGACCTCAAAATAACCCAAGGGTACACTCTTTTTGTTAAACACACCAGAACTGTTATACCCACCATGATTCTAGCCAGAGCAATAATCATTGGCACGCTAACCCATGTCGCCATGATAACTTTGGCACTACCATAGCCTTTGACCATGCCACAACTATGTAGAAGTATGGAAAATATATGTTGCTGCAGGGTCTTTGAGATGTTGAGATTTAGGTGTAAATCAATAGAAATATTTTAAAGGCACAAGAAACTATGATTTGTAGCTGTGAATGCTAATTATTGTGATTCAAATATCGTTCACTCCTGTCGAAATAGTGCATGGACAATAATTTGAATGGCACTAAAATAATTTGTGCCCTGATGAAGGAGACTCCACACAAGAAGTCTCGAAACATCAATGGATATGCTGTGCAGCCACGGCCCGTGCAGGTAAGGGTGTGAGACGTTGGGGCCGGGTGGGGGATATGTAGACTGACGACGACGAGGGAAAGTTAAGTATTTATTTGATTTCCCCTCATGTTTGTCTGTCGAAACCCACCCCTCCAACCCAGCCCCACTGGTCTTACCTGCACGGGCCGCAGCTGATGCTGTGATGTGCCTGGAAAAATTTTACTTTTTTAATGATCTCACTGTTTCATGAAAATTGAGCTGACTTCCTTCTCCTCTCCACTGACACACCACTTTGACACTCTTTTTGATGTAAGCGCCCTTATGTGGATGGGCTCCTTCTACCCTCCCCACAATCTCTTGGCACATATGGGTACTTTTTTGAGAGGATCTGCTTCTCTTTGAGAAGACTTCCTTCTTCCTGTACCCTTTTAGCTCACATACTTGTGGTCTTCTTCGTAGAGGTAGCTGGGTAGTGGGCGGGCAGTGTGCGGGCCGCCACCCATGGTGGGTAGATATTGGGTGTGCCCCCACCCTATACACAGGTCATACCTTGCCACTTTTAATTGTCAAATATCTACTACAAAAATATCTACCTGCAACAGTATAGACACTAAGGGCCCGATTCACAGAACTAACTTAAGACAAAATCCTAGACTTACTACCATTTTGGTATTCACAGAAGGCACTTACTCACTTTGGTATTCACAGAAGGCACTTACTCATTCATGAGTGAGTGCCTTCTGTGAATACCAAAATGAGTATGTGCCTTCTGTGAATACCAAAATGGTAGTAAGTTTAGGATTTTGTCTTAAGTTAGTTCTGTGAATCGGGCCCATAAATACCAACTAGGAACAATATCATCAAGGTAAGTATAGATGTAGTAGTGGCTGGTTCATCTGGGGTGCTAGAGCGCCCCCTCTCCAGCGCACAGACAGAATGATGGAGAGGCTGCTGTTTGCCCTTTGCGCTCCTAAAATGTAAACTGTCACAGTGTCCTACCCGTCAGTTTATTTGGTTTCATTTTGTGACTTGTGCTGGTGACACTGCAAGGTGTGTGTGCATGTGTATGGGGCACCTTTCATTGTACGCCCACTCACACATTCACTATGCCATAGAACTGCTGCGCATGCCCTGTGCAGCACAGCATAGCAAGGACAGGAGCCTGCTCGGGTGGTAGCCTGATTTTACCAGAACCCTCTCAGAAGAGATAGAGCGCAATTTTGCCCTTCCAATTGTAGGGTTACATTAAATCACAATTAGTTTGCATCCACACATAATCTGTTGTCGTATAATTCATGTGCATGTGTAATGTTCCTCTCCTCACGTCTCTGTTGCAAGTGCAAGAATTCAATCTCTTTAGTTAGAATAACGTCTTTGTTTCAGGAGCTAGACAGACATAGGGAGGAGAGGATGCCTTTGAACCGTGGCGCTGCTAATGTAGGAGGTGCTCTTTCTCATCAGAGAAGGCCTGGAAGTCAAGGTCATCGAACATGAGCCTGGAAGCACCCATGCCTCATGGAAAGTTACCTGCAAGGAGGGGTTGGAATGGATGAGGTGATCTTGTGATGTGTTTGGGGGTGTGATTTTTGACTTTTGTATTGGGGTTAGGGACAGAGTCCGGGGGACTTCTGCTTTACCTGGAGAGAGGAGAGCATCTTAGAACGAGCTCCGTAGCTTTAACCTACTGGACCCATTCAACGTGAGGGTGATTCTTAGAAAGACTTCACCTGCTGACACCTTTCTGAGGACTTGCCCTGGGAAATTTTAAGTAGGGATGTCACGCTAGCAGTAGTGTAGAGACTGACTAATGCTTTTGGCTACGTATTGACAATGAAAGGGGCTCTTGATGTTGGTGCAACAATTGTCCGGTGGCTGATTCTTTAATTGGTCACTCTGCATGTTGCACGGCTTAAATTTCACTTGTAGGTTTGGTTTTGTATTAGTGCCCATGTACTTTTACACTCTCATCTTGATGTATTTGAATGTCCATATTTTCTTGGCTTTATGATAAATATACTAAAATTTGGATCCGGAGTCTGTTCCTTTTGTGTCATAGGAAATGGTAATGTATAACTGCCTGATGATTTGCTCTCCCCTCCAAATTTATGAGCAGGCAACAAAGACCCATCGGCCAGGGGTTCCAGAGTAAGTCTAGAATGTGGAACCCAGCTCCCTCAGAAGCCAGCATAGAACAGGGGTTCAGGAAGGTCCATCCTCCGTTCTATACTGACTTCTAATAGGGTGACTAGCACTGATATGGAAGAAGCAGTGGAAAATTCCCTAACTTGAAAGGAGCTGTGCATAATCCCACACTGCAGCGATGCTCGCTACAGAGAGGAATCTTTGCAGAGCAGACATGCACACTAGTGTTGGATGATTTGAGTGGCTCAGTCTTGCTGTCGTGAGTTGGAGATGGCACAAGAGTGAGTATGTGTTATATTGAGAGAGAGCCAGGAGAGTTTTTGTGCTCTCTGTTTGTATTTTACAACTGAGGGTGACTGGCTACACCTTGAGACGTTCGCCAAATCATTTCATCCTGTCATCTGGGGCTCTATGGAGCTAGTCTACCTGCCCCACTCTCGAAGAGAGTGACTGACCACAACCAAGGAGCAAGTGTATTAAGAAGTGCGCATTTTTGTTTTTCTTAGCCTAGTTACAGTCTTTACTCTGCTTCTTCCAATACAATTAAAAGGTTCAGGGCCATGAGAGGAAATAAGTGAGACTGAACTAGTATGAGTTACACTAAGACAGTATGAGTGAATGCAAGTGAGATTGAGTGAATTAGAATGAATGGGGCTCAATGAGGCTGAGCGAGAATGAGTGAGACTGACTGAGAATGAGTGAGTGAGTCAGAGGGAGATTGCGTGAGTAAAAATGAGTTGGGTAGAGTGAGTATGAGTGAGTCAAAGTGAGCCTTATTGAATTGGAATCAGTGGGACTGAATGAGTCAATGAGATTGAGTGAGTCAGATCAGGTAGGGGCAGCGGGGTTGGGTGGGGAGGGAGGAAGTTGATGGACGACGACGGAGGAAATTGAGTTAAAAAAAAGAAAACCACCTACTTTGCGCTTGTCACGAGCACAAGGTAAGTGGTTTTATTTTTTTTCAATTTAATTTTCACTCATCGTCGTCTGTTGACTCCCTCCCCTCCCCACCCTGCCCAACCGACTCACCGCTCTTACCTGCACGGGCAAGTCATGAGTTAAAGGGTGAATGAGTAAGTCAGAGTGAGACTAAGTTGGAATTAATGAGTCACAGGGAAATTGGGTGAGTACGAATGAGTGGGAAGCGTGAGTCACAGTGCAAATGAGTGGATCAATATGAGTGGGAATCTGTGGGATTAAGTGAGAATGAGATTGAGTGGATGTAAGTGAGAACAAGTGAGACTGAGTGAGTCAGTAAGACTAAGTGAGTTAGCATGAGTAAAAGTTAGTGTAATGGCAAATGAGAGTAAGTGAATGAGACTAAGGGACCGACTACGATGGCGGTGGGACCGCTACCGTCATGCCATCAGTGGCGGTCCCACCGCCATCGGCCTAAGAAGGACCGGCCGCCGCATTAGGATGGCAAGTGGATTGTGGGTGAGTGGAGAGACCATACACCAAGCATCCAACGGGACGGTCTACAGTCCCTAAAATGGTGAGGGATTACAATGTCCCTTTACTTTGGAGGTCCCTAGCGGGCCCCCCTTTACCCCTTGCCCTCCGACATGGACCCTGGGGGGCACCTATGGTGCACCTCTAAACATACCTGCCTTTATTTGTCAGGCACCATGCGGTGTCTCCCACATAGTGGAAGAGATGTTTGACATATGCGTTTTTTTGTGTTGCGGCGGGTGCTGCACCCCGCAGCACACGCCGTAATACAAAATATACACAATGCAACTGCTGTGAAGGCGGTCGCATCCTAATGCGGCCAGAGGGACCTCCGACTCTTAGTCTGGTTCTGCGTCGGTGTCCGCCCGACATCATAATCAGGCCCTAAGTGAGAATGAGTGAGTGAGTAAGACTGAGTGAAAATTAGTATGAGTGAACAACCTCCCTGTTTCAGCCCTCTGAGAAGAAGTCAGCCTCACCAGTGGAATTCTATTCGAGCCAAGCTTTACGCCACATCCCTTTTACGGATCACCAGCCGCCACTGAGAATTTCTAACTTCACTTCTACCTACTTTGACTATATGGTGGAAGTCGGCATCTTGAAGTCTATATTGTTGCAGGTTGATATGTTGAAGTTGATATTTTCCGGTTCCACAGCCTCACCGCAGGTGAGCCCATCGGCCCAGGGTTGGCGTTGCCCTTCTTCCACATCTGCCTTGTTTCTTTCTGTGGCTTTCTTCTTCCACTGCCTGACTAAGTTATGGCCGTCAGAGATGGGTCTCCTCCACTAACCCTGCCTTCAGAGGGGTGGGCATATGGTTTCACTCAGAGCAAAGGGAGTCGTCTGCCCCAGAGCCCCGCATTCCCCTCTGGTTTAATCTGATTCTGTCTGTTAACACGCGGTCACTATTAGGCTCCTGCTGTCTGCAGAGGCCGGAGGATTTATTGTGACATTTTAACGTGCTTGCAATATATACACATCCCTCTGGGCTTTCGGAGGAGGCGCTAATAACAACAAATGTAAGTCTGAAGAGGGAAGATTCACTGCCTGACTCAAGCATGGTAAGAGCAGGGTGACCCGCTTGGGGCGTCACTAAAATAAACAATGATGTGACAAGAACAGGGGGAACAGGAAGACCATGATGCAGCAGCGACACTTAGTGGACAGTCACAGCACGGCACAGACTTTGATCCTTGAAAGAGTTGGCGGATCCACAGTAGCAATGACAGACAGTTGTCAGTCATAATTTTTAATTCGGTGAGGTCTTCTAAGGCGCACTACTGACATCTAGCGTACAGTCGGAGAATGCCACCGGCTCGAATATTGTAGTCTGTGGACTACTACTGTAGTATAGGAGTTCGACTCTATCTAGCACTTCCACCTCAGTGGAGCAAATCAAAAGGTTCCTGTTCATCTGTTTGTTTGTTTATTTATTTATTTTTTAAATGACGTGGTCCCTCTGGCTAATTACACGGCTCCAACAACCTAATATGTGGTGGCCTTAGCCAGTCCACTAGCTACGCACGTACTATCCATCCCTAATTCTGCAATATCACGAACCAATTCCACAGTTAGCTCAGCCGCCATCTTGGTCTATAAAGTAAATCTCCCAGTCTTGAAATCAATTCTCAAGTAATAAATCCTGAAGTACTTTTAAGAACCTTACAGTCCCCGTTACTGATCCTGCAATACCTCTTATTAATTGCTTCATTTTTTTGTATTTTTTATTCACATAGCACACACACTGTTGCCACCAGTACGACCAGCAGGTGCTGGTTGGTGTGACCTATATGTGGATAAGTGTCATGTGTAAAGAATACGTTACTGCTTCCACCTCAACACAGCAGCTTTGGCACAGAGTAATATGCAGAGTGCACTTCTGCAAAAGAACGGGCAAAATCGGGTGATCGCTGCTTGATTCCCCTGCACCTCTCCACCCCGCGGCCTCATCCAATCGGCCGGCAGGAGGAGGAGTTGAAGAGGGCCTTAGCTTTAAAACGACCTGCAGCACAGGAGCGGGCATACTTGCTTTTTGTTGCCGCGCAGACCTCCGCTGTCAGCGTTTTTAACTTTATATATCTTTTAAAAAACTTGCTTAATATCACTGCTGTGTATATCGCGCTATCTGAAAACTGTATTTGCACAAAAGATTTACTTGTGACATGATCGCTGCTTGATTCTATTACAGGACCGGAGGCTTCGTATTATGCTTCTCTTTCTATTTATTGCTACTCACAGCAGCCAATGAAAACTTTTCTTATGTAAAACAAAACTACATTTCCCATGATGCATAAACCACATCACTTCCTGCAGGGCCCCATAAGAGCCATTAACACCGGAACCAGTCCTCTTTCTTTGCTGCTCACGCAGACAGTTAAGTTGAGAGCTCCGTTATTGACATTGATATATTGATTTATTGATTGTATGGATTCGAGTATTGATGATATTGGCGATTTATGAGTACTGTTTATGTTACAGTGGTTGTCGTGGCAACGGTCGCTGAGGCGCCTCGATTGCATTTACCCTTCGGGGTTGGGCGGACCGAGCACGGCGCTTGGCGCTCCGTGACTCCCGCTCAGAGCGGGGAAGTGTTGGGGGCACTTGTGGCAGCGAGCGATCCGAGGCGCATATGCGCGGATCTTCCTCCCCCTAGACGCAGCGATCAGCCGGCTCGTCGGGAGACGGCACAGCGCGCGAGCGCTTAGTTTTTGCATCCTTGTGGCACCGGTACCGCCCCGCCTTCGGCGGGTGTTATGGAGGGTGATATTGGCGCTACGGCTTCCCTAGTATGCCGAAGACGCCGGGAGCCATCTACTTTCGGTTTAGCTCGCGTTTCCACGTGCGTAGCCCAATTGGGCTAGTTTAGTAGGATTTGGCCTACGCACGTCGAAACGACCTGTTTTTAGGTGTTTTACTTTCGTTTTGGGTATTAGAGGCTGCGTTTTTCGTCTGAGGGCACTGCTGACGCCTGGCTGGCTGAAAAAACGACCTGGGCCTGGAGGGTGCACACCTCCTTGAATCTTTCTTCTTGCTCTTTGGCTCCACGACGCCCTGAAGGGCTGTAATAATAGAATCACAGCTGTTGCTGAGGAGCTAGGTACCGGTGCTGTTGTGCTTGGGTTGGCTCCCCCTTTGATTATACCTCCTTGCTGTTGCCTTATGAGCAAGTACGTTTATAAGTTTGGTTCCACCATGGAGAATTGGGTGCATTATGAGGAGGATGACGCCTTGTATGAGGAGGAGGTGGAGACACCTGCCATTGAGGATAACATTGTTGAGGCCCTGGACGCTTCCGTGCAGGAGTCTGTCAACAAGGCCCTGGAGAAGGCGGTCCCGGGAACGGTGCAGCAGGCCTTGGCGACCGCATTGAAGCCTATTACCAGGCAACTGGAGAGGTTCACGAAGCAGCATGGCTTCACTACCCCAGATGAAGCTCCGGCGGGGGAGCCGCAGCCTAAGTCTTGGCCGCATTCTGATTCCTATAAGTCGCTGCCGCGTCTGGCGAGGGAGAGAGAGGGGGGGCAGGACACTGACACGGAGCCTTCCTCCCCCTCCTCGGACACCCCGGAGGACTCTCCTCCCCGAAAGAAGTCTCGGAAGGTTAAACATGCAGAGCCTTCTCCACCGGCTCCCACGCATTTTACATTCAACCCCTCGGATATCGTGCACCCCAGATCTTCCGATTGGTTGCCTGCCCCGGAGGTGGCGGCATACTTGCACGAGAATTTGCGCAAGAGCTTCGATAAGGCAATAGGCTGCGGTCTGAATGTCCCAGACCGGATCTCTCGGATAAGGTGGCGGAAACGCCGGAGATTGACCCAAGTTTGCTTACCTTTCTGCAAAAGTTTGGCAAAGATCCCAAGAAGGGTTTAGACCGCGCATGGCGAGGGTGCCAGGATAAGCTTTTGGACGTGGTCGGACCCCTAGCAAAAATTTTGGAGATGGCGCTAAAGGCGCAGGAATCGGGCACCGATATTGGCTCTCATGTTTTGGCAGGCTGGACCCAGCGGGCTATCTGTCTATTGGGGAATGCCAACTGCGCTATCTCCACGGAGCGCAGAAAATCGATTCTGATGTGCATGGACTCTAACCTTACAGAGTTGGCTGCGGCGGAGCCGGGTCAGTTGGCGGACGGAAACCTCTTCAGCGATCGTTTCGTTAAGGATGTGGCGAAATATGTGGGTACCTTCACTACCCTGGACAAGGCCCAGGCTGGGATCAAACGTGTTTTCCAAGCCGGGGTTTTCAACAGGGTCAGACGAGGCCGGGGACGCTCGTTTGGCCGTCAATATTCCCAAGGTCCTCCACGTGGAGACTTTGGACGGGGCAGAGGAGAGTGGGACTCCACCCGCGGTGGCACCTTCTATCCCACCAGACAGCGCTACAACAAGCGGCGCTTTAACAAAGGTTCCTATCGTGGAGGGTTCCACGCCGTCGAGTCTTCAGGTGAGCGCTCCAGACTTATTTCTTCTTCCGCTGGGGGGACGTATTCGGCAGTTTTATCACAACTGGGTGCAAATATCACAAGACGCATGGGTTTTGCAGACAGTTCAGGGGTTCCACCTAGATTTTTTTCAGGCACCCTGTCAGATGCATCGTCCCAGACAGCTTTCTTTTTCCCAACTAGAGTGCGATTTCATAGATTCAGAAATAGACGGATTGCTGCAGAAACGCGCGATAGCTCCTTGCGAAGAGGGCCCTCACGGTTTCTGCAGCAATATTTTTCTGGTGCAGAAGAAAGGAGGTGGTTACAGGTTGGTACTCAACTTGAAGGATTTCAATCACTTTCTGACTTACAAACATTTCAAGATGGAGGGCATCCATCTGCTGGCAGATTTGCTAAAGCAAGGGGACTGGTTGGTCCGTCTGGACCTGAAGGACGCTTATCTGTCTGTTCCCATATATCGTCCCCATCGCAGATTCCTTCAATTTCAATGGCGCAACCGGTGGTACGAATATTTGGTCCTTACTTTCGGACTTTCCTCAGCACCGTGGTGCTTCACCAAGGTTCTGAAACCGGTCGTTGCCTACCTCAGAGAACAAGGGGTTCGCATGATTGTCTATCTGGGTGACATGCTCATTATGGCGCAATCTCCGGCGTTGGTAGCTCAGCACTTGCGCATGACCATTCATATTTTGCATAATCCGGGGTTCGTGATCAACGAACCAAAATCGGTCTTATCTCCACACAGACGATGGATTTTCTGGGGTTCGTCATCAACTCTCAGACGGCCCAACTCAGCCTTCCAAATTCCAAACTTTGGGATATCAAGAAGGAACTTCGCTCGTTCCTGACCAAACAGATGGTCTCGCTCAGGGGGATTGCCCGGATAGTGGGACTTCTCGCGTCATCCATTCAGGCAATATTTCCGGGTCCCCTACACTACAGGGCCCTGCAGCGACTCAAAATTCAGCACTTGCAGAAGGGCCTTTCTTACACGGACGTAGTCCCTCTTTCCCAGGAAGTGAGGGAGGAGATGCAATGGTGGTTGGCCCACGTCGAGGCGTGGAACGGCAGAGCAATCTTCGGTTCTCTTCCAGAGGTGGTCATAGAATCCGACGCCAGCCGTTGGGGTTGGAGAGCGCGCTGCGGAAATATTTCCACAGGGGGACGATGGTCCCTAGAGGAGTTAGATCTTCACATAAATTGTCTAGAGCTCCTCGCAGGCTCGTTTGCGATCCGGACGTTAGCTCCCAGGCAGATCTCATGTTGCATCCTTCTTCGGATGGACAACATATCGGCGGTCCGGTACATCAACAAATTGGGGGGCACGAGGTCCTCATTGTTGGTGGAGATAGCGAAGGCTTTTTGGCCCTATTGCCTGAACCATCAGATTTCCGTGATAGCAGAATACATTCCGGGCCAGTCCAATGTGGTGGCGGATTGGAACTCACGCCACCTCAGGGACTACAGCGACTGGCAACTTCTCCCACGAGTGGTTCGGTGGTTACAGGAGATTTGGGGACCTTGCCAGATCGACCTTTTTGCCTCCAGGCTGAACCGTCAAATGACGAGATTTTTCAGCTGGAGGCCGGACCCTCTGGCGCTGGCGACGGATGCCTTTGCGCAGGAGTGGACTCAGGAATTAAATTACGCGTTTCCACCATTCATTCTCATTCCCCGCGTGTTCACTCAGGTGATGTGCCAGAGAGAAGAAGTGATATTGGTGACTCCCTTGTGGAAGTCGCAGCCCTGGTTCCCGTTGTTGCTGGAGGCGAGTTGCGACTTCCCCAGGAGGATTCCATGGTCCTCAACGATGCTCCAGGGCCCTCAGGGAGAGAAACACCCGATGGTTCTATTGGGACACCTGTCCCTGATGGCCTGGAGACTTTCAGGCAGCGTTGGCAAATGCCAGGATTTTCGGACCAAGCTTCGAGCTTTATCAATCAAGCGTGGGCCCCCTCTACCAGGAAGCGATATTCTTCAGCCTGGGGATGCTGGGTTCGTTGGTGCATGGGACAACATGTGGATCCCGTGGGGGCAGGATTACCCTATATTGTGAATTTTCTATCGGAGAAGGCGTCGGACGGTCTAGCGTACCGCTCTGTTAATAACTTCGGTTCCGCCATCTCGGCAGGCCACTCTCAGATCGAGGGCAAGCCTGTCGGAATGCATCCTTAAATATGTAAGCTCCTGAAGGGCATCAGAGTAGCTAATCCACCCAAACCAAGGTACTCTTCTTTGTGGGATGTCTCACTGGTTCTGTCACTCTTTAATAGCTGGCCCGACAACAATAGGTTGTCCAGGAAACAATTGTCGTCCAAGCTACCCATGCTGCTTTGCCTAGCAGCTTGTAGGCGTTCTTCGGATGTTAAAGCTCTTGATATTACAGGTAGAGTATTTACTCCGGAGGGAGTTTCGTTTTCTATTACTTCTAGAACTAAGACAATGTCACGCAGTGTGGATTATCATGCTTTTCCCGATAATGCTAAACTTTGTGTGGTTCAATGCCTCAAGGCTTATGAAGAATGTACCAGGTCTACCAGGCCAGAAGGGGTGGCACAATTGTTAATTGCTCTGCAGAAACCGTACAAACCTGTGACAGCGGCTACCATAGCCAAATGGCTCAAAGATGTCATGCAAGAAGCAGGTGTTGATACTCAGGTCTTTGGTGCACATTCTGTCCGAGGCGCTATGGCCTCTAAGACTTTCATGTTGGGTTCCACCGTACAGGATATTATGCATTCTGCAGACTGGTCGTCTGAATCAACGTTTAAACAGTTTTATTATAAACCGGTGGGTGATATATCCTCTGTTGTTTTTGGATCAGCGTTAAACTAGCATAATACGAAGCCTCCGGTCCTGTAATAGAATAAAAAATTAGCTAGCATTCGCGCCAAGAATTTTCAATTCTATTAAGGACACGGAGGCGAGGATTATCCCACCCGGTTAAATTACTGTAATGTAATTTTTGCCCACCCGTTGTGTATATATTCTGATTTTACAGAAGTTACGGGTTGTTTTATCTCTGTTCTTTCAGGATCTGACAAGAAGATGGATTAATCCGTTGTGCAGATTGACGTTCTTCCCAGCTGGTCTGGTGTTCTTCCACGTTGGAAGCTGTTGTTGAACTTTAATACTTATTGGACTTTTGTTCGGAGCAAAGAAAGACGACTGGTTCCGGTGTTACTGGCTCTTATGGGGCCCTGCAGGAAGTGATGTGGTTTATGCATCATGGGAAATGTAGTTTTGTTTTACATAAGAAAAGTTTTCATTGGCTGCTGTGAGTAGCAATAAATAGAAAGAGAAGCATAATCCTCGCCTCCGTGTCCTTAATAGAATTGAAAATTCTTGGCGCGAATGCTAGCTAATTTTTTATCCCCCTGCACCTCTCTACCCCGCGGCCTCATCCAATCGGCCGGCAGGAGGAGGAGTTGAGGCGGGGCTTAGCTTTAAATCGACCTGCAGTGCGGGAGCGGGCATACTGGCTTTTTGTTGCCGCGCGGACCTCTGCTGTCATCGTTTTTAACTTTATATATCTTTTTAAAACTTGCTTAATATCACTGCAGTGTATATCGCGCTATCTGAAAACTGTATTTGCACAAAAGACTTACTTGTGACGTGATCGCTGCTTGATTCCCCTGCACCTCTCCACCACGTGACCTCATCCAATCGGCCGGCAGGAGGAGGAGTTGAGGCGGGGCTTAGCTTTAAAACGACCTGCAGCACGGGAGCGGGCATACTTGCTTTTTGTTGCCGCGCGGACCTCCGCTGTCAGCATTTTTAACTTTATATATCTTTTTACAACTTGCTTAATATCACTGCAGTGTATATCGCGCTATCTGAAAACTGTATTTGCACAAAAGACTTACTTGTGACGTGATCGCTGCTTGATTCCCCTACACCTCTCCACCCCGCGGCCTCATCCAATCGGCCGGCAGGAGGAGGAGTTGAGGCGGGGCTTAGCTTTAAATCGACCTGCAGTGCGGGAGCGGGCATACTGGCTTTTTGTTGCCGCGCGGACCTCTGCTGTCATCGTTTTTAACTTTATATATCTTTTTAAAACTTGCTTAATATCACTGCAGTGTATATCGCGCTATCTGAAAACTGTATTTGCACAAAAGACTTACTTGTGACGTGATCGCTGCTTGATTCCCCTGCACCTCTCTACCCCGCGGCCTCATCCAATCGGCCGGCAGGAGGAGGAGTTGAGGCGGGGCTTAGCTTTAAATCGACCTGCAGTGCGGGAGCGGGCATACTGGCTTTTTGTTGCCGCGCGGACCTCTGCTGTCATCGTTTTTAACTTTATATATCTTTTTAAAACTTGCTTAATATCACTGCAGTGTATATCGCGCTATCTGAAAACTGTATTTGCACAAAAGACTTACTTGTGACGTGATCGCTGCTTGATTCCCCTGCACCTCTCCACCACGTGACCTCATCCAATCGGCCGGCAGGAGGAGGAGTTGAGGCGGGGCTTAGCTTTAAATCGACCTGCAGTGCGGGAGCGGGCATACTGGCTTTTTGTTGCCGCGCGGACCTCTGCTGTCATCGTTTTTAACTTTATATATCTTTTTAAAACTTGCTTAATATCACTGCAGTGTATATCGCGCTATCTGAAAACTGTATTTGCACAAAAGACTTACTTGTGACGTGATCGCTGCTTGATTCCCCTGCACCTCTCTACCCCGCGGCCTCATCCAATCGGCCGGCAGGAGGAGGAGTTGAGGCGGGGCTTAGCTTTAAATCGACCTGCAGTGCGGGAGCGGGCATACTGGCTTTTTGTTGCCGCGCGGACCTCTGCTGTCATCGTTTTTAACTTTATATATCTTTTTAAAACTTGCTTAATATCACTGCAGTGTATATCGCGCTATCTGAAAACTGTATTTGCACAAAAGACTTACTTGTGACGTGATCGCTGCTTGATTCCCCTGCACCTCTCCACCACGTGACCTCATCCAATCGGCCGGCAGGAGGAGGAGTTGAGGCGGGGCTTAGCTTTAAAACGACCTGCAGCACGGGAGCGGGCATACTTGCTTTTTGTTGCCGCGCGGACCTCCGCTGTCAGCATTTTTAACTTTATATATCTTTTTACAACTTGCTTAATATCACTGCAGTGTATATCGCGCTATCTGAAAACTGTATTTGCACAAAAGACTTACTTGTGACGTGATCGCTGCTTGATTCCCCTACACCTCTCCACCCCGCGGCCTCATCCAATCGGCCGGCAGGAGGAGGAGTTGAGGCGGGGCTTAGCTTTAAAACGATCTGCAGCACGGGAGCGGGCATACTTGCTTTTTGTTGCTGCGCGGACCTCTGCTGTCAGCGTTTTTAACTTTATATATCTTTTTAAAACTTGCTTAATATCCCTGCAGTGTATATCGCGCTATCTGAAAACTGTATTTGCACAAAAGACTTACTTGTGACATCATCGCTGCTTGATTCTCCTGCACCTCTCCACCCCGCGGCCTCAGCCAATCGGCCGGCAGGAGGAGGAGTTCAATCAATCAATCAATCAGTTACATTTATAAAGCGCGCTACTCACCCGTAAGGGTCTCAAGGCGCCTGGGGGGGGGGGGGGGGGGGGGGTCAGTGCTCCTAGAGCCAGGTCTTGAGCTGCCTTCTGAAGGACAGGTGGTCCTGTATGGCGCGAAGGTGGCTGGGAAGGGAGTTCCAGGTCTTTTCTGCCAGAAAAGAGAAAGATCTTCCTCCGGCGGCGGCTTTGCGGATGCGGGGTACGGCTCCCAGAGCTTGTCCGGTCGAGCGTAGGGTGCGCGGAGGAGTGTAGAAGGAGACGCGGTGGTTGATGTTTTGGTCCGAGGTTGTGCAGGGCTTTGTGTGCGTGGGTGAGGAGTCTGAAGGTGATCCTCTGGTTGACTGGGAGCCAGTGAAGTTTCTTCAGGTGTCCGGAGATGTGGTGGTGGCGGGGTATGTTCAGGATGAGTCGTGCGGCAGCGTTCTGGATTCGTTGCAGTTTCCTCTGCAGCTTGATGGTGATGCCGGCGTACAGAGTGTTCCCATAGTCCAAGCGACTGGTGACGAGGGCGTGGGTGACGGTCTTCCTGGTGTCGGTGGGGATCAAGCGGAAGATCTTGCGGAGCACGCGGAGGGTGTTGAAGCATGCTGAGGTCACCGAGTTGACCTGTCTGGTCATGGAGAGGGATGAGTCCAGGATGAAGCCGAGGTTGCGTGCGTGGTCGGTGGGTTGGGGAGTGCTGCCCAGGGCGGGAGGCCACCAGGAGTCATCCCAGGCGGAGGGTGTAGGGCCGAGTATGAGGACCTCCGTCTTCTCTGTGTTCAGTTTAAGCCGGCTGTCTGTCATCCAGTTCCCTACTTCCTTCATGCCTTCGTGTAGTCTGGTTCTAGCTGAGGTGGGGTTGTTGGTGAGGGATAAGATGAGCTGGGTGTCGTCGGCATAGGATATGAGGTCGAGTCCGTGTTTTCGTGTGATGTTCGCCAGGGGGGTCATGTAGATGTTGAAGAGGGTGGGGCTGAGGGAGGATCCTTGGGGGACGCCGCAGATGATCTCTGTGGCTGTGGATCTGAAGGGGGGGAGGCGGACTCTCTGGATTCTTCCGGGGGAGGAAGGAGATGATCCATTCCAGGGCCTTGCCTCTGATGCCGGCGTTGCTGAGGCGACGTATCAGGGTATGGTGGCATACCGTGTCGAAGGCTGCAGAGAGGTCCAGGAGTATGAGGGCCACGGTTTCTCCTTTGTCGGTCAGGGATCTGATGTCGTCCGTGGCTGCGATGAGGGCGGTCTCGGTGCTGTGGTTAGCTCTGAAGCCTGTGAGGGGTCGAGTGAGTCGTTGATTTCCAGGGCGGTGGTGAGTTGAGCGTTGACGATTTTCTCAATCACTTTGGCGGGGAACGGTAGGAGCGAGATGGGCCGGAAGTTTTTGAGTTCGGTGGGGTCTGCTGTTGGTTTCTTTATGAGGGCGTTGAGTTCGGCGTGTTTCCATTTCTCCGGGAAGGTGGCGGTGGTGAAAGACGCGTTGATGATGTCTCGGAGGTGGGGTGCGATGATGTTGTCGGCTTTGTTGAAGATGTGGTGCGGGCAGGGGTCGGATGGTGATCCTGAGTGGATGGAGTTCATGATGCGGGTGGTTTCCTCGGTGGTGGTTGGGTTCCAGGTGAGGATGGTGGTGTTGTCGGTGGCGGGTTCCAGTGGTGGGTTCGTGTTGGTTGTGGTGAAGCTGTTGTAGATGTCGGTGATCTTGTGGTGGAAGACGGCTGCGAGGGAGTCGCAGAGGTCCTGTGAGGGAGGGATGGAGTTGTTTTCTGCGTCGGGGTTGGAGAGTTCTTTGACGATGCCAAATAGTTCCTTGCTGTTGTGGGCGTTGTTGTCTAGTCTGTTCTGGAAGGCTGATTTTCGTGCGGCGCGGAGGCGTTGGTGGTGTTGGCGGGTGGCGTTCTTGAGAGCAGACATGTTCTCCTCGGTCTGGTTGAGGCGCCAAGTCTTTTCGAGGGTGCGGCTTTCTTTTTTGGAGTCCTTGAGTTCGGGGGTGAACCAGGAGTTTTTCTTGTGGTTGTTGGTGTTTGCTTGGGTCTTCAGGGGGGCCAGGAGGTTAGCGCAGTCGGAGATCCAGCTCGTGAGGTTGTTGGTGGCTTCGTTGGGGTCTGTGGTGCTGGTGGGTTGCTTCTGAGAGAGGGTCGATGTGAGTTGTTCCGTGGTGATTCGATTCCACTGTCTTCTTGGTGGTTGCTGGGTGTGGTGGTGCACGGTGGTCTTCTTGAAGCTGAAGTGGACACAGCTGTGGTCCGACCAGGCGAGTTCGGTGGTGTGGCTGAAAGAGATGTGTTTGCTGGAGGAGAAGATGGGGTCGAGCGTGTGTCCGGCGTAGTGGGTGGGGGTGTTGACTAGCTGTTTCAGTCCCAGGTTGGCGAGGTTGTCCAGTAAGGCGGTGGTGTTGTTGTCGGTGTGGTTCTCCAGGTGGAAGTTGAGGTCCCCTAGGAGGATGTAGTCGGTGGACTGGAGTGCGTGTGGGCTGACGAAGTCTGCGATGTCTTCGCTGAACTTAGTGCGTGGTCCTGGTGGTCTGTAAATGAGGGTGCCTCTGAGGGTGGTCTTGGGGTCGCTGTGGATCGCGAAGTGGAGGTGTTCGGCGTCGGGGAATGAGTTGTCGACGTGGGTCGAGATGCGAATGGAGCTTTTGTGTGGAATGGCGATGCCTCCTCCGGTGCGGTTGGTGCGGTCTTTCCGTATGATTTTGTAGCTGTCGGGGATGGCTATGGCGATGTCGGGTGTCGAGGAGGGGTTCATCCAGGTCTCGGTGAGGAAGGCGATGTCCGGGTTTGTTGAGTCGATGAGGTTCCATAGTTCGATGGCATGCCTGTGGACGGATCGGGTGTTGATCAGGATGCAGTCGAGGTTGTTTCCGGGGGAGTCGTTCTTGTCGGGTGCGATGTGTGTTCGTAGGCAGGTAAAGCGGCAGTTGCGGCAGGTGAAGGATCCGTGGGTCTGCTTCGGGGTAGCGCGGTAGCAGCCGGGCATGCGGCCGGGGTTGAGGGCGGTGAGGGTGGTGGTGTCGTAGGTCAGGCGGGGGTGGTGGATGGGGTGGGGGTCGTGGGGACCAGGGGGACGGGTGCTGGGCGCGGTCCAGGCGCGGACGGGCGCAGACGGGCTTGCCTTAGGCACGCCTTCGGCGCGCCAGCGGCACGCCCGCTGCGCCCGTCCACTGCACGGCCTCGCAGCGGCCGCCATATATGGGGTAGCCGGGGAGGGGGGGTCAGCTGGGAGGCGGGAGGCGGGAGGGTAGGTGGGCCAATGGGATTACGCTTGAGGAGCGCAAAAACGGCAGGAAAAGCGGGAGGCGGGCGGCGGGAAAAACGAGGAAAAAACAGCTTTGGGAAGGTGGCGAGAAAACAGGGGAAGAAGCGATGCGGACGACGAGAAAGGCGGGAAAAGGACGAGCAAAAAGGCGGAGAAAACAAGCACAACGAGCAGGGGCACCGGGCGCACAGGGGGGGGCCACGCACTCGGGGATACAGAAAAAAGGTGGAATTACATTCAACCAGGCAGTCTCTGAGGCAGGCACTCGAGGGTACAAAATAGAAGGAGGGAACCGGGCACTCTGGGGCCACGCACTCGGGGAACAAGGAGAGAAGTGGGAGCGGCAGTCACGGGGGCACACAGGCAGAACTAGGCAACACTGAGGCAGGCAAGCACTGGTGGCGCTGTGGAGGCGGGGGAGCGGCCTACCCTAAGGTCAAGGGTCGAGTTGAGGCGGGGTTTAGCTTTAAAACGACCAGCAGCGCGGGAGCGGGCATACTTGCTTTTTGTTGCCGCGCGGACCTCCGCTGTCAGCGTTTTTAACTTTATATATCTTTTTAAAACTTGCTTAATATCACTGCTGTGTATATCGCGCTATCTGAAAACTGTATTTGCACAAAAGACTTACTTGTGACGTGATCGCTGCTTGATTCCCGTACACCTCTCCACCCCACGGCCTCATCCAATCGGCCGGCAGGAGGAGGAGTTGAGGCGGGGCTTAGCTTTAAAACGATCTGCAGCAAGGGAGCGGGCATACTTGCTTTTTGTTGCTGCGCGGACCTCTGCTGTCAGCGTTTTTAACTTTATATATCTTTTTAAAACTTGCTTAATATCACTGCAGTGTATATCGCGCTATCTGAAAACTGTATTTGCACAAAAGACTTACTTGTGACGTGATCGCTGCTTGATTCCCCTACACCTCTCCACCGCGCGGACTCATCCAATCGGCCGACAGGAGGAGGAGTTGAGGCGGGGCTTAGCTTTAAAACGACCTGCAGCACGGGAGCGGGCAAACTTGCTTTGTGTTCCCGCGCGGACCTCCGCTGTCAGCGTTTTTAACTTTATATATCTTTTTAAAACTTGCTTAATATCACTGCAGTGTATATCGCGCTATCTGAAAACTGTATTTGCACAAAAGACTTGCTTGTGACGTGATCGCTGCTTGATTCCCCTGCACCTCTCCACCCCGCGGCCTCATCCAATCGGCCGGCAGGAGGAGGAGTTGAGGCGGGGTTTAGCTTTAAAACGACCAGCAACGCGGGAGCGGGCATACTTGCTTTTTGTTGCCGCGCGGACCTCCACTGTTAGCGTTTTTAACTTTATATATCTTTTTAAAACTTGCTTAATATCACTGCTGTGTATATCGCGCTATCTGAAAACTGTATTTGCACAAAAGACTTACTTGTGACGTGATCGCTGCTTGATTCCCCTACACCTCTCCACCCCGCGGCCTCATCCAATCGGCCGGCAGGAGGAGGAGTTGAGGCGGGGCTTAGCTTTAAAACGATCTGCAGCACGGGAGCGGGCATACTTGCTTTTTGTTGCTGCGCGGACCTCTGCTGTCAGCGTTTTTAACTTTATATATCTTTTTAAAACTTGCTTAATATCACTGCAGTGTATATCGCGCTATCTGAAAACTGTATTTGCACAAAAGACTTACTTGTGACGTGATCGCTGCTTGATTCCCCTGCACCTCTCCACCCCGCGGTCTCATCCAATCGGCCGGCAGGAGGAGGAGTTGAGGTGGGGCTTAGCTTTAAAACAACCTGCATCGCGGGAGCGGACATACTTGCTTTTTGTTGCCGCGCAGACCTCTGCTGTCAGCGTTTTTAACTTTATATATCTTTTTACGCCCCCCTCAACCCTATTGCTCACAAGAGGATAATGGAAAATAACATCTTCAAAAAACCAATCGACTCGACCTCCCTACCCCCCCCATTTTCCCCACCCCCAGATCCCCCTATAGCTAAACCTCCGGCCTGGCACATTTCCTACCTCAACACCCACAATGGGGCCTGGGGAGGGGGGCCACGCAGCCCCCATCCAATAACTTCAAGAAAAAAAAAGGGCCATGCCCCGGGGGATGGGGTCCCCAGGGCCAAATATGGCCTCGGGAGGGGGGCCACACAGCCCCACTTCTAAAAAAAAAAAAGACCGTCATCGTGCCGGAGGCCCAGCCCCCTCCCTGCAGCACTCTACAAACGCGCCCCCTGGCTCGTTGTAAGATGTGGAACTAATTCCCATTGAATACTGAAGGTCCCTGGGGGCCAACTAGCCCACCAGGAACCTCAGGTATGCATCAGGGAGCTGCGTTGCAGAGAGGTGTTCAGAGGCCATACGCCTTTTTACACCTCTCTGCAACACAGCTCTGTGGCGCTTACTGGCTGTACCTGGTGCGCTACTTGGACCCCAGGGACCCTCAGGATTTAAGGGGACTTAAGCCCCCAACTTTAAACGCGCCATGGGGCGCATTTGCACAAAGGTGAAGGGAGGGGGCGGGGCCTGAGGTGACATGTGTGCAAACACGCCCTGTGGCGCGTTTTAAGTTGGGGAATTAATTCCTCTTCAATCCTGAGGGTCCCTGGGGGCCAACTAGCCCACCAGGTACCTCCAGGAAGCGCCACAGAGCTGCGTTGCAGAGTGGCGAAAAAGGGGCGTGGCATCTGAACACATCTGCAACACAGCTCCCTGGCACATAGTTATAGTTATAGTTAAAGTTAAAGTTATAGTTAGAAATTAGCATGTAAAAAACCTTAAAAATTCACTTAAAAAAACATAGGTTTTAGGGAAAGTTATAGTTAGTTGGACATTTCACTCGTACAAAACCAGAGAAATTCCCCCGTTATCGTTAGTTCAGCTAACTATAACTCGCGCCCCCGCAATGCACTGCTGATGACATTACATATTACATCACTCATGACATGGTCCGTGACATCACTGATTACATCACTGATGACATCTCAAATGACATGTTATCTTATGTTATGTTAGTTAGGTATTTATAAAGCGCATGGCTACTCCCAAGAGTGTCCCGGCGCTGAGCAAAGAACCACATAACAGTCATAGTGTGAGGAACGAGAAAACATTAAGGTTGGAAAAGCCATTTCTTGAGGCTTTACCTGAAGGTTAGGAGATCCTGAGCCTGTTTGAGGTCCAAGGGAAGGCCGTTCGTTCCTCAGACGGGAGGCAATTACCTGGAAGGAGCGACCACCGATCCTGGCAAATGAGACCTTAGGAACAGGGATCAGAAGTTGAGTGGAAGATCTCAAAGTACGTTGGAGCATGTACCGGGGAAATCTTAGGGTAAGGTAAGGCGCTCCAATCTGATTAAAAGCCTTAAAAACCAGAGTCAAAGCCTTAAATTGAATTCTCCGCTGAACAGGAAGCCAATGTAGGGAAGACAGCAGAGGGGAACCATGAGTTCTGGGGGCTGCCAGAAAGATCGCTGTTGGAAAACGAGGCAGCATCTGTGAGGCCTGCACAAATAACATGACTACATTTGTATTTCACTGGGAACCAAACACCCAATTGTAGCGCCTGACTCTCAGAGGGTAGCGTTGCAGAGCAGTCTGAGGCTTACTCAAGGGAGGTGGTGTAGGCTAGTAATCGCCATTTGCAGGTGCACAAAAATAACACTCAATAATTGATTGTCCAGTCTGTACTTTGCTTTATAAAAGTAAGAGTACATTTATTAAACACACACACCACTCAATACTATGCACCAATTTACAAATATACATAAGCTGTTGGAATTACTTTGTGACATTGCATAACATCTCCACCCCTCCCGCAGGGGGGGTGGGGTCTAGTACCACCACTCCCATGTATGCACATCAACTTCCCCCAATGCAGTTAGTTGAACATAACCTGAAGCGAGGGCCCTGCGCACTGGCACCATCCCAGTGGCGACCCTCCCCATTACCTCAACAAGCCTTAAAAAGGGGTAAACCTGCCTTGGTGACACATGACCCTGACTGAGCATCTCCTACTGACCATAAAGTATGCACCTCTATATCTTAAGGGCTAGCAGTCTGGGGTCTTCACCTAAGCGCAGCAGCAAGAATCCATGTTTACGCACACTTTAGAATGACAGTACTCATCACCTTGGTTGATCATTTGAATGCATTGCAGTTACAGCCCCTAAGGGCATCACAGATGAAATCACAGGATTGCGCATATACAGCCAGACACCCTAGCAGGACTGTCTGGCAACATAGCCCCACTTGGCTTATGACATCTCCTTACACATGTGACTTACCGTCTCTTCAAAAGAAGTACTCCTGGCAAGTACACTTCTCCTGCTGTGCGCCTCTTCACTTTCAAAGGAATCACAGGTAAAAGCATGGGATTACGTAAATACAGCCAGACCCCCTAGCAGGAAGGTCCAACAACATAACTCCATTTAGCTTAACATCACCTTACAAATGTGACTTACAGTCCCTTCAAAAGAAGTACTCCTGGCAACTACACTTCTCCTGCAGTGCGCCTCTTCACTTTAAAAGGAATCACAGCTAAAAGCATGGTATTACGTAAATACAGCCAGACCCCCTAGCAGGAAGGTCCAGCAACATAACTCCATTTAGCTTAACATCACCTAACACAGGTACTTCACTTTACACATGTGACTTTCAGTCCATCTAAAAAGAAATAACCAATAGTAAATGCATTTCGGTGCAATTACACCACTTCACCTCCAGGGGATGCACTTCTCCAGACATCCTCAACTCAGCCCCTCACTCCATGATGCACTTCATAGTACACCCTCAGCTGTAGAACATAAATTCCAGCCTAGAAGGTGTTAAAGGCTGGCTGAGCCCTTGAGGGGTTATTCTTTCAGATGCTCCGTGAAACTTAGGGGTGGACTGTTCTTCTTTATGCTGGGGGAGACTGCGGTGCTCCTGCAGCCCCCCTGCACCCCTTTTCACACATGAGGGTGACCCCCTCCTCTGGGGGCCACAAAGCACCAAAACGGCAGATTTCCAAATGCCTGGAGAGGCATTATGGGGTGCTTCATGCTCCTCTTTACCAGCCCCAGCCACTGGGAACACTCTCCTCCGCCCTCAGGGTCTCTGATTCAGCAGGGTGCTGTCTTCACTGGCTCCCTGCACCAGCCTTTCGTTAGGCTCTCCTTCTGGGCCTCTCTCCCTGCGCAGAGGCCCCTGCTTCTGTGCACCAGTCCTGGGCTCTACTTCTGGTGCTGATAGGGTCCTGGGGGCAGTCAGGGGGGTCTCTCCTTCCAACTGCCCATTGAGCCAGGCTCTAGCACCTTCACCCTCAGCAGACCACACCCCAGAGAGACCTTATCTTCCTGTGGAAGCACTTTTTAAAAGTTGAGTAGGGGGCTGGCAGGAAGTCTCTGTTGGTCCTATCAAACAGCGACACATCACGTCCCTGCCCCTGCTCCCTCCTTCTTGTCCAGCCTCTGAGCTTGTTCAAAATGGCGTCGTCCAGGGTTTCTGCCACATGTCTCGGAAGCACCTTACCCCCAAGCTGCCTTCCCTCCTTGGTGTGGCCTGGTGCCTGGCACCCAGCGACAGCGGTTCATGGATTGGCCTGTAGCCCCACCCATCTTCTCTTCGTGGAGAGGAGGCCCTCGCTTGTGGAAGAAAGGTTATCAATCCATCCAGCTGAGGTCAGCCCTCAGCCTGGGTCTGGTCATGGCTGGCCCAGAGAAATATGACAGTTCTGGATGACCCAAAAGCAGTACAAATATGACTTTGGACTCTGCAGAATACTTATTTTCACATTCGCTACATTGGACTTAAGTGCGTGTCTGGAATCTGTAGGCCTAACGGAAGTTAATCTAGCCATGGGCCCCACATTCCCTTAGGGGAATAATGAAGTGAAAACACAGTAAAACACACTGACCTTCCCTGGCATGTTTCTTTCCAGCCTATAAAGCCTATTCCATGTACACACGTGTCTGCATGTAACCAGCCCGGTGTCCCTTACTCCAGCTGCTGCGCAGTGGCCTGTTCAGGCCAGGAGAACACCAATAAATTCCCCATGCAGTCTCATACATCCTGAGTTCACTGTGGGTGAGTCCTAACTTATGAGGCTCCCCCACAATAAAAGCTCAACAATTAGGTGCTCAAAAAGCGAAAAATTCGGGCGGCCCATAGTGTCAGAACCACCTTCTAACACACGCCGCGCCCAGCTGATTCCTACAGGGAAGAAGTAGCCACTCTACACGGGTACACTTCCCGTAGTCAGCGATAACTAGTTATAAGGGGTTCTGACCAGACCCCCCTTACTGACCAGTTATCCGCTTAAACCACCTACTCCTCCCATCCATGAAATCTCCACCCATGACAGGGATCCCAGACTACCCTAAGAACCCTCCCGGCTCTAGGTTAGATACCTCTAGGTCACTCATGGTCTACATGGACTCAGCCTAACTAGGCTCACCTTTGAACCTTGGCAATGCAACACTATGCCTACCACTTCTCCGGACAAGGGTCCAGTGCCTCGGCACCGATGCAGTCTTCTGGGATAGGTCTAAATCCCATCTCCTGGGTCACTAGCTGGTCTCCCTTCCAGAATTAGTTCCGACCAGTACCCTCTCTCCGTTTGGTCCTTGCACCCCAAAGATGCAACCTCTCTGGACCCTCACCCTCAGCCTGCCGCTGAGGTCATTCTGCTGCCACCACCCTTTTGGGATGACTGTCTTCCCTAAGGAAAGCACAGCCACTTGTGCTTCCCCACACAGAAAAGCACCCTTTGGCCACTGGCCTGGCTCCCTAGTAGGACCTCAGAACGGCCTCACCACCACACTGGCAGTGCCAGGGAGCAACACTGAGGGTCCCTCATCAGAAATCCTACAGCTCATTCCCCCCATCAGTAGCTCCACCCGGAAACTACCACGGGAACCTAGACCCCTTCATTGTTCTCCGCTGCGAGAACTGGGCCTATGTACCCTTCCCTCCGAGAGGTGCGCTCTCCTCCTGGAGTACCCTTAGAGAGCCTGTGGGTCCCGAGTTAGCTAGACCCAGGCCCACCTCTCATGGCTCTCCCCGGTCTCCCTGCAGCACCTTGGGAGACCGCCCAGGGACCTAAATGGTCCCTGGATGGCCTGCACCACCCTTATGTAGAGCAGGGTCCCTTCACTTAAGATAGGCCCCACCTGTCTTCAGGGTAGTACCACTGTCAGCCAGGGACCCTAAAGATCCCGGCTAGGCCTGCACCACCTCTTCACGAAACACAGGGTCCCTTCACTTAAGATAGGCCCCACCTGGCTTCAGGTCGGTACTACCTCCATCAGCCAGGGACCCTAAAGATCCTGACTAGGCCTGCACCACCCCTTTGGGGAAACACAGGGTCCCTTCACTTAAGCTGGGCCCCACCTGTGTCCAGGGTGGTACTACCTTGCAGAAGTCCACCTCCTGCCTCGAGCTAGGGAACACCCCCATGCTCCTGGTCCTTGGGTCCAAGTCCCACAGGACCTACCTGACTGGTTACCGGCTAGGCATCGACCCAGCCACGACTTCAGGTTCCCTCCACCAGCTCCTGGTCCTGGGGTTCAAGTCCCACCGGACCTACCGGACTCGTCACCGGCCACCCGACCCTGACACCTCAGGGTCCACTGCTAACCCTTTCCCTGGAAACTAGGGAGCACATCGCCCCCACTCAGATCTCCACTGGGTCAGTTACCTAGCCCACCTAGGGTACCTAGGGGCTACCACCACACACCATCACTAAAGAACTACCCTCCTTGGGGGCCACCCACTACCAGCGGCCACCACTGGGTTGCTCACCTCCCCACCAGTTAACCTGGGGGACCTGCCGGACACTCAACTCTACCACACCCTCCTCCCACAGTGGGAAAAGTTTCTTGGGGTCCCCCACCATGGGAACACCTGGGGCGCTACTACACGGGGTAAAGAAACCTCTTGCCCCACCCTTCCAGTGGTTTTGGCCTGCGCCATTAGCAAGAAACTTCCAGTGGGGGAAGGATATCTGGGGCCCCTCCTGTGGAAACCCTCCCTGCCCTTAAAAAGCGCGGGAACCTCCCAGGACCCCTACTTCTCCTGTCCCCCTTGAAGGTCAATCCACCCCTACACCCCCACCTGTGATGTAGGTATCAGTTGCTGTCCCTATTTCTTGAGGAGACACCCTCCTCATGCAGGTGTAGTGTATGTTGTTTTAGGGTTCAAAGGTGTACAATATGGCTTAGAACATTTGTATGCAATCATTTCCTGGAAATCACCATCCTGCTAGCACATTATAATCAACATAGCGCGGTCATAGCAATACAGCTTACTTTTAAACCATAATAACTTCACATGACACATATGGGCGCGGGGCTTTCCTTTCCCATACCTTTAGTTCACATAACGAAAACGTTGAACCTTTCTCAGAGCCTTGCGCTCTTCCATTTGCTCATTGCTGCATAGGTAATGTGTGGCAAAACTGGACTTATCAAATGCTATAAATGCACACCAGAATGGGATACTATGTTTCCTGCCGCTAGACACCAATGTTGGAAAACGAGGCAGCATCTGTGAGGCCTGCACAAATAACATGACTACATTTGTCTTTCACTGGGAACCAAACACCCAATTGTAGCGCCTGACTCTCAGAGGATAGCGTTGCAGAGCAGTCTGAAGCTTACTCAAGGGAGGTGGTGTGGGCTAGTAATCGCCATTTGCAGGTGCACAAAAATAACACTCAATAATTGATTGTCCAGTCTGTACTTTGCTTTATAAAAGTAAGAGTACATTTATTAAACACACACACCACTCAATACTATGCACCAATTTACAAATATACATAAGCTGTTGGAATTACTTTGTGACATTGCATAACATCTCCACCCCTCCCGCAGGGGGAGGTGGGGTCTAGTACCACCACTCCCATGTATGCACATCAACTTGCCCCCAATGCAGTTAGTTGAACATAACCTGAAGCGAGGGCCCTGCGCACTGGCACCATCCCAGTGGCGACCCTCCCCATTACCTCAACAAGCATTAAAAAGGGGTAAACCTGCCTTGGTGACACATGACCCTGACTGAGCATCTCCTACTGACCATAAAGTAGGCACCTCTATATCTTAAGGGCTAGCAGTCTGGGGTCTTCACCTAAGCGCAGCAGCAAGAATCCATGTTTACGCACACTTTAGAATGACAGTACTCATCACCTTGGTTGATCATTTGAATGCATTGCAATTACAGCCCCTAAGGGCTTCACAGATGAAATCACAGGATTGCGCATATACAGCCAGACACCCGGGCAGGACTGTCTGGCAACATAGCCCCACTTGGCTTATGACATCTCCTTACGCATGTGACTTACAGTCCCTTCAAAAGAAGTACTCCTGGCAACTACACTTCTCCTGCAGTGCGCCTCTTCACTTTAAAAGGAATCACAGGTAAAAGCATGGGATTACATAAATACAGCCAGACCCCCTAGCAGGAAGGTCCAGCAACATTTAGCTTAACATCACCTTTCACAGGTACTTCACTTTACACATGTGACTTTCAGTCCACCTAAAAAGAAATAACCAATAGTAAATGCATTTCGGTGCAATTGCACCACTTCACCTCCAGGGGATGCCCTTCTTCAGACATCCCCAACTCAGCCCTTCACTCCATGATGCACTTCATAGTACACCCTCAGCTGTAGAACATAAGTTCCAGCCTAGAAGGTGTTAAAGGCTGGCTGAGCCCTTGAGGGGTTATTCTTTCAGATGCCCTGTGAAACTTAGAGGTGGACTATTCTTCTTTATGCTGGGGGAGACTGCGGTGCTCCTGCAGCCCCCCTGTACCCCTTTTCACACATGAGGGTGACCCCCTCATCTGGGGGCCGCAAAGCACCAAAACAGCAGATTTCCAAATGCCTGGCGAGGCATTATGGGGCGCTTCATGCTCCTCTTTACCAGCCCCAGCCACTGGGAACACTCTCCTCCGCCCTCAGGGTCTCTGATTCAGCAGGGTGCTGTCTTCACTGGCTCCCTGCGCCAGCCTTTCAGTAGGCTCTCCTTGTGGGCCTCTCTCCCTGCGCAGAGGCCCCTGCTTCTGTGCACCAGTCCTGGGCTCTACTTCTGGTGCTGATAGGGTCCTGGGGGCAGTCAGGGGGTCTCTCCTTCCAACTGCCCATTGCGCCAGGCTCCAGCACCTTAACCCTCAGCAGACCACACCCCAGAGAGACGCTCTCTTCCTGTGCAAGCACTTTTTAAAAGTTGAGTAGGTAGCTGGCAGGAAGTCTCTGTTGGTCCTATCAAACAGCGACACATCACGTCCCTGCACTGCTCCCTCCTTCTTGTCCAGCCTCTGAGATTGTTCAAAATGGCGTCGTCCAGGGTTTCTGCCACATGTCTCGGAAGCACCTTCCCCCCAAGCTGCCTTCCCTCCTTGGTGCAGCCTGGTGCCTGGCACACAGCGACAGCGGTTGATGGATTGGCCTGTAGCCCCACCCATCTTCTCTTTGTGGAGAGGAGGCCCTGGCTTGCGGAAGAAAGGTTATCAATCCATTCAGCTGAGATCAGCCCTCAGCCTGGGTCTGGTCATGGCTGGCTCAGAGAAATATGACAGTTCTGGATGACCCAAAAGCAGTACAAATATGACTTTGGACTCTGCAGAATACTTATTTTCACATTCGCTACATTGGACTTAAGTGCGTGTCTGGAATCTGTAGGCCTAACGGAAGTTAATCTAGCCATGGGCCCCACATTCCCTCAGGGGAATAATGAAGTGAAAACACAGTAAAACACATTGACTTTCCCTGGCATGTTTCTTTCCAGCCTATAAAGCCTATTCCATGTACACACGTGTCTGCATGTAACCAGCCCGGTGTCCCTTACTGCAGCTGCTGCGCAGTGGCCTGGTCAAGCCAGGGGAACACCAATAAAATCCCCATGCAGTCTCTTAAATCCTGAGTTCACTGTGGGTGAGTCCCAACTTATGAGGCTCCCCAACAGTAAAAGCTCCACAATTTGGTGCTCAAAAAGCGAAAAATCCGGGCGGCCCATGGTGTCAGAACCACCTTCTAACAATCGCCCTGGCCACCGTATTTTGAATAACCTGCAGGCGAGCAATTAAATAGCTGGGAAGTCCCAGGTACAAAGAATTGGCATAGTCCAGACGTGAGGTAACCAAGGCTTGGACAATGGTTTTTCTGTAAGGGACTGATAGCAGGGGCCAAAAGTAATGTACCATTCTTAAAATCCCGAAACAAGATTGAATCTGGGATTTCATAGAAAGTGTAGCATCACATTTGACTCCGAAGTTCTTAACCGTAGTCACAGAAGAGCTAGGGGGGGACAGATTCTGTGGCCACCAGCTGTTCCATGTCTCACAGGGGCGGTGGCCAAAAAAGATTATCTCGGATTTATCAGGATTACATTTCATTTGATTGTTTTTTAGCCACGAGAAAACCTCTGAGAGACAAGCATTAATTGCATGACCATCAAACTCGGCCCCCTTCTCAAATGTGAACAACAGCTGTGCATCGTCTGCATACGATATAATCTTCGCCCCATGTTGTTCAGTGAGAAGTGCAAGTAAAATAGAGCCCTGCGGGACCCCGACATTCATAGGGGGAATATCAGCGGAAAATGGGGGGGACCATATAGTCTGGAGACGATTACTGAGAAATGACCTAATCCATCTCAGGACCGTGCCACCGACACCGTCCTTCGCTAGTCTTTGCACCAGTCTATTGTGTGGGGGACGGTGTCAAAGCCAGCGGAGTGGTCCAACAGAACCAAGACCGCATTGCCGCCCCAGTCTAGTGTGGCTTTTATAGTTTCAGCCACTTCTAATAGGGCCGATTCAGTGCTGAAGTTTGCCCTGAAACCTGACTGACTAGGGTGCAAAAGGGGATTGGTCTTGATGTATTCGATGATAATGGAATTGACATATTTCTCCAAAACCTTGGAGAAAAAAGGCAGCAAAGATATAGGTCGATAATTACCAGCTACCTCAGGGTCAGCAGAAGGTTTTTTAAGCAAAGGAAGAATTTTAGCATGTTTCCAACAAAGAAGCATATGTCATTCCTGCAAGGAGTTGTTAAGGATCCGATTCACAGTAGGATTGATCACCTCAGCAATTCCAGCCAATACCTTGGCAGGACAGGGGTCAGCTGGAGAGCCCGACTTCAGGGACTTCATAAGCCGTAATGATTGGTCCATTGGGATTGCAGGGAACTGCATAAGGGAGGAAACTAAGTTTACATTACCACTAAGGGGACCTTGCTCCGTTACTGAAGCCGATGGCTGTAATTCAAAAGAGTCTTGTATTTTCTTTATTTAATCATGAAAGAAAGAGGCTATCATAAAAATCCATTCACTAGTGGGTATGAATGGGCATCGAATAGCTGCCGGTGAGGAACATTTTTTGACAATATTAAAAATTCTTTACTTTTATTGCCCGCCTAGTCAATTTTAGTGGAGAAGAAGAATTTCTTCCCTTCGCCAACTTTCCGGTAGTGGTCTCTTAGGTTCGCTCTAAAAATTATTTTATCCTGGGTCATGTAGTTTGTTCGCCATATTCTTTCTAATTGTTTACAAGCACTTTTACTTTTCCATAGAGCTTCAGTATACCAGGGGGCAGCAGCACGACTCACCTTGGCCACTCTCAGAGTGGGGGGGGGGGGGGGGGGAAGGTTCAGAGGTTTTAATAAGCAGCCATTGCTCCAAGGAGTGCACATCGCTTTCAAGGTTCCCACAACTGGGGATAGGATGTGACTGCAAAGCACTTCGCATCGCCTCGGGAGTAATCAGATTATACGTTTTGGCAATGGTCGGAGCAGGTAAGGGGGAGAGGGAGCTCAACTTCTATTGGTTTAGAAGAGAAAATCTGGTCTAATGTATGGCCCCTGTCGTGCGTGGGTAGATGGACAAAAGGAGTCAAATTAAGTATATCAAGGGTTTCACGCAGCTTAAGAGCCTCAGGATCTGAAAGGTTATCCATATGTAAGTTAAAGTCGCTAAGGACCAAACAATGACTGTATTTAACAGCTAAGGGAGATATAATGTGGCTGATCGCCTCCAAGAATTTCCCAGCAGGCCCTGGCGGGCGATAGATAACCATTCCAGCTATGGACTGGTGGGCCGAGATAGTTAGAAAGAAACCCAGGGATTCAGCACCCTCAACTTCAGGAAGGTCTAGAGGGACACAGTTGAGGGTGCTTTTATATATTAGAGCCACCCCCCGCCCCTCCCTTTGCAGCAATCTTTCCTCAAAATCTGGTAACCAGAGGGGATCACGCCGGCAATGGTGGGGTTTGAGGCCTCCGTCAACCAAGTTTCTGTTAAAAACATCATATCAGGGCTAGGGTCCATTAGTAGTTCGTGAAGTTGAAACTCATGTTTCTTAACTGAGCGTGTATTAAGTAGAGACGCTAATAGGTACAGGCCAACCTTTGGACTTTATTAATAACTGGAGTCAGTGACCCACTACAATTCACTAGGGCATGGGAAACCAGCCACTTACAGTCTTTGCAGGGAACAGCCTCCTCACTCAACGGCATAGAAAAATGGGTTCTACAACATATTCCACTACCAATACTAAGTAGGACATCCCTGTCATATTTAAACTGTATAGGCCGTACTGGAGCTAAACCAATAGAGATTCCAGTGCCAGCCGCCTCTGGGACGCTGACGGGCGCAGATGGGATTGCCTTAGGCGCATTGATGACATCACTGATGACATCATCCATGTGATAATTTCATACATCTTCTCACACCCTAATATACATTTTGATACACCCACTCTAAATTACGGTCACTCAGTACAGGACTATCATATACACTTATACACCTATATGGACACTCACACACCGCCACTCAGCCATAATTACCAAAATCCAATAATTATTCAAACTCCCAATTACTCACCTACACAGTTACTCCCCTACACAGTTATACACACACCAGCTCACTTACTCATACAAATACACATACAAATACTAGCACATTCTTACGCTCTTATACAATCACTGATACAAGCATACACTCATCCATACAGCTACTCGCATAATCACACACTCTCACTTATACCCATTTATATACTCTAACAAACATATGTGCTGCCTTTCTCTTATGTAGTTACTCACACATGTACCACTGCGATATACATTCACTCAATAACACACCCATACAGTCCATCACAGATGCACTCTTGAAACCATGCATCCAGTGAATCACCCACTCACACAACTATGCAAAGAGTCACACACACCCCACCCACACAAACACTCAGGCACCCATACAGATACTCAGACAACCAATCAATAACTCATATAGACACTCATATAGCTATTCACAAAACCATGCAGCCACTTATACACCAACACACAGACACATACAGACATTCACACAGTTTAGTCACTAGTCTGCAGTATGATACATTTAATGACTCACTTATAGAGTCAGTTACGCACCTAGAAAATCATCCATTCACACACTTGTACACCCACTCATTCTTCAACAGACCTTTCCCTATATATATTAAACATATTAAAACTGTACAGAAACACATACTCACTGGATGATGTCATCAGTGATGTCACTGACCATGTCATGAGTGATGTAATATGTGACGTCATCAGCAGTGCATTGCGGGGGCGCGAGTTATAGTTAGCTGAACTAACTATAACAGGGGAATTTCTAGGGTTTTGTACGAGGGAAAAGTCCAGCTAACTATAACGCCCCTGAAACCTATGGTTTTTTCAGTGAATATATATATATATATATATACATAAGTGCATTAGCACGTCACCCCAAACAAGTTCATCTGCAGCTTTTGTTTTCTTGACCTGTTGGAATGCCAGTGAGGTTATCTGGGACCGTGGAGGAGAAGAGAGTAGAGGATCCAAGAAAGCATCATCTGACCCCTTTAGGAGAACGCACCTCCTGAAGAGGAACACCAACGGGAAACACCAAAGACCACATGGGGTATAACAGAAATGAGGTAGGTACGACACAACGGCAAGAAGCTGCAGGTTGATAAGTCTAGAATTGCAAGCAGATTCGTGGTGCAGTGCGCAGCTTTATATGCTGTATGTTCCACTCCGTCGCACACTGAGTTTCGGTACGGCTAGAGCAAGCTTCACAATATGAATAATTAGCACAATATACTGTGGCTATAATGCGTGGGGCATCAAGTGTTTCTTAAGTGGTTGTGCTGTAGGATATTTTGTACCCACAGAGGGGTTAGTGGTGCTACAAATTTCATAATTCAATGGCTTGTGTAAAGTAGCCCATGGTGACCCAATCCATTAACTGAATAAAAATATCTCTAAATTTTATATAGGGGATCTCTGTTCAGATTTAGAACCCTCCTATAGTCACCGGGTCCCCTCTTTGTGAGAGGCTCACCTCTGGTGATGCTGAATTTTTTTGTTGTGGAGAGGAGCTAGATTGGTAACCAAGGCATGGGCTAAAGCTTTGGGAAGATCTCTCTCTGGCCTTTCAGCATTTGGGATTGTTCTGAAGTTTTCTTTGCCATAAGAAAACTTTACATGAAGAGTGTTAAATTTTGCATCAATGAGAATTTGAGTGAGGATTCTTGGGGACGCAGGGGTATAGATTTAGGGGTGTCTAGCAATGTCTACCTTGTCTAATTGCTTTAAGATCCCATGTAAAATCCCTTGAATCTGTGTAGGAAATCTGCCTTTCCTACGTTGTCAATCAGTGGCGCCTACTCGAGGGAGTGCTGCGGGGCAGTGGGCCGGGGAGGGGCAGGGTGGGGGGTAGTAAACACCGGCATACGGCCGAACGGAGTTACGTAAATAAATAAAACAAATGTCGTTGCACTCGCTGCAATGCCAATCGGCGATGTAGCGTGCGCAATGTAATTCGTTTTATTTTTTTATTCATTTATTTACTTAACTCCATTCGGCCCTATGCCGGAGTTACTACCGCCCACCCTGACCCTCCCCCGCCCCAGTAACTGTGGTCAATCCATATTTTTCACCATTTTCTGTACCCTATATTTTTGCTGACATTAGAACTCTATGCTCTTTAGCCTTGCTTACCAGTGGTAAAGTGTCTGTGCTCCCCAATTAAACATGGTTGAATTGTCATATTCCTGATTGACATATTTAACTTACCTTTAAGTCCTTAGTATATGGTAGAAAATGCAGCAAGGGCCTGTAAGTTAAATGTCACCAGTTTACTGAAGCATCTGTTGTGCCATCCACTACAGCGATACTGTGAAATACAGCTTCAGGTCTACTATGTAGCCTAAGTGTAGCAGTGTAAAAAAATGCAATCTTGATTATCAAAATGTTTTATCTCCTTTGTTGAAGCGTTACAGTGGAACTAAATTGGGAGAAGATTCTACCTATGTCGCTTGTCACTCAATGAGACAAATTGACAAATTATGATGGCCTGTGATGATTTCAAATGAGTCTTCTGCACCTTCAAGATGGCATTTTTTATAGCTACAAAGGAAACAGTATTTCACAATAAATGATTACATTGAATTTAGCAGAATGTAACGTTCTTCAGTAACATGGTACTAAGGTGCATCTTTCAATCATATCTATGATTAGATTCCTTTCCAAATCTCAATACAATAAATCGGTTTACTAATGGAATTACTTGTATCATCTGTTTACAGTGAAATGGCAGCTGAATAAAGTACTTTAAGTAATAAAATGCCTCTTCTTCTTGCTCGCTCTATCCAAATGAGAGTCCTTTGAAATAATCTTGTTGAAAGTACCACCGATATGGAATAAGTTATTAATCATGTGTAGGAATTGGCTAGCCCCAGAAGCCTCTGGATAATATAAGGTGAATTGCTTGCGCTTTGTGCTGAGCAGTAGCTATTTTAACAGGTGAGATGACATTTACTACAAACTCCTCATGCTGAATGTATAACTCACAATCTGTCTCAGTGTCTGTAAACTGCTTTTACATATTGTTGATGTTTAGCAGGATTACACAAAATATGTCCTCATCATCTACCTTAATGATTAGGAACATGTCAGTGTGTTCTTGGAAAATCTCATTCACCAGCTACTGAAATGCTCCAGGAGCATTACATAAGCTTAAATGCATTCCTTTGTAGTTTACGTATCCTGCTCTGGTTAACACAGTGTTCCATGTATCTGCTTGATTTGACTTGATCCAGTTTTTGTTGTTGTCACATCCACTTCTCACATCATCTCAAGAATTTCTTTTTCCTCCTACTATAAGCTTTATTTTTCACATCACAGTATAGTTAAAAAAAAAACATGTGGTGGACGTAGCCAAGGTGTTATATTACCTGGTAGCTGCATGGTAGTTAGGGGTATCAGACATCTCAGATTTTCCCGGACCGTCCAGGTTTTCAGAGGACTGTCCCGGTGTCCCAAAACTTTTCTTAATTTTAGGTAAATGTCCAAGTTTTTTCCGGTCATCCTGCAAAGCAGAATTTAAAGTTATATGCTCCGTTTACAGCATCTGAAGACTGAAAGTAATTTATCTGTTTCTGATAGGCAGCACAGTAGAGTAACGGCTGCAGACTCCCAGCAAAGGTGAGACAGGGTGGGCAGGAGGACAGGGGTGCTAGGGATGGAGGAGGTCCTGCTAGATATATATATATATATATATATATATATATTCTCCATCAAACGCCTCTAGCTGTCAGGACGCACTCCCAGCCGATTTCACCATTCGGTTTTTTATTTTCAGCAACCAGCAGCTTCATTCCAGTGTAAATAGTGCCGACGCGTTTCAAGGCATCTCGCCTCTTCTTCTCGGGCAATCTCAGGTGAATTCACAGAAGGCTCTGCATGCCGTTTATAGTTCCGCCCATTGGGCGTTGCTAAGTGACTTATTAATGTTCAGAGGCATGCTGGGAAGGGTAGTCCATTCCGTTGAGTAATTATTCCCTCAGTGGGTTCTGTGACATCAGTTTGCGACTTTTTAACATCCTATAGTAGGAATCTGGAGTTGGCGCTGGTTTGATTGTGCTAAATCGGCTGCGCTGCATTCACGGCATGGATCAGTTCTCTGTCGCAGCCTCACCAACATTGTGGGATGTTGCTGTCCTGCGCGGAAGAGGCTTCCACGTGCATGTTCTCCATCAAACGCCTCTAGCTGTCAGGACGCACTCCCAGCCGATTTCACCATTCGGTTTTTTATTTTCAGCAACCAGCAGCTTTATTCCAGTGTAAATAGTGCCGACGCGTTTCAAGGCATCTCGCCTCTTCTTCTCGGGCAATCTCAGGTGAATTCACAGAAGGCTCTGCATGCCGTTTATAGTTCCGCCCATTGGGCGTTGCTAAGTGCCTTATTAATGTTCAGAGGCATGCTGGGAAGGGTAGTCCATTCCGTTGAGTAATTATTCCCTCAGTGGGTTCTGTGACATCAGTTTGCGACTTTTTAACATCCTATAGTAGGAATCTGGAGTTGGCGCTGGTTTGATTGTGCTAAATCGGCTGCGCTGCATTCACGGCATGGATCAGTTCTCTGCCGCAGCCTCACCAACATTGTGGGATGTTGCTGTCCTGCGCGGCAGAGGCTTCCGCGTGCATGTTCTCCATCAAACGCCTCTAGCTGTCAGGACGCACTCCCAGCCGATTTCACCATTCGGTTTTTTATTTTCAGCAACCAGCAGCTTCATTCCAGTGTAAATAGTGCCGACGCGTTTCAAGGCATCTCGCCTCTTCTTCTCGGGCAATCTCAGGTGAATTCACAGAAGGCTCTGCATGCCGTTTATAGTTCCGCCCATTGGGCGTTGCTAAGTGCCTTATTAATGTTCAGAGGCATGCTGGGAAGGGTAGTCCATTCCGTTGAGTAATTATTCCCTCAGTGGGTTGTGAATGAAGCTGCTGGTTGCTGAAAATAAAAAACCGAATGGTGAAATCGGCTGGGAGTGCGTCCTGACAGCTAGAGGCGTTTGATGGAGAATATATATATATATATATATATATATATATATATATATATATATATATATATCCACGCGAGCAGGAAAGCCCCAAAGGAGTTCAACCACACGAAGATTAAGTTGTTCATGCCGTTTATTTGAAAACTTGCAGGCAGAAAACAGGCTTCAGACATCAGTAAATCAAAGTGCCAAACGCGTTTCAGGAGTCCAATATTCCCTTCTTCAGTGGCAAAGCATAGTAACCAAGAGCAAAGTTTCTTACGCACCATTTATATTCATGTCACCTGCTTCAGTGGGCGTTGCCTTTCTCAAAGCCTTCTGGTACACGTAGTGCGCTGCAGTATTCCTCAGTGGGTATGCTCTTGTGCCTATGCAAAAATTCCAAGTTATTACCCCAGTGGGTTTTTGCTCTGTCCCGTTAATGTGCCTGCCCTGCTTTGCAGAATCCAAAAATGAACATAGGCTTACACCAGTCCTGCAAAGGCGCCAATCTCCTTCGTTCCGTACCTTGCAGCACCTTCATGGCATCTGAAGACTGAAAGTAATTTATCTGTTTCTGATAGGCAGCACAGTAGAGTATCGGCTGCCCGCCCCCGTATGGAAAGGACACTCACCTGAGTTGGAATGCCAGACAGGGAGAGAGGATGCAGCAGTTTGCTGCGTAAGGTGTTTGCTAGATGGGACTTTTTTTCTTTATTGAACCCTCTTATAAGATGCCAGTAAAAGTGTAAACCACTGCCAGCAGGACTGGGAAGCAACTTGGCTTTTCGAGTGAAGATTCAATGTATTTTTCACTCGCTATGGAGTGCATGAAAACCTGGCATGGATCAGGTGGGAGCATCGCTAAAGTGACTGGGGAGGCTGGGTCAACACTCAGTGCCAATCAGAGTGGACTATGACTCCTCTTAAACCGGCCCCCAGGTGGAACAACAATCACTTGATGGAACATGGCACTGAGGAAAGCCAACAGGCTGAAACGCGTCTGCCTAGCGTTTCAATCAACATCAAACTCGAGCGCTTGAATTTTGAAGATAAAAGCAGCTGACAACTCCGAGCATGTGTTGGACTCGTTTTCTTTGAGGGAAAAGGGGACTGGAGTCTATATATATATATATATATATATATATATATCATACCATCCTGACAGCGTCCAACAAACAGGCACCAACTCCGTGAGTAATTCAGCAAAGAAGGATTTTATTCCAACATTAGCACAGACGCGTTTCGGCGGGAACAACCGCCTTGTTCACTGCATCCAGTTCTAAGTTAAACAAGCAGGGTTAAATACACATTGTCACATAACTCTCTTAGGGTTGTCACAGCAACCAACACAAAAACGCAATAGACATAGTAAAGGTCATGTTAGGTTTAGTTGTTATGGCAACTAGAAAACAGACCTAGTTTGCTTTTGTTACAAAAAGTATAATAAGTAACGTTCAAAATAAAAACTGTACTATGGTCACACAATTGCAGTGAAAAAGAGTATATGAATAAAAAATAGTAAGTGTAGTTAAATTTTTCTACATGTTGGCTACATATGTAAGTCCACAATGTGAAAACGTGCCCAAGGGAAAATATAGAACACTAAGAAAGAGAGAAAGAGGTATACGCTTTCTAGTGTCGTGGGTTACGAGTACTCAATGAGAATTGGATGGCCTAGTGCGGAGGTGTGGATAGAGTACTGGCCAGGAAACACTGGTTGGTCCCATGCGTGAGAAATCATTGTGTGTATATGCTTTAAGTAAAAGAGTATTTGTTTAAGGTCTCAAGGGACTGTTCTTTACATTGATGTCGTGCCTCTGATGAGGGCGTAGGCCCAGAAACGCGTCAGGCAGTAACGAACGACATGAAAGCTGAAAGGACACAGAAGCGTTAAGTGAGCTTTACCCGTGATGGTTGATGGAGAGTGCAGCCTAAACTTGTGGGCAAGTTGGAGCTTTGACGTCAAATCGCGGCGGCCCAGCTGCGTAGGCTCGCACCACCCCATGAAGTTTGGGGGCCATGGGGCCTTGAATTTTCGGAGCCTCGCAAGTGGACCAACAACTAAGGGATTTATGGCTCATTCACGCTTCGAGCCCATTGAGGGTCTTTATGAACAGTAATATTTGTGCAACCATTATGGACTGAATTTCGGAACACGCACCACAAAGTCCATAAGGCATTGCGTTTTGGTTCATCTGAACAAGCCTATCTGGAGGCGGATAATTTTGAATAAATGTGGGCGTGTTTTCATTGCACTTGTTCTGTCGTGCCTCTGATGAGGGCGTAGGCCCAGAAACGCGTCAGGCAGTAACGAACGACATGAAAGCTGAAAGGACACAGAAGCGTGAAGTGAGCTTTAACCGTGATGGTTGATGGAGAGTGCGGCCTAAACTTGTGGGCAAGTTGGAGCTTTGATGTCAAATCGCGGCGCCCAGCCGCGTAGGCTCGCACCACCCCATGAAGTTTGGGGGCCATGGGGCCTTGAATTTTTGGAGCCTCGCAAGTGGACCAACAATTAAGGGATTTATGGCTCATTCACGCTTCGGGGCCCATTGAGGGTCTTTATGAACAGTAATATTTGTGCAACCATTATGGACTGAATTTTGGAACACGCACCACAAAGTCCATAAGGCATTGCGTTTTGGTTCATCTGAACAAGCCTATCAGGAGGCGGATAATTTTGAATAAATGTGGGCGTGTTTTAATTGCACTTGTTCTGTCGTGCCTCTGATGAGGGCGTAGGCCCAGAAACGCGTCAGGCAGTAACGAACGACATGAAAGCTGAAAGGACACAGAAGCGTGAAGTGAGCTTTACCCGTGATGGTTGATGGAGAGTGCGGCCTAAACTTGTGGGCAAGTTGGAGCTTTGATGTCAAATCGCAGCCGCCCAGCCGCGTAGGCTCGCACCGCCCCATGAAGTTTGGGGGCCATGGGGCCTTGAATTTTCGGAGCCTCGCAAGTGGACCAACAACTAAGGGATTTATGGCTCATTCCCGCTTCGGGGCCCATTGAGGGTCTTTATGAACAGTAATATTTGTGCAACCATTATGGACTGAATTTTGGAACACGCACCACAAAGTCCATAAGGCATTGCGTTTTGGTTCATCTGAACAAGCCTATCTCGAGGCGGATAATTTTGAATAAATGTGGGCGTGTTTTCATTGCACTTGTTCTGTCGTGCCTCTGATGAGGGCGTAGGCCCAGAAACGCGTCAGGCAGTTGTGGAAATTTAGCTTGTAACTGAACATTATCTGCGCCATCTTGCCTCTCCCCAGCGCCACGCACAGCGAACGCACGGCTGCCATTTTAGGCACCCCACTCTCTCCCCGCTCATTCTCGATCGCCAGCGCGTTCCCCTGGCGCTGCGAGCATCCCCCGCGCACCGGCCACCCCCGCTCTCTCATACACGGGCCATAAACCCCCTCATTCTGCGTGACCCTGTCATGGAACCACATCCCACGCCTGACCGACATCCCATACATGGTCATGCCTCTCTTTGATAACCCCCTTCCTCTGCGCCCCATTGTCCGAACCGATCCCAGGCCATCACCTAGCCCTGCAGATGCAGTTTATTGCCCCTACTGTAAGGGAAACACCCCACATCAAAGGGATTACAGTGGATCAAAGCCCCTACCCCCTGAGACCCGGCCGGTTGCACACATCCCCGGGAATTGGCGGAATGTCCAGCTGCATGATAGCCATCTCCTACTGTAGATGGGGTGGGGACTTCCACTGTAGATATGTGTGGGAACGAGTTCGAAGTGGGGATTCCGAAGACGTTCTTTTATACATCAAAGTAATCTCAAGAATGTGCCATGTACAATAACCCTGCAATAAAGTCATAAACGTGTGTATAAGAGACCAGGTCTCAGAGATGCAGTTAGAGCACCTCGTGACGATACCTTGCTGTCTGATCTGATGTGTTCTGCTCCGACGGAATTAAACTTTGTTTCCTGCCTTTCAGTCTCCGGCGCCTGCCTCTGTCATTGGTAAATTATCGAATGGTATGAGAGGCGATTACCGCCGGGCAATACTTGAAGGGTTATCGACTGAAACTGCCGCTACCATTTAACAATTGGCGTCCCAAGCGTGGGGCCCATCAGAGACACGTGGATCCAGTGGGAGAGGTCCTGACGACAGAGTGAACGACTGCAACGATCGGGAGAGCTCCTGCCCAATAGACCCTCGTCTGGCAGCCGATCATCCGAACTTCACTGGTTCCGAGCAGACCTCTCTCGAGTGATCTACGGTCCTGACTGGGAACCATCAGGAGTGCCGCAGCAATAACGGAGAGTAGAGGACGATCGGGCGCTGGAGGCGGAAGACGAGAAACTGTCCACGCGGTCCGGGTAAGGTCGTGATACACGACAAATTGCGAAATAATTGATTGATTGTTTGAAGTTTTGAAATACTAGTATTGCTTATTGATTGTTCTCTTTGAGATATTCGCTGTCTACAAACGGGGAGGAGTAGAAATACTCTCTCTCTCTCCCTTTGCAGATAGTGAAGGGTAGGTAACGCAGACTTTTGTCCCCGTTGTAACCCGTCGTGCCTATCTTTATCTCCCCACTGATTGATTGTCCGAACATTGATTGTTTTGAAGAATAGTGCTCTTTGAGATATTCTCTGTTTGCAAATAACGTAGAATAGAAATATTCTGTCTAGTCTTTGCAAATAGTGAAGGGTAGGTAACGCAGACTTTTGTCCCCGTTGTAACCCGTCGTGCCTATCTTTATCTCCCCATTGATTGATTGATTGATTGTCCGAACACTAGTTGTTCGATATTGGTTCTTTGGAGGTATTCTCTGCTTACAAATAACGAGGAATAGAGATATTCTGTCTAGTCTTTGCAAGCAGTGAAAAGATAGGTAGTGCTGACTTTTGTCCCCGTTGAAACCCGTCATGCCTATCTTCTCCCCACTGATTGGTAGTTGGTTCTGCCCGGACCGCTTATTAGAGGTGGACCATCCGGCTCCACTGGAGGGCACCCCTAATAAGGACATGTTCACTAAATATGGACTAGTCGCCATAGCTTATAGCAAGCTATGGCATAAATATACAAGGAAGGACCCCGAGAGTCAGTGGCCACTGATGGGATCCTTCGACGACCATAAGATAGAAGTGCTAGAAATGGCTCTGCGTAGCAATAAGACGACGCCTACTATGCTTGACAGTATCGGCATGTGGCGCAAAGAAGCAACGCAACGGAAAAAGAGGGAAGAAGTAAAGGCAGAAAAGGAATTACGAAAGGCAGCTCACCTTGCCGCTAGAAAGTTAGAAGAAGAAATAAAGGAGAGAAGGGAAACTAAACTAAGACAGGAGCCTGAAACCTCAGGCCAGTACGCTGTTAGGACCCCCTCTATGCTCTACCCTGAGTTGTCCTCTAAGCAACAAACGAATGACGAATTACTATTAGGTCCCCCGAACATTTACATGCCCCCTCCATACGCACCCTCCCAATCGGTAGTGCAACACCCACAACCCCCAAACACGAGCGAAAGCAGTACAGGGGCCTCGGTCCTCACGGCCTCCGCGCCGGCCGAGCCTCTTGTACTGAACACAACGTCGGCAATGACGTTGGATGATCCTGAGATAAGAAAGAAAGATTCCACCAGAATGAATCGACTAACAAAGGATGAACGAGCAGGAATCGACAAGATAGTAGGGACACTGGTGGAGCGAAAGGAAAGTGAGGAGTATATAACAGATGTGTATAACTCGTATGCCGACAGCCGCAGACGACACTTTGTCATACCACTTTGTTACCACGCCCTGAATGCATATGAGGATAGGTACCGCGATAAAGGTCCCGAAGGCTTAGCGGCCCTGTTTAGGAAGGTAGACATTGGGGAAGAAGGAGAGGGCGATGTGGCGAACCTCTTCACTCGTACACTCGAGGTCTATCGACACCTTAAAGAACACAGGCAGACAACAAAAACAGAAACCCCCATAGCGGCTAAGCCCCAGGGAGGAAGGGCTGATACCATGATGCCCATCAAAGAGGCCGCTCCCTACTGGGTCCCCCCACGAGGTCAGGGAACACATGACGACATCAACCACCAAGATGCGAAGGGGAGGGTTGTATATAATTGGGTCTACCAGCCATGGGACCGACAAGATATTTTGACCTTTAGAAAAACTCTACCCGACTTAAGAAAGAACCCGACTGCCTTCTACACCAAACTAGGTACAGCCTTAGGCTCAACAATAATGACTTTAGCAGATATCGACTTGTTCTTCGGATTATGTCTGCCGGCTGATGTGTGGAAACAAATCCGGAAAGTTGACCACGCTGAGCCGTTCGGATATACCTGGGTACAACTCGATACCATAGATAAACAGCGAGAACCGGGACAGAAACCCCCGAAAGCCATATTAGAGCTCCCAGACAAGATTGTACTTAAGTTGAAGACTCTAATCCCAGAAAGAAAGGTAGATTGGTCAATAGTGACGGCTTGTCGCCAGAAACCCCAGGAGGATGTGTCTGAATACTTCTTTCGGTTCGAGACTGTGTTTTCCGATTATAGTGGCCAGGACATGACCACTGCAACCGGACATCACCTCTTTGTCCAGAATTATGTGAAGGGTCTGTCACAAGAAGTTTCTCAGAAGCTGCAGACCAGCGAGAGTAGTTGGGCAGCCTCCAAACCCGCAGCTATCCTCCAGATGGCCCAATACTACGAAAACCAAAAGAATGAGAACGATAGGGCGTCAGAAAGGAAGAAAAAGGAACTGAAGGAGAGGGTAATGATAGCACAGTTGCAAGGGGTAACCATAGGAAGAGAACCCCCGAAAGGGAATTACCAACCAACCGCCCCTAGAAAGCTACCCCCTAGAGACCATACCCCTGCACCCTACAACGGACGGAGAGACTTAGATGGGAATCAATGTGCGTTCTGTAGAGGGTTCGGACACTGGAAATCCCAGTGCCCGGTCCTTCTGGAAATGAACAAAAATAGGGACCCCAGAGACACAGCATATGACCCCAGAAATAGAGGACAGGGACGAGGGTACACGAACGACGCCATCAACGACAGGCCAGGCAGACCGAACACCTTTGATCGCCCCCGACAAAATCAGTGTCAACAGTCCGACTATGAAAGCACCCATGACTTCGCATAGGACCGCCAGGGGCAAGGGAGGGATCCAGTCGAACTCCGTGTTGACCAGCAAGGTCCTTACGTCACTGCTAAGGTCTTGGGCACAAAATCTCCATTCCTGGTAGACACTGGGGCGACACGTAGTGCGTTATCTAAACGACTGATTCCTAGGGCACCCTTGTCTGGCTCACATGTAACCTCAATAGGCTTCGATGGAACGCCCTCCACTAACCCCTTATCAGCACCAATCTCCTTTGACTTAGAAGATAACACCACTGACACAACCTTTCTGCTCTCCTCCAACACCCCCGATGCTATTATGGGACTTGATTTGCTAAAACATTTTCGAGCTACCATCAGATGCTCCCCAGACGGAGTTCGGGTCATCCTACACGATAACCCAGATCTGTCCAGACCCTGTCACACACGGCGTATGCTCTCTATAACCGATGCTGACATGTCCCTACTCGACACATTGCCTTCACATCTATGGGCTAAAACCGACTCAGATGTAGGGCGCATGGTGATCGACCCGGTACACATAACCGTCCGAGCGGATGCAGTGCTCCCAAAGCTTCCACAGTATCGGATATCGCCCGATGGCGAGAAGGCATTGGTGGAAATCATCGAGTCCCTAGTCGAGGCAGGAGTGGTAGAAGAAGTAGTCAGTAATGTTTGCAACAGCCCTATCCTACCCATTGTAAAGAAGCAAGGCAAGGGAGATGAGAAAGCCTACCATTTCATTGTTGATTTGCGAGAGGTTAACAAAGTAGTCATACCCCAGTACCCCGTGGTCTCAGACATCACCACCATCCTCACCCTGATTCCATCCACTGCCACCACCTTTACTGTTATCGATCTCAAGAACGCATTCTTTTCCATCCCCATCCACCCAGACAGCCGCTACCTGTTCGGTTTCACTTTAAAGGCCCGTTCGTACAGATTCTGCAGGGCACCCCAAGGCTACACTGAGAGTCCCAGTATTTATAGCCAAGCCCTCAAGAGGCAACTAGATGCAGTCCAACTACCCGATGGAGTGGTGTTGATACAGTACGTCGATGACATTCTTTTGGTGGCCGACACCACTCCACTTGCCGTCACAGCCACCATTCACCTCCTCCGCTTCCTCGCGGAGAACGGCCACAAGGTCTCCAGGAAGAAATTGCAATTCTGCCAACCACAAGTAACATATCTAGGCCACCTACTATCCAAAGACGGGAGAAAACTTACCCCTGACCGAATTCAGACCATCCTAGAAACCCCTGTTCCCAAGACTCAGAAGCAAGTACGGTCCCTAGTAGGCCTCACCTCCTTTTGTCGACAATGGTTGCCAAATTTCAGTCTTATCATAAAACCTCTGCTTTCCCTGCTAGCTAAAGATGTCCCCTTCCCCCTCCCCTGGACACCCGAATGTCAATCCTCCTTCAAAGAATTACGAGACGCCCTCTGCTCGGCCCCAGTCCTAGGAACCCCAGACTACACTAAACCTTTCTCCCTCTACACCCACGAAAGGGAGGGATGTGCGTTGTCTGTCCTAACCCAGTCCATAGGCCCTAAGCAACGCCCTTGTGCCTACTTCTCTGCCACTCTTGACCCTGTAGCCAGAGCTTTGCCCGCCTGCCTTCGAGCAGTAGCCGCCGCTGCTATCTCTATCCGGCAAAGCGAGGGGATCATGCTCTCGAACCCCCTCACAGTATTGGTACCCCATGCGGTTGACACCCTCCTGAACCAAACCAAGACTCAACACCTGACTAGCGCACGACTGACTGGTTACGAACTGACTCTGCTTGCACCCCACATCACATTGAAACGATGCACCACTCTGAATCCAGCTACTCTACTGCCTCTCCCTGACGCTGACCCCAATGCGTCCCCTATACATGACTGCGTGACCCTCACCGACGAACAAACTAAGAGTAGGGTTGACCTCCGGGATACTGCCTTCCCGTACCCTGACGGAGAACTGTGGGTGGATGGCTCATGCATCAAGCTCCCCGATGGCACCACCTCAGCTGCCTATGCAGTCACCACAGCCCGAACAATTGTTGAGACAGCCCGCATCACACAGCGATCCGCGCAGGCGGCGGAACTAATTGCTCTCACACGAGCCTGCATCCTGGCAGCAGGGACAACCGCAAACATTTACACAGACAGTCAGTACGCCTTCGGGGTAGTTCACCACTTTGGGCTCTTATGGAAAGAGAGGGGATTCTTGACTTCACATGGCACACCCATCCTGCATGGAGATCTAGTCTCTGCCCTGACCGAAGCAGTCCTCCTCCCCACACGGTTAGCTGTGATCAAATGCCAGGCACACAAGAAGGTGACAGACATTATAGGACAGGGAAATGCACTGGCTGACATTACTGCCCGAACCACAGCCGAGAATAGGTCCACGACCCGTATGTACGTGACCAGGTCACAAACTGAGAAATGGAAGGATGCTAGGGAAACGATTAGGGATATCCAACTAGCCAGCACACCACACGAATTAACTGAATGGGCCCGGGTGGGACTGAAAGACGATGACGGTTGCTGGCGAACTAAAGACTTGAACAAATGGTTGCTACCAGACTCATACTTGATCCCCATGCTGACCATGGCACACTCCCCCGCACACATAGGGTCTGCCCCCATGATCGAACTCATCTCCAAAGTCTGGCACAACGACAAAATCCCAGACTCAGCCAAACGTCTGGTCCAACAATGCCTAGTATGCCTCCAACACAACCCTGGGAAAGGAACTGCTGTACCCCGGGGAGGGTTTGGGGTCCCCAATCACCCCTTTAAAGTCCTACAAATGGACTATGTCCAGTTAGAAAGGTGCCAAGGTTTGAAGTACGTACTTGTCGTTGTGTGTGCCTTCAGCAAGTGGGTGGAAGCCTACCCAACCCATGACAACACCGCTATGACTACCGCAAAAGTACCACTGAAAGAATTCTTCCCCCGATACGGCCTTTGTCGAATTTTGTGGAGCGACAACGGCCCCCACTTCGTAGCCGAAGTTATCCAACTCATCTTAAAAGGGTTGGGTGTAAAACAGAAATTCCATGCGGTCTTCCATCCCCAATCTGCAGGCTTGGTTGAGCGACACAACGCCACATTGAAGCTTAAGATAGCAAAAATAGTCGCCACCACAGGACTGAGATGACCAGACGCTCTCCCGCTAGCATTGCTATCAATGCGTTCCACCCCCACTAAACACCACTTAACCCCCTACGAGGTCGTTTTCGGGCGGCCCATGAACCTTTGGGCTGCTCCAAAGCCAACATCCATCCACGACGTCCCGGACGTCCTCATGTCTGACTATTTGTATAACCTAACTAAAACGTTGTCTGTTATCCATCAGCAGGTGCTGCAAGCCATTCCCGATGTTTCCAGGGGCCCCGGGCACGACATCCAACCCGGCGACTTTGTCTTAGTGCGTAACTTCCAGCGCACCAAGAGTCTGGAGCCCCGGTGGACGGGCCCCCTGCAAGTCCTAATCACCACCCGAACAGCTCTTCGAGTGGAGGCGAAACGCAATTGGCTGCATGCACACCACTGCAAGAAGGTATCACCGACCCTGACGACCACGGACAACATCACCGCCCAAGAAGAACTTCTGGACAGAGACCGACCATCCCTGAGCCGCCGCCCAGATACGGAGACACTTGAGCTTGTGAAATATCCCGATCCCACCGTGCCATCCAAGGAAGGGTATAACTTGCGACGAAAGGAGAGAACTTCGGCTAAGCAGACCACAAACTAAGTGGAAAATCTCAGAGCGGTAGCCTAGTCACCTCAAAGGCCACCAGGAGAGAAACTAAACAAAGTCTGTGGTTCTGCCCGCTACCGAGTCTCTTGAAGGTGATGGAAGCGCCCGACATGAAGATGATGGAAGCAACCGGACGTCCGAAGATCCACTACAAAAACCCAAAGACTGACAGAATGCACAGCTCAAAGACTATTACACTTTTCATTACCCTTCTCTTTTGCCTTCTCCTCATGGTCACCTTCTGGATCATGGAGGAGAGCACACCCGCTCATAAGACATTGCTGACCACCGTTCAACCTACCACCATGAAAGAACACCATCTGATCTCACTTTCACCCCAACTCCGAGAAAGGCGTAAGGAGTTCTGGAATAACTCTTTTGTGCAGCTGCTCCACCAACACAATCTTGCCGCCAACGCCACTAATTGCTGGATCTGTGGGTTGCTACCACATGCTACTGGACACTCTATCCCTTTCATCCCTTCACCTTTTTCTGTCCATGGTTCCTGCCTCGCCTGGCTAATCCTCCTGCAAGAAAGCTACAAGGACAATGCCACTTCCGGCAGAACCATGTCACACTTCTACCATGGGTTCTGGCTGAACAAAACTGGAAGAACTTCTGCCCTCTTCTGCCCTCTGAGATCGAACACTTCCTTTCACATGGACATCCCTGCCAAAGAACGAGTTGAAATGCAAGTGTTCAACAACCCAGCCAGACCCACCTTCTCTTACCTCTGGAAACAGACGGCCGCCACCCTAACAGTGGCCCTGTCCGTCATCAACATCACTGGATTTGTGTGCCTCGAAGGCCTGGGGGCGCAGCTGGTGGGCCACAGCTCCTGCCTCATCACCCGAACATTGGACTCAGTTGATCCACCCTCCTTTGTTGCCTCCCCGAATATGTACTTCGTCTGTGGTACTAAGGCCTACACCTGGCTTCCGAAAGGTTGGGGAGGCACCTGCTACATCGCCTTTGTCCTTCCTCCGACATATGTGGCTCCAACAAACCATCACCGACAGAAACGTGCCAAAGACATTGTGCAAGCCGACTCCACCGGAGCACAGTTCATGGATGCCGTAAAGGGTCTTGTTCCACTTTGGGGTCCAATGGCAAACAGCCGTGCCATCCGCCACTTAACCCAGGCAGTCGAAACGGCGATGAACATTACGGCTGGCGCCCTCGCCAACAACACCGCCGAGCTCCAGGCCGTCCGCTTAGTGGCCCTTCAGAACCGCCTCGTTCTAGATGTGGTTCTGGCTGATCGTGGAGGAGCATGCCGCATCATTGGGTCCAGCTGTTGTACCTACGTACCGGATAACTCACCCTCAGTCTACAAAGCAATTGAACACCTCCACAGACTTTCCGCAGAGGTTCATCAGGAGCAAGAAGAATGGTCACTGGGGAGTTGGTTTTGGGACACTATTAGAAATTGGGGATGGAGGCTGTTCTCATTTATCCTGATACCAATTGTGATACTATGTGGATGCTGCTTGGGGATTCAGTGTCTGCCACCTTAATGTTCGCTTTTTATGAACTGCATCTGCCCTAAGACTTTGAACTTTGAAACAGAGCGAATGAAAGCTCTGTATGAGGTGGAAATTCATAGTATTATGGGGATAGATCCGAACTAGACAAGCTGGCGAGACATGTTAAAAGGGAGGACTGTGGAAATTTAGCTTGTAACTGAACATTATCTGCGCCATCTTGCCTCTCCCCAGCACCACGCACAGCGAACGCATGGCCGCCATTTTAGGCACCCCACTCTCTCCCCGCTCATTCTCGATCGCCAGCGCGTTCCCCAGGCGCTGCGAGCATCCCCCGCGCGCCGGCCACCCCCGCACTCTCATACACGGGCCATAAACCCCCTCATTCTGCGCGACCCTGTCATGGAACCACATCCCACGCCTGACCGACATCCCATACATGGTCATGCCTCTCTTTGATAACCCCCTTCCTCTGCGCCCCATTGTCCGAACCGATCCCAGGCCATCACCTAGCCCTGCGGATGCAGTTTATTGCCCCTACTGTAAGGGAAACACCCCACATCAAAGGGATTACAGTGGATCAAAGCCCCTACCCCCTGAGACCCGGCCGGTTGCACACATCCCCGGGAATTGGAGGAATGTCCAGCTGCGTGATAGCCATCTCCTACTGTAGATGGGGTGGGGACTTCCACTGTAGATATGTGTGGGAACGAGTTCGAAGTGGGGATTCCGAAGACGTTCTTTTATACATCAAAGTAATCTCAAGAATGTGCCATGTACAATAACCCTGCAATAAAGTCATAAACGTGTGTATAAGAGACCAGGTCTCAGAGATGCAGTTAGAGCACCTCGTGACGATACCTTGCTGTCTGATCTGATGTGTTCTGCTCCTTCGGAATAAAACTTTGTTTCCTGCCTTCCAGTCTCCGGCGCCTGCCTCTTTCATTGGTAAATTATCGAATGGTATGAGAGGCGATTACCGCCGGGCAATACTTGAAGGGTTATCGACTGAAACTGCCGCTACCATTTAACACAGTAACGAACAACATGAAAGCTGAAAGGACACAGAAGCGTGAAGTGAGCTTTACCCGTGATGGTTGATGGAGAGTGCGGCATAAACTTGTGGGCAAGTTGGAGCTTTGATGTCAAATCGCGGCGGCCCAGCCGCGTAGGCTCGCACCACCCCATGAAGTTTGGGGGCCATGGGGCCTTGAATTTTCGGAGCCTCGCAAGTGGACCAACAACAAAGGGATTTATGGCTCATTCACGCTTCGGGGCCCATTGAGGGTCTTTATGAACAGTAATATTTGTGCAACCTTTATGGACTGAATTTTGGAACACGCACCACAAAGTCCATAAGGCATTGCGTTTTGGTTCATCTGAACAAGCCTATCTGGAGGCGGATAATTTTGAATAAATGTGGGCGTGTTTTCATTGCACTTGTTCTGTCGTGCCTCTGATGAGGGCGTAGGCCCAGAAACGCGTCAGGCAGTAACGAACTACATGAAAGCTGAAAGGACACAGAAGCGTGAAGTGAGCTTTACCCGTGATGGTTGATGGAGAGTGCGGCCTAAACTTGTGGGCAAGTTGGAGCTTTGACGTCAAATCGTGGCGGCCCAGCCGCGTAGGCTCGCACCACCCCATGAAGTTTGGGGGCCATGGGGCCTTGAATTTTCGGAGCCTCGCAAGTGGACCAACAACTAAGGGATTTATGGCTCATTCACGCTTCGGGGCCCATTGAGGGTCTTTATGAATAGTAATATTTGTGCAATCATTATGGACTGAATTTTGGAACACGCACCACAAAGTCCATAAGGCATTGCGTTTTGGTTCATCTGAACAAGCCTATCTGGAGACGGATAATTTTGAATAAATGTGGGCGTGTTTTCATTGCACTTGTTCTGTCGTGCCTCTGATGAGGGCGTAAGCCCAGAAACGCGTCAGGCAGTAACGAACGACATGAAAGCTGAAAGGACACAGAAGCGTGAAGTGAGCTTTACCCGTGATGGTTGATGGAGAGTGCGGCCTAAACTTGTGGGCAAGTTGGAGCTTTGATGTCAAATCGCGGCGGCCCAGCCGCGTAGGCTCGCACCGCCCCATGAAGTTTGGGGGCCATGGGGCCTTGAATTTTCGGAGCCTCGCAAGTGGACCAACAACTAAGGGATTTATGGCTCATTCCCGCTTCGGGGCCCATTGAGGGTCTTTATGAACAGTAATATTTGTGCAACCATTATGGACTGAATTTTGGAACACGCACCACAAAGTCCATAAGGCATTGCGTTTTGGTTCATCTGAACAAGCCTATCTCGAGGCGGATAATTTTGAATAAATGTGGGCGTGTTTTCATTGCACTTGTTCTGTCGTGCCTCTGATGAGGGCGTAGGCCCAGAAACGCGTCAGGCAGTAACGAACGACATGAAAGCTGAAAGGACACAGAAGCGTGAAGTGAGCTTTACCCGTGATGGTTGATGGAGAGTGCGGCCTAAACTTGTGGGCAAGTTGGAGCTTTGACGTCAAATCGCGGCGGCCCAGCCGCGTAGGCTCGCACCACCCCATGAAGTTTGGGGGCCATGGGGCCTTGAATTTTCGGAGCCTCGCAAGTGGACCAACAACTAAGGGATTTATGGCTCATTCACGCTTCGGGGCCCATTGAGGATCTTTATGAACAGTAATATTTGTGCAACCATTATGGACTGAATTTTGGAACACGCACCACAAAGTCCATAAGGCATTGCGTTTTGGTTCATCTGAACAAGCCTATCTGGAGGCGGATAATTTTGAATAAATGTGGGCGTGTTTTCATTGCACTTGTTCTGTCGTGCCTCTGATGAGGGCGTAGGCCCAGAAACGCGTCAGGCAGTAACGAACGACATGAAAGCTGAAACGACACAGAAGCGTGAAGTGAGCTTTACCCGTGATGGTTGATGGAGAGTGCGGCCTAAACTTGTGGGCAAGTTGGAGCTTTGATGTCAAATCGCGGAGCCCAGCCGCGTAGGCTCGCACCACCCCATGAAGTTTGGGGGCCATGGGGCCTTGAATTTTTGGAGCCTCGCAAGTGGACCAACAACTAAGGGATTTATGGCTCATTCACGCTTCGGGGCCCATTGAGGGTCTTTATGAACAGTAATATTTGTGCAATCATTATGGACTCAATTTTGGAACACGCACCACAAAGTCCATAAGGCATTGCGTTTTGGTTCATCTGAACAAGCCTATCTGGAGGCGGATAATTTTGAATAAATGTGGGCGTGTTTTCATTGCACTTGTTCTGTCGTGCCTCTGATGAGGGCGTAGGCCCAGAAACGCGTCAGGCAGTAACGAACGACATGAAAGCTGAAAGGACACAGAAGCGTGAAGTGAGCTTTACCCGTGACGGTTGATGGAGAGTGCGGCCTAAACTTGTGGGAAAGTTGGAGCTTTGATGTCAAATCGCGGCGGCCCAGCCGCGTAGGCTCGCACCGCCCCATGAAGTTTGGGGGCCATGGGGCCTTGAATTTTCGGAGCCTCGCAAGTGGACCAACAACTAAGGGATTTATGGCTCATTCACGCTTCGGGGCCCATTGAGGGTCTTTATGAACAGTAATATTTGTGCAACCATTATGGACTGAATTTTGGAACACGCACCACAAAGTCCATAAGGCATTGCGTTTTGGTTCATCTGAACAAGCCTATCTCGAGGCGGATAATTTTGAATAAATGTGGGCGTGTTTTCATTGCACTTGTTCTGTCGTGCCTCTGATGAGGGCGTAGGCCCAGAAACGCGTCAGGCAGTAACGAACAACATGAAAGCTGAAAGGACACAGAAGCGTGAAGTGAGCTTTACCCGTGATGGTTGTTGGAGAGTGCGGCCTAAACTTGTGGGCAAGTTGGAGCTTTGATATATAATTCACTTAAAAAACCATAGGTTTCACACATGTTATAGTTAGCTGGACATTGCACTCGTAAAAAACCATCGAAATTCCCCCGTTATAGTTAGTTCAGATAACTGTAACTCGCGCGCCCGCAATCCACTGCTCATGACGTCACATATTACATCACTCATGACATGGTCAGTGGCATCACTCATGACATCACTGATGACATCATCCTTGTGATAGAGTGGCGGTCGCGCGAGTTATAGTTATCTGAACTAACTATAACGGGGGGACCCCCTGACAAAGGCTAGGGGGTCAGGAACTCTCTACCCTGCCCCCTTTTCACATTCTCCACCTTTCTTTTTCACTGTCACACACAAAACACACAAAATGGCGGCCGACACTTCCTGATTTCGACCGATTCGAATGTTGACTGACATGTAACCACCAATCAGAATTATGCTTGCGCACGTTACGGTGCGCGCTTATAGATATTTATGTACTTTTAACTGCAATTTTCTCAGGAACTACTGAACAGATTGACACCATATATGCAAAAGGCACATGCCTTACCTGAGGACTACCTCTTTGCCAAATTTCAAGTAATTCTGTTCAGCCGTTCGGGCTGTACCTTCGACTAAAGGCCCTATGGGAAAATGCATGGGGAAAACGCGTTTTGGGAACCCCTTTTTTCTCAGCCCCCGCTTGACGAATCACCCCGAGACTTTCAGGGTAGGAGCTGAGCGGAGCGCCCCATTATTTTTGAAAATTTCGCAAGGATTCGTCAACCGGCGCCAAAGTTATTCAAAATAGAATTTTCAGATTTCCTATGGAAACACGGTCCTAACTATAACTATCTACTGGCGACCGCCAGTAGATAATATATATATATATATATATTCACTGAAAAGGACATTATAGTTAGGCTCAAGTTTTACTTGTACAAAACTAGTAACATTCAGCAGATATAGATAGCTGAGCTAACTATAACTCACGGCCCCACAATGCACTGCTTATGACCTAACATATTACATCACTCATTACATGGTGGTGACATCACTGATGACACCTCAAATGACATCACTGATTACATCACTGCTTACATCACTGATGACAGATTCCTTTAAATTGTTCTTGTTGGTAGTGCGATCTATATGGAATAAGATATTAAACATGTGTAGGCATTGCCTAGCCTCATAAGCCTCTGGATAATATCCCCTGGTTAGGGGATGAAGTCCCCTTGCCATCCAGCGTTTCCCTTGGTCTTCCAATAAAAATGATACCTCACTTGTGTCTGTGTCTAATTCAGAGTCAGCCTAAAAACCAATATAAATAAAAATATAGCGCTTAGAGCTTGCTGTGCTATCGCCTCAATCCCTGTGTTTTTGGCGCTTCCCAGTCATTGGCCCTTGGCCCACCCACACAAGTGAGGTATCATTTTACTTGGGAGACCAAGGGGAACACTGGGTTGTCAGAGATTTGTGCCGGCGTAGTGATCCCGGACAGAAATGTGAGGAAAATTGGATTTTTTAGCCAAATTTGAGGTTTGCAGGGGATTCTGGGTAAGAAACGTTGGGGGATCCCCACAAGCACACCTCCCTGGATTCCCCCGTGTGTCTAGTTTTCAGAAATATCTGGGATTGGTAGGTTTCCCTAAATGGTCGCCGAACCCGGGATCTAAAACCCAGGTGCCTCCCTTGCAAAACCAGGTTGTTTTGTGATAGATAGGGGGCGCTTGCATTTTTGGTCCTAGGCTCAGTGGCCATCTAGGGCACCCAACCAAACAAAGACATTTCTGAAAACTAGACACCCGGGGAGTTTGGGGAGGTGTGGCTTGTGTGGATCCCCTAATGTTTTGCTACCCAAAATTCCCTGCAAACCTCAAATTTAGCTGAAAAAATAAATCAAATTGTGGGATCACCAGGCTGACACAAGTTTTCTACCACCCAGCGTTCCCCTCAGTCTCCCGAGTAAAATGATACCTCACTTGTGTGGGTGGGCCAAGGGCCTGCGACTGGGAAAGGCCAAACACATAGGGATTGAGGGGATTGCACAGCAAGCTATAAGCGCTATCTTTTTTTTATATACGTCTTTAGGCGATTCTGCATTGAACACCCACAGTAAGGTATCATTTTTATCGGGAGATCAAGGGGAACGCTGGGGGGTAGGACATTTGTTCTGGCATGGTGATCCCATGAAGAAATGTAAGGAAAATGTTATTATTTTTAGCTAAATGTAAGGTTTGCAGGGGATTCTGGGTAAGAAAACTTTGAGAGATCCACGCAGGTCAAACGTCCCTGGACTCCAACCGGTGTCTAGTTTTCAGAAATATCTGGGTTTGGTAGGTTTCCCTGCGTTTTTGGTCCTGGGCCGCCGAGCCCAAGACAAAAAACGCAGGTGCCCCCATAGCAAAACCAGGTCAGCCCGGTGATCCCACAACTTTCCCACACAAAAATGTGGGTGATTTTTTTCAGTTACATTTGAGGTTTGCAGGGGACTCTAGGTAGGAAAACGTTGGGGGGTCCATGCAAGTCACACCTACATGGACTCCCCCAGATGTCTAGTTTTCAGAAATGTGTGAGTTTGTTAGGTTTCCCTAGATGGCCGCCGAACCTGGGATCAAAGTCTCCACGGTATGTTTTGGGCCGTTTCGGGTAGCAGGCACGAGGTCTACCCATAAAAGTTAGGTACTTTTTTACCAGGAGACTTGGGCAAATGCTGGGTGGGTGGAAGTTTGTGGCTCTCCACAGATTCTAGAAGTTTCCATCACCAAAATGTGGGGAAAATATGTTTTTGTTGAACAGAGTTTGAGGTTTGCAGGGGATTCTGGGTAAGAGAACCCGGTGAGAGCCACACATCCTGGATTCCCCTGAGTGTCAATTTTTCAAAAATGTACAAGTTTGCTAGGTTTCTGTAGGTGCCGGCTGAGCAAGGCTCCCAAAAACACAGCTAGGCACAGTGCAAAAAAAAGGGTCATTTTTGAGTGGAAAAATGTGATGTGTCCACGTTGCGTTTTGGGCCGTTTCCTGTCATGGGCACTAGGCTAACCACACAAGTGAGGTACCATTTTTATCAGGAGACTTCGGGAAATGCTGGGTGTGTGGAAGTTTGTGGCTCCACGCAGATTCCAGAACTTTCCATTACTGAAATATGAGGAAAATGTTGGGGTGGGTGGTTACAAAGTTAGAGGTTTGCAAGGGACTTTGGGTAACAGAACCTGGTGAGAGCCACACAAGTCACCCCACCCTGGATTTATCTGGATGTATACTAAAATGTATAGGATTTGCTAGGTTTACTTAGGTGCCGGCAGAACTAGGGTCCAAAATCCACAGCTAGGCACATTTTGAAAAAAGTGTCAATTTTCACTGGAAAAATGTGATGTGTACATGTTGCGTTTTGAGACGTTTCTTGTCACGGGTACTATGACTACCCTCACAAGTGAGGTGCCATTTTTATCAGGAGACTTGGAGAAATACTGGGTGGTTGAAAGTTTGTGGCTCCCCACAGATTCCAGAACTTTCCATCACAGAAATGTAAGTAATTGGCATGGATACCTAATGTGGACAAACAGTTACAGGGGCCTAAGCGAGAACTACCCCAAATAGCCAAAAAAAAGGCTAAACACAGGGGAGGGAAGAGGCGAGGCCTAACAGCGAAGGGGTTAAGCGATAGATGTGTTTTTTCGGAATTGAATTCCTTGCTTTTGACCCTGATGTGAAAATCTTACCGGACCCACGTTCATTTGCTCAATCAGAAGTGCACAAGTCGTAAATTAGTGTCAAATAGGGTTGCCACATTTTGGCATCTGTACAAAGTTCTATAATAGAGCACTCTTCCCGTGAAAACTCACTGAAAGGGGCAGCACCCATTAATCTGGGGCATGGTTTGAAAGCAGCATCTTCTACCTCCGAAGCAGTGTCGATGTTTTTCGTTTCATCATTTTATAATTTCTTTCCTTCCAAATGTGATGATGACTCTTGCTACTCCAGAAGGGCCAATTTCTGCACCCAGCAGTTAAGTTTCCTGCCCCTCCAGCTGATGAGTCTTGCCCTCCTGGTCGAAGTTCTGCTTTTTGCCCTTTGGGTGCAATGCTTTCTTTCCTTCCAGTTGTGCTGCCTTCTCCCTCTCCAGCTGTGCAGTTGTTGGCTTTTTGTCCATTCATCCGCTCTGACCTTTAACCTCCATACGTGCTGCTGTCTGCCCCTCCCAGATGTGCTGTCTCCCTTCTTCCCAGGTATTCTGCTTTCTACCCCTCCAGGGTGTGCATGCGTGTGGTCTGTCCCTTCCGCATTGCTGTGTTTTGAACCTCTAATGAAATCTCCTCTCTTTACATCCAACGTTCTGCCCAAAGCGATGGAAATGAGGTTCGCGGAGTTCAACACTCGCTGCTGACATCTGCTCTGCTCTGTAGTTCCCCAGATTGCATCCAGACAAGGCCACCTTAGCGGGATCGGTAAATTGGGTATATTAGCTCCAGCAGTAGTAAAACCTGATACTAAAAACTTACAGAAACAACAGAAGTGAGGCGCAAAGCGCTAAGGCAATGCATTATCTGACAGTGCGGATTCCTCCTCATCCAGTGTCCGTGTCTCGGGTGCTGTGCCTCATGGGCCAGGCAGCAGTCGTCCTATCATTCCTTCATAGACTGGGTTCTCATGTTACCTCCCCAGTTTCCTTGCTGTCTACAACAATGCCGAGACCTCTACAGACCGCGCCTGGCGTCAGCCCCTAGACCGGGCCTGCGGTCGGTGCTGTGTCTCTTCAGGGCCTCCGTGTAGCACTCCTCCGCGCGCTGCTGGTTGATCTCACGGAAAACCCGGCTTCTGGCCTTCCCCCGCTTCCATACTCTGACCCCCTGCCAGAGACAGCCGATTTTACTGATCAGATGAAGAGATCTGGGGGAGGCTCCTAATGGAATAGGAGGCAGACGTCTAATCTGCAGTGCGCAGTGAGTGGCACACGCTGACAGGCTCCCGCCTCCCCACCCTCTGAGGCTCTGTGATAAATGAGGCCTTTACGAGCTCGGGATGGCCGGTTCAGGCCATTAACCCAGGGGGGAACTAACTGGCTACACCTGGGCTCACTGGGCCTGCCCTGCTGCTCTCAACACCCCTCAAAATAAGCAACCCGTGTCATGACCTGAGGGGCTCGGCGGGGGTACTTTGGAGTGCCTCCTTGGTTTCTAATCCCACGCCTGCCACTGATGCACTGTGTGGTTTTTGACAAGTCACTCTGCCGGCGTAATTATCCTTCCGATGATTATAGCTGAGCTAAACTTTGAATAAAATGGAAAAATAAATGATCTTCAATTTGTAAATTGTAGTCATGACATTTTGTTCTTTATTCTTCGGATTATCAAGGAAATATTACAAGAGGGTTTGCTGCCAATTGTATTCGGTGTATCTAACTTTAAAGAACCACAGCTTCTAATAGCGCTACTCTGGCACGGGCTCTGTGCACGTGGACGCTGACAGTGATTGTAAGGGTAGATTTATTTATAAGATGTCAACGTGATTTTATCTCGGATCAGGAACATGTGTTCCGGGATCAGCGTTTCCCTTTTAATGGAATGTTCAGGATCGTTCCACACAATTTATTCTCCATGAGGCAGGCTTGACTCACTGCAGGAGGAGGGAGGGGAGGCAGCGGCCTTTCCAAACCCAATGACACCCTGGCCTCACCTGCGCAAGGTATTCACACTACCCATATACGTGTTCATATACAGTATTCACAGCCCTACTTACTTACTGCACTCAGAGTCGTCTGCACACCATAAACTCACAGTCCTGCTCACACGCTATACTCACAGTCCTACTCGTGCAGACTGTGCTCATGGCCCTAATCACACGGTAAACTCAGCCCTACTCACACTATGTACTCACAGCCCTACTCACACTCTATACTCACAGCCCTACTCCTGCAACCTCTACTCATTGCCCTAGTCACATAGTAAACTCAGCCCTACTCACACTCTATACTCACAGCTCTACTCGTGCAAACTGTACTCATAGCCCTATTCACACGGTAAATTTAGCCCTACTCACACTTTGTACTCATTGTCCTACTCACACTCTATACTCACAGCCCTACTCGTGCAGACTGTACTCATAGCCCTATTCACACGGTAAACTCTGCCCAACTCACACTATGTACTCACAGCCCTACTCACACTCTATACTCACAGCCCTACTTGTGCAGACTGTACTCATTGCCCAATTCACACGGTAAACAGCCCTACACACACTATGTACTCATAGTACTACTCACACTCTATACTCACAGCCCTACTCGTGGAAACTGTACTCATAGCCCATAGCCCTATTCACATGGTAAACTCAGCCCTACTCACACTATGTACTCACTGTCCTACTCACAGTCTGTACTCACAGCCTTACTCGTGCAGACTGTACTCATAGCCCTATTCACACGGTAAACTCTGCCCTACTCACACTATGTACTCACAGCCCTACTCACACTCTATACTCACAGCCCAACTCGTGCACCCTGCACTCATAGCCCTATTCAGACGGTAAACTCCGCCCTACTCACACTCTGTACTCACGGCCCTACTCGTGCAGACTCTACTCATAGCCCTAGTCGCACGCTAAACTCAGCCCTACTCACACTATGTACTCACAGTCTGTACTCACAGCCCTACTCGTGCAGACTGTACTCATAGCGCTATTCATACGGTAAACTCTGCCCTACTCACACTATGTACTTACAGCCCTACTCACACTCTATACTCACAGCCCAACTCGTGCACCCTGCACTCATAGCCCTATTCAGACGGTAAACTCCACCCTACTCACACTCTGTACTCACAGCCCTACTCACACTCTATACTCACAGCCCAACTTGTGCACCCTGCACTCATAGCCCTATTCAGACGGTAAACTCTGCCCTACTCACACTATGTATTCACAGCCCTACTCACACTCTATACTCACAGCCCAACTCGTGCATCCTGCACTCATAGCTCTATTCAGACGGTAAACTCCGCCCTACTCACACTCTGTACTCACGGCCCTACTCGTGCAGACTCTACTCATAGCCCTAGTCGCACGCTAAACTCAGCCCTACTCACACTATGTACTCACAGTCTGTACTCACAGCCCTACTCGTGCAGACTGTACTCATAGCGCTATTCACATGGTAAACTCTGCCCTACTCACACTATGTACTCACAGCCCTACTCACACTCTATACTCACAGCCCAACTCGTGCACCCTGCACTCATAGCCCTATTCAGACGGTAAACTCCGCCCTACTCACACTCTGTACTCACAGCCCTACTGACACTCTATACTCACAGCCCAACTAGTGCACCCTGCACTCATAGCCCTATTCAGATGGTAAACTCTGCCCTACCTACACTATGTACTCACAGCCCTACTCACACTCTATACTCACAGCACAACTCGTGCACCCTGCACTCATAGCCCTATTCAGACGGTAAACTCCGCCCTACTCACACTCTGTACTCACGGCCCTACTCGTGCAGACTCTACTCATAGCCCTAGTCGCACGCTAAACCCAGCCCTACTCACACTATGTACTCACAGTCTGTACTCACAGCCCTACTCGTGCAGACTGTACTCATAGCGCTATTCACACGGTAAACTCTGCCCTACTCACACTATGTACTCACAGCCCTACTCACACTCTATACTCACAGCCCAACTCGTGCACCCTGCACTCATAGCCCTATTCAGATGGTACACTCCGCCCTACTCACACTCTGTACTCACGGCCCTACTCGTGCAGACTCTACTCATAGCCCTAGTCGCACGCTAAACTCAGCCCTACTCACACTATGTACTCACAGCCCTACAAATGCTCCTGTTCCTTACTGTTAATCTTCATTAGTCCAAATTCAGGACTTCCTCGTGGCAGTCCTTACTGGGTGAGATATTTCCATCTTTGGCAGACATGGTTATGCAAGCCATAGAAACAAGCATTTGCAATGCAATAGGTCTCGCATTTGCGAGAGTTTAAGCTATTGGCATTGTAAATGATGATGCCTTTTATTAATCTGTTTTGAAAACCAACACATAAATAAAAGGCATTGTCATTTACAATACCAATAGCTCAAACTCTTGCAAGTGCGAGACCTATTGCTTTGCAAATTTTTTTTTTTTTTTATGCGGCTGAGTGATATTTGAACATTGCTACTGCCATTTGTATGGGCAAGCTGACAAAAAAGAATGCTACTATGTGTAATGAAACCAGAGCTTATGTACTGTATTTTATTGTAATTGATTTTATGTAGCGCTTACTACCCCTTTTGAGGTGTTAAAGGGCTTTTTTGGCGAGTAGCATTCTATTCCCGAACCCAAATGGATTAGTGGTGAATTAGTATAGTGAAATATGACAGTAATTTGAGCTGTGGATATGTTAGTCAGTTATTTTGCTTGAGGAGGATAGTGGAGGGATAGAAGAGGGAAAGGTTTTAGTTCATATAGTGCCTGCTACCCCTGATGAGGCGTTGAAGTGTATTTCGGCAAGTTGCATGCTACTCCGTAACCAAGGAAGGATAAGTGGTAAATTAGTGAGGGAAATATGAAATTCAAATGAGCAGTGGACAAGTTAGTCTTTTATTTGGATTGAAAAGAATAGAGGAGGTATGAAAGAGGGAAAGGTGTGCATTTATATAGTGCTTGCTACCCCAAATGAGGTATCAAAGCGCTTTTTGGCGAGTAGCACGCTACCCTGGAACCCAAGAAGGATTAGTGATGAATTAGTGCAGGGAAATGAAATTAATTTGATTTGAGCTGTGGGAAGGTTAGTCTGTTATTTGGATTGTAAACGAATCGGGATAGAGGACGGAAGGGTTTGCATTTTTATAGTGCTTGCTACCCCTCATACACACACACATAGGCATAAACATGCATATACATACATACATATAAATATATACACATACACACACACATATATATATATACATATATATATACACATATATATAAACACACATACATATACACATATAACATGAATGGTGCTATGTAAGTAGAAATAGGATTATTTCTCAGATAGTTAGACGAGCATCAGAGTAGCCTTCCAGTATGGCCGATAGTAAGTTGGTCACCAAGTGTGGTCTGCAACAGTCCAGTGCACAGCAAAGTAGGCATTGTAGATTGGCATAGTAAATGTTCGCTATGCAAGGGAGAATAAGATAATGAGCATTTCGTAAGCAAAAAATGTATATTTTTACCAGCAGAAAAGCAATGACAAATGGAGAGAAAAAAAACAGAATGCTTTCCCAATTACGTTTCCAAATGTTATTTATTTGTAATACTGTTATGTTCACCAAAAGATCATTGCACTGGCCTACCTGGGAGACGTGAAAGGGACGGTTTTATGTGGCTAAATGGGTCAGAACATTTGCCCTCCCCACTCAGCGCAGCTTGGCATAGTCTGTAGTCTAGGGCCCTGCAACCCCGAATTTTACAAGTAGCCGTGCAGTCTTTTGTTTCCGGAAGCCTGCGGCAAGCGGGCCTGAAGTCTGTATACGTGTGGGTGGGAGAATTAAATCCAGGTCCGAGGCAGAGAGTGAGGAAGGAGTAGGAAGGGGGAGGCCTTTTCCAACGAGCAGAGAGGGCGAAAGAATGAAATAAAGCAGTGGAATTTGCTTTGACATAGCTGGAACAACTAGCCCTTCTCCAAGGGGCTAGACATTATTGTCATTACTCTGGGACCTCCTGGATTACTGCTGGTGATTTCTGAAGTGCACAGGGAACGATGTGGATCACATTTTTAACTAGCTGGATAGTTCTTTCCAGTCACTTGCAGAGCAAAACAATCTAAAAACTTAATGTTCAGATAAGGACTGTTAGCAGCCTGGCGTGCACAATAAACTGTTTGGGGAACAATTCAGAGGCCACAAAAGAAAGGACAACAGCGAGACCTAAAAATGGATGTGCAGAAAACCGGTGGCCAATGGCTCAGCAAAGAGCTAATCCAGTTCAACAGTGGCCATTACTCTCCTAGCATCACTAGCCGCCCAATCAGAACGGATTGGTTGACCATGTCAAATGCAGCAGATGGTGACGAGTACCAGAACTGTCCATTACCAGAGTCTAGAACCAAGCACAGGCAAGGACAGCAATTAGCACCAACTTCATAACACTAGCCATACTAAAGGCAGCACAATGTGGTCACGCAGCCAGCTGGATATGACGTTTTAGCCAGTTTGTGGCAGAGATAGGCCAAGGTAACTTAAGAAACCAAACTAAGATTTTTCAAAGGAGTGATTATCATTCTTTTCCATACCTGTGAGGCCATTTCTGAAGATAAGGAGGGATCCGAGTATTTTTGAATAAATGAACGCAAGTGGAAGCGTGCCTCAAGAAGAGAAATGAGGCAGGGACTGAGTGTCGGGAGAACGGGTTTCAAAAAAGGGCAGATGGGCCTCCTCAGGAATGGTGATGCAGAGAAGTACTGTGATGATTGGAAGAGCAGCAGGTTATAAACCACGAGCAGGCCTAAACAAATAAACCAGAACGCTTTCTTAGATTTTAATAATGTTTCCTGTTGCATTTCAGGCAATATTGTCACCGAGCGATTGGAAAGGTTTGATTTTGAAAGTTTCGGACTTTGCCGAGTTCATGTTCCTTGATGATCAAGAATAGCTCCCTTTTACATTTAAAAGCAGAGATACGCTTCATGATGCAGACGGCAGCTTTCTCTTGGGATAAGATACTCACAAAGGAGCTGACATTTGTAGGACTTCATGGGATTTCTTCTTGTAGGTGCCCCTACATCAAACTTCAAACAGACAGCTAAGCGAAAGTGATCGCGATCGCGATCAAACATCAAAGCAGCCGTGCGGCCGCGAAAGTGAAAGTAATCCGGGTAAAAGCGGCGCGCGCGCCCGCGCACATGCACTGTAGGTCCTGGCTGACTTGGTTGCACTTTTAAAAGCCCACTACAAAATGTCTCAAAGAGACAGCTTTCGCTGTCTCAGCGAGACCTAAAAAACTACTTCCAATGTGGTTGGCCTCCTCTTCTTGTCATGATTGAATAGAGGAAGTCAACACATATACTACCTGTAAATACTAAGCCAAGTTATTCATATAAAAAAATAACTCTCCTTTTTGCCTCTCTCCCTGAAGGGCGGCAGGGAGGGGAGGTAGGATTGTGACAAGGAAGGCCTGAACTTGGAATAATGAAGATTACAGGAAAGTAACTGAAGCATTACCTCCTTGTTCATCTACCGCATCCTGGTCCTTACTGAGTGAGATAGTACCAAGGTAGAGGGAAACGTGACCAGAGTCTGTATATATATGTGAACATTTGAATGTTGGGAGCTCCATTGAAAACAATGGAATGCTCCGGGCTTCTAACGTCCAATAGAAGCCTGGAGCTCCAACATTCCATTGTTTGTTTACAGCTGTTGCTGTGCGCAAAAGGCCTCACAGAGCCCAAGGGATTTCAATCTCTTCGGGCTCCACGAGGCCTTTGTTTTACAAATTAGAACATTCTGCCCTCTAGGGGCTGAATGTTCTTATAACCTTAAAGCCCTCCATAGCAGGCTCTACCGGCCATTAAACGCCCACTCACTTGTTAAAGGCCCTCTCCCTTTAAGCGCCAAGACGCCCTCGGGCATTCGTTGCCCTATATAAATTTAAAAATCAAATCAATCTTTAATGCTGGAGCGGGCCTTTAATAGTCGATAGAGCCCACTACAGCGGGCTCTAAGGCTATAACATATGCTGCTGAAACACACAATATTTATTGATCTCCAAAAATTGCATATTTATACTTAGTGATGAGCTGTCCCCAATACACGTTTACCAAATGCAGTTGACACACCTCCTCCCACCTACAAAATAATCATTTGCTTCAACCACATACTCAAGGTAACCAAAAATGGTTGCAACCCATGGCCAGACAGACCAAATGTAACAAAAAAATGATTGTACTTTTCTAAAGATGCCACTCTAGTCATATACAGAGATAATGCTCTATGTATAACACTTCTTTCGGGAGAAGATGTATTAGGATAATACACCAGTTGAACCAGATCTTGGGAGAGATGAAACTCCATAGCAACTTTAGGCAAAAAGGAAGACTTCGGTCTCAAGACAACCTTTTCTGCAAAAAACAAAGATATGGTTCAAAAGATAGCAGATCCTTTAATTTCCCAGTTCTTAGGCCTGCGCAAATAGCCACCAGAAAAATGACTTTATAGGATACACATTTTAGTTCTACTGATTTCAGTGGCCCAAAAGGAACAAAGCTTTTAGAAACATTGGAAGATCCCAAGACATATAAGGAGAATGGACCACTGTGCATTTAAGAAATAAATATTTAAATAACCAGGAAATTAAAGGATCTAGGGCTCTCAACGTCCACTTTTTCTAAATGCCCTTTTAACTCCCCATTGGCTACTCAGTGATGAGACATCCAGGTGAAAAGCAAAACATCCTGAATGAAATCAATAATCTTCAACAGTTCACACACACAGTGGAAAAAGACTTCAAAGAACACCAATTTAAAAATGATTTCCAATGCTTGGCATAAACCTTAATGGTTGCTGGGATATGGATTGCTGAGTTGCTTCTGCCCACCCTTCTGAACCACTTAAATCTCAGAGTTTGAGGCTCTCAAGCTCCAAAATGGTCAGGTCTAATCTCTCTAGGACTGATCAGTCAAGGTTTTGTCCTAACAGAGGAGACGAGCCTTTAGGAATCAACCACTGGGGTTTTACTGATAAATGCAACAAAATGGAAAAACAATTCCTCCTGGGCCAGCAATGAACCACCAACAAACCCCTGACCTGGTCGACATAACCTTCTGAATCACACTGGGAATCACTTGAGTGGGAGTGGAAGGCATATAGAAGACCCTTCAGCCACTGAACTGAAAATATATCTACTGCCCAGACATTCAGACCGGGAACAAACTGTAAAAATTGGGTACTTGTCAATTTCATAGGGTGGCAAAGAGGTTTAACTAAGATGTGTCGAATCTCTAAGATATCTATTGAAATACACTTGTTTGCAGAATCATTGAGATCAGTGAAGGGAACACTCAACTCAAATGTTCCAGAAGTAAGTTCTCCTTCTCCCCAAATTACAAATGAGTTGGGTCAGCTACACTAGGGATGATGGATCCATTCCCTCTTGTCGCTATAGATAGCTTCTGCCCACCTGATTAACTGTTTGAATCAAAGCTGATTGATTGACAATTCTTTGGGCGAAATAAAGTAACGCCATGTGCACTGCCTTTAATTCCTTCCAATTTGAAGAGATCTGGACCTGTGCAAGGGACCAAATCTTTTAAACCCAATGGGACTGCCGGGTTGCACCACACCCATTCCCACTGGCATCCATAGGAATGACTTTGGGAATAGGAGACAGGAAAGATAGATCCTTGGACAGTGACTCCTGTTGGAGCCACCACTGGAGTTCCAGAGTTACCTGCATTAGAGGAATCTGAGGTGAGTGATCCTAAGATTCAGGTTTCCCAAAACCTCAACAGTTAATTGTTAGAAGGCGACCTCAGGGGAGCCCGGAGGGGGCCCTGACTGTCCTGAGACCCACCCTCAAGGTATCGTAGCCGGGCACTGGCGGGAGATTCCGCAGGGGAGGAATCTCGTACCTAGGATCGTACACTTGGCACCACACGACAAAGAGACACCACACCGAGGGTTCTTAGGATTCAAGCTTTATCAAATCGAAGTGGTAGGATCTTTATGATCAGCAAGGCAGATATTTACAAGCAGAGCGGGGGCTCACAGAGTCTTGGCGGGGGTAGGAGGTAGCGGGACAGTCTTTGGGGGGATCGGATCAAATGCAGGAGTGTACCCGGCGCACAGCTCACAATCCTCGAGCTGGGGGATACGCTTGTCGTCGTGGGGTCCGGCGGGACCAAAGAGAGTCAGGGGGAGCCGCGAGTCACTCAGCAGGCTCAAGCACAAGTTCGGAGGTCTTACGATCTTCAGGGAGCCGCGAGTCACTCAGCAGGGCTCAAGCACAAGTTCGGAGGTCTTATGTTCTTCGGGGAGCCGCGAGTCACTCAGCAGGGCTCAAGCACAAGTTCGGAGGTCTTACGATCTTCAGGGAGCCGTGAGTCACTCAGCAGGGCTCAAGCACAAGTTCGGAGGTCTTATGATCCTCAGGGAGCCGCGAGTCACTCAGCAGGGCTCAAGCACAAGTTTGGAGGTCTTACGATCTTCAGGGAGCCGCGAGTCACTCAGCAGGGCTCAGATGTTCCAAGGCGAATCTGCCGGACAGTCCCAGAGCACCCCTTGTTATAGGTCGACCCCTCTTTGATGTCCGGAGTCTGTGCAGGCAGGGGTCTTGTCACCTGGGGGTCGCTTGTCGAGGTTTCCTGCCATTGTCTTTTGATCCTTTCAGGGCCGGGTCGGGAGGAGTCCCAGACACCCAGCAGGCGTGGAGCCAGCCCTCAGGGAGGCCGGAGGGCCGATCGAAACCCATCGTCCCAGGGGAGTTCAGAGGTGCGATAGAAACTGCTCCTCCCTCTCTCATCCCCTGGAAGCGTGATGTCCTCCAGCCGGAGTGGCGCCTCTAGGCCCGGGTTGTGCTGGGGCCGGGCGCCCATCTTGGTGCACGAAGTGGGCACGCGTGCCCGGGGTGGCCGAAAGGAGAGAGGCCATGGACGGGGAGGCCCGGGTCGCGTGTGTGTGTTCTGGTGGGAAGGATCGGCTGGGCCGTGTGCTTGGGGTCCCTGGTACCAGGTTAGGTAGTGCGAGGACAGGAAGAGCCATGCTACGAGGCTGGGTCTAACACGCGTCCCCCCCAGCTGAAAGCCGGAGAGAACTACCCATCATCTTGGGGGGTTCTCTTCGCTGAGGCGGAAGAACCGGGAGAGTCCGTCAGCGTTGGCGTGGTCCGTACCAGGGCGATGTTCTACGGTGAAATCCATCCCCTGGAGGGAGATTGACCACCGCAGTAGCTTGGGGTTTTCTCCTCGCATCTGCATGAGCCATCGCAAGGGCCGATGGTCGGTTTGTACTTTGAAATGGGTGCCAAACAGGTAAGGGCGCAGCTTCTTGAGGGCCCAGACTACGGCAAATGCTTCGCGCTCAATGGTGCTCCACCTCTGTTCTCTGGGCAACAGCCGCCGGCTGAGGAAGGCGATGGGCTGGTCTAGGCCTTGGTCATTCACCTGGGACAGGACGGCTCCAATGCCATGCTCGGAGGCATCGGTCTGGACTACAAACTCCTTGGAGTAGTCGGGAGCCTGGAGGACGGGGGCCGTGCACATGGCCTTCTTTAGGGCATCGAACGCTTCCTGGCAGGCAGTCGTCCACTGCACCCTCTTGGGCTGTTTTTTTGATGTGAGTTCGGTGAGGGGGCCAACCAGGCTGCCATACCCCCGGATGAATCTTCGGTAGTAGCCAGTGAGGCCCAGGAAGGCTCGGACCTCCGTTTGGGTGGTGGGTGGTTCCCAGGCTAGGATGGCGTCGATCTTTGGCTGTAGAGGGGCGACCTGACCGCTCCCGACCTGGTGCCCCAGGTAGACTACTGATCCTTGCCCAATCTGGCACTTGTTGGCTTTTACTGTGAGGCCTGCCTGGCGCAGGGCGGTTAGCACTCTCCGGAGGTGCTGGAGGTGCTCACTCCATCCGGAACTGAAAACGGCGATGTCGTCTAGATAGGCCGCACTGAACTGTTCCATCCCGGCCAGGACCCTATTCACCAGTCGCTGGAAGGTGGCCGGGGCATTTTTCATTCCGAAGGGCATTACGCGGAAGCGATAATGCCCATCTGGGGTGGAGAAGGCGGACCGCTCCTTGGCTTCCTCTGTGAGCGCAATCTGCCAGTATCCGCAGGTGAGGTCGAATGTGCTGAGGAACCGGGCCGCCCCGAGTCGGTCAATGAGCTCGTCGGCCCGGGGGATGGGTTGGGCATCGGCCCGGGTGACGTCATTGAGCCCCCGGTAGTCCACGCAGAATCGGAGCTCGGGGGTGACACCGGGGGCCGCTGCCTTCAGGACTAGGACCACGGGGCTGGCCCAGGGACTATCGGATGGCTCGATCACCCCCAGGGTCAACATCTTCGAGACTTCAGCTTGAATGCAGGACCGGACTCGGTCAGGGACTCGGTAGGCTCGGTGTCTTACTGGCGGGCTGTCCCCGGTGTCCACGTCATGGACACACCAGTCGGTGACTCGGGGGATCAGGGAGAAGAGGTCGGAGAATTGTCCTAGGAGCTGGCGACAGTCCACTTGTTGCTGGTCAGTGAGGGATGGGGAGAGGTTCACTCCTTCCACGGAGCCATCCTTCTCCTTGACACACAGGAGGTCCGGGTGGGGATCGGACTCATCTTCGGCCCCGTCATCGGTGGCCAGCAGGAGGCTCAGTTCTGTCCGTACGAAGTGAGGCTTGAGGCGGTTCACGTGTAGGACCCGCAGGGGATCCCGGGGCGACTGGACGTCCACCAAGTACGTGACTGGACTCTTCCGCTCAATCACTTTGAAGGGCCCGGTCCACTTGTCCTGGAGGGCGCCAGGCTTCACGGGGGCCATGACCCATACCTGCTGGCCCGGCTGGAACTCGACCAGAGTGGCATTCTGGTCGTACCAGCGCTTCATCTCTTCTTGGCTTGCCTCCAGGTTGGCCTCGGCCAGCTCTCGGAACTTCCTGGTCTGGTTCCGGAGGGCCAGAACGTATTGGAACACATCTCGTGGGGTGGACTGGGGTGCTGCCTCCCACCCTTCCTTAACCAAGCTGAGGGGACCTCGGACGGGGTGTCCATATAGTAATTCAAACGGGCTGAACCCCAAGGACTTCTGTGGGACTTCCCGGTAAGCGAACAGGAGGCAGGGGAGCAGGACGTCCCACTTACGCCGGAGGGGTTCTCCTAGGCCATTGATCATCCCCTTCAGAGTCCGATTAAACCTTTCTACTAGGCCGTTCCCTTGGGGATGGTATGGGGTGGTGAACTTATAGGACACCCCACATTGTTGCCACAGGCACGTCATGTATTTTGAGATGAAATTAGTGCCGCGATCGCTCACGACCTCGCGGGGGAAACCCACCCGGGAAAAGATCCCCATCAGGGCTCGGCCCACCACGGGAGCCGTGACGGTGCGTAGGGGGATCGCCTCGGGGTATCGGGTGGCGTGATCCACTAGGACCAGAATGAAACGGTGACCTTGGGAGGTAGGGGGATCCAGGGGCCCCATGATGTCGATTCCGACTCTTTCGAATGGGGTACTGACGACCGGGAAGGGTTGGAGGGGAGCCTTGCGCTTCCCCCCACTCTTCCCACTAGCCTGGCATGTGGGACAGGACTTGCAGTGGGCTTCTACAGATACTCTCATCCTAGGCCAGTAAAAGTGAGTCACGAGACGGCTGTAGGTTTTGTCTTGACCCAGGTGGCCGGCGAGGGGGACGTCGTGGGCCAAGCCCAGGAGGAAGTCTCGGAAGCGTAGGGGTACCACCAGCACCCGGCCGGATCCTAGCTCCACCGACTTCTGCTCACTGTACAAGAGGTTATTCTCCCAATAAACTCGGTGTGTTCCGGTCTGGTCACCTGCGGCTTGGCCCTCGGCCTGGTGTCGTAGTCTGACCAGGGAAGGACAGGTGGCTTGCTCCCGGCAGAACTCCTCCCGGGTGGGCCCGCCCTCGTGGCGCCACGGGGCCAATTCGGCCAGATCGCCTAACTCGGGGACCGGGGTGGTGTCTGACGGTGAGTGTTCGTCGATGGCGACTGACCCTCCCGATGGGGGGACGGGAGGACCCTCGGGGGGGACTGCTCTGACTCCCTCGGTCGGGGGGTCCTCGACTTCCCCCAGGGGGGTGAGTCGGGCGGACATAGATCGGGTGGTGGCGCACACCCACTCGGGGAGTCCCATCATCTCTAGGTGGGCCTTGCGCTCGACTTACTTCCAGGGAGAACTCTCCAGGTCGTTCCCTAAGAGGCAGTCGACCGGCTGGGAGGTTCTTACGGCAACCCTCAGTTTACCTATCACCCCTCCCCACTCAAACGGCACCAGGGCTACGTGCCACATACTCTCTCTATTATCTGCGGAAATTACGGGGCAAAAGACGTTGGGTAGGATCTGCTCCTCGGGGACTAAGTGCCTGAGGACACCGGTGATGCTGGCCCCGGTGTCTCGCAGGGCTTCTATCTGGTGGCCATTGATCTTGACGAGCTGCCCGTACTTCTTCGTGTTGGAGGGCAGGAGGCTACCAGGGACCATCTCTCTGTCTCCCAGGGACGCTAGGGCCATAGCTGCGGGTTCCCACTCCCCGGTGTTCTCAACCTCCTCCCCCAGGGCTACGTTGGCTATCTGTCTAGCAGGGTTTGCAGCAGGGGGGACCTGGGGGGCCATGGGGCACTCCGGGTCATTGGCGTAGTGCCCGGGCCTTTGACAACGGAAACAAGTGATGGTTACCCGGTGCCCCCGTCTCCCGGGGGGTCCGGAGACTGGTGGGGGGGGCGCCGGGAAAGGTGGAGGTTGGGCCTTCGGGGGACTCGACTGGGACTCTCTCTGCCCTCCCTGGTTCCCTCCCCCTCTCTGGCGGGGTGGTCCCTGACTGGCTCGGGGGTATTCTCCTACACTGCTCTGGGGGACCCGGGTGTTGGTCCAGCGGTCTGCTTCCACAGCCAGCTTCCGGGGATCGGTGAGTTTGCTGTCGAGCAGATGCTGGCGTAGTTCCACAAAGCAGTTCGCCGCCAGGTGTTCCCACAACATGAGGTCGGTGAGTTCCTCGAGGGTGGTGACCTTGCTGCCCTTGATCCACCCATCGAAGGCCCGACTGAAAAAGTTTACATACTCCACCCAGGTGGTGCCCGGGATCTTCCTGCAGTCCCGGAATCGCTGACGGTACATCTCTGGGGTGAGGCCGTACCTAGTGAGGAGAGCCTCTTTCATGTGGCTGTAGGAGGTCTGCAGGGAGAGGGGTAGGTCGAGCAGGGTGTCCCTTCCTTCGCTCAGAAACCGTCCCCACAGCCCTGCCCCCCAGTCCTTCTGCGGGACCCGATGAGAGGTCATGGCGACCTCGTAGGCCCTGAACCATTGTTGAATGTCATCATTTTTATAATATTCTTTGACCACGTCCTTGGGGATGTGGACCTTCTGTTCCGCCGGGGAGGTCGCCTCTCGGTTCCCCGGGGGCCTCCCTTCCTCGTTTCTGGCTTTGAGCTCGATCTCCTTCAAGCTGCGTTCGTGCTCTAGTTGGAGCTTCCTTCCTTCGTGCTCCCGTTGGAGCTTCTTCTCCTCCAATTCGCCTTGTACGCACATTTGTTCTACTGCTAGCTTTTTTTCTGCTAATTTCAATTCGCCTTCGATTTTGAGTTTGGCTAACTCGAGTTCGTGATTGCGACTTCTCTCTCTGTCTGCGAGCTCTTCCGGGGAAAGGCCCCCGTCTGGCACGAAGCCTCGCACCTGATTGCTGCTGCTTTCGCCTTGGGTGGGTTCTGCTTCGTCGTGTCGCTCCCCCATGCCTTCTGGGCGGGAGGCCCCGGCATCCACCCAAGCTTTCAGTGCCTTCTGCAAATCTTCTTTGGTGTTGAGACCGGTGGTAGCGATTTTAAGTTCTTTGCAGAATTGCTTCAGTTCTTTGTGCGTGTATTCTTCTAGTTGTTCCACCTGGAACACCCTGTTGGTGTTGGTTTCTGCGGGGCTCCTGGCGCTTCCTTCTGCCATCTTTGTCGGTAGTGTGTCAGTCGTTCACAGTACGATCTCTAGGTTATGGGCCCGAATCCCGTCGCTTGCCACCAATGTTAGAAGGCGACCTCAGGGGAGCCCGGAGGGGGCCCTGACTGTCCTGAGACCCACCCTCAAGGTATCGTAGCCGGGCACTGGCGGGAGATTCCGCAGGGGAGGAATCTCGTACCTAGGATCGTACACTTGGCACCACACGACAAAGAGACACCACACCGAGGGTTCTTAGGATTCAAGCTTTATCAAATCGAAGTGGTAGGATCTTTATGATCAGCAAGGCAGATATTTACAAGCAGAGCGGGGGCTCACAGAGTCTTGGCGGGGGTAGGAGGTAGCGGGACAGTCTTTGGGGGGATCGGATCAAATGCAGGAGCGTACCCGGCGCACAGCTCACAATTCTCGAGCTGGGGGATACGCTTGTCGTCGTGGGGTCCGGCGGGACCAAAGAGAGTCAGGGGGAGCCGCGAGTCACTCAGCAGGCTCAAGCACAAGTTCGGAGGTCTTACGATCTTCAGGGAGCCGCGAGTCACTCAGCAGGGCTCAAGCACAAGTTCGGAGGTCTTATGTTCTTCGGGGAGCCGCGAGTCACTCAGCAGGGCTCAAGCACAAGTTCGGAGGTCTTACGATCTTCAGGGAGCCGCGAGTCACTCAGCAGGGCTCAAGCACAAGTTCGGAGGTCTTATGATCTTCAGGGAGCCGCGAGTCACTCAGCAGGGCTCAAGCACAAGTTCGGAGGTCTTACGATCTTCAGGGAGCCGCGAGTCACTCAGCAGGGCTCAGATGTTCCAAGGCGAATCTGCCGGACAGTCCCAGAGCACCCCTTGTTATAGGTCGACCCCTCTTTGATGTCCGGAGTCTGTGCAGGCAGGGGTCTTGTCACCTGGGGGTCGCTTGTCGAGGTTTCCTGCCATTGTCTTTTGATCCTTTCAGGGCCGGGTCGGGAGGAGTCCCCGACACCCAGCAGGCGTGGAGCCAGCCCTCAGGGAGGCCGGAGGGCCGATCGAAACCCATCGTCCCAGGGGAGTTCAGAGGTGCGATAGAAACTGCTCCTCCCTCTCTCATCCCCTGGAAGCGTGATGTCCTCCAGCCGGAGTGGCGCCTCTAGGCCCGGGTTGTGCTGGGGCCGGTCGCCCATCTTGGTGCACGAAGTGGGCACGCGTGCCCGGGGTGGCCGAAAGGAGAGAGGCCATGGACGGGGAGGCCCGGGTCGCGTGTGTGTGTTCTGGTGGGAAGGATCGGCTGGGCCGTGTGCTTGGGGTCCCTGGTACCAGGTTAGGTAGTGCGAGGACAGGAAGAGCCATGCTACGAGGCCGGGTCTAACATTAATGAACTACAGGGTAAAGATGAATGCAGGCCCAAGGGACAATTGCTACAATTGAAGCCATGCTACTGAACTATGAGCCATTCCCTGGCTGAAGTCTTTGACTTTGCCAATAAGGATGACAGATTATCCTACGGTTTGAACTTCCTGTGACTAGGGAGAAACATCTTTCCCTCTGCTGTACTGAAGTTGATCACAATAGATTGGATTGTCTTTGCAGGTTTGGGGTTGGACTTCTCCATATTCACCAGAAATCTGAACTTGGCCAGTACTTGGAAAGTCTTCTGGAACTCTTCTGCTGCCTTGGAAAGAGAATGAGAAGCAATGAGTGAATCATCAAGATAAGGGAATAACCCAATACCCTCCAGATGCACAGTGCCCACCACAAGTGGCTAAAAGTTGGTGAAGGTTCTTGGTGCTGAGGCTAGACCAAACAGAAGGACTTGAAATTGAAGGTATCTTCCTGCCACACAAAACCTGGGATATCTTTGAGTATCCCTGTGAATGGGTATGTGCAAACATGCTCAAGTCTATGGGTGTCAAGGTAGGATTGAGTTCAGAGTCACCATTTTGAACCTTTGATAGGGTAAGAACTGGTTTAGCTTCTTGAGATCCAGCACTAGCCTGAATGATCCTGATGAATACAGTAGGAGGAAGGTGAGTGACATCCTCCCCCCTCACCTGTTTCTGTAGCAGTTATGGACGTTTTTGTAAGAAGACCCTGAATCCCATCGAGCAGAGCTGAATATTGCTGAGAATCCCTTGGTAACAGAGTGAGCCAAAAATAATCTGGGGCCTGGGATGAAAAATTGATGACCAGTCCACTAAAACCCTGTTACTGTCTCTGATTTCTCTTTGTCAGACATGCGGGAAATATCTCACCGACCCCCCATTTGCTGTGGAATGTCCTCGCCATAGGTGTGCCTCAGTGGGTTGAGAAGAAGGACTGTTGGATGTGAGAATGGGCATGAACTAGGATGTATCTGCTCCATGAGAGTTCCATCGACAAACTCTGACTCGAAAGGTCTGAGATGTGTTTGAAGAAGTACCTAGCCCACATTCACTCTTGTATCCAAACTCTCTACCTCTGCTGGGAGGGACTTTCTGTCCTCAGCTGATTTTTTGATAATTTTCTCGAGTTTCTAACCAAAAAGCTTGGAACCCAAAAAAGGAAGATGCATGAGGATGTTCTTTGTCCTATTAGCCTTCCACAACTGTCTCCTTGCTGCGAATGCTGCACCTGAAGAAGCTGTCACAGCTCCCAATAGATCAAGGATATGGCTGCCTAAATTCTCACTTGCTGCTCCATGATGGATAGGGTTTCTGACAAGTTCTTTCCTTGCTGAATCTGATTTGTCAACATTTGGATGTCCTTTAAAAGTGGCTGTATCACATGGCTATTATATTTACTAGTTCTTATGCCAAAATGTACAGCTACATCAGAATAGCTGCTTCCACCTTGTGATCTACAGGATCCACTGGTAATACTTCCTCTGATACCAGCAAACATTGGGAGGGTAATCCTGCAATAAGGGAATCCACATTAACTATTGGTCGAAATTCCTCTGTGAACTTATCAATGGGATAGTGTTTAGTCAAAAATCTAGGGAATTACTGTTTCTCTACATTTTCCCATTTATGCATCAACACGTTCCTAATTGAGGCATGCTATGGCAAAGAAACAGGTTTCTTTTTGTGATATCCACTAAAAATGTTCTCCTGAGGCTCTTCTCGCACTGCAAATACGACTAGCTTCTCCCCTATGTGCCAGAGGACTTCTGTCAGTTCTGGGACTTGCACACAAGTCCCTTGAATGCCCTCTTCTTCATCATTATCAACCCCTGGCCCTGCAGTCGCTGTCTTAAGCATTTTGGAGGAGGAGGAAGAGGAGCATTCTACCTTGCCACAAAAGATGGTTCCACAGCTGATTAATTCATGGCTGGGATTGATTCCATAGTAATAGCTTCTGATGGGCAGGCTGTACATCCTCACCCTCAAAATCAGCATGTCTCTTTTTCTCCTTTGATTTAGGGGACTCCATATTCGACCAGGATACCAGGAGAGCAAAAAGAAAAAAGGGAGATTAAAAACCCCTGGGTGCAAACACTTTTTCTGGGGTTGCCATGCACCTTCACATGTAACTCTTGTGACAGAAATGACTGCAAAAATTGCGTAAATTTCTCATGCACTTGTTATTTAATTAAAATCAATGCAATAGCTATAGTAGGTCTTCTTGTTTTCCCAGCATGATGCACCCCAACCACTACAGCAGGTTGTCAGGATACAATCTCCCTCTGCAGGTGGCCCTCTCTTCAGAATCCACCCTGCCCCATGTGGTTAAGCTGATATTGAGCTCACTCAGCGAAGCTCTTTCCAAATATCAACTATATAGTAAAATTGCACCTACCTCTCCCTTCTAGTATAACCATCCACAAGATAAATAAATAAATAAATATGAAGTATTGTTGTGTAGTTCCTACAAATCTATAGAGGATCTGCACGTTTAGACAACATAAACTAAGGGATTGGTGTCCAGACTCTTGTTATGTGAGCGGAACATCTATGTCCTTGTACGGACTGTACTCTTCTGGTATTTCATCTGGAGTATAAGAGTGAAATGTGTTTGTGCGTGTGACTGCAGGTGGGTATTTCACCCATGAATAGAACACCTCTGTCCTGAATTATTTGTGTGCCTCAATCACGAATGTTACAGTCCCTCCTAATGCTGAGAGGCCGAAATGTTCAAATCTTGCCGCAAGTGCATTCTTACATTTTCTGAAATGTTTATCGCACCTTCCTGTTCTGCTTCTTTCCTACTTGTACTAGCACTGCCATCGGCCGCAGTGTTTGCTGCCGATGTTCCTGCAAATCCATATAGGATCTGTGCGTTTAGACAACATAAACTAAGGGATTGGTGTCCAGACTGATTCCAGGCACCCCCAAAGGATATGTTAGCCTGTAGACCAGCTAGCTCACAGTGCCACTATGAGCCCCTCTTATCAAGGAGAGAATTGTTTCCTGGCAACTATCGAATATGACAACCCTGACCCCCTCAGGGATCGTGGAAACAGTACAGTACTTTTCGTGGTCACTTAGTCTCAGGGAGATACACAAAATAAACGGTGGGGATGTTTTCAATAAGTATTTATTGAACCTGCGTCATTCTAGTATAAAATACACGTCCTGCAAAAACCATTAGACAGAAGTATATATATACAATTATGAGCACTAGTAGAGTAAACTAAAGGTAGAATTCCACCATAGTGCTAAAACAATGAATGTATGAAGGCATGTAGATACATAACAGGAATAATGCGTACTCCTATGATGCAAACCCTAACTAGATATACCTGAATGTACCTAACATGTATGTAGGTGTATAGCCAAGAATCCCCTAAGGATAGAGCCAACCCCATTACCTGATGTGGGAGAGCGAAGGATCCCATCTTGGTCTCGAGATGGACATCCCACAAGAGATGTCAGACGACTGCATGCTGGAGTGTCTGCATGCAGGGACCTCAAAGTCTTGCGTCAGCGTGTCAGCATGGAAGTCTTTCTCCTCTGGTTTGCCCAGCAAAGATGTTGCACTTATATGCCCGAAAGGTACCCTCAGGGGTTCTACCGAGAAGTGTACTGTGGGCATGTTGGGCAAGGACGACGATAGCGGTGACCCTTATACAGAGTTATTATGCAGATGATGGGTTCCTGCTGTGATACTGAGAATGCTCATGCATAATATATGAGGCTAGTTTTCGTAGAAAACCACACAAAAGTCATGTAGCACCTAACTAGGTAAAAGGTCAAGGCCAGACCAGTTATGTAGAACAATGGTAGGACAGATGTAGGTAAACGGTTGTGCAACTACCTAGGTCTATATTGGGGTAAGCTGGAGTTCATAACAGTATGGGTGCCGACTTTTTCTATTTAATCATGACAAGAGGAAGAAGTCAGCCATATTAGATGTCGTTTTTTAGGTCTCGCGAGCCAAAGGCTCGAAGAGACATTTTGTATGTGGGATTTTCAAAGTGCTACCCACAGTTTTGGCTGGCCTAAACCTTGAGTGCACGATCACATGCACGTGCACAGCTGCTCCCACTCCCCCCTCCCTTCTCTATAGCTTTCTTTCACTTTAGCCGCTTTGACCCTTGCATTCCCCCCTCCCTTCTCACCCAGCCCTTTGATGCTCTGCTCGATTACTTTCACTTTCGCCGCTACAAACTTTTCAAGCCTTTTACCGCCTTTGATTTTCTTTTATTTTGCTGAGCCTTGATTCATACGCGCTTGTTCCGATTTCAAGGGAAGTCTTACCCATCTTCAACTAACAGCATGCAGCCAAGCGTGAAGGATTATCGCTTGTACATTCATTTCATATCATCTACAGCGCGTTATGCTATGTTATGCTATGCTACAAAATAGCATAGCATAACAAAACACAACAAAACAGCATAGCATAACAAAAAATGGCATAACAAAACAATACATAGCAGAGCATCACAAAGCATAGCATAACAAAACATAGCATAGCATAACAAAAAACAACAAAACACAACAAAACATAGAATAGCATAACTAAACAAAACACAGCATAGCATAAAAAACATAGAATAGCATAGCATATCAAAACAAAACATAGCATAACAAAGCATAGCATAGCATAACAAAACATAGCATAGCATCACAAAACATAGCATAGCAAAACACAACAAAGCATAGCATAACACAACACAACAAATCACAGCATAGCATAACAAAACATAGCATAGCAAAACAAAACATAGCATAACAAAACATAAGCATAGTATAACAAAACACAACAAAACATAGCATAGCATCGCAAAACATAGCATAACAAAACAAAGCATAGTAAAACACAACAAAACATAGCATAGCATAACAAAACATAGCATAGCATAACAAAACATAGCATAGGAAAACATAGCATAGCATAACATTAACAACAAAACATAGCATAGCATAACAAAACATAGCATAGCATAGCTAAACAAAACATAGCTTAGCATAAAAAACATAGAATAGCATAGCATATCAAAACAAAACATAGCATAAAAAAGCATAGCATTGCATAACAAAACATAGCATAGCATAGCAAAACACAACAAAACATAGCATAGCATAAGACAACACTACAAATCACAGCATAGCATAACAAAGCATAGCATAACAATACATAGCATAACAAAACAAAACTTAGCATAACAAAACAAAGCACAGCATAACAAAAAACAACAAAACATAGCATAGCATCGCAAAACATAGCATAGCATAACAAAACATAGCATAGCATAGCAAAACATAGCATAGCATAACAAAACACAACTAAACATACCATAGCATAGCATAACAAAACACAACAAAATATAGCATAGCAAAACTAAACAAAACACAGTATAGCATAAAAACATGGAATAGCATAGCATATCAAAAGAAAACATAGCATAAAAAAGCATAGCATAGCATAACAAAACATAGCATAGCATAACAAAACATAGCATAGCATAGCAAAACACAACACAACATAGCATAGCTTAACACAACCCAACAAATCACAGCATAGCATAACAAAGCATAGCATAACAAAACACAACAAAACATAGCATAGCAAAACAAAACATAGCATCACAAAACATAGCATAGCATAACAAAACACAACATAGCATAGCATAACAAAAAATAACATAACAAAACAAAACATAGCATAACAAAGCATAGCATAACAAAACACAACAAAACATAGCATAGCATAACTAAACAAAACATAGGATAGCATAACAAAACAAAACATAGCATAGCATAACAAAACATAGCATAACGACGCATAGCATAACAAAACATAGCATAACAAAACATAGCATAACAAAACACAACAAAACATAGCATAGCATAACAAAGCATAGCTAAACAAAACATAGCAAAACATAGCATAGCATAACAGAACATAACAAAACATAGCAAAGCATAGCATAGCAAAACAAAACATAGCATAACAAAGCATAGCATTACAAAACACAACAAAACATAGCATAGCATAACAGAACATAACAAAACCTAGCAAAGCATAGCATAGCAAAACAAAACATAGCATAACAAAGCATAGCATAACAAAACACAACAAAACATAGCATAGCATAACAAAACATAGCATAGCCTAACAAAACATAGCATAGCCTAACAAAACAACACATAGCATAGCAAAACACAACAAAACATAGCATAACAAAACAAAACATAGCATAACAAAACATAGCATAACAAAACATAGCATAGCATAACAAAACATAGCATAGCATACTCAAAACAAAGCATAGCATACACAAAACATAGCATAGCATAACAAAACAGCATAGCATAGCATAACATAACATAAGAAAACATAGCATTAAGTTTGATAAACTCATAGTAGCAGGCTAGCTAGCTTTAACGGGCAGTGAGTGTAAGCAACTCCGTAAACCCAGAAGCAGTCACTCGGTCACCTTTGCTCTTGTATTGCAGTGGCTTCGTTTATTAAACAGTGCCCATATTTATACTGTTAGCACTTTACTTGTGCATATTTCAGGGCTCACAAACTTTTGATGAATCGAAATTCACAACAGAGGCTGTTAAGTTCGTGCTGTATAGAACCCTAAGGATAAATAAAAAACATTGCCATTTACAATGTGAATAGCTCCAACAAACACAAGACCTTTTTCAAAGTACAAAACATTGCCATTTACAATACCAATAGCTCCAGCTCCAACAAATGCGAGACCTATTGCATTTCCAATTCTTGTGTTTCTTTGGCTTGTATAACTTTTAGTGAACAAGATAGACAGATCTCACCCAATAAGGGCTTGGATGAGGAAGACGGACAAGGAGGTAATGCATACTGTATTCACAGCTCTACTCACTCACTGTACTGAGCCGCCAACACACACATACGCAGGCTGTACTCAAAGCACTTTGAAAATACTACACACAACCCAGTTCTAAAACTGTACTCATTGCCCTACTTGCGCACTGTATTCACGGCTCTCCCCACACTGTAAAATCAGAGCCTTACTAGCACAATGTACTCACAGCTCTATTCACGAACTGTACTGAGTTTCACAAGTTGATGCACAGACACACATACACACTATATTCAAAGCATTGTGAAATTCACATCACAGCCTTGCTCTCCACCACGCTCACAGAGGACACACAAACTGAGGTGGCATGGTGAGCAAAAGAACGAAGTGTTGGAGTGCTATCCCGAGCAGTTGCCAGTGGTTAGACCTATTGCAAGCAGCCTCCCATCACATTTTGTGTGTTTAATTTGCAATAGCAACTTACAATTATATGCATCAGACCCTTATGGTCGCACGAATATATAGTGTTTGATGGTTGTCTAGAAATACACAATACCCAGTAGCTTGTGATGGTTATTCATTGTGCACCAACCATGCAACAATTTATATGATAAAATCAAATCAATGAAAAATGGCTATAAAGCAAAACTCTGTATTGAATAGTTTGAATTTATACACCTCTGAATTTGGATTTGCCCATACAATCATGTAATTCAGAGGGTAATTTGCATTATTTGTTCTTTATTACACACTGGCTTACATTTGGAAGCCAATAACGGTTAGAAATTCAGTTTATAATGAATATATCATGCAACCCCACCCAGGTATACTGTAGGGAAGTCCCAGGTGGTATGACTTGCATGAATACCATAGCGATTTCTTATCCAAAATGCCCTTCAAACCTCAAATGTTGTCTAAAATCATGCATTTTCCTCACATTTCTGTGACAGAACCCTTGGAATCCATAAATTCCTACCAAACAGTATTGCCACACTTCTCTTGATAAAAAAGATACTCCACTTCTGTGGCTTGGCCTAGCACCCACGACAGAAACCCCTCAAAACGCAACATGGAGATATCACCATTTCCTGTTGCTCTTTTGGCGATAGAGGTAGCTGTGGTATTTGGGCCCGGGCTCGGCCACTACCCAGGGAAACCTGCCAAACCCAGAAATCTTTTAAATGTAGGGGGCATGCCTTGTGTGGCTCAAGGACATTTTTTTATTGCTATGCACTGCAAAGTCCAAACATTGCGTAAAATTACACATTTTCCACACATTTCTGAGATGGATACTTATGGAATCTGTGGGAATCCCTACAACCTAGCATTCCCACACTTCTCTAGATAAAGACACTACCCCACTTGTGTGGCTCTAGCACCCGCACTGTAAAAGTCCCCAAAACGCAATGTGGAGACTGCAACATTTGCTTAAAAAAACACCTTTTTATGAGGACCTTGGAGGGGGTGGGGTACCAGGAAACAAACAAGGACAGCTTACATGCCCTCTACCTCAAACAGAAGGAATAGAGAGACCTGCTGAAGAACAGGGCAAGGGTCTCCCATACCCTATCTCAATGATGTATCCATGAGGTGGGCAACCAAACAGAGAAGCTACTGGCATGGCTTGAGAAGAGATGTCGAGCAAGGGGATGGGTCTCACACATTTAACACTGACTTGGGCGACACCATCTCTGATCCCAAGGGTATATCGGAGGCATTTAGGCAATATTGCGCGCACCTTTATTCTCCCAAAACACATTGGTCATCCTCAGATATTGGGGATCTTCTGATGGACATCAAACTTCCTACTCTCACAGAAGAACACCATAGCTTCTTGGAGGCGGACATTGTACCACAAGAGGTGGGCCAGGCGTTGCGATCACTGAGCTCTGGCAAGGTAATGGGACCAATGGCCCACCTATCGAACTCTATAAATGTCTCGCCTCCAAAGTGACACCTTAAATACTTACAATGTGGAGGGAGGCACAGAAGGTGCGCATGCTCACTTAGGACCAGCATCTTGTGACAACAGTCATTATACATAAGGCCGGGAAACCCCTGGAGCGTTGCAGCTCTTATAGCCCCATATCCCTCATCAATGTTGAAATTAAAGTCCTTGCTAAGTTTCTGGCAAATATGCTTCGACAGGTGATCGCCTCCTTAGTCACCCTGGCCAATCAGTCTTTACGCCGAACAGAGGGACACGCCTAAAAATGCAGAGGCTGTACGGGGTAATGGCAGGTTCAAGAAACGATTATGTATCCACAATGGTTATTGTATATGCATTCCTTAATGACCCTACATGTTCTGAGTGCTCGAACTAGTGGGATTTTGTCCCAACTTTCTGGGCTGGATGCGCTTACTATATAAAGACCCGATAGCCCATGTCAAGATCAAAGGCACCATATCTTGCAATTTTACACTGGGCAGGAGGACAAGGCAGGGGTGCCCACTCTCTCGGCTGATATTGTCGCTTGCCCTTGAGCCGCTGGCGGCATGGATTCGATACAACCCAAATGTGAGGGACATCATGTAAGGAGAATCATGGGAAGATTGTATATCCTTATACGCTGACGACATTCTCTTCTATGTAACTAACCCCCGTGACAATTACCCCGATGATCCATATCTTGTGGATTTTTGGCCAATATTCCGGAAATAATATTAACTGGGATAAATCTCTTATGCATTTGATAACAGGTCCCATGCCCGCACTGCCCAGAGGCATCCAACTCCCCCTGTCTACTGATAACTTCAAATATCTGGGAATCCACGTTACCATGGACCCCCTCCTTTTCTACTGATTAAACCTGGTTCCAATCCTTGAGCGCTTTGAATCAGATGTACAATACTGGAGGACTCTCCCACTCTCTCTATTAGGGTGAGCCACAATGTTTAAAATGATGACATTGCCCTGTATGCCCTATGCACTGCAAAACACCCCTCACCACATTTCAAACAAGTTCTTTCGCACCACAGAATCCCTTCTCCGTCTGGTTTTGTGGAACACAACCCCACCACATATAACCCTCTCCAAGTTGATGCGGGGGTGTACGATGGAGGCATTGGCCTCCCTTACATTAAAAAATACTTTGGGGTGACACAATTAACAGTAGAGAATGAATGGGACTCCTGAGACGATCGCACCCTCAGACTGGAGAGGTTCTCGATGGGGAGTGGGGGGGGGGGGGTACCAGGGTGTGCTCTATAGCTCAACCAGAGTCCAGAATCTCCTACTTCATACACACACCGTAGCTCGGGTCTGGAAGACGGCCACCTCATTCCTGGGCTGGGGGGAAAACCCACTAACATGACCCCACTGTTGTGCACTGACTCACTTGGTCAAGTAAGGAGTCTCCAGAGCTTCAAGCCATGGAACCTCATAGGTATATCCATGGTGGGTGATGTTTGGATGGATGCCAACATGCTTACCTGGGCAGCAAAGCAGACCCAATATGATTTGGAACCCACTGAGGCCTTCAGGTACTTACTATTCCAGCACGCCTTTAAGACACACATTTCTAATCACACTTCTATGCCAGACTCCTCTCCCCTTAGAGGACAGAGTCCTCTCGGAGACAGTAGTCAAAAAAACTGTCTCCCTCATCTACAAGAAGCTAATAAACAATTCACCCAACACCCTCCATGCACTCAGGACTAAATGGGAGGGAGATATTGGGGACTACGATGCTGGGGAGTGGGAAGAGGCGTTGGAAACCTTTCAAGAGGTGGCCATACATAGAGGGTTTTGATTGATCTGCTTACGTATCCTACATGGTTCATATTATTCTCACACTACATCCGGGCCATGGGCTGCTCTCAAATGGATCTTTGTCTCCGGGGCTGTGGTGGAAGGGGCACCTTCTTCCATAATGTATGATCATATCCGGTTGTGCAAATCTTTTGGAAAGAATTACATAGAATTATGGGAGAGGTAATAGCGGTGGCGCCCCCCAGACATGGCGAAAATATGTCTCCTACATATATGGGGAGATGACCCACCACCAAGATACACTAAGTTATGGTTATCATTGGGTCTTGTGGTCGCTTAACAAAACTTTGCACGTTTATGGGGGGGCTGGAGAAGCCCCGACGGTGGCGGAGGGGGAACGAGACATGGAATGGTGTGTGGCGAATGAAAAGTCGATCTATTTGGGGAGGGGTTGAACGCATAAGTGTAAGCGAGTCTGGGCTGGATGGCGATCCCATAGAGGCCTAAACACTGAATCCAGTTTGAACCAAGGGGATCTCCATCAGGACACGCCCTAACATTGAGAGAAAGTCATACGAGGGGTGAGTTTCACTACATTTTTCACCGCTAACTTACAACATCTGTACTACCTGAAAGGGGCCTCCCCCTAGAAATGGCGCACATAAATGTTACACGATGTACAGCTGCTAATTCTATGTTGCTTTTTTTTGGGGGGGGGGGTAATGCGCTAAACAGATTGTCTACACTTTTTTTTTTAAAGACCTGTTTTGGTGATGGAAGTAGCTGCGTCATTCAGGCCCGGGCTTGGCCACTACCTAGCAAAACTTATCAATCCCTGACATTTTTAAAAACTAGACTGATGCCTAAAATCACACATTTTCCCCACATTTCTGTGACAGACACTTCACAAATCTGTGGGGATTCAGAAAATCTCTCCCCCCAGCATTTCTAATCTTCTCCGAGTAAAAACGCTACCTCCATGGTATGGCTTTGCATAGCACTCACATTATAAAAGACTCCAAAATGCAACATGAACTAGTATGGATGTTACGGTGTCTAGGAGACATAAGCCTCGCCTGAGCCAATTTTATAAGTTGCCTCCTTGGTTAGTATTTTCTGATGAATTGTCTAAAGTACAAGTTGCGTTGTCCTGGACAGCACTATTGGCACATCAAAGTGTTGAATTCCACTTATAGATTCCACCGGGAGCTAATGAAAAAAAAAATAAAGAAGAACATTACATGGCGAAATTTCTTCAGTCATTATGTAAGATGAATCTCTTTTTAATCTAGTAGCATATATAAATCTGACCTGGAAGAGTCTCCTATAACATAGCGGCCTTCATGGTTGCATTTCGCCTGGCTATATTGGCAGCTCCTCAACTCACATTGGCAATTTCTTTATGTCTCCAGTTTAAACCCATTTTTGTAGTGATCTTTCTCACTGGGCAGAAAAGGGTGTTGAAATTATTCACAGATGAACATGTCCCTACATTCTCCAGCAATATAATTTAATCAAGGCCTGCAGATTTGTCTCATTTCACCTTGCACTTTAGGCAATCTAGATAGCCACATTCTCCCAGGTTAAAAGGAGACCTGCATCCCAAAATCTCTAACCTCATCGTCACGGCATCCGCCAGCAACATTTTCCTTAACAACATGTTCTAGGAGACGCTGCCATCAAGACTGCCAAGGAACAATCCCTTGAACTCATTGACACTCCTGGCAACACAGCATATTCCTGAACCACAGCAATGTCGAACCTTTCCTGGCACTCACTATTACCCTTGGATTAGAGAGAAAATATATACATCCCCTTTGACATCCTGTATATCAGACCTTCTCAACATGGCGAGATAAAGCCTTCCAAACAGAAATGTATTTCTTGTAAGAATGTCCCCACCTACACAGTTCTATACAGTCTTCAAATGCTCCCAGAGCCTCCAATAACAACACAAACATCAAAATCTGCTTGACATAGTATGTCGTTTTCTCTTTGTGTCTCCTTCACGCAAGGGTTATCCATACAATGGTGTAGGTGAAAAAGACGTGGGAGAGAGGGGCACATCCGTTCCAAATGCAGCTGTTAAAAACATTGAATTACAATCAGTTTTAAGACAAAAGCCATTCTTGGGGGCAGTGGGGAGTATAGGGGTAGATGGAAATATGAATAGGATGTTCGACAAAATTTCTTGGATGGCCTGTCTACTCTTGTCTTATGTCTCCTGCTTAACTTAGTGGTCAGGGGAATGTAGTTTCTTCAAAGGTGATGCCATTACTGGCTTAGACACCAGGAAAATCTCTGAGGAGACCAATCGCTGCAAGAAGAAGGCAGTCATACTACACTTAAAACTTCTTGGAGACATTCTCAAAGCTTCCCTGGGAATTGATTCTGCCAATTGCTTACTGTTGGCTTTCTGTTTTACAACACACAGTTGCTTGCTTTCTATTTGCTGGCTTTGTTTTTGGATGTCCAGCTGGAGTTAGGCCCACCTCGTGGAGAATAGCCTCTTTATTGTACTCTTACATGAGTGCTTACATTCTATACACATGTCTATAAATTGTGTTCTTATCTTGCCACATTTGCTGTGCATTCACAGACAGAGGTCAAATGTGAGGATCGATCTTCCAAGGGAGCTTGGTGTTTACTTTTCTTTCTCTGACTTCAAAGTAAGAGAATTTATTTAAGATTCTGGGGATGTGAAAGGAAGGGCTTTTTCTCCAGCACAAATTGCTTTTTAAATGTCTGTAAATGAACTATGCACATATTTCAGAATGTATCTGAACTAGGAAAGTACAGATGAAACACTTTTTTGTAATTCTGAAGTGTGCTGGAAACAAATATTTTAATATGATGAAAACAAATCAGTACACTAGGTAATGCCATTTCCACAAATTATTCTTTATGCACTGTATAGTTGTATATGTAAAAATGTATGTCTGAGCAGATGTAACAGTTATTTCAGTTGAAAATGTGTTGTCTGTAACTGCAGTGCATTACCATACCACATATACTCCACTCTATGCCACTTCCCTCTACAACACTCTATTCAACTCTATGCCACTCTGTGGCCCTCCACTCTACACCACTCTATGCTATTCTACTGCACTCCACTCTATGCTACTGTTCTCCAATCTATGCACTCAACTCCACTCTACGTCGCTGTACTCTACTCTACACCACTGCATGGCACCCCATTCCTTCCCACTCCACTCTATGCCATTCTTCTTTGCGAAACACTACTCTACTCCACTCTACACCAGTTAACTCTTCTCCACTCTATGCCACTCTAGGGCACTCTATGGCACTCCACTCTATTACACTCCACAACACTCCACTCTATCCGACTCCACTCTAAGATACTCTATGACACTCTACTCCATGACTCTCTGCGCCACTCCACTCTATGACACTCTATGACTGTTAACACCACTTCATTCTAGGTCACTCGACAGTACACTCTATGATGCTCTAAACTACTGTACAACACTCCACTCTATGCCACTCCACTTCACTCCATGCCACTTTAATCCACTGTACGCTGCACTTCACACTACGACACTCCACTCTACTTCACTCTATGCCACTCCACTCTATGACTCTTCTTAACTCTACGACACTCCACTCTATGACTCTTCTTAACTCTACGACACTCCACTCTATGCCACACCACTGTAAGCCATTTTACTCCACTCTATGCCACCCCACTCTATGACACTTTACTCCACTTTGCGGTACTCCACTCTACTCTACAACACTTACTTCACTCTACGCCCCTCCACTCTACACCCTTCTACTTTACAACCCTCCACTCTACAACTTTCTGCACTATGTCCCTCCATGACACTCTACGTCCCTCCACTCTATGTCCCTCCAATGTACGCCCCTCCACTCTATGATACTTTACGATACTCCACTCTACAACACTCTAGTCTCCTCTATGCCTCCACTCTACGTCACTCGACTAAACACCATGCCCCTCCCATCCACACCCTTCCAGTCTACGCCCCTCCACTCCATGCACCTCCACTCCACACCCCTCTATTTTATGCCCCCCACTCTATGAAACTCTATGCCACAGCACTCCACTCCACAAAACGCTACTCTACTCCACTCAACTCTACTCCACTCTATGCACACCATTCTCTGCTCCACTCTATGCTGCACCCTTTTGTACTACTCCACTCTACTCTACTTTGCTCCACTCTATGTCACTCCACTCCAATTTATTCCACTCCATGACAGTTTATTCCACTCTACACTACTCTTCTCCACTTTACTCCACAACACTTTACTCCACCCTACGCTACACAACTCCAGTCTATTCCACTCCACTCTTCTCCATACCATTCCACTGTACAACACTCTCCTCAATGACACTCAACTCTACGCACTCCACGAAGCTCAATGACACTCCACTCGATTCTACGAAAATCCCTCTATGCCACTCCACGACAGTTTACTCCACTCTATGCCACTCTACTTCACTCCACTCTAGTCTCTGGCACACTAAAAAACTCTACTCCTCTACTCAACTCTACACCACTCTATGCCACTCCACTCCACAACACTCTATGCCACCCCACGCTACCACACTCTATGCCACTTCACTCTACAACACTATACTCTTCTCCACTCCACTCCACGCCACTCCACTTTACAGCACTGCACTTTACAACACTCAATGCCACTCCACTCTACTCCAAAACTCTACTCCACTCCACTTTACGACACTGCACTCTACAACACTCTATGCCACTCCACTCTACAACACTCTACTCCACTCCACTCTACGACACTCCACATTACGACACTGCACTCTACAACACTCTATGCCGATCCACTGAACGACATTCCACTCCACTCTACGACACTCCACTTTAAGATCCGCCACTCTATGACACTCCATGACACTCCACTCTATGCCACTCCACAACCCTCCACTCCAGTCTACGCCACTCCACTTCACTCTACTTCACTCTACTTCACTCCAATTTATGGCGCTGTACACTTCCCCAGTCGACTCCACGCCGCTCTCCTCTATGCCACTAACTCTAGTCATGCTGAGCAGCAGCCATGCTGAATGGCTAAATGACACTGTCAAGACCAATACCTCTTTCACGGGCGAAACCCATTGGCTTTGCCAATACTTGTTTATGGCAGCCTCTCCAAGGCATTCCTACCATTGTGCATTTTGTCCAGGACACCCTTTCAATCATAACGGCTCTGAACAGAAACATTCCATGAATGTCCTTCATGCACTGAGAACAAAACTCCTGGTACCTGCGGAATATGTTTTCATTTTTTCCAATGACTTTCCCCCTTTGTGAGTCTGTCAGTGGAGGAAAAACGAGTGTCAAAAGGTGAGGACGTGGCATTCTGCTTTTTTCTCCCAAAGCTAATACCACTATGGACAAAGGAGCCAGCACGGTGCTAATCTTTAAATTACTCTATAAGCATATTATGCATTATGATTATATAATAAGATTTTCTACGTTGAGAAAATATAAGAAAACTAAATATTCTAATGGGTGTGGTGTTATTACTCCCTTGATAATGGTTAATATGAATGTAGGAATCTCAAATTGAAAGCATTTCACAGACTTCCGGCACCAGTGTTAGAAATGTACAACGTTAAATCAAATACAACGAGCTGAGCGGAATCCCACAGTGATGCTGTCCACATAAATAATAACAGTCCGCAGCACACCGAGGTGCCAAAAATCACCAAGAAATTGCAGCAGCTGCATTTAAAAGACACAAGAGAGACGCTCCCATCTAAACCCCAGGGCACACATCCAGCCAGCGTAGCCAACATTTAGATTTTGCACTAGCTACCTAAACAAAAACAAAAAGTTTAATATTTTCACGCTGACTCATAATGCGTCTTAGATCGGTGAGAACTCCTGCTATTCAGGGAACAGCCGACGTGAACGCTCCTTGGCAGGTCCCTCTGCCTGAGTGAGCAGCACCTGCTGAGCTGACCACCCCAGCGCTGCTATGTCTATGCGGAGAAAGGGCAGTCTCTGGGCCCAGAGCTTCGTAAATGGCTCAACCTATCCAGGAACTTGCGCACAAGGAAGACAGTGCCAAGTTTAGACATTTGTTGAGGACTCCTCAGTTAAACAAGCATACGTCATCTTAAATGGCGCACCAAGGAATAGCAGAATGCAGTGAAATGGAAACGTGGAATAAGAAAACAAGTGTATTTATATAAAAAGATTGTATGTGAGACAGGTTTTTTACTGTAAGGGCTTACTTCTTACATTTTTTCAATGCCAATCTTGATGTCTGTACATAGGTCAACCAAGTTCAACAATTTAACAAGTAATTGAAAAGCACACAAACACGAAACGACAGCTGTACCATTGGCTCACTACCAATAGGGTCACTGAGGAGCATTTTTACAAGCCCCTTGCACCACTGGAGAGTCACTTTTTTTTTACGCGCTGATGACTCAGTGTGCTAGCCCATATATACAAAGACACACAAAGGCACCCTGCATGGCTTTTCATGGCCTTGTAAATATGTCTCCCTTTCACAGTTCACTCTGCATGAAAGGGGTGTTCCAAGAGTGTTGCTGTGCCCTCGCAACACCCATGGATTCTGACACATTTCCAGTTTCACAAGGGGAGGCGTTAAATACCTTTATTTCTCCTTGTTTTTTTCCTCTTTCTTTGTGTGCTGCATTCTGCAGCCAGACACGGCCAGTGAAGGTAAGAACGGTGGGGCTTAGCGGGGGCTGGGCAGAGCGGGGGGGAGGGCAAGTCGACAGATGATGGAATAGGGAAAATGAAATAAATAAAGCCACTTACCTTGCGCTAATCGCATTGCCGACTTGGCGATGGGGCGAGCGCAAGGTACATGCTTTTCTTTGTTTTTGAAATTATATTTTCCCTATTCCATCATCTGCCGACTTAGCCCCACCGCTCCCTCCACCACTGCTCTTACCTGCACCGGCCGCGACTGTCTGCAGGACACATAGAAGGAGGAAAACGCCATTGATGATTGTTTTTGGTGCTGAAAGGTGTCACTTCCTGCACAAAAATAATCATCCCTGCAACACAGACACATTGCACCATGGTGCAAGGGTGCCTGCATTGGAGCTAGGCAACTTATTGTGCACCAGCACAGAGGAAAGCACAATGATGCATTGTATTGTTATAAATTCAACGTATTCCTGCACTTTCCTAATGACAAAGCTTGGCACAGCAAGACGGCTTGCAGGGCCATGCTGCATCATTATCTTGTAAATATGCCCCTGAGATACCATTGCAATTATGGTTGTAATGTCTATAGAAGTTACAATACATAGACATAGCGCAGTTTTTGAATGGTAATTGCACCCTGATAGTTAGTAAGCATGATGTTGCTCTTATTAGCAATAAAACCAATAGGTCTGGCCCTGGCAAGCTAGACCATGGCTAGTTTTTATTTTTCATCTATTGCAGGTTTGTGCCACAAAAAAGTGACATACTTGGCCATGTGCTTGTAAATAAAATGTAAAATTACAACAACAAAAAATAAGAACTATGTAGAAATGTCATAGAACAGTACAGCTGTGTCCTGCCAAAGAGGTGAGCTTAAAACAAGTTTAGAGCCCATTTTGGTTTTAATGCACACCACAGGAACATATTATTCTTTATAATGCAAGAAAAAGGTGCCATTGGCTTAGAAATACTGTAACCTGAAAACATAGTTTAAACGCAGAATGATGACTAAAAACTTTCATCTCCCATAGAATTATTTACAGTGAAAAAGACAATTTGATTTTTAAAAAAAATCAATTGTTTAAAGCGGATCATTCTGTAACACCACTCCGTGTCCCTATGTAAAACAATTCTTGGACGGGCTACGTCTTAATTCACTTTGGTCAGATCCATCCTCTTGCACTAAATTTTTCTAAGACTAATCAAAACAAAATAAATTGAGAAGGCAAAATGTCTGTAGCTTAATTCTATCCTTAACAGTTTTTTTGGAGCCAGCGTATTTGTTCTACAAAACTACACTGTGCCGATAAAGTTATATTGACATAACACTATCATCATAGACAACATATACGATTTTGCTTAGGGATTACAGAGTGCCACTGTCATAGTGTTACAAGACAAGTGGATAACATGGATTTATGTGAGTGTTTCCTTTCCCAAAGTGAAGATGAAATTCACTTCCTACTAATTTATCCTCTATATCACAAAATTGTGATAAAAGGGTAAACTCATTTATATTGGATTATAGATTTAGAAACAGAAATAGGATTTAGTTTCATGTAAAAGAACAGAACAATTAAAGATCTTGCAGTGTATGCTAAAGTTCATATTGAAAGCATGTCTGAAATGGAAATTTATAATGTTATTTCAGAATGTTCACTCTGAAAGTGGGTGGTTGGGACCATCTATTGGCATATAAGGAACATTGTCATACTTCGAACTTCATCTAGAACTTGTATTGTGATAGCCACTCAATGCTGGTGTAGTCAGAATATCTCGAGCATTTATGAAATTTTATTTAGTCGCTTCTCATTTTTATAATTAATTATATGGATTATGTGAATTTGAACAATATGGTGGCAATTCCGATCGGGTAAAAAATGTTCCCGTACGACTCGTATCCGTATTTTTTTACGTACGAGTCGTACAAGTCCCATACAAACGGCGAAGTACGATTCGTACCGTAAAAATACATATGAATTGCTTCGGGAAAAGTCTACGAGACGTCCCCGGACAGATTTACGTACGAGTCGTGAAAAATTAAGTCAGAGCGCACAAGTCCGATCCGAACCGGCGTCCCGAATACACAAGCGTATGGAAAACGTCCTGTACGGAGCGAACTTTGTACGACCCCTACCCCGGGTACACTTGGGCCCGGGGTACGAGTCATACGGCCCCCCCAACCCACCCGCACATGTACGCGCCATACCCCAGCACCCGCGTATGTATGCGCCGGACCCCCCCACCCCAGCACCCGCACCTGTACGCGCCGTACCCCCCCACCCCAGCACCCGCACCTGTACGCGCCGTACCCCAGCACCCGCGTATGTACGGGTCATACCCCCCCACCCCATGGACGCACCTTACATACGCGAAAACGACTCGTACTCAACCAGGACACTGTAAAACAGCACAAGGACCGTCAATTCGACTCGCACAACACCACAAAACACGTCTACAGGACAAAAAACAACTAAAAGACTGACCTGGCACATCCAAACAGTCAAACAGAGGCCCAAACTCACAACCACCTCTTATAACACACCCACCGAAAGTTCAAACACAGCCACACCCACACCCACAAATGGACCAATAAAAAGGGCCCACAATCACAAACCATGAGCCTTTGCAACAGACCCACTGCTGACAGACATCACACACAAACAACTGCACCCATACACCTTAACTTACACACCTTCACACAACCTCCTTCACACAGACCCCCTCCACACATACACACACACCTACACATTCAAACCCACACACCCACAACCATCCACACCCCACACCATGCCCACAGACAAGAATCCAAAGTTCACAAGGGAGGAGCTGGACATCCTTGTCAACGAAATCATCAGAGTCGAGCCACAGCTCTTTGGAACATTGGTCAGACAGACCAGCATATCCCAAAAAACTAGCCTGTGGCAGAGGATCGTCGATCGGGTGAATGCTGTTGCGCCCATCAGAAGGCCCAGGAATGAATGTCAAGCCAGGTGGTACGATCTGTGCAGCGCAGTCAAGTGCAAAATGAACGAGGAATACGCCCAGAGTAACATCACAGGAGGTGGGCTGCCCCGCAGACCGGTACATTACCATCCCTGGGAGGAGAAGGTGATGGCCCTGCTTCCGCCGGTGGGAGTACACGGAGTCGAAGGAGTTCGAGAGCCTGGTGAGTACACAAACAACTCACGTAAAATGGGGGGAATGGCATCCACACCCCAACTACAACAAATGCACTCACCTACCCCCAAGCCCACTCTAAACAACGCTCAGGCCACTAACATGAGTATGCCCCATTCACAAAGCAAGGCCATGCCATGTCCCAGCCTACACAAACCACAAACCCAAGACAGGATGTCCGGGATGCTGGGAGGGCGGGGATCACTAAACATATTGTACAACTCAGAAACAGACACCATTGCCCTCAGCCCATATGGCCCAGGTACATACCCATGCACCATGCGCAATGCACAGGGATTGGCAAAGTATTGACAAGGTAGCTGACACTTGGCCCTGCTGTAGGCAGCACAAGGCCCTCCTGTGACAACTGCAAACTCGAACACAAACACAAAAGGGTCAGAAATGTAGGGCAGGAACTTGCACACACTGACATGGCAGCATGCGTCATGGTGGGACAGATACATCACCTGGGAGACCCACTGCCAAATCACACCACACCCACCAGCAGGCACCGTCAGTCAATCAACAATCGACCAGGGTACTTGTAAGGCGCGCAATTTACTTGTCAGGGTCTCAAGGCGCAGAGGGGGTGGGGGGTTCCACCAATGCTCGAAGAGCCAGGTCTTGAGGAGTCTCCTGAAGGCAAGTAGGTCTTGGGTCAGTCGTAGGTGGGTTGGGAGGGTCTTCCAGGTCTTGGCGGAGAGGTAGGGGAAGGATCTGCTGCAGGCGGGCGTACACTGGATGCGGGGGACAGCTGCGAGGGCGAGGATGCCGGAGCGGAGTTGGCGGGTGGGGGTGTTGAAGCTGAGTCTGATGTGCAGGTAGGCGTGTCCGGCGGTGTGGAGTGCCTTGTGTGCGTGGCTGAGGAGCCTACAGGTGATCCTCTTGTTGATGTGAAGCCAGTGCAGGTCTCTCAGGAGGGGGTTGATGTGGCTGTGGCAGGGGGCGTTGACGATCAGTTGTGCCGAGGCGTTTCCGAAGCGTTGTAGCCGCCGTTGGTGTGTGGATGGGAGTCCTGCGTAGAGTGCAGTGGCGTAGTCCAGTCAGCTGCTGACGAGGGCCTGTGTCACTGTTCTACTTGTTTAAGTCGGGATCCACCAGTAGATCCGGCGGAGCGTGCGTAGGGTGTCGTAGCAGGAGGAGGAGACACCGTTGACCTGCTTGGACATGGAGAGGGAAGATGCGAGGATCAATCCTAGGTTGCATGAGTGTTTGGTGGGTGTCGGTGAAGTCCCCAGAGCGATCGGCCACCAGGAGTCGTCCCAGGGTGAGGGTGTGGGTCCCAGGATGAGGACCTCCGTCTTGTCCGAGTTCAGTTTCAGATGGCCGCTCCGCATCCAGTCGGCGATGGCCCTCAGACCCTCGTGGATGTGTGTCTTGGTGGTGTGAGGGTCCTTGGTGAGGGAGAGGATGAGCTGGGTGTTGTCGGCGTAGGAGATGTCTTTGAGGTTGTGGTGGCGGTCCACTTGTGTGAGGGGGGCCGTGTGGATGTTGAACAGCGTTGGGCTGAGTGATGATCACTCACCCCTCACACAAGCACACACCCCCGGGGCAGCCAATGGAGTCACACACTCTCACAATGGACATGTGACACAACAAGATCAAGCCAGAGCCAAAAAAGCATCCAAGGCCAAATGCGACATGTCAAAGACCCTGGATACCATTTCAATCAGTCCCCTGCAACATACCCATCCACAAGTGAACATTGAGGAACTGTGGCAACCAGAACATGTATGAAACATGGCTGTCGCATGAAACAGCATTAACATTGTCTTTCTCTCACACACAGGGCAACGTCATGGATCTTCCCCCAACACTGGGGGGAACAATCACAGGCCCAGGCTCGGTAGGAAGATGATCCCACCGGCAGCGAAGACTCTCAGCACTCTGTGGATGACCCCAACCAACCTGGACCCTCTGGTGCCCAAGCCCCTGCAGCACCTGCGTCAGGTACATCTGTGCCAACCACCACCCCCATTCTTGCCACATCCCAGGAGACACCCAGGAGCCCTGCCCGCACAGAACAACTGAGCCAGTCTGACCTGGAGGGACAAGGTTTACGGCCACCCAGGAGGAGGCAGATAACCCTGCAAATGCCATCCCTCAGGGGTCCCGTAGACCCGATGTGCCCACAACGGCAGGCCAGGCTCGTGTGGGCAGGGATGGTGGGAGTGGAGGCAGGCGGAGGCGCGAACCTGATCAGCCAGCTGAGGGAACCGGTATGTCACACATACGCCACATCTTGGACACATACCGGCGTGACACCAGGGGCATCAGCCAGGTAGTGGGGACCCTCAACGAGATTAAGAACCAGCAGGCCGAGCAACACGCCAGTCAACAACAACACCAAGGACGGATGGAGGCAAGATTGGCTGAGCTCCTGGCGGTGCAAATGGACATAAGCCGCTCACTCCATCGGATCGCCGACAACATGGGCAACCCTCCCTGTGCCACCAGGTGAAGACCAGTACCAGCCACAGGGAGGGAGGGAGGAGGAGGAGGATTCGTCCGACGGAGCATCCCAAGCATCGTCAAGGCCTGCATCTGAGGGTCCCGCAAGGAAGGTGGGTCGTCCACGGAAAAGACCGTGAGAGGCAGCGGACCATCCACATCTCCCAGGTCACCTGGCCTGGCACCTGGCCCTCATGCGCAACAGCAGCACCTCATCCAATGACATTCTCTGCCATATGGACTTGCTGGTCACAGTCTGGCCAATGATGACCAACACTGTGGTCTGGACTCCAACTGACAAGGATGCCATCTCCCCCTGTGAACTTAGGATTCCATGCACACTGTATTGCACCTATCTGTCCACACTAAACAGGCTCCCCAAGGAGAATAAATCTTAATTTCTACAATTACATGTTGCAGTCATTTTGCATGAGTACACAACCTACGTGTGGGGAAATGTCAAACTATGCATGAGTGTTGAACTAACTCCAGCCATCCATACCCTGGAATCTGAGTCTGGGACAGGACACACATGGGTCACAATGTATCATACTATACAGACATGGAGCACAATACTCAGCCGTGATGGCCTCAAGCTGCTGAGGGGGGGCATGCATTACTGTGCGGACAGACCAATTGGGAAGAGTATCCTAAAGGCGTAGAGGCCATGGCTCATGTGAATGTTGCTGAGGGAGTAGCAGGTATATCTTGCCAGGTGGGAGAACTATGCCCTGCATGCTGGAGTACGGTGGATGTGAAGAATGGTGGCCAGGGCAAGGTTGGATGCACGGAGTTGGCACAACGGGGTCTCGGATGACAGACGGCCAAGGTTGGTTTGGGGTCTGGGGTTGTGGCCTGCCTCCTGAGTGTGGGTGAGGAGTCTGAAGGTCATCCTGCAGCACACAGTGATCCATTGCAGCTATCTCTGGTGGACGGTGATGTGGCTGGGGCGCGGGATGTTGAAGCTGAGGTGTGCACATGCAGGCTGGATGTGGACAAGTTTCCTGGGAGTTAGGATGTACTTGCTCCGTAGAGGGCGGGGCAGTAGTTGACACGGCTGGTGTCGTGGGCCTGGGGCATGGTCTGTCTTTCCCTGGAGTGGATCTATCTGTGGATCATGTGCATCATGCAGAGGGTGTTGCACCCTGAGGTACAGATGCTGGTGATTAGCATGGCAAATGTGAGCGACAAATCCATGATGCACACCATCTTGTGTGCGTGGGCACTGGGTGCATGTGCAGGGCTCTTGCGGGTGGGACACAAGCAGTTGAACCACCTGTAAGGGGACAATCCTCAGATGATTACCTCAGTCCTGTACAAGTCCAACCTCAGGTGGCTGATGTTCAGCCATTCATCAATGGATCTCATGCCTTCTTGAATGTTGGAACTGCCAATGGCTGCGTCTTTGGTGAGGGTGAGGAGCACCTGGCTGTCAATGGCATACAAGCTGATGATGAGGTGCTGTGCGCATGTGATGCCGGTGAGGGGGACCTGGACACATTGAAGATTGACACGCTGAGAGATGATCCCAGGGCCATGTGCCAGATGATGCCACTATACTACATGCTGAAGGCTTGAGTCCCACTCCCATGGCCTTGCTGGTGTACGGAGCCGGTGGGGAGTAGGAGGGACATGACCTGGTTGGTGTGACAGGGCCTGGAAGGCGGTGGCAGCGCTGTGTAGGCAGTTGGAGTTGCACACTCATCATGCAAAGGTGTCGTGTGTGCGCCTAGGGTATGCCTCAGAGCAGGCGGTAGCTCCTTGGATGGACAATGCTTGGAGGGTGGCTGCAACATCAGACTGTAGTGTGATGTGGGTCATGTAAGGACATGAGGGTCGTGCAATGTGCACGTTGCATGCGCTGACGGTCCAGCCTTTGGCACCGCGTGGGCGCAACAGTGGCACAGACAAGCTGATGCCAGCCAAATGAATGGGTGGAGGGAGGAAGGGAGGAGCATCTTTGAGGTGTGTGTGTTGCCAAATCTGTAAACTTTGTGTGCCCTTGCTGCAGGGGCCGCAGCAGCAGGCGGCATGTCCTGGAAACTATGCCACTAGTTGCACACAAAGACAATGATGTCAGAAAGGACTACTGCAACAGGTGTATGTAAAGGAAGGAGTGTCCGGTTTCCCATGGCACACCCAGAGACAATGGATGCACAATCACCAAAGATGACTGACACCGGATCATGAAATTGAAGGACGAGCTGCGCACAGGATACACACCCTCAGCAGGTGTTGACGGCCTGTTGTGGTCACCAACATGCCCAAATACATACACAACCATGGACATCATGCACAATGGATATTCAAATCCCTGAAGAACTGCATGCATGTTGCTAAACTACACATAGACTCATATGCACAATCTTTGACAACTATGCCAGAGATGCCGCATGCAAAGTGGCAAGAGACCTGCATTGACAGAGATGAGGCACCTTGGAGGGTGAGGAACACCTTTATTACTCAGGTTCACACCTAGGGAAATGCATCAATATGAACAGACTCACAGGTCATTTGGCTGAACATGTGGGACCTACACTGGACACCCCCTTCACAACACAGATGCTGTAAATCCATTGAACTGGCACACAAGTGAAGGGTGAGAGCCAAACACCCCCTGCTGCACACGGAGGGGCTGCAATTCCCCATTTATCCTCTCATGGGGATGTCCCACACTATGTCCACCCGTAGCATCCCGTATGTTTCAGAGGGAAGTTGTACACACATTGATGCCTTCATCAGAATCCACAGTCCCATCACAGATGACTGTTACGAAGGGTGACTATCAATACATGGGAGTCATGCAACATGTCATGTGCCCCATGGTGAGTCAACATGTATGTATAGTAACACAACATGCACAGGAGCAGTGCCCACACATTCCAAACACCTACCAACACCAAAATGCCGTGCAGCAATCCTTAACCAAAAAGACTTTTCACCATGTCCGTGCATGGGACGCTGATTCAGCACACGTTGCAATACTCATGAGGAATAGCGGGAGGCCAACGATGACACGAGCAGACAGCATGCAAAACGGCCTGGGGATGACAGACACACAAGAAGTCAGGGAAAAGATTGTCATCCGCATGCATGGTCATTTAGTCTACAGGAATAAGTGTGTCACCATGCTATATTAAAATTGAGTTTCTAAGCTAAAATGTGTGGAAGGACATCATCACTCGAGTGACACATCTGAACACACATCTAAGTCACTTAGCATACAGTCAGCTGGACACACACATTGCAACACATGCCACACAAGGCTCCAGGTGTGCACACTCAGACCCATGGACTCACCATTATGAGAAGAAGTTGCGTATGAGCTGACTCCGGATGTCGTCCTCCTCCTCCTCCTCATCCTCACTTGCCTTGTGACCAAGCCCTTCATCCTCCACGGGTGGATGTTCCTGCTCATCCGGATCCAGAATGAGTGGCACAGCCTTCTCCACTGCCATGTTGTGCAGCATGCAGCACACGAGGAAGATCTTGCAGGTCTTCACCGGTGCATATGGGAGGGACCCGCAAGTCTTGTGAAGGCACCGATAATCTGCTCTATAGGAGGCCAAACGTCCTCTCGATCACTCGCCTGGTCTGCCCATGTGCGTTGTTGTAACGGTGATCTGCAGCTGTTCTGGGGTTGCGGAGAGGCGTCATCAGCCATGGCATGTTGGGATAGCCAGAGTCCCCTACATGGAAACATCATGTAAAGAAGTGGGCCAGGAGATGCCGTAAGATACAAAAATAGAGCTAAACAAAGGGCAAACAGAGTATACCCACCAACAAGACATGCTCGTTAGTTTTGCAGCCCCAGCATCATTTCTGGCACCCTGCTACGCCTCATGATGTAGACATCGTGTGCTGACCCTGGAAAACGTGCACAGACATGGGAAATTAGCATGTTAGCAAGACACACCACAAGGGCATTTATAGAGTGGTAATGTTTACGGTTGCGATAGGCGACCTCCTGTGCCTGTGGTGGTACCAAAGCCACACGTGTCCCATCAATAGACCCAATTACATGGGGCATCCCTCCCAGGGCATAGAACTCACCCTTGACACCTGTCAACTGCTCACGATTTGGAAAATGGATGAATTCATCCAGGTGCTCCAACATGGCTTCTAAAAAATCATGCAGGACACGGCTGAACATGGTCTGTGACATGCCACCTACATCAGCTATGGTGAATTGAAATGTACCGGTGGCAAAAAAATGTAGGGCTGCCATCACCTTCATCTTGGGGGTCAGCGCAGTAGGATACCTGTGTCGCGGTTGGAGGTGTTGTTCAAGCTTTGCGGTCAAGTTCTCAATCAACTGTTGTGAGAAGCGGTAACGTCTTATGCAGTCACGTTCCCTCATGGCACCCAAGTCTGGCATTGGTCGGGGGAGAGGTGGTGCCCTGCAGAAACTTGGAAGGAATAACGAAGAGTGAGTACATAACAACATCAATGTCAATGAACTGAGCACATGCTCAACTGCTACTACACATCTGCTAAATACAGAGTCAGGTCTGTACAATACATCCAGGACACGTATGCCAGCCAGGTGCTACTACTACGACAAGCCAGCTACACCCGTTGATAGTCAAGTTCTACATGACATGCCCTGAAACTAGCTGTGGGCCAGTGTAAGTGAACAGCCAGAGACATCACAGGAGTGACATACATCCACATATCTGCATTTGAAGGATGTCATCTCATACAGACTGCTGGCGGCAAACTAGACGCACAGGTCACATGTCATTGGAAATGTACAGATCACACACATAGCGATGAAGGGGTACACGTGAAAAAGAAAACACAGACATGGATACGGTGCAGATATGTCCTCATGTCAAAAAATCATCTTTGAAGCATACAGACACACGTAACATGTGAATCCACATGTGGCATGGTGTGCGTATATGTGTGCCATGCCCATCTACACACAGACACATGTTGGATGCAGTTGATGGAACACCAACAGCAAGCTCATGGGAACACATGGCACACACAGGACATAGTCACATCGGGGCACGCTGGTACTTAGATGTCAGGTGTTAGTGTCCCTGTCCCTGGCATCAGGGGACATTTGCGGGTGTTGGTGACTGTGCCATACCAGTGATGCAGTGCTTGACACGTTTGTACTACATGCACACATGTGCAAAGTGGGAAGGGGAAGTGTGCCACATACTGCCCCATCACACATGACATGTGTCCACAGGTCATCACACATCTATTGTGCTAAAACATGAGGAGACATGTGCCATATCACTGCCTGACACACCTAGGCCCTGTACATGAAGGACTGCAATGACAATGACTTGATGTACAGCCGTGCACGAGTCTGACACCTCCATTCCATTTGTGTGCGCCTCCTATCACCTGTGTAAGCTGTGAAACGCACCGTACACACGCTCTGAGGGCGTGTGAACGGTCCGTATCATCACATTGGTGTTCCCGCCGGAGTACGGGTGTGTGTACGGACCGTAAACACGTACGTGTACGAGCAGTGTGTACATGTACGTGTATTACGGTCGTACACGTACGTGTACGACCATTGTGTACACGTACGTGTACGACGGCAGTGTACACACTGGTCGTACACGTACGTCTACGACCAGTGTGTACACGTACATTTATGACTAGTGTGTACACGTACATGTACGACCAGTGTGTACATGTACGTGTATGACCAGTGTGTACACATACGTGTACGACCAGTGTGGACACGTACGTGTACGACCAGTGTGTACACGTACGTGTACGACCAGTGTGTACACTGCCGTAGTACACGAACGTGTACACACTGGTCGTAAACGTACATGTACACACTGGTCGTAGATGTACATGTACTACCAGTGTGTACACTGCCGTAGTACCCGTACGTGTCCACACTGGTCTTACACGTACGTGTACACACTGGTCGTACACGTATGCGTACGACCAGTGTGTACACTGCCATAGTACATGTGCGTGTACACACTGGTCGTTCACGTACGTGTACACACCGGTCATACACGTACGTGTCCACACTGGTCATACACGTACGTGTACGACCAGTGTGTACACTGCCGTAGTACACTTACGTGTCCACACTGGTCGTACACGTACGTGTACACACTGGTCATACACGTACGTGTACACACTGGTCGTACAAGTACGTGTACGACCAGTGTGTACATGCCGTAGTACACGTACGTGTCCACACTGGTCGTACACGTACGTGTACGTGTACAGCCGTAGTACACGTACATGTCCACACTGGTCGTACACGTACGTGTCCACACTGGTCATACACGTACGCGTCAAACGCACTGTGCAACTGGTGCCGTAGGGGTACGTGTGAAATGCACCGTACCTGTGTGTGGATAGCTAAATTATATAGGGACACATGAGGGACAAGTATTAGGGCCTAAATGCATGCTGGTTGTCATAGATACCGATTTGCAAGTTCAAATTTTCCATCATGTGGCCTGTAAAAGGCAGTTGGCAACTAAATACAATGTTGCAAAGTGGTTGTTGACTTCACATTATGCTCAAATTTTGAACCATGCAAAGGCACTCACTGGTGTATGTTTAAAGAGATTGGAGGAAACGTAGGATACAAATGAGACTGACCAATCACTCTGTACTCCTGTAAATGAAACAGCCCAGCAAGCCAGATATAAGTCAGCCAGATCCCATGAGAGGGCACTTGCCTGCACTACCTTTCACTCGACACCACTGCTGCTGCCTGTGCTTCCTCTGGCACCATATCAAGGTCTGTGGAGATGGCCCAGCCATTCACCCATGAGGAGAATTAGGCATTGCTGGATGTCATCCTCCCACAGTACACCAGCCTGTATGGGAGACCAGGGGAGCAGGTGAGTGCTGACTCCACTACCTTTGACTGTGCACCTTTTTTGTGACTGTCACTTCTGGCATTGTGTCCAGGTGTGACAGACATGCAATGTTGTTTAGAGTGGGTCCCAGGGGGGGATGTGGCTTATGTCTCCCATGCAGAGCATGATGTAGTTCCTGTATGCACGCCTCACTTGCATTGTGCTTACTGTGACATTCACTGCATAGTGCATGGCACATTCAGCCTGCCCAATCCTTTGGGCCATTTTTGTTCTATACTCCAGAGGTGATTCAGTGGCCCCCCCGGTGTGACAGGTGACTGTACCCACAGATGTGTGTGAGTTGAGTGGAGCTGTGGTGAGAGTGTCCAAATGATGTGTACGCCCCCTGGACATTGATGTGTGTGAATGTTCCTTGTCATGTGGGTGAGTGTCTATGTGGAGTGTTGCACCACAGCTGCATGGAGGAGGCAACAGCTCCACCCATCTGATGTGAGAAGTAAGCCGTGCATAGTGTCTGACTTGCTGAGCTAGCACCACACCTGTGACACCCCACAGGCAAGTGGCACATGTGCAGAGTGAGGTTTGTATCTGCTGTTGCCAATAGCAGGTGATTGATCTGTGCCTGTGTGTGTCTGTGTACTCTGCTGAGGTTGCGTCAGTGGCCTGGGGCATGTGACTGCTTGGAGGTGCTGTCCATCAGCCTGGTGTTGCATGTGATGCACAGCGTGTGCCGTAATCAGGGAGTGTGTTGCACCCCTCATGCCACCTGTGTACTTTTAATGCCATGTAGTGCATTGGGGCTTCCACAGAGGCTAATGTCCCTATGACAAAGGTGCTATTTGTTGCCAGCATACTATGCCCTGTTCAACATATCAAAGGTGTTCAAATGTGTGTCTCTGTGACATGGAGCAGGTGTAGTGATGTTGTCTCACTTTGTCATCCTCACAGGTAACTGCCTACGCCAAGGGGGAGATATGGAAGCGGGCCGTCAGGGCCGTGAGATCGGTGGAGGGTCGCAGTCGGCGCCTAGCCCAAGTGAGGAAACGCTGGCAGGACATCCGGTGCTGGACCCGGAGGATCACCCGGTGCCAGCTGAAGGACTCACCTCCACGCAAGCACGGCGGGGGCCGACTCCTGACCCACCAGATGAAGCGTGTCCTGGCGGTGGTCTTCCCTGACTTGGATAGGCAGTTACAGGAGTTGCAGCAGCAGGAAGGGGGTAGGTACATGTATGTTTGTTGTGTGTCACCAGCTTTTGAAAGTGCTCAGTCGCCTGGATACACTGCGAGGGTTAATTTGTGCAGTGCATATCCTGTTCCCCAAAGTCAAACGGTGCTGTTCTTCCTCCCTTCCCCTCCTTGACATGTGTTCCCTGGTCTGTGTGTAATCACTATTGCACATGGTCATCTAGGCTGGCAGTTAATCCAAGTGCACATTGCTTTCTGCATCATGTGGGGGGGGCATGTGTAGTTACCTTGCCTGTGCCCTGTCCTGTTCAGTCATTTGGGGGTCCATATTAGTTGGCACTGATGCTGAGTCTCAACATAGGAGTGTGAGTTTTCAAATGAACAGACTTGCAGCATGCATGACCGATGTTGTGGCCTCAGACATGATGTGTATGAGTGGAAGATATGCATAGTGCCGGGACGGTATGTAGTAATCTAAATAGTAATCCCAAGGGCCACACTTACCAGTGGCCCGCAATATCAAGTCAATAATAAGCAGTTGGCAACGTAGAAGGTTCAAGCGTTTATTGGCCACAACAGAACTCAACATAGAGGAGCCTCATCGATCCTCACCCATCAGGTGCGCCGAGGAAGACTGCTGGCCCCTTGGCAGAGTCACACTTATATACATAACAGGTTAACATACAAAGCCTTACAAATGGAAAAACACCAGTTAGCCCTGGGGCTCCTAAATGAGCTCATACTGTATCTAGTTTCAGCTGCACACATAAGGTTACTATCTTCTACAGAGAAGGTCGGCGGGGTGACTCCCTTTCGTCTCGGGCACGGAGGAATTTTGCTTGATACTCCCTACGGCAGATGTGGCCTTGGGCCTTAGTCGTAAATACAATTCACCCTGTCTCTAGGCTGGTACGAGCTAAATCATACAGATGGTGTTCAGAGAGGATCACGTGATCTGAGGCACGACTAGTCATAATCCAAGATGGCCGTAGCATGGCTTTTCGGCCCTTTCTATCATACAAGACACAGAGAACGAATGGGCCATCCTCTAAAGCAGTTCTCACTGTTTATGGAGTACAGATACAGGCCAAGATACGTTATGCTAACATCACATGCTGACTTGAATCCCACAGAACGGCCCTTTTTAGCATAATGTAGCTATCCATTAAACTACTCTTCGAAAATACCCTCGTATATCTGCATTATGTCATGTATCTCTTTCTGCACTAGTTGAGCGCTCACCCTGGCAGAGTTTGCCTCATGTTTGGGTAAAGCAAGACGAACTTGGGTGGCACAATAGGAGCAACAGACGGGCCCACATTGGATGCAAACACAACAAGTAAAAAGGAAACCCCCTATTCCTAGGAGGACCATGAATATTTTCCAACCCCAGGTGGTAAGGAGACCCCAGAACCACCCCGAAATTGACCAGGTACCTGTCTCCGTATGTATTTCAGATGCTAATCGATGCAACTTCTGAATGGCCAGATGAACCGAAGGGGCGGAGTCAGGTATATATACACAGCAGGAGCTGCCGATCACTCTACACGCTCCCCCGCGATCAGCGAGGATAATGTCTAAAACAAGGCGGTTTTGGAGGGTCACAAGTCTGGTTGCTTGAAGCTCAACGGTTATATTAGTCAATATCCCAGCGGTGGTATTCACTACTCCCTCTACTACCCTGGACAATCTTCTAATCTCTTTACTGGTTAAAATGGGTCCCCATATAGGCAGGACTCCTTTTATAACATTGACAAAATGCTGGGCAGGGGTATCAGTCTGGTCTGTGGCATCTTTATCAGCGTTTCCGGATTCTAAACTCCGTCGGTTCAGTGAGTGGGACCTATGATAGTCGGAAGGGGCTATATAAACGGGAGGGTACAGGAAGGATAAGTAACATTTACCTGACCACCCTCTGGGGAGCCAGGTATAAGCGTTTTTTCCGCACACAAAATATACATTTGGAGGAGTAAGTATAAGTGGGCTGCTAAAGGTTCTAATCTATAGGTATAGTTACATTTACTAAATCCAACAGATAGATGGCCAGTACCATGTATGCAAAAGGAGGACGAGGTATTCAACACATGGACTGGAATGATCCTCTCATTCGACACATTTCGTTCCGGGAAATATCTGAAATACTCAGTAAAATTGAAGGACACAAAATCTAACACTTCGTCTCTCAACCAGGTGTCATTTTCATGTTCCGTATACACATTCATGCAGGCGGTAGGATCCAGAGTACCATCCGTACCTTCGGCAGTTGGGGTGAATCCCTGGTGCCTTTCTATATAGGCCAGAATCAATTCATAATCTTTCTCTGAAAATCGGTGCTCATCAACAGTATAATGTTCATACATCATTGACAATAATCTGAACCAAGCTTCACAACTGCCTAAATATGACAAAGGCATTGAAATGAATAGAACGTGCTTGTGCATTACAGAAGGAAGAAGGCCACATACCCAGCAATTTGTGGCATTCGTTGAACTATGGGTCTGATGTAACATTTCAATAAAAGCATTATTCACATAGGTCTGACGATGCCTCTCTTTATGTGGGGCAAAAGTCTGAAAACGGTGCTCCTCGGGAGCGGGGGTGGTAGCTATCAGGGTGTGCACAGGATGGCGAAATTCTAGATAGATGAACATTCCCAAACATAACATTAATGAAACAATTATTATGACAATAAAAACAATCTTGGCACGCAAACTTCAAGTAGAAAACATTGGCAAATGTGAATACAAAGGGCGGTGTACTATGGGACGCTCCTCTTCAGGGACAAAACAAGCAAAAGGGTACATTCTCACTAAAAGTCCAGGTATAATCTCGGGAAAAAGGGAATCTACAAACAGTCCAATCTGCCGGAGGGTGCTTCTTTCCTGTGTCCGTATTAGAGCCTCACAGGCAGACTCCTATTGTTCCGTGCAACACAAAAAGGAAAAAAGGGCACAAAAACTTCTCGCGTCGGAGTTGTACTTGACACAACTCTTGCTGAAAAGAAACTCTACCTGGGCCCCCACCAACTGATCGATGTCTCTATCTTCTTTCTGAACAGAGCGTTATCAAAAGTTCCAAGCTCTCAACGAGTTCAGTCCAGTGTTTTTACCTTTCCCAGGGTTTTACTCAGACCTTCATTCTCATTCTCTAGGCTGAACCTGGGATCTTTGCTTTCTGTCGGGGCCGCAGGTTGTAGCGAACATGACCCGGTATTTCGGGATTAATGAAAAGAACAGGCACAGTGTGGTCATGTAAAGGACTGGGTGTGTGACTTTCCTTGTCACGTATTGCATCCCCAGGTGTCAGATTACCTGTTGCAGAGGTCGCCGAACTCACGACACCCTCCACTCGCCCATCCGTTTCTTCTTGGGCTTCTGGGGAAGGTGACTTTTCGATATGTTTATCACTTTCGTACCTTAATACTTCGCTCTTGTCCTGTTAATCATCCGGCAAAGGAAGTGGAACCCTTTTCAGATGTGATACATGGATCCAATGCCGTTTCCCTTCAACTTTTACAGCCGTCCTCGTAGCCAAAAGCACTTGAAAGGGCTTGGTCCAGCGTGGGTCTAGACTCGATTTCCGTTGGTAGTTCCGAACCAGGACCCACTGTCCAGGTTCCAGGCTGTGTCCAGGACCCTCTGGCAGAGGCTGCAGCACTGCTGCAATCTGTTGGTGAACGGAACGAAGATCTTTAGTTAGTGCATAAAGGTAGTCCGCCAACATAGGATACTCAATGTCTCTAAGGGATTTAGGTCGTGGCACACCCCATACATTAGCAGGCCTACCAAATATCACCTCACACGGCGATATCCCACTACGGGAGTGGGGAGTGGTTCTTACAGACAGTAAAGCCAGGGGTAAGAGATCAGGCCATTTTAGTCCTGTGGTATCCTGTAGCTTTGCTAACTTCAATTTTAAGATCCCATTATATTTTTCCACCAGCCCTGCTGATTGGGGGTGACGGGTCGCATGGAACTTCTGCTGTATTGACAGGCCCTTGCAAACATGTTCAACAAGGTCAGCATTAAAATGTTTCCCATTGTCACTCCAGATCACCCGGGGTAACCCATAGCGGGGAAAGAACTCTTTTACTAGGGCCTTTGCGGTGGCTAGGGCTGTATTTTCCTTGGTAGGGTACGCCTCCACCCACTTGCTGAACGTACAAACCACCACCAAGACGTATTTGAGATTATTAACCCGCTCAAACTGAATGACATCCATTTGTAATACCTCAAAAGGTAGGATGGGGGGCGCAAAGCTACCAGTCAGAAGAGGGATGCTACCTCCTGGATTATGCTGTAGACAAATCATGCAATTCTGGACTAGTTGCTTTGCAGTCCTATGGATGTTGGTATTATACCATACGGGATCTAGTATTGCGCAAATACCTTGAATCCCCACATGTGCGGGACCGTGTGCCATGGACACTACCGCATTCACAAATGCGTTCGGCAGAAGACATCTACATCTTTCTGATAGGTCAATCCAACATTCATTGTCATCTAGCTTCCCTATCTGTTCTTGCCAGTACTTTAGTTCTTCAGGGGTTGCTTCTGATTGTAATTCTTTCACACTATCTATAGTGTTATTGAATGTTTCCGTTTCTACCATCCCTCTATGTAGACTCATTACAAACATGGTGGTGATATTAGATTGAGCAGTTTCTTTAGCGATTCTGTCCGCAAAGGAATTTCCCTTACCTACATCATCAACTAAGGCTTTATGAGCACTACATTTAACAACGGCTATGGCTTGGGGCAAGGTCAGGGCAGCCAACAATCTCAAAACCAACTGACCATTCTTTATTTTCTGACCATGGGATGTAAGGAAACCCCTCTCTGCCCACAACCTCCCAAAGCTATGTGCTACGCCAAAAGCATACTGGCTATCGGTGTAGACATTTATCCTTAACCCTTCACCCAATTCACAAGCCCTTAGTAGTGCGACAAACTCTGCAGCCTGGGCCGATCGATAAGGTACCTTGGCCGTCTCAACTACTGTTTGCAATGTGGTGATCGCATAAGCAGCGGTCGTAGTGCCGTTAGGTAATCTAAAACATGAGCCATCGACATACAATTCCCCTTGAGGGTCAGATAAAGGAATGTCTGTCAGATCTATCCGCCCCTTTGTTTCTTCTTCTGTCCGAAATATGCAATCATGTATATCTTGACTGTGATCTTTCAGAGGGAGAGGTAGTAACGTAGCAGGGTTCAGGGTGACACATCGTTTGATAGTGATGTGTGGTGCAAACAGGGTCAATTCGTACCCCGTAAGACGCGCACTAGTTAAGTGCTGGGTCTGCGTCCTGTTCAATAATACGTCCACAGCGTGGGGCACCATCACTGTCAGGTCCGTATTCAGGACGAGCCTTTCCGATTGTCGGATCGCCACCGCAACCGCAGCCGTGGCTCTCAGACAACTGGGAAGTGCCCTGGCAACATTATCCAATACCGCCGAAAAGTACGCACAAGGTCTTTGCTTACCACCAAATCCTTGTGTTAACACTGAAAGCGAGCAACCGTCCACCTCATGCACGTAAGGTACAAAAGGCTTCCGGTAATCAGGGGTGCCAAGCACGGGGGCAGAGCAAAGAGCAGATTTCAAAGAAACAAAAGCGTTCTGACATTCAGCTGTCCAAGGTAAAGGTTCATGCACATCTTTAGTCGTTAGATGCAAGAAAGGTTTAGTCAGTAGGGAATAGTTAGGGATCCATTTGCGACAGTAAGAAGTTATGCCAAGCAAAGCACGGACATCACGTTGCGTGCAAGGAACAGGTATGTTAGATATAGTTATGATACGATCAGGAGTCAGTCGTCTTCCCTCCTTCGACAGGAGATGACCTAGATAGGTTACCTCCGGTCGACAATATTGAAATTTAGACAACGAGATTTTATTACCATGGTCTGCCAAGTGCTGTAACAACGCAGTCGTCGCCGCTCGGCAACCGTGCTCGGAATCAGAGGCCACGAGGAGATCGTCCACATACTGCACCAGAACGTTACCGGCTGGCAAGGTTAATGTATCCAATAACGTTTTAAGCGCTTGGCTGTAAATACTTGGGCTTTCCGTATAGCCCTGTGGGGCGCGACAAAATCTGAAGCTGCGGCCTCCTAATGAGAAGCCGAAAAGATAACGGCTATCTGGATGAATGGGAATACTAAAGAAAGCATTTTTCAAATCAATGACAGAGAAAAATCTAGCAGTCGGAGGAATCATCATCAAAATAGTAGTGATGTCAGGCACCACGGGATATTGGGGTACTACAATCTTGTTTATTTCACGCAGGTCAATCACAAAACGATATGTGTCAGCATAATCAGGGCTTTGATCTATCGGGGCTCGTTTAAGAATAGGAAGAATAGGGCTATTGCACGTGTTGGAAGCTGTCTCCTCCACTACACCGGTGCGGATCAAATCATGAACGATAGACAACAATGCCCGCTCACCCGCGGGAGCAATCTTATACTGCGGGACTCTAGGTAACCGGGCATTTTGTTTCAAGGTGATCGAAATAGGTGGTATGTTCAACAAACCCACATCAGTATCTCCGGTAGCCCAAAGACTCTGTGGAATCTTTGCAAGCTCCGGGGGCAAAGTGTCCGTTTTGGAAAAACATTGCGCTGAAGGAGGAAAGGGTCTCTTAATAGTCAAATAAACACCGTCTGGAGAGCAATAGATGCGGGCATACAGCCTCTTCAGTATATCCATCCCCAAGAGATTCTCACCACACTGTGAAGTTAGAAGGAAGGGTGAATCAATTGAGATCGGTCCCAAAGTAAGAGAAAGAGGTTGGGAGATGGGGCTTACCACCGGAGTTCCAGAGAATCCTACAGACACATTATTCTGGCCAGACAGAGCAGCCCCAGGGACAAGGGCATGTGAAACAGAACTATTCATAGCCCCTGTGTCAACTAGAAACTTACCTGATGTATCCATCAAACGGGCATGCACATAAGGTCCGTTTTGATCTACTGGAATTGACACACGTCTCCCACTCTGTCCTCGGCTTTCCTATGCCTCAGAATAGCCTGCCGAGTCATTACTCACACATCCTTCATTGTAATATTGCTTCCCCTGACCATGATCAAAATAATTCTGACTATTCTCACCTTGCCCGACACCTTCCTGTCTCGTATGCCCACCTCGATGACCACCAGCACGGCCTCTCCCTTGGCCCCTCGGAACGCCGTTTTGCGCTTGCAACAACGGACACTGTGCTCGCCAATGACCCTCCTGCTTGCAGAATGCGCACTGATTTATTCCCAAATCTGTTCGTCCTACACCCTGTCCGGGACCCGCCCCTCGTGGGGCGAAGTTCTGTGTTCCCCGACCCCTCCCTCGGCCTCTTTCAACTTGCTGTAACAGGACTCTAGTCTTCAAATCCTTCGATCTCTTTTCTGTTTTCTCCTTACTTTCGTTCTCCCGATGCTCATAGTATTGAGCCATACTTAAGATAGTTGAAGGGGTAGATGTAGTCCAGGTACTCTCTGCAGCCTGAAGTCGGGCTGATATCTCGGGTAATAGGTTAGTTACGAACCTATTAACAAACAAGCGTATGCCACCCTCCTTGGACAGATCTATCCCGCTAAAGTCAATAAAAACCCCTTCGAACCTCGTAAAGAAATCAGACACACTCTCATCCTTCTTTTGTTTACACGCGGTCAATTTATCCCAATCTACTTTCCTGGGAGGAATTAGCGAGTGCATGTAAGTTATTATTTTCTCCGGCAAAGTCAATATTTCAGTTCTAGGCTTATCTCCTGGCTTACGATCCCTATCCCAGTCCCTCAATTGCTCCCAGGTTCCCCCAAACTCCGTCACATGGTCCTGGTCATGAACCTGTCGCCATATGTCCACCGGCACCAATAGAGCAAAAAACAGCTCGATATCAGCCAGTGTCATTACCGCCGAGGAGGCGGCTTCCGTGAGTTCCTTATAGTATGCTGTAGGATCCTTTCTGGGGACAGGCAACTGGGTTTTTAATGAAAGTACCTCACTACGTTTCCACGGGGTGTATACCCATTGCTCCTGAAAACGGGCGTCTGCTCACGGGCGGGTGATCGTCCCATGTGCATCTACTATCTCAGTTACTTCTGGGTGATAAATGGGGTGCACCTCACGCATTGGGAACTGCTGTACCCCTGCAGGACTAGCTGCTTGTAGGCGCGTTCTGTAACTGACCAGAGTTTTCACATTCCCATATACCGCTTCTGGACTTAACTGAGACTTATGTGCCTGGGTATGAATGTCATATAGTATAGTCGGAGCTCTCTCCCTGTTATAAACTTGCTCCTACAATGAGATGAGGCGTCCAGCCATGTGTGCTAACGCATGCTGCTGCATCACCGGTTCATAATCTTTCATGGTGCACCATATGTCTGACAGGGTATAAATAGATTGCCGCATCCATTGGGATGCCTGAACTGCAATGGTCTCCTTTTCCTCTGTTCCTAGAGCTGATCGAGTGAACAGCTTCTTGCCATCTAATGAACCGGCCGGATGTAATGGAGTTGAAACAGCTGCAAAGGGAGTTGCGCTCGCGGAAGAGGAGGTCAAAGCAGAGGGAGAATGTATGGCCCCTGGTGACAACTGGGGAGCTTCAGCTGCTGTGGCTGACAACAAATTGGGCAATAAAGCCATAACTTCCGAGACAGAGGAAGACAGCCGAGAGAGATTGGTGACAGGCGCGAGGGAGGGAGGCTGAGGCGCCGATGCAACCGGAGTTGCTGTGGAGGCAACTAGAGCCGGCGTAGGGGCGACTGTCCCTGCCCCAGCCGATACAATAGCTGCTGATACCTCTGGATATAACCGTTGCGGGACATAAGGGGGCGGTGGCCGCATGTCCAGCAAGTCTTCTATTTCATCCTCTGCATTCGGTCGAGCCACATAGCTTTTATCGACCTTTAATCTAAACTCCCGATTCATACAATTGATTCCTTTCTCTACCCTAGCTCTGTCATAGGCTACAGCTTTCTGAGTTATGGTCTGCCCAGCCTTTGCTCTCGCTAGCTTCTCCCCCCTCATCCGTCTTTGTTTGGCTTCTTTCTGCCAGGCGTTTAAGGCATCAAACATAGATTGCCTACTGCGCCTAGAAAATAGTTGTTCCTGTAAAAAGGCAATTTTCTTTTCATCAAATGAACCAGTCTTTGGCCACTGCAACTCTTCATTACCTTTAGTATACTTATGCCACAAGGTGTTGAACAATATGGGGGCAATTCCATGTTTCACGTACATGAAATGGCTAGGGCTGCCCTCTGGAGGGGCAGGCTGACTCTCAGCCAAACGAGAGTCGCTGGTCCGGCAACAACAATCAAAACAATTCAATTTGCTGAAACACGACATATTGGTTAGTAGACAGACACAAGTAACATATAACAGACTTTACATCACAGATAACATGTATGTCGACATTATTCTCTGCAGTTCAACCTATCCAAACTTGATGCATCCAAACAAACGAACCGAGCCCGTCGACTCCCGTTCGTGGAGAATTATTCAAAAGGGACCAACAGAATCACAACAAGCAGCCTCCCAGCAAACTGGCAAGAGGCCGTCAGACAGGGGTAACCACGAACTGGACTACGGACCATCCCTTGACCTCCCTGGTTCACCACTGAGACTATTCTGATGTGGTCCAGGCCGTACTTCAGATATGTCTCATGGCTACCCAGTTACAGCCGCAGGCTTTTCCGAGTGCAATCCGGCTGTGTATTACTCACAGGTAATAACTAGGCATCTGATCAGTGTCTCAAAATCACAAGAGATCCGCGAAGTCTCTACAGTCAGTCCCTACCGGACCACCCTGCAAGACCTCCGTAATTCTCCTAGGGTACTCACGACCCCTCAAATCAAATACAGTTAACTGTTCCAAATGCACCGCTTAACAGCGCGTGCTTCAAACAAATGCACCGCTCAACAGCGCACGCTTCAAACAAACAAATTACTCACCGGGTGCACCCAGGTACGAATGTTCGTTCTCCGCTGCCAACTTCTTACGACCAACACGGTCAGTTCCTGGGTTTAAGCCCGTAGGACCCCGGTGAAGGGCGACTAGCAGCAGAGGGCACCCCGATCGGGAGCACGGAGCGGACGTGAACTCCCCTCCGCCCACCCGGCCAAGACGCCCTCGATCCTGCCACCCGAATACGGGGGAGGAAAGACCCTATCACGGGGTCCCTTCGTGGTCGCCAACTGTAGTAATCTAAATAGTACTCCCAAGGGCCACACTTACCAGTGGCCCGCAATATCAAGTCAATAATAAGCAGTTGGCAACGTAGAAGGTTCATAGAGGAGCCTCATCGATCCTCACCCATCAGGTGCACCGAGGAAGACTGCTGGCCCCTTGGCAGAGTCACACTTATATACATAACAGGTTAACATACAAAGCCTTACAAATGGAAAAACACCAGTTAGCCCTGGGGCTCCTAAATGAGCTCATACTGTATCTAGTTTCAGCTGCACATATAAGGTTACTATCTTCTACAGAGAAGGTCGGCGGGGTGACTCCCTTTCGTCTCGGGCACGGAGGAATTTCGCTTGATACTCCCTACGGCAGATGTGGCCTTGGGCCTTAGTCGTAAATACAATTCACCCTGTCTCTAGGCTGGTACGAGCTAAATCATACAGATGGTGTTCAGAGAGGATCACGTGATCTGAGGCACGACTGGTCATAATCCAAGATGGCCGTAGCATGGCTTTTCGGCCCTTTCTATCATACAAGACACAGAGAACGAATGGGCCATCCTCTAAAGCAGTTCTCGCAGTTTATGGAGTACAGATACAGACCAAGATACGTTATGCTAACATCACATGCTGACTTGAATCACACAGGTAGCTCATGTTACAGTCAGATAATTCCAGGACCATGGAGCAGAGTGCCCACTACAGTCCCCTAAGACACCCTTGCCTCGGAATCATGTGTGTCATCCAACACTGTGCCCATTCTCTGTGTGTTCAGCATAGGTTGGCCTCTGTGGCATTGTTCCCTGGCCTCATTTGTATTTATCTAAAGTGTGCTACATGTGCCCATTGTACAGGCTGACCCCATTTTGCTTGTGCATCCTCACACTGGGCAGTGCCTGTGTGTCTATGTACAACTATCTGTTGATGGTTGTTTGTCACAAATATGTGTTGGCAGCCTCACAAGGTGATGTGGAGTACATTTAGGAATTCTTGATGCACATGTTAGTAAACCCAGATTAAGAGGTGTAACTTCTTGATCTGTCTCAATAACATTGTCTCAGGTATGGGGGTTTTGTGCGGGCAAGGCCTACATGTCCAACCCTTATGTCTCCTTGCCAGGTCTGACCTGTGTGTGATAATTGTCTGGACAGACACTCAACATGCAGTGACCCAGTCATGTTGTGCTGGGTTTAAAGTTTGTGCTTTGCAGCATGTGTCAAAATTTAAAATACACGGCTCATGCTCATCCATTTTTGCCACCAGTGTGTGGTCGAGATGCTACGTAGTTTGGTCTGTGTGTGCTGACATCTGTGTGGACATTCTTGCTTGCCATGAGGGTGTCTCCTCAGTGCAGGTGCTCCTTATACCGACACATTGCAGGCCCATTAGCTAATGCATTGTCCTGTGTTTGGACATGTGTGCCACTCCACATGACAGGCAGTGGGTCAGATGTGTTGCCAACTGTGTCATTATGGTACGGATGGCCATGTGACAGGTGGCATGATTCAAGCTTTTAGTCAAGAAGTATTGTACCTTGGCACTCACTACACTTGTCAACATGTCTCAATTTTTCATTTTTCATATGCTTCATTTTGCTAGTTTGTTGTGAAGGACAATAATGTGCCTGCATGACAGATGTCTCCCAGGGAAGTGCAAAAGAAAGTACTTTTACACTTTCCGTGGACACGCTGGCACATTTTACAGAAAGGCACAGTTCGATTACCACTTGTTTTCTGATTATACATATCCATGTTCACACAGTGTGTTTGCATTTGGGTAAGTCCTTGGTTGTTGCTGATACCAACTTACGAGTGTCAAGTCATCCAGACCACCGTGGTGCCATGTATATGTACTTACTGATACCCCATTTCTTCTTTACAGTGGCTTATTAGAATTCGGCTGGCAGCTCATACAATGACTGTGTAAATGTATTTTTGTGTGCACCTCATTGTGTGACTTCTGTCATACAGGCAGATGTGTCTTCTGTTCACAAAGTGGCACATTCACACATTCTAAACATGTACATTGTGTAAAGTGTTGTGAGTTTTTGGTTAGGGTTTCCAAAGTACTCACAGGTCTCAGAGTGTGGGGACACCTTCAGCATTGAGGTGTGTTATTTGGCCTTGGGTGCACCAATACTGTTTCATTCCCAGTGAACAAGAGGTGGCATGCCTTCACAGTCTTGCTGTGCTCAACTGTCCCCAGACACTAGCTTCTCAGTATAATTCGATATTAAGTTATTGGCTGTTGTGTCATAATCTCCATTGTTTCCAAGTGGCATGGTGGGTCAACCAACTGGGGAGTGCAGGGTTACATATGTGCAGAATAATCTAGATGTTACTCATGATGCATTTCCTATTATGCACTGTGACATTTTTGTTTGGACTCATGTGTCTGTTGTATACAGGTGACTGATTATTTTCTGTATCTTCACCTTGCCCACAGCATCATCGGAGGACACCGAGGGAGACACCTGCACGGACGTGGAGGAGGGATCCAGCACCGCTGCCACCACTGCTGGCGAGTCTGCGGGAGCAAGTGGCACGGAGGGCGAGGGGAGTCAGGCGGAGGACCTGTTTAGTGACAACACTGACTACGACGCTGACGGGTCCGAGGCTGAACTCCTCGAGGGGGCGGGGGCTGCTACAACACCTGGCAGTAGCACTACATCTGTCACCGCCCCCTCCATTCCCATCACCGCCCTCCCAGTTGCTCCGGTCCCTTCTGTCCGTGCTAGGCAACACCGTGTCTCCTTCGTGCCAGGCACCGCACCCCCTGCCCCTGTCCCCCCTGCTGCCCTCACTGCAGAGTCTGTGGACATTCTGCGGCAGTTGCAGGTTGGCCAGACATCGATGCTGAATGTCCTCCATGGCCACACCCGAATGATGACACCGATGGGGTTGTACATGGAGGGCATGTCATCAGCGATGTCTGACCAATGGATGTTGCTGAGGTCCATGGACTCTTCACTGACGGCAGCAGTGAGTCTCCTGCAGCGCTTCATCCCCCCACCCCTGCACCATCCACACTTCCCACTCCCATACCTGTCCCAAGCACACACAGACATTCCCAAGCACGCACCTCACTAGACACAGGCAGCACACCACCACGTAAGGGCAAGCGCACTCCTCCTGGCACGCACACTCAGGGGGATGAAGGCACACCCACTGGGTCTGGGGCACACAGGCATACACGCAGCCACAGTCCGAGTCCGCATGCCGCACTACCCAGTCCCTCCAAAGGCACTCCCCTCGGCTCCCCTACCACACAAACTGACAAGGAGGCCTACTTGGCTGTGCTGGGCCTCAGCCCCTCTGGCTCTCCAGCCCGCAAACGGGAACGGCACACCACGTGTAGGGGAGTTAAGTCCGCCCCCTGTCCACCACCTCCCCCAGTAGCGCTGCACCCCATCCCTCCGACCCCCCCCTCCTTTGAGCCTGTGTTTTCTGCAGGTGCAGGGGATACGCTGGACGACCTGGCAGCAGTGTGCAGCGCCGAGCTGACCTCCACCTTTGGTGCTGCCCCACCCCCTGTGGTGGAGGCGTCCGTCCCTGCACCCACCACACCTACCCTTACACCTCATGTCCCTGCGGTGCCTGGTCCTTCCCCACATGATGCCCCCCCCACAGTCGACGAACCTGAGGGTTCTAATGTGCAGGCAAGCTAGGGGAGACGCGTGGCCATGTGTCCCCCCCAAGGACTTCTGATCTGGACTGGCCATGTGCCTCTGTAAATAGTGTCCTTTTATAAATTTTCATTTAATGCTGAATAAAGCATTTTCTTTTCACTTTGAACACTATTGCATTTCAGGTATTGATGTGGGTGCTGATGGTCCTGGAGTTGGGGTTGTGGTAATGTGTTATGTTTCAGGAAAAATTTGTAGTCTGATGCTCATGGGGTGGACCATGGTATCTGCGTGCCATCACAAGGTCTCTGCAAAGTATCTTTGCTCGTGTGTGCTATTTGTGTTTGGAGACCTTGTCCCCAGGAGTGTTCCTTCCTCTGTGGCACCTGACATCTTCCCTGCAGGGAGTTGCACTTTTGTTGTGCTGACCTGTGTCTACATTTCCTTTGTTGGTGACGGATCCCTTCAACTATGGCCATGCCCGCTCAGCAATGTGTCCGGCTGCATCGTTTGTGCCATCCTTGCTAGTCACTGTACTTGTGTATTGAGTATGTTGTAATGCCTTAATGGCGACATTCACCATTTTCCGCACTATGCATGTGTGTTATCCCAGCCTAGCACACAATTGGTACTTGTTCTGCAGGGTATTTGGGCACCTGACTGACAATTGTGGGCATTGTATCTGTGGGAACTCCACCCTATTCCTTCCATGAGAGGCAACATCTTGGTGGCTGTCCCAGCACCTGTACATTCCTATCAGTCCTGGGATGTGCGTGACAGTGTGTGTTCCCTTTGGCTCTCTTAGTTTAGTGGGCATTGACATGAGTATACAGTCTTGTGGCATGATCTCTGTGTGTGTATTGTGCTGCATCCACCAGGGGTGGGTATGCATGTGTCATTTGTCCTCACACCCACATGTTGTGTCATGCAGTGGGGGAGAGACATCCATCCTCATGGGAGTGGGACACTGCTGTCAATGATGTGTTGTTATGGCACTATCAACATAGTCGAACATCAGGGATGCGTACATGCACCCATGGAGTTGTGCTCATATGATCATGATGTACACACCCCCATGACTCTGTCCACTGCTGGGAGTGATAGGCACCCACCACTCACATGTCTCTGGCCACTGCTGGGAGTGATATGCACACACCCCTCACATGTCTCTGGCCACTGCTGGGAGTGATATGCACCCACCCCTCACATGTCTCTGCCCACTGCTGGTATTCCTCTGCACCCACCCCTCACATGTCTGTCCACTGCTGGGAGTGATATGCACCCACCCCTCATATGTCTCTGTCCACTGCTGGGAGTGATAGGCACCCACCCCTCACATGTCTCTGTCCACTGCTGGTGTTCCTCTGCACCCACCCCTCACATGTTTCTGTCCACTGCTGGGAGTGATATGCACCCACCCCTCACATGTCTCTGTCCACTGCTGGTATTCCTCTGCACCCACCCCTCACATGTCTCTGTCCACTGCTGGGACTCCTAGGCAGACACCCACCCACCCACCCGCACCCTTGGTGCTGTACACTGCTGTCCTGGCCTTGAACACACCCCAATATACTGGTTATATGCTGCACCAGGCCTTAAGCCAACATTCGTGGCGTGTGTACGCCTTGTATCACTAATGTACTGGTGCCCTAGAGGTACGGGGGATGCGGTCCGTACCCCCCTCTCTGAGGGCGTGGGTACGGCCCATACCACCATTGTAGTGGTGATGTAGGAGTACGCGCCGTACCCACGCCCTCAGAGGGTGAGTACGGCCCATACCACGTGTACCCTTACATCACCACTACAATGGTGGTACGGGCCGTACCCACGCCCTCAGAGCGTGGGTACGGCGCGTACTCCTACATCACCACTACAGTGGTGGTACGGGCCGTACCCACGACCTCAGAGCGTGTGTACGGCCCGTACCACCATTGTAGTGGTGATGTAGGGGTACGCGTGGTATGGGCCGTACCCATGCTCTGAGGGCGTGGGTATGGCCCGTACCACCATTGGAGTGCTGATGTAGGTGTACGTGCCGTACTCACGCCCTCAGAGCGTGGGTACGGCCCGTACCACGCGTACCCCTTCATCACCACTACAATGGTGGTACGGGCCGTACCCACGCCCTCAGAGCGGGGGTACGGCCGGTACCACGCGTACCCCTACATCACCACTCCAATGGTGGTACGGGCCGTACCCACGCCCTCAGAGCATGGGTACGGCGTGTACTCCTACATCACCACTACAATGGTGGTACGGGCCGTACCCACGACCTCAGAGCGTGTGTACGGCCCGTACCACCATTGTAGTGGTGATGTAGAGGTACGCGTGGTACGGGCCGTACCACCATTGGAGTGGTGATATAGGTGTACGCGCCATACCCACGCCCTCAGAGCGTGTGTACGGCCCGTACCACGCGTACCCCTACATCACCACTACAATGGTGGTACGGGCCGTACCCACGCCCTCAGAGCGGGGGTACAGCGCGTACTCCTACATCACCACTACAATGGTGGTACGGGCCGTACCCACGCTCTGAGGGCGTGGGTACGGCCCGTACCACCATTGTAGTGGTGATGTAGGGGTACGCGTGGTACGGCCCGTACCACGCGTACCCCTACATCACCACTCCAATGGTGGTACGGGCCGTACCCACGCCCTCAGAGCATGGGTACGGCGTGTACTCCTACATCACCACTACAATGGTGGTACGGGCCGTACCCACGACCTCAGAGCGTGTGTACGGCCTGTACCACCATTGTAGTGGTGATGTAGGGGTACGCGTGGTACGGGCCGTACCCACGCTCTGAGGGCGTGGGTACGGCCCGTACCACCATTGTAGTGGTGATATAGGGGTACGCGCGGTACGGCCCGTACCATGCATACCCCTACATCACCACTCCAATGGTGGTACGGGCCGTACCCACGCCCTCAGAGCGTGGGTACTGCGCATACTCCTACATCATCACTACAATGGTGGTACGGGCCGTACCCACGACCTGAGAGCGTGTGTACGGCCCGTACCACCATTGTAGTGATGATGTAGGGGTACGCGTGGTATTGGGCCGTACTCACGCTCTGAGGGCGTGGGTACGGCCCGTACCACCATTGGAGTGGTGATGTAGGGGTACGCGCCGTACCCACGCCCTCAGAGCGTGGGTACGGCCCGTACCACGCGTACCCCTACATCACCACTACAATGGTGGTTCGGGCCATACCCATGCCCTCAGGGCGTGTGTATGGCCCGTACCACGCGTACCCCTACATCACCACTACAATGGTGGTACGGGCCGCGGTACGTTACATCGCAGTTATTACAACACAAGTTGTTACAACGACTTGCGCTGGAGGGCGCTGGACTTAGGAATAGTATGATTTACTATTCCAACTCCAGCCTACGTAACAGTAGGGAAGGTGTTGGAATAGTAAATCATACTGTTCCTTAGTGTATAGCGCCATCTAGCGAAAGTCGTTGTAACGACTTGCGTTGTAATGACCGCGATGTAAACATACCGCGGTGTAACGACCGTGTTGTAAAGGTCGTTCGCCGTCACACTGACCTGACCCAGTCCCGGAGTCATCTTCAGGTTCCGTCTGCATTTCCTTAATATTTTTTTTTTATTTCATTTTGTAAAGTTTAGCAATTGTCTCGCTTAGTTTCCTTTTCATAGAAATATTAATTGTCCCGGTACATCTTCTATGTTTTCCCTTCTTCTGATGGTGCCTCCTCATGGTTGTATGGTATATTTGCCGACACCTGCTGCTTCGAAAATTTCCCAACATACCCACAACCCTAGCTTAGCATTATTGAGTTTCCCTTTATGGGACGAGACTTGACCATACTTTTTACACATGCATTGTTTTAGTAACATGTACTTGCATTTGCTGATTTGAGAGGCCTGGACTATATTCATATATGCTGTAATCATGTGATCTTTACTTCTGCTTAAATTAATTTGATTTGAGGTTGTAACTTTACTAATTTTGCTAATAAACCTTCAAGATTTGCAAACTTACCCCTCTCTGTTGTTACTGTGGGGCAATATATGCTTCACTTTCATTGCAATGTTACTGAATTTATGATTTTAGTCTCAGTGGAAAAAAAGATCCATCCTAGTGTACATAGCGGAGTTCTGAGTTTGTGCCAAGTTAGCGTGCTGCAAATACTATCCTTATCTATCCAGCTATCATATGTTTTTTTGAAAGTTACCTTTTTCGAATACACATCTTTAATTTGCTATCAAAAAGATTCTGGAATCAGTAGTCAAAATGGAATATGTGACGTTACAATGCGGTCGTTCCACCGCGGTACGTTACATCGCAGTTATTACAACACAAGTAGTTACAACGACTTGTGCTGGAGGGCGCTGGACTTAGGAATAGTATGATTTACTATTCCAACTCCAGCCTACGTAACAGTGGGGAAGGTGTTGGAATAGTAAATCATACTGTTCCTTAGTGTATAGCGCCATCCAGGGAAAGTCGTTGTAACGACTTGCGTTGTAATGACCGCGATGTAAATGTACCGCGGTGTAACGACTGCGTTGTAAAGGTCGTTCGCCGTCACACTGACCTGACCCAGTCCCGGAGTCATCTTCAGGTTCCGTCTGCATTTCCTTAATATTTTTTTTTTATTTCATTTTGTAAAGTTTAGCAATTGTTTCGCTTAGTTTCCTTTTCATAGAAATATTAATAGTCCTGGTACATCCTATGTGTTTTCCCTTCTTCTGATGGTGCCTCCTCATGGTTGTATGGTTCCCTGTGTTCTTAGGGAACACCTTTCTTGACAGCAGTAATTAATATAATTTGCCACTCTTCTGCTCAGAATATGAAAGTTTAAAGTGTAGCAAATATAAGCCAAACAAATGCAGTGCTCAACCTCTGTACAATTGTTTCTCAGCATTTATTATGTCTGAAAAAATTGGCACATCATGTAAAACCTGAATGCATTGCTGCCCGGGCGACGTGTCTGAAAACTAATGTTCTTTACAACTGTTGGACTTAACGTTTTTAGAAATATCTGAAAATCAGCACGTGCTCCTTAAAGGAAGACCCAATGTCTGATTATTTGCATCATTTAATTATAAGGCCGAAATTCCGTGCCAGCTTTTGAATGTTTGGTAAGAATTCAATGGGAAAAAGCGCTAATAGGAAATTCACTCTTGTTGACTCAAGTTCCATAAAAATAAAATACTGCTGCGATGTTAACAGTAACCACATTTGTTGGCAGGGACCATAGTCAATGACTAGGCCTGAAGACCTCTCAATAGAAAAACTCAGCATATTTTGCTATTGTCATCTGATTTTTCTCTGGAAAGTTGACTAAAACAACCACAAAGCACTGAGAAGAGAGGAAGGGAACATTATGACATATTCTGGCTACATATTTGACATTGTGCACGTGTTTACAGTCTGTAATCCCTCTAGCACTTTAAAATCATTTTATCCATATGCTGCAAGAAACATACTTCAAAAGGGCACTGGACACAGCACCATTGCAGCTCCTTTGGTCCACTGAATGTTTTGTAGGCCAGAGAAAAAGAAAAATGCTTCCAAAAGGAAGATGCTGTAAATCGATGATGGCCACAAATTACAATGGTTTTAAAATGTCACATTTTTACATGTTCAATGTCAATTTTTCCTCTCAAATATTTCTTTGAGCCCATCTCTCCATTTTTCAGCCTGCTTGTGACTCTTACAAGACTCTTCTTAGGGCCTACTGTAACAACGGCCTCCACGTTTTTGCCATGGAACAGGGGCGGCTCCTCCGTTAAGGTAGAGAAGCTCGCCCCACTAACCAAATTGCCAAAAGATATGAAAAAATAAAATGGTAATTAAGTTCATTTATTACCATTTTTTTTTAAAAAAAAACCTGTCCCGGGCACAGCGTCAGAACGGGGGGCGGGGCTTACTCATTTCTACTGCTGTCAGTCAGCCAGCAGCAGAAAGCAGTGATGGGTAGCTTACTTTAAGTTTAAAGTGTGCATGTTTCTTTGGCCGGCCATCTTGCGGCGGACAGACAGACTTGCTCAGTTTAAACCTCTCTGACCCAGCTGTCTAAGACAGCGGGGTTAGAGGCTGCATAGGGCTCCAGTGCCCTCGGGAACGGTGAGAGAGGCCGCTCTCTCCAATCCTGGTGCTTCTATCATGCTGCATGAAAGCAGCACCAGGATTAGTTACTGCAGTTTCCTTGCCCTGTGTTGGAGCCTGCCTGCCTGCCTGCCTGGACCCGAATGACGAGGACGTCGCACAAGGATTGAAGGTAAGTGTATTTTTTTTAAATGTATTTATAACTTTTATTTTTTTTCCTCCCGCCCTACTACCTTCCATACATACCAGCCGCCACTGACATGAAAGTTATTTTCTCAGAAAATGTGGTTCGCTCCAGAGTTTAGGCTTTGAAAAATTTCAGTCACGTCTTAAGTTTTAGACGTGTAACCTTATGATTTCATCCCAAAGTTGGTTAAACTTTTGATTAGATGTATGAAAAGATGGACGTTGTAGGTATAGACAAGACAGGACAAGATAGGACGAATGCAGGCCCAAATGGTCATTTACAGCTGTGCTATTTACATACTTGTATAAATGTGGCTCATAAGCGATTATAAAAGAGATGTGGTGAGATCCTCCTTCCCATGAGCAAAGGCGAGGCATGAAATCTGTATCAAATGTAGCGGTAATGGGCAGCAGTGAATGGCCAAGGATTCATAAAATCGTATGTTAGCACCAGCGTTAAGGGAAACTGCATTTGCAAGAAATATGGAACAACAAGGATTTTCTAAAAGAAAAAGAGTGCATGTATACATGGTATTGCAGTAATAGTATCCCACATCATTATGCTGTGGTATTAACATCAACCACACTCCCCTTGCTGTTCTATTAGAATAGGCAGTTTTATATGGGTCTCTCTCTTTCAGTCCAGCAGTTCTCAAATGTATGGGGTGTGCAGAATGCACTCACACTTGTCTCGTTTTCTTAGTGTCTGTCAGATGGTTATGACAAGCTCTGGGATGGAATCTTCAGTATGTTTCTCTGCACTCCTGAATAGATGTATCCTGCAGTTCTCCAACACGGACAGACCTTAGCAGGGGTGTTGTTGGACTGATTTAATGCTATCCAGTAACAATAGAATGACTTGCATGCTCCAGCTGGATCAGTGTGGATGGTGCAGAACCTCTCTTCGAAGCCCCTTTTGGACTCAATGCACTTGGTGCCCCATACTTCATCATTTACTAAAAGATTTACTATAAAATACTATTCCCCGGTGTGTTCTACAAGTTTCTTCAAAATGTGCATCTAACACGATGAGACCCATCATAAACCCCATTGTAATCCCAATGTGGGCTAAAATGGCAATTTACACTCAAATCAGGATTACATGTAGTACAGACAACATATTCTTTTCACCAATTAAAATCTAGTGAAAAAAATGCAGGGCAAATCCAACCCCTTCGGAGTTTTACATCTAGAAATGAGGATTATTCCCTATTCTGAGATAATACTCAGAAAGGGGACTGATTTCAAACCAGCAAATGCAAATTGGGGAGAGGATGTAGCCTTATGGCTAGAGCGGTCGACCTCAGAGCTAGGGAACAGGGTTTGATTCTCGGCAACGACGCTCAACATCCTGTGATTCTGGGCAAATCACTCAATCTCCCCGTGCCTACCAAAAATGAATGTGTCCATCTGTAACGAAACTGGTGCTCATGTACAGTGCTCTGATACCCGATGTCTTGGGTCTAGTTTGTGCTATATAAAATTCTAAAACAAAAGAAATTCCTGTGGTACTATTATCGCCCATGGCAAAATGACTGACTGTAATTACTGTGCTGACATTTATGCTCAATGTCTTTTAAACTACATGATGAGAACAACATTGTTTCCTGACAATCAGTCTAAGGTCATATTCTCTTAATGGCCAACCGGAAATAGTGGTGCACTTGGCTGGGCAAATACCTACTTGCGCTAATATGTCTCTGTTGGTAAACGAGGCAGCATCTGTGAGGCCTGCACAAATAACATGACTACATTTGTCCTTCACTGGGAACCAAACACCCAATTGCAGAGCCTGACTCTCAGAGGGTAGCATTGCAGAGCAGTCTGAGGCTTACTCAAGGGAGGTGGTGTGGGCTAGTAATCGCCATTTGCAGGTGCACAAAAATAACACTCAATAATTGATTGTCCAGTCTGTTCTTTGCTTTATAAAAGTAAGAGTACATTTATTAAACACACACACTACTCAATACTATGCACCAATCTACAAATATACATAAGCTGTTGGAATTACTTTGTGACATTGCATAACATGTCCACCCCTCCCGCATAGGGGGTGTGGGGTCTAGTACCACCACTCCCATGTATGCACATCAACTTGCCCCCAATGCAGATAGCTGAACACTTGTGAACCCTCTGATTTTTTTACAGAGCGGGGCCTCCCGTAACCTGAGCAGTAGCCAGGTGAGGTGAGGTGCACACCCACAACATATTGGGTAAGTGCCATAAACTCCATTCATTTCACCTTTCTACAGGCTTATTACAGTCTTGATACATTTAAGAGTATTTGCATACCAGATAAATGTACTGAATGCTAAAACGTTGACCTTGAAAATATCACTTTTTAAAAGGTTTGTGCCATGCTGTGTTTTCTCTCTTTTTTGTGTTTTCATCTCTGTAGGTCAACGGAGTAAAATTACTTCCTACAGAGTTTCTAGGCCCCTCGATTGGGTCCAGGTTGTATTATTCACTTCACTGCTCACTTGAGCACTGTTTCACCTTTGCAGTAGCTAAATTGGTCCTGACGAATGCTTGGGTGAATTCCACCCGTTAGCAGAAACATGTAGACCCTCTTTTCCATCACAGTTATTATATTATTAAAACTGTTATAGCACTGTTTTTATACATTGCCAACAAGGTAGCGATCTAATAAAATGTGTTTAGTGCCTTGTTAGACAATTTTTATCGAGCACCCTTACACTATCACATTTCACGAGCACTGCAACCATCATACTTTTCCATCATCCAACAACAACTAATATATCAGCCACTGGTTGGGACACATAAGAGACCAAGATCTACAAATTGCCAAGTAGAAGATGGTACTCTTTCAAGTCCTCCATTCCCAGATGATGAAGCTAACCTCTTGAGGTTGATGATGGGAATTTTTACTCCTATGCATACATACACATATGCATACTCGAATCCACAGCTTCACTAATTTCTAGCATCACCTTTATCCTTGTGTCAAGGTCTTCAATTGTATGAGACTCATAGTTGTTCTAGTATATTATGATAGCTGAACATAACCTGGAGCGAGGGCCCTGCGCACTGGCACCATCCCAGTGGCGACCCACCCCATTACCTCAACAAGCATTAAAAAGGGGTAAACCTGCCTTGGTGACACATGACCCTGACTGAGCATCTCCTACTGACCATAAAGTATGCACCTCTATATCTTAAGGGCTAGCAGTCTGGGGTCTTCACCTAAGCACAGCAGCAAGAATCCATGTTTACGCACACTTTAGATTGACAGTACTCATCACCTTGGTTGATCATTTGAATGCATTGCAATTACAGACCCTAAAGGCATCACAGATGAAATCACAGGATTACGCATATACAGCCAGACACCCTAGCAGGACGGTCTGGCAACATAGCCCCACTTGGCTTATGAAATCTCCTTACACATGTGACTTACAGTTCCTTCAAAAGAAGTACTCCTGGCAACTACACTTTTCCTGCAGTGCGCCTCTTCACTTTAAAAGGAATCACAGGTAAAAGCCTGGGATTACGTAAATACAGCAAGACCCCCTAGCAGGAAGGTCCAGCAACATAACTCCATTTAGCTTAACATCACCTTACACAGGTACTTCACTTTACACATGGGACTTTCAGTCCACCTAAAAAGAAATAACCAATAGTAAATGCATTTCGGTGCAATTACACCACTTCACCTCCAGGGGACGCCCTTCTCCAGACATCCCCAACTCAGCCCTTCACTCCATGATGCACTTCATAGTACACCCTCAGCTGTAGAACATAAGTCCCAGCCCAGAAGGTGTTAAACCCCTTTTCACACATGAGGGTGACCCCCTCCTCTGGGGGCCACCAGGCACCAAAATGGCAGATTTCTTCGTGCTGGGGGGGAGGGGGAAAGACTGCGCTGCTCCAGCAGCTCCCCCAGCACCTTTTCACAAGTGAGGGTGACCCCCCTCCTCTGGGGACCACAAAGCACCAAAGCGGCAGATTTCTAAATGCCTGGCGAGACATTATGGGGCGCTTCATGCTCCTCTTTACCAGCCCCAGCCACTGGGAACACTCTCCTCCGCCCTCGGGATCTCTGATTCAGCAGGGTGCTGTCTTCACTGGCTCCCTGCGCCAGCCTTTTGCCTGGCTCTCCTCCGTGGCCTCTCTTCTCCCTGCGCAGAGGCCACTGCTCCTGCGCACCGGTCCTGGGCTCTTCTTCTGGTGCTGTTAGGGTCCGGGGGGCAGTCAGGGGGTCTCTCCTTCCAACAGCCCATTGCGCCAGGCTCCAGCACCTTCAGCCTCAGCAGACCACACCCCAGAGAGAGCTTCTCTTCCTGTGCAAGCACTTTTTAAAAGCTGAGTAGGGGGCTGGCAGGAAGTCTCTGTTGGTCCTATCAAACAGCGACACATCATGTCCCTGCCCCGGCTCCCTTCTTCTTGTCCAGCCTCTGGGTTTGTTAAAAATGGCGTCGTCCAGTGTCTCTGGCCACATGGCCTCTGAAACCCAACTCCTTCCCTCCTTGGTGCAGCCTGGTGCCTGGCACCTAGTGATGGATGTCCCACCCATCCTCTCTTCATGGAGAGGAGGCCCTCGCTTGTGGAAGAAAGGTTATCAATCCATCCAGCTGAGGTCAGCCCTCAGCCTGGGTCTGGTCATGGCTGGCTCAGAGAAACATGACAGTTCTGGATGACCCAAATGCTGTACAAATATGACTTTGGACTCTGCAGAATACTTCTTTTCACATTTGCTACATTGGACTTAAGTGCGTGTCTGGAATCTGTAGGCCTAATGGAAGTTAATCTAGCCCCTGGCTCCACATTCCCATAGGGGAATAATGAAGTGAAAAAACAGTAAAACACACTGACTTTCCCTGGCATGTTTCTTTCCAGTGTATAAAGCCTATTCCATGTCACCACCCAATACTGCATAAGTCCTGCCACACCATTCACTTTGTAGCTACTCCTGGACTGCGCACGCTTGGAATATCCCCTGCGTAGCCCGTACACGTGTGCACACGCATGTACACATATGTCTGCATGTAACCAGCCCGGTGTCCCTTACTCCAGCTGCTGAACAGTAGCCTGGTCAAGCCAGGGGGACACCAGTAAAATCCCCATGCAGTCTCTTACATCCTGAGTTCACTGTGGGTGAGTCCCAACTTATGGGGCTCCCCCACAGTAAAAGCTCAACAATTAGGTACTCAAAAAGTGAAAAATCCGGGCAGCCCATAGTGTCAGAACCACCTTCTAACAGTCTCAAAATGTCCTTCAGGTTCCATCTGGATTTCTTTAATACCTCCTTGCACTAATACCTCTCAAAATGTCCTTCAGGTTCCATCTGGATTTCTTTAATACCTTTATATTATTTTACTTTCCAGAGTTTATCAATTGTTTCTCTTGGCTCTTATAGAAATATTAATAGATAGCCCTGCCACATCTGTTCTAATTTTGCCTCCATCATGAAAGCTCTGCACTTTCTTCTCATACCCATAACATAACATAACATGGGTCTGATGCATTAACCTTAAACAGGACTCTCACCTGCTCAATGAAATGTTCTAGTATGTTTGGGGATATTTTCAATAGCATTTTCGTTACTAAACCATGCCCTTGTGGGACTATTACAGAACATGAAATTAATGAAACTCCCCACCATTTTCACATGTATTCATTTAATCATATTATTTACGGTGCACAGTCAAAATATCGATTTTTTAATATCGACTAACATAAATATCTAGTTTTTAATATCGTAGGGTGAGAATATCGAAGTCAAGAATATCGTTGGCCAGAATATCGACCTTAAGGTAAGTAATATCGTTTTTTTTAATACCGACGTAAGTAATATCGAAGTAAGTAATATTGTTAGCAAAAATATCGTTGTCAATAATATCGATATTTTTGTTAGTGCTATGTATTTTAGTATGTATTTTATATGTATGTATAACATTTTTTTAAATGTATTTTCATTATTTTTAAATATATGTATTAAATGTTTAGAAATTAGTAATTTTCTTTAAGTCAATTTTGAGTTTTAGTATCAGAGTAGGTTGTGGGTTTATAGGGGAATAAGGTGGGAAGTAATTTAATTATAATTAATTAATTAATATGTTATTATTTATTGTTATTGATTATTGATTTATTGTTAAATAATTATTAATTGGTGAATATTTTTTATTAATTGGCTAGTTTATAATTATATTAATTATAATTACTTTATTAATGTTAATAATTAATACTTTGTATTTATTGTTATTGTTAGTTAATTTATTGTTAATTATTAATTGGTAATTACTTTTTATTAATTGATTAATTGGTAATTAAATTAATTATGTTATTTTTGTGTGTAGCGGGTTGTGGGTTCATAGGGGAATAGGGTGGGAAGTAATGTAATTTTATAATTAATTAATTAATATGTTTTTATTTATTGGAATTGATTGTTAATTTATTGTTAATTCATTTTACATTGTTAATTAATTTTTATTAATTGATTAATTGATAATTACATTAATTGTCCCTACAGTGCAATCACTGTAGTGGGAATAGTAATTTTTACCCATTAGCTATCCAACACTTTCCCTACTGTTGCACTCACTGGAGTGAGAATAGTAATTTTAACCCCTACGCTATCCAACATTTACGCTACTGTTGCACTGTCTGGAGTTGGAATTGTAATTTTATTCCCTCCACTATCTAATGTTTTTTGTATAATTTTAGCTAATGTAGTATATAATTAATTTTAAAAAGATTAAAAATAATTTTAATTTTTTTAATTTGTTACATATATTTATTTTATTTTTATTTATATTATTGTTTCATGTGTATAGATGTATTTCTAATTTATAAGATTTATTTTAATAATTTATAAGTTATTAAAAATAATTATTAAAACATATTAATAAGTATATTATATATATATATATATATATATATAATGTGTTTATAAGTTATATATATTATTTATAATTTGTAAACATTTAAAAATATTTTTAACTATGTTTATTTTAATTATATGTATTATTTACTTCATTTTACTTTTTTTTTTACTTTAAAAAAAAACGATATTTTTTAACAACAATATTTTTGACATCGAGATTTTTTTCCCGATATTTTTGTACTTACCATAAAGTAGATAGGATATTGATTTTCTTGACTTCAATATTCTTGCTGCGATATTTCTGTAGGTCGATATTCTGACCTTCGATATTCTTTTAGTGATTTATTATTTACAAGCAACATATCCAAATATCAGATACCAACCCAACTACATATATATTCCAAGTGGATATTGCTCAATAGATTCCCTGCACCCAATCCAAATTTGTCTGGCATCAAGTCATATGGAATAGTCCTTGCTGTATTTTAGATGCATCTAAATTGTATTCTCTCACTAAAAGAATCATCTTTCCATCTACACCTGCACACAAAATTTGTTTGAGTTAAAAAACATTTGCATATCAAACCTACAAAGACAATTTAAAAACAATAATATCATGCATTGAAATGGCAGAACTAATTCAATACATTTGCTTATTAAGAGACTGTCTTTCACTAATTTCTCTTCTGTATTCAAGCTTGTTGGAATTTTGATTTCTTGATCAATTATATACTATCTCTCTGTTTTCTCCTCTCCTGTTTTGCATCACTGTCAATTGCGAAGAATCCAAAGAAATCGCTGTTATCTTCATGTACTTTATGATCTGTTTTTGCCTGATGCACGGTGTCACCTATGCAGAGCTCATCATATGGGCATAGATTAGCACATTGGCACAGATTACCGCAAATACCACATAATATGATGTGCGTGTCAGAAATGTATTTATACGTCTGTTATGTTCCTGGTAGAGTACCTTGCTATCCTTCCTATTTTGACTATGTTTGCAGGCCTTACAGTTGTTATAATTGAAAAAAACATTTAGACTACTGCTTACATTAGTCTCAGCATTGAAAAGTCACTTTTAACAATGCCATCTTTAAGAGAAACGCCAGATCTGTAAGTAACTTGTAGTTTGTCTCTAAGTCCCTCACCAATCACCATATCTGATCCCACTACACTTCAGTGTTTGTTCAGTATTGTTCTCATGAATTTGGTTTGACTGCATGGTGGCCAGTCTGGTATTCTGTTCTGCTGTATTGATTTTATTCCTATAACCTAATAGCTCATCCATTCAAACTGTTTCACTTTATTCATTGCTGTTTCAGAACTCTGTGGGGATAACCTAGCTGTCTGTATTTTTTAGCCACTATCTGTTCTCCCATTTCAAAAATTTTGCTGGAACTACAGTTGTGTGTGTAAATATATCTTACACCGTGATAGCATCAAGGTAGTTATAGTTAGGTTTGGTTAGGTTTGAGTTTTCATGGGAAAGGCATTTTTTTAGTTTTACCTGGTTTGATATAAATCTGTTCATTAGCATGTATGTATGTAGTATTTCTGTAACTCTAACCCAAAAGGCTATGAAGCACTGTCGAGGATCAAAGATAAGAATAAAGTTGACAAGTAATAAAAGAGGCAGCTAGTTTGAAGACAGTTAATACATTGCGATAGCATGTTCTTTAAAGAGGTGGTCCTTCATCTCTTTCCTCAATTGGAACAGTGATGTTGTTCCATAACCTGGGTGCATAGATGGAAAAGGCCTGCTGCCTTTATTTTTCTGATGGTGTCCGGGCTGCAGGTGTGCAGAGAACCACAAGAAATGGTAAGCTTGTCTGTATGAAAAGCAGGAATGCTGGTCACTATGGCTATGTGAATGATGAAGCAGGTTTTGAAGATGAAGCAGGCTGGCAAGGGGCATCAATGGAGCTCCAGCAGGATTAGGTTGATGTCATCATACTTTTTCAGGCCCTGAATGAGAAGTGCCGTTGAATTCAGGATGCCCTTATGGGGGGGCCTGTGTGGAGTATAGGCGTTCCCTTGGTATTCATTGTATGTTGAGGTCTGAAGCCGTCAAAGTTCCTGTTATTGAGCTAGGTTGGTACTGTTTCTTGTTTTTTGTTCTTAGAAAATGACAACGATTCTGTTTTGGTTGGGTTGAGCTTCAGGTAGGTGCTTGATATCCATGTATGGATGATGTGTAGGTAGTGTTTGAGGCATTGGATGCCTCAAGAAGATGAGGCTTTCAAGTAGAGTTGTCTGGCATCAGTATATTGGTGAATCCTGAGGCTGTTATCTGTGAGTAGGCAAAAGACACACAATTGATGGAGGGAATGCAGAACAAATCAAAACATCTACCCCATACAAGAGATCTGGGTTAAATCCATCATTCTTTTGCTCACCATCCCACCCTCAGTTCTGCATTCCGTCCATCAATTGTGTGTCTTTTGCTTTCTCACCTTAAGTGCGCCGGGTATGCCCTGACGTGGGTCCCGGGCTCACTGTGCCACTGGATTCAAGCTATCCTGGCTGATGAGGGGTGAAACCCCGAAACCGGCCCTAGGATGCTTGTCTCCGGTCCAGGAAGGACCTGGCTTGGCAATTTGGGCTGGACTGTTCCCATGAGGCACAGGGTCAAGACTGATTTGCATATGGCCAGGTCTAAACTGGAGTGGCATGGTGAGCAAATTATTATTATTATTATTATTATTTAAGGTTTTGTAGAGCGCGTAGTAACCCTAGAGCATCCCAGCGCTAGAACCTGAACTCAAGGGGGGTCAGCGGTCGAGGGGGTTAAGGGTCAGGGAAGAGAAGAGTCTTCAGTGCCTTCCTAAACTGAAGGAGATTGGGTTCAGTTCTCAGTCTCCGGGGGAGGTTGTTCCAGTGTTTGGCCGTGTGGACCGAGAAGCGGCGGCCTCCGGACCTGGCTTTATTAACTCTGGGGACTGTGATGAGGTTCTCTCCGCTGGAACGGAGGGCCCTTTTCGTTTTGTAGGGGATGATGAATTCCTTGAGGAGGGGAGGGCCGTTGTTATAAAGAGTTTTGTGGGCCAGACAGAGGGCCTTGAAAGCAACCCTTTCTCTGACTGGGAGCCAATGGAGAAGCTTGAGGGCTGGCTTTGCCGATGATCTGGCGGGGGTGTCAGTGAGTAGGCGGGCCGCGGCGTTTTGAATTTTCTGCAGGGTGTTGAGAGTGGCTTCAGGAGCTCCCAGATAGATTGCGTTGCAGTAGTCAAGCCTTGCCAGGATAAGGCCCTGAATCAAAAGTTTCTTGGCGGTCGCGGGGAGCAGGGGGAAGATCTTTCTACAGGCCCTGAGAAGTCCGAAGCAGATTCCTGCCGTCTTTTTTGCCTGTGTTCTAAAGCTCAGGTCGTTTTCGAGCCATACGCCCAGGCTCTTGACCTCTTCCTTGGGTGCAGGGGGGTCACCCAAGCAGTCAGGCCAGAGGTGAGGCGGCAGGGAGGGCCCTTTGTGTCCGAGCAGCAAGATCTCGGTCTTGGAACCGTTTAATTTTAATGCTGAGGAGTTCATCCAGCTGTGTATTTCAGTGAGACAGCTGTGGAGGTCAGAGGGAGATTGGTGCGGGTGTGAGAGGGTTACCACCAGCTGGGTATCGTCGGCGTAATTGATGATCGATACGCCGAACGGAATGACCAGTTTCTCCAGCGGGGACATATACACGTTGAATAACGTCGGGCTAAGAGATGAGCCCTGCGGTACTCCACAGCGGAGAGGGATTGCGGGTGAGTGGCTGCCGTTCTCCCAGACTTGAAAGGAGCGGTCATCAAGGAAAGATTTTAGCCACTTCAGGGCCGTGCCCCTTACTCCGATTTCTCCCAGTCGTTGGATTAGGGTATGATGGTTCACAGTGTCGAAGGCCGCACTGAGGTCCAGGAGGATCACTGCCACTGATCCTCCTGTATCCAGAATGCTTCTGGCCTTCTCCACAGCCGCCAGGAGGGCGATGTCGGTGCCCTGGCCTGGACAGAACCCTGTCTGGGAGACCCCGAGTAAGTTGTTGCTCTCCAGGAATAGTGAAAGTTGTTTGTTCACTAGCTTCTCCATGATCTTACTGTTTCCTGGGAGAAGGGAAATAGGTCTGTAGTTGGAAAGGTCCTGGGGGTCTAAAGAAGGTTTCTTTAGTAGGCCTTTGACCACTGCCGCTTTCCAGCTATGGGGGACTAGGCCCTGCGAGAGGGAGGAGTTGATAAGCGACGTGAGGGGGGGGATGATGGTGCTGGAAACTTTTTTCAGGAAACGGAGAGGGGCGGGATCGCGGGGGGACCCACTTTTGATTGAAGACAATGTTGCGGCTACCTCTTCCGTGGACACTGGGCCAAAGGTGTCCAGGGAGGGTGAGGGGCCGTCAGGGAAATGGGAGAGGAGGATAGGATAGTTGGCAGGATCCCCGTCCATGTGGCTAGTTACGATAGGGGGAAGGGCCGAGATAATTTTTTTGTATTTTCTCATCAAAGAAGGTGGCGAGTTTAATGCATTTGCTTTCCGCTGCTTTGGGGTCCAATGGTTTAACAGGGGGGTCTGGGGCATGAAGGAGTTCTTTAAGAATGGCGAAGGTTTCGTGGGCCGAACAGGAGGCGTTTTTGATTCTATCTTCGTAGAAGGCGCTTTTGGTATTGCGTAGTTCCATTTTATAAGATTTTACGGAGGCACGAAATATGTCTTTCTTGTCTGCCGTTTTATCTTTCCTCCAAAGGCGTTCGTTCCTCTTGCATTCCTTTCGTAATAGGTTAAGTTCGGGAGTGTACCATGCAGACGGATTGACTCTCTTGGTACGTTTAAGGGTGCTAGATTTCGGGAGGATGTCATCCAGAGATTGGGTGACCCAAGTATTGAATTCGTTGTCAGCGGCAATGGTGTCTTGAGAGGGGAGGGGGGTGTTTTCATTTAATTTAGCTGCCCATTCGTCTGGGACCAGTTTATGCCAGCGTCTAATCAGGGTTCTGATTTTGGGGGGTTGAGGGGGGGGAATGTTGATAGGCCATTCAAAGGGGACCAGGAAGTGGTCGGTCCAAGGGAGGGGGACGTGAGCACGGGTGTTCAGATCTTGGATGTTAGTGAATATGGGGTCGAGTAGCTGCCCTCTGTCATGAGTGGCCTGTGGGTTTTTTAGGCCGAGGCCAGTGGAGGTGATATCCTGTAGAAGTTCTGTCGCCTGCTTGTCGACCGGGTCCAGAAAGTGGATATTGAGGTCCCCCAATAAGAGATAATTGGAGGAAGTCGTACACTTAATGGTGATCTGGTCGATGAGTTTGCTAGGAAATTCGGCGAGTTGGCCGGGGGGGCGATATACAAGCATTCCCGACAGCGATGTCACTGGGGAGATTTGGATGGCGAAGTGGCAGCTTTCACATCCATTGATGTTGCCATCCGAGGTTCTGCAGGTGAAAACGTCCTTGTATATTATGGCTAGTCCACCTCCTCTACCCTCTGGTCTATTCAACGAGCATATTAGGTAGCCAGGAGGGAGTGCGAGGACTATGTCAGGGCCATGGTTGGGAGTGAGCCATGCTTCAGTGAGAAACAGGATATCCGTGGCGTGGTTTGAGATCAGGAGGTTAATTTCATGCGCGTGTTTAACGAGCGACCTGCAGTTAAGTAGGCCTAGTTGGAGTCCACCGTGTACCGGGTCAGGGCCAGGGGGGTTGCAGAGGCTGCAGCTGGTGAAAGGGTTGTCGCCCGTATGGGTATAAATGCAGGAGGGGTGTTTCTGGGTGTTTAGGGCCAGAAGCTTATCCCGGGAGTAAGTCGGGCATTTCTTGGCAGAAATGGGCAGAGTAACTGGGCCTGGGTCCGGCTGGGCCCGGACGGGCCCAGACGGGCTTGCCTTTGGCGTGCCTTCGGCGCGCTGACGGCGCGCCCGCTGCGCCCGTCCGCTGCGCTGCCTGAACTGACACATAATTTATGGAGGGAAATCGGGCTTTGGAGGGGTGGGCGTGGCCACGAGAGGTGGGCGTGTCCGTGGCTCCTCGCGGCCGGTGATGGCGGCGTGCGAGTGAATTCCTGTCCCTGACAGCGTTCAAATCGGCTGTCTTGGGGAGTCTCAGGTCAGTGCTGGGGGTATGCGCAAAGAGGTTTAAAATACAAGTTATCACAGTTTTAAGAGCAATTATCCAATTTTTAGCAAAGCGTCACTCCCGGCTTCCGCCTAAGGAGATTCAGGTAAAGTGCAGCTCTAGTGATCAGGGCGCGCTTTATGTGCTTGGCGAGGGGTGGGCATGGCCATGAGAGGTGGGCGTGTCCGTGGCTCCTCGCGGCCGGTGATGGCGGCGTGCGAGTGAATTCCTGTCCCTGACAGCGTTCAAATCGGCTGTCTTGGGGAGTCTCAGGTCAGTACTGGGGGTATGTGCAAAGAGGTTTAAAATACAAGTTATCACAGTTTTAAGAGCGATTATCCAATTTTTAGCAAAGCGTCACTCCCGGCTTCCGCCTCAGGAGATTCAGGTAAAGTGCAGCTCTAGTGATCAGGGCGCGCTTTATGTGCTTGGCGAGGGGTGGGCGTGGTCACGAGAGGTGGGCGTGTCCGTGGCTCCTCGCGGACGGTGATGGCGGCGTGCGAGTGAATTCCTGTCCCTGACAGCGTTCAAATCGGCTGTCTTGGAGAGTCTCAGGTCAGTGCTGGGGGTATGCGCAAAGAGGTTTAAAATACAAGTTATCACAGTTTTAAGAGCAATTATCCAATTTTTTGCAAAGCGTCACTCCCGGCTTCCGCCTCAGGAGATTCAGGTAAAAATGAGTGATGGATTTAACCAAGATCTCTTGACTGGGGGTGAATGTTTTGATTTGTTCTGCGTTCTGTCCATCAATTGTGTATATTTTGTTATCTGTGAGTAGAGCACTAAATAGCACCATGTAATGGTTGAAAATTACATGGGACAGTGTGGAATCCTGGTGATTCATCACCGGGAAAGGTAGGAGGAGAACAAGTGAAGGACATTGCTAGTGAAACCTATTCAGAATTTCTTGGTGTGTTAGAGGGTAGGATGCTTGACTGTGTCGAAAGCAGCAACATCATGAGGCAAAGGTCATGATCATCTGTGGTCAGGAAGGCATCATCTATGATGTGTAAGTAGCAGTCTCTGTGCTGTAGCATGATCTGAAGCTAGTTTGATAGTTGTACAGGAGAGAGTTAACATTAATGTGATTTTGGATTGAACATAGACTGCTTATTCAATTATCTTGCTGATGAGTGATAGGTAAGTGATGGGCTGATACTTGGTGAGGTCATCAGATCTAGTGTAGGTTTCTTTTAGGAGTGGAAACTCGTACCATTCAGTAAGTAAATCATTGCCAAGTGCAAGCTACACAACCTAGTATTGCTCTGTCATTAAACCACCACCAGGGGTAAGCGTTACAGACTCCAACAGGGTTCCACTGTAAGGTGGTCTACCAACTGGTGTAAGCTTCATGGACCTCAGGAACCTGACTGCTGAGGCGCTAGTACCGCCTGGTCAGTACACACCAACAAGGGTTTTCTTCACAGCATGCTGCACAGATCCCAGGGGCCCACCCTTAGATAGGCCAGTACAGTCCTACCAGTACACCATCACTGAGGGCAAGCTTCACAGATCCCAGAGACCTAGCTCCAGACTGTTAGGACCTCCTGCCCTGAACATCACTACCACCACTGGGGACAAGCTTCGTGGACTCCTCGGGCCAGCTTTGGAGAGGCTAGTACGGCCTGCAAGGCACACCACCAGCAGGGTAAGGCTTCACAAACCTCAAGGGCCTGGCTACCGGGGCACTGGTACTGGTTAGTTGATACACCAGTACCAGGCTAAAGCTTCACAGGCCCCAGGTGCCCAGCTGCAGAGGTGCTAGTACTGCTCACTCAGTATTCCATCTGCGGGTGCAAGTTTCATAAATGTGAGGGTCCAGAAACACAGTATAAAGCTGTACCACCATGCTACCACCCACCTGGCAGACCAACAATGGGGCAAGCTTCATGGACTGAAGGGGGAAGGCTGTATATGGCCATGCAGCTGTTACTCTGTGTAAGGTCAAAGGCCTGAATTATAGAGGTCAGACACCTGTAAAGAGTGGGGTGCAGGGCCTGAGAAGATACCAGGCCCTGCAGCTCAGCTCTACTTCACCTGGCTAATTTCTGTTTGGAATGAAGGTCGAATGACCATGGAGGGTGGAATCCAGGACCTGGCCAGAGTCCAGGTCCTGCACCCTGCCCATGCAGTGTACAACTTTGAGACCACTGACCTCACCTTCCACTGCAGACAATCAAGGGCCGTCCACTATAGATGTTAGACACCATGAGACATCTTAAGGATTTTGGAGGCTCAGGGCCTAACATATTTTGGAACAGCTTTGAGTTTATGATCCAATTTCAGTGTCTTCTTGTTGTCTTGGGCTAGGTCACTCACACTGCACAGGCACACTAGTCCAAATGTGTTTCCATCTAATACTCAGGGATTGTGATGTGTGTTTTGAATAGCAGAGCACTAATATTGTTGCCACTGCCATTTCTCAAATGTGAGGTCCTGTCTGTTTCAAACTTAAAGGAATTGGATGTGGCATGGTGGTGAAAAACAAAGGCAACAATTCTCTGCATAATGTCTGTAAAAGACTCCCATTTAAAATAAACTAAAAGAAAGTGGTATATAAAACAATCTATGTTTAAGAATCATTCAAGGTCATCAGGGCAGGACTGTGTGGAGAACAGAGCTGGATCTATCAGTGGGCCCCCCTAAAAGGCTGGGGCCCTGGGCCAGAGCCTACTTTGCCCATGCCTTAAAATGTTTCTGTAGACACCCACAACAGATGGATTGAAGGGACTGACTAGAGGTCACACCCGGCACTCCATCCTTCACTGTGCACAGGAAAAAGAGAGCCTGTTGACGATGGTGATCAGGGCCTCGCGTAGGAGGCCCTACAGTTTATAACTAATGTGTGCCATTGAAGGAAGTACCCAGTACAAATTAGCTTTTGGCATAGATTTAAGAATAGCTTCTGCACATTCAGTCCCTATTATAATTATGATACAGGGGCTTACCTAGAAACTTGATATGCTGACAATCCCTACTTTATATGACTACAAGCGATGTCCTTTAATGGTTACGTTTTCTACAAACATTTTTCACAGAGACTGCAGCTATTCCCTACTAGTCACAGGCAAAATGTGTGCACACCAATGATTAGAATTTAACTTAGGTTAAGGAACAAAAACACTTTCACATTTATTGTGATAAAAAAACACCGAAATTCACTAAGAAAATGAAAGTTAGAGTGAAGTTTGGATAAGTCTGCTCATAACACCCTAATGTAGGTTGGAAAATAAACTTTGAAATTTACTGAAAAACACAGTTAAGGTTCAGTGATGTTTACAAAACAGAAGCTAAAAATGACTTAATTTCACCAGTTATGGTTCAGTATGCTAACCCTAACTGCACCCCTGTCATGCACTGCTAATGGCCTCAGATATCACATTATGTATGACATGTTAAATGACACCATTGATAATGTCTCTGATGACATCACTGATAACGTTATACAATTAGACCAATACTCTCTCCTTGGCCATGCACAGTGGGAGTTAGGCACTAGACCAATTCTGTGTCCAGCACTCTGTAGCAACCAGCACCAAAAGCAATAGGGCCTCATTTGTGCGGCCTCTTGGAGCACTTATGCGCCGCCGGAACATCAACTTTTTTAATGTTCCGGTGCCGCAGCATATTTACAAGGCCACGTCAAGCCACTTTACGTGGCTTTTCATAGCCTTGTAAATATGTGCCCTATTCACGCAGAACACTACGTGAAAGGAGCAATCCATGGATGTTGCTGTGGGTGTTCCCACACAACACTTACGGAATCTAAAGCATTCCCAGATTTCAAAGAAATTGTAAACCTAGAAAAGCGTTAGAATCTATCGACACCCCAGGAGTGGCGCTAGAGAGGAGCAACGAGGAGAAATGTTTTCATATTTCCTTGTTTTTTTCTTTTTCAATGTGTGCTGCATTCTGCAGCACATATAGAAAGAGGAAATGGCCTGAATTGATTGATTTCCCTTCCTGCACAAAACCAAACAGCCCCGCAATGCAGGCACCCTTGCACCATGGTGCAAGGGAGCCTGTGTTGGCGCATGGCAGTCCATTGTGCACCAGCACAGTGGAAAAGGACAGGAATGCACCATATCTCATAGATATGGCACATTCCTGCCCTTATGATTTGACGTCGATCAGCGCAGCAAGATTCCTTGCGGCGCTGCCCTGCGCCAAAACCTCATAAATGAGGACCATAATCTTTAGCAGGAAAGACAGGCTACTGAGTTTGCAACCTCGACCAGGCCCTATGGCCAATACACCACATTTGTTTAACATAGCTGTGCATTGCAGAGTTCAGTCTCTTTACATTTACATCTATACCGAGAGATAAATACCCTTTCATTGGGTCACCTCTACAGTGTATATCCTTGAGCTGTGTGCAGTGAAGCATAATGTTCAGTGAAATCCAGCACCTATTCATACACAGACAATAAACCCCTCCTTTACACCGTCCTGGTCCATAGCATTCGGTTTTGACTCTGTAGGCACTATCTCTTAGATATTCTGCATGGTAGTCAAAACACTTATGGCGCTCAATTGTGGGGTTTGGACGGTGTTGGCCTCAAGAATGGGTGAAGAAATACGTCTCTAAAGACAAGATTTCAAATAGCATTTAAAAATAAGTTAATAATGAAAAATGGATCAAATAATGAGTTTGATCTCAGTAATTTAAAAAACCGTGAAGGTTTATTAAAATATTAAAGTGACATACAGGAAAATTTAAAATGCAAACGCAGAAGCAGTCTCATTGAATCAGTCAACAGACATAAAAATCAAGTGTCGTGAAGGCTCTCAGAGTTTAGGTAAAATACAGCATTAAGCAAAATCTGAAAAATAGCCCCAAAAGTGCACCATATCAATAAAGAATCAAACAACATCCCTATAAGAAACACAAATGTATAGTAACAGACTCCTTATTTCCAGCTACTATATTCATGTTTTGTAAACACTTCTAAAGTCTGCAGTTCTGTTCATTAAACAGAATAATCGTTTTACCAAGAGTGGATTTTAAATTATATGCTGGAAATATTGGCAAACTATGTAGCAGATTTGTTCCCCATCTTGGTATGATCAGATCTGCAATGTTTGGGTTATCCAGATATATTTCACAGCAGAAACACACTGTTTATAGTCATTGACAAAACAAAACTGCTTCATAGGAACGCTCTATGGTGTTGTGAGCGAATCTGCTGGGATTTCTCATCAATTTATAAAGGAAAATACATTTCCATGAAAGTTTACTCCTGAAATACATGATGTGTATACTAATTTGGTAGCCGACATTGAAACAACAAACATGTTAACTTCTTTTAACATGGTAAGGGGCTCAGTAGCCCCCCATCCTGTTTATTAGATCTCCACTTCTATTTTTTTATTTTGCATATTGATCATTCTGCTGGCAAATTAGAAGCCACTGTAGAGGTCAAGGGCTTAAATACAAATTTTAAAAAATGGTGCTAATAAAATCACATCTAGGCTTTCATTTTTTAGTTTAAACCTAGAGACCCCAGCTCAGAGGGATTGAAATAGGACACATTTCTCAGTACCCCCCATGTGATTGAGGCCACCAGACTGGGGTATATTGAGGCGCAGTGGACATAGAGAGGTTGCCTGGCCAAGACCGACCAATTCCTTGTGTAGGCAGAAAGCTGACCACTTGCAGCAGGTCAACAGTAAAGAATGTCAATCAAGAAAGGAGACACTGTTCCAAAGAAGTAGAGGAAAGGAAACCGAGAAAAGAAGGCCCTAGGCTATATGAGACCCAAGGGTTGGGAGGGGAAGCAGAGCTTTTCTTTTGTTGCCCTCACACACCCCGGTAGGTGTCATGCTTCATCATCGGGCATATGCTCCTCGTCGGGCCGGCGCTGCAATGCCCTACGGGTCCCCCGAAGGGTCACTTTAGCGGAGATCTTTTTAGAGAAAACACCATCTGGTGCATGCGGGTGTGTGATTTGGGTCCTAAAACTAACAGTGGTGCCGGAGTGTGTGTAACGTGATATATTAAAATTGTCTAAGGGTTCCTCAAAGGGTATTATTTAATAGAAAAGAGGGATGGCACCCTTGACAGGCTAAAAAACCCATAGGTTGGGTGTTACCTTAGTGGCCTTAATGTCCCAATAGGTAACTACAGTCTGGTCAATGTGGTCGACATGTTTCGCGCCCCTGCGGTCCAACCGGATCCGTGGCGCTTCCTCAGGACCAACTACAAAGTGAAGTGTGCATGAATGTGATCTGGGGAATAATACCCACAGTGTATATCTGGGCGTGCAAGGTCAAAATGGCCCTGCTCTCTGTTCTGTCAGATTTAAGGTCGCTCCTGGATATATGCCTAGGTAAACATAAAAACAGAAGGAAAAGACAAAAGGACGATATGTCAAGGTTTTTAGGGGTGCAGGGAAAGGTAACCTTGCCCCAAATCTGTCCTTAAACTAAACACAAATAGATAAAAACTGAGTACGAGACAGCGGTGTGCAAGAAACATAAATTCCCCTCAAGAGAGGATGGGATGTGGGATCTCAACGACAAGCAAACAGGGCGACCATCCACAGGAAGTAAGCATCCTGGTGTGGGTGGCCTCCCGCCGCCAATCGGAGTCACCCACTGATCCCAAGGTTCTCCCGTGGAGGGTATGATAATATCCAGAGCACCCAACATTTCTGTAGATGGTGGTTTGGAGCTTTCCTTCCTCCAAGGAGATGGGGAGATCCAGGAAGGGGATTTCCTTCTCACTCTCTGTTTTACTGAAGCGTAAGTGGGGGTTCAGGTTGTTTATCCACTCGTAAAATTCTTGGCAGGTGTCAACATCCCCTTTCCACAGGATGAGCACATCATCGATGTACCGTTTCCAGGTAACCATTTCTTCTTTGTAGGGATTGTTGTCCGTGAAGATGTTACTGGCCTCAAAGTGTGCCATGTACAGTCCCGCCAGGCTCGGCGCGAAGGTACTCCCCATGCTGGTCCCTTGTATCTGATGGTAGATGGTAGTTTTGTACATGAAGAAATTATTCTTAAGGGCTATCGTGATGAGTTTCGTGATGAATTCCGCTGGAGTGTTGGTAGGAAGGTCAGTCTCGTGGAGTAGTTTTTCTACCACTTAAATAGTTGCGTCCTGGGGGATGTTTGTGTATAATGCCTCCACATCCAGGGTCAGGAGGAGATTGATGGTCTCTGTGTTGTTGTCGTTGATCTCCTGTATGAGATTGAGGACATCTCTGGTGTCTTTCAGGTAAGCTGGAGTGGCTTGAACCAAAGGGCTTAGGAAAAAATCGCTAAACTTGCTGAGCGGTTCCAGTAGGGAGCCTATGCCAGAGACAATAGGACGTCCGAGAGGTGCGATGATGCCCTTGTGAATTTTGGGTAAGAGGTAGAAATACGGCATCCTGGGGTCCTTATTAATCAAGAATGCCGCTTCATGAGGTGTGATCCAGCCTTCATTTGTTGCTTCGTTGACCAAGATCCGTATACGTGAAAGTGGACTATCAGTAGGATCTGTCTCCAGTTTTTTGTAGTATTCGGTATTATCGAGTTGTTTGGAGCATTCCCTGTCATAATCCTGGACCGATAGGATGACGGTGGCACCGCCCTTGTCTGCCGGTTTTATAATGATAGTTTTATCACTGGTGAGTGAGAGCACTGCATTGCATAGTCTTTTGGGCAAGTTATCATAGACGGGGTTTCTTTTGAGGTTATTGGCCTCCTTGAGAACTGCTTTTTCAAAGGTCAACACCTCGCTGGGGACCATACCAGCTGATGGGCTGAATCTAGAGGGTGGCCTGAGTCCAGTGTCCTGACGTTCTGGTATAGGACTGTTGCTCAAGAAAGATTTTATTTGTATCTTCCGGAAAAGTTGTTGAAGCTCTTCTTTCATACGGTAGTTTTTTTTTTTCAGGGTGGGTACAAAACCCAAACCCTTCTTCAGGACGGTGATTTCGTCTGTGTTGAGATGTCTGTCTGTTACATTCACTATCAGGGTCTCGGCTGTGTCGTGCTCCATGTTGTTCTCTGTTGTGTCTCTGGGTCCTGCCACTGTACCTGTTTCTGTCCTCTTCTTCTTCCTCGGCCTCTGTTCTGAAAAGGAGGAGGCGCATTAGTGAAGAATGGTTGTTGGAACCCAGGATGAGGGCCTGGGTATGCTGGATACCACATAAGGCCCTGTTGGGGGTAAGATTGTTGGGCATATCCGTACATGGGTGGCATCGGTGGTGGAGGGAGGAGTCCTGGTTTGTTGATGTTCCTTCCCCAACTACTGTTGCTAGAGTTGCTATACATTGAGTGTCCTGAGTTGGTTGATGTTGCATCACTGTCTGATGGTCTGTAATCTTCCTTGGTATAGGGATATATTTTCCCTCTGTCGAATCTTTTGATATCCTTCTGTAATTTCAACACTTTCTGCTGTAATAGATAGTCCCGATGATCCGTTATTTCTGCATTTATTTCGGCTAAACGGGTCTTATGGGCAGTGATGCTGATCCCGGTTTTCAGCCCATTCTCCGCAATGTTGATTTTAATGATCAATGCCTCAGACAGGCGTTTTGCAGTGCCTATTATCAGGATCAGCCAGTCACGGGTGCACTTCCATGCGATCTGGCTCCATTCTCTGCGGAAAATGAGATCTTCCAGAAAAATTCTTGGTGCCGTGCGGACAATCATGCCATTAGGTGCAGCATTTGCTCTTAGATATTCCGTCATGATTGTACCATGCATAGCAATCTTGACTTGTAGTTTCTTCAAGGATGCCAGGGAATTCCAGTCGCCTTGTATTGATGTACTAGCTATGTTGCCCTCACTATCCAATAGTGAGGGGGTTCATAAGATCTCGGCCACGACATCGTCACTGAAGCCAAGTCCCAAGTTCTCCACCGTGATAGAGGTTGTCATGTTTCGTACTCAGGTGAAAAAACAAGAAAAGAAGAGGGCAAGAGAAAAAAGAGAATAGGGTCCCTCGGCTGTGCCGCCGTGCTAAATATCTATATGAAAAAAAGAGGGGGGACCAGGAGCTTGTTATGGTCCAGTGTCTGTGCTCCGTGTATCGTCTATGTCAATCAAGAAAGGAGACACTGTTCCAAAGATCCTGGCGGGACTGTACATGGCACACTTTGAGGCCAGTAATATCTTCACGGACAACAATCCCTACAAAGAAGAAATGGTTACCTGGAAACGGTACATCGATGATGTGCTCATCCTGTGGTAAGGGGATGTTGACACCTGCCAAGAATTTTACGAGTGGATAAACAACCTGAATCCCCACTTACGCTTCAGTAAAAGAGAGAGTGAGAAGGAAATCCCCTTCCTGGATCTCCTCATCTCCTTGGAGGAAGGAAAGCTCCATACCACCATCTACAGAAAGGCCACTGACCGTAATAGCCTTTTGAGTTTCCATATCCCCCATTCCAAAGCACTGAGGGAAAACTTACCCTATGGACAATTTCTCAGAATCCGCCGTAATTGTAGCAACATCCGTGAATATGACACCCAGGCCAACACTTTGATGAAGAACCTCGAGCAGAGGAACTACCCAAAAACTATTGTGAAGCAAGCACGTAAACGAGCTAGGAACAATAATCGCCAAGCACTGTTGGAGGATAGGGTCAAAGAACCCGACAACATCATCACATGCGTGACAACTTTCACACCATTATCTAATAAAATCAAGAACATTGTGAATCGCAACTGAAAGATTCTTAACACGGGTGATATGACGATAGAACGGCCCAGATTTGTTTTCAAAAGAACCACAAACTTACGTGACCAATTGATCAATACCAGCCCACGAACCAAGACTAACCGCCAGGAACCTACTTTGTGGGATCTCCCTGCTGTGAAGGGTCACTACCCCTGTGGGATGTGTAGCGTGTGTCCTTTTACCAAGCACACTACAACCCTCAATCTTGACGAATTTACATGGGATCAACGTAAACACACAAACTGTAACACCAAGAATTGTGTTTACCTTATTACCTGTCCGTGCTCACTCCGCTATGTTGGGATGACTACACGACAGGTCAAAATGAGGATCAGTGAACACAGAAGTACGATCAGGAGGGGCAGAATGGCCACGAGACTAACCAATCATTACATCGAGAAGGGACATTCGTGTGATGACATCAGATGGACAATACTGGAAAGTAACCAGCTGTGGAGTAGTACTTCTTTACTACGCCGAGAACAACGATGGGTACACCGCTTACGAACAAATGAACGAGGTCTCAATGACGAGATACCATGGACTGAACTATAAATCAATCACACACTTAAGACATCATTCAGCTGATATGCCATCTATATACATCTCTGGCCACGAACATCACATACGAGCCATATTCCCCACTCCTGAGTAACACATAAGACGTCCCTTTACTCCTCTCTGAACATACCCCTGGATGCTAGTCTCTAGAATTGCATACGCAACATGAGGACATTATCTTGCCCCGCTCCTGGACCCAGTTTATTTAAATCTATCAGCATCATATGACCGGGAGCATTGTACACGCACAGACATTGTGTCTCGAACAAGACCACACATTTGCCCCACACTCACACCTTCCTTTCTCCCTACACTTGCCCTCCTCCACATACCCCATTCCTCCGTGGTATTTTGATTGAAATATGCAACTTTATTTCAAGTAAACGAGGGCACATACATGCGTGCGCTTACCGCGCATGCGCTAATAACCGGAGGCCTGGGCATCACACATGCACATAATTGGGAGCATTCTATTCGTTCAGACAATACGTTCCAAACAAGATTGATATGACACCGTACATCTGCTCGAGTTCAACTTGCCTTGGTTTTCTTCCCCCACCTCCTTGTATTTTCACATTTTGAATTGACTGTATAACTATACTTTATTAAGGAGGTAGACCCGAGAACACGCATACACACGCTTGCCACGCATGCGCGAAGACCGTTTGTCTGGGCATCGCGCATGCGCACTATCGCAAGACACCCGTACACACACCTGCTCCAGATCGTCACCGGATACTGGTACCACCTTAACGGAACTCATCGGGACTACAAATGGAGCCTGTATCAAGACGCGGTTCCATTCCAGACAGGAGGACGGTAGGGGTAGGTTCGGAAGAGGCCACACCAGAGCAAAACTGTAAGTAGCACTGCATCTGAGGCTGAATTTAGGGCACCAGTCTTTGACTTTACCAATATTTAGACCACAGGGTCTAAAACTATCCATATGTCGATACTTACTGGGGCTTCCATTTATTCCTCACTCAGCCCAAGAAGGTATGAACGCTCGTCCCCTAGTCTATGGAGCAACTTACTCTTTAAACTTAGGTGAGTGTTGTGATGTGCACATGTGGGGTTTCCGCAGTTTGGCTCAGCGATATTAATGGGGAGTGAGTTGCCATCACCCCTACTCAATCGCCACTTACTACTCACCTGTATGACAATGTTGGGTGCTCTGGATATTATCATACCCTCCACGGGAGAACCTTGGGATCAGTGGGTGACTCCGATTGGCGGCGGGAGGCCACCCACACCAGGATGCCTATATCCTGTGGATGGTCGCCCTGTTTGCTTGTCGTTGAGATCCCACATCCCATCCTCTCTTGAGGGGAATTTATGTTTCTTGCACACCGCTGTCTCGTACTCAGTTTTTATCTATTTGTGTTTAGTTTAAGGACAGATTTGGGGCAAGGTTACCTTTCCCTGCACCCCTCAAAACCTTGACATATCGTCCTTTTGTCTTTTCCTTCTGTTTTTATGTTTACCTAGGCATATATCCAGGAGCGACCTTAAATCTGACAGAACAGAGAGCAGGGCCATTTTGACCTTGCACGCCCGGATATACACTGGGGGTATTACTCCCCAGATCACATTCATGCACACTTCACTTTGTAGTTGGTCCTGAGGAAGCGCCACGGATCCGCTTGGACCGCAGGGGCGCGAAAAATGTCGACCACATTGACCAGACTGTAGTTACCTATTGGGACATTAAGCCCACTAAGGTAACACCCAACTTACGGGTTTTTTAGCCTGTCAAGGGTGCCATTCCCTCTTTTCTATTAAATAATATCCTTTGAGCAACCCTTAGACAATTTTAATATATCACGTTACACACACACCTGCACCACTATTAGTTTTAGGACCCAAATCACACACCCGCATGCACCAGACGGTGTTTTCTCTAGAAAGATCTCCGCTAAAGTGACCCTTCGGGGGATCCGTAGGGCATTGCAGTGCCGGCCCGACGAGGAGCAAAACGCCCGATGATGAAGCATGACACCTCCCGGGGTGTGTGAGGGCAACAAGAGAAAAGCTCTGCTTCCCCTCCCAACCTTTGGGTCTCATATAGCCTAGGACCTTCTTTTCTCGGTTTCCTTTCCTCTACTTCTTTGGACAGTGTCTCCTTTCTTGATTTACATAGTCGATACACGGAGCACAGACACTGGACCATAACAAGCTCCTGGTCCCCCCTCTTTTTTTCATATAGACACCACTAGAGAATGCCAGCACTATGGGTGAATTACAGGGCACCAGGAGGGGAACCTTAAAATTCCATGGGTGGAACAGGACTTTCCGAAACAAAATTGCCCCACACATGGTGCCCCATGTCTTGCACTTTTCTGACAAGAACATCAAGTAGAGCTCAACATTTAGATCTCACCAATAAGAGCAAAAGAGGAATTCTCCTCACACATGGCACAATGTTGTTGCTAATTCCCTGTACACTAAACTACTACCAAAAAGTAGTTGTAGGGCACTTCTGGAAAATGCTATCAGGAGGTAAGAGGGGGCCCTGTCAATGACATAGTAGAGCTAGGACTGCAACCGCAGTGGTGTGGATGTTATCAACCAGGGTTGGAAGCATGATTTGAAGTGTACATGGAGGAGTGAGTGAAACTAGGGAAAAAGAGAGGGACAACTAAGCACGGAGAAGGAAAAGTGAGAAAAGGGATTAAAGTCAGGTAGTTAGCAAAGGGATTTGAATAAAGAGGAGGGCCAAGCGGGATGGTGATGAAGGCAAGGAAGTACTATCATGACAGAGGGTACTGAACCAGAAGGGAAGTGGAGGTTGGGCTGAGTTGGGGGGGGTTGAGCTAAGTGTAAGTGGGGGGGGGGGTTGGGCTGAGGTGGATGAGGCCCTTGGGCCCTTGGAGACTTTAAAGGTGCAGGTGAGTCTGGTTTGAATGGTCTGGCAGGGAGAGGTTGAACATGGCAGGAAGTCTGGTGGACGGTGAGAGACAGATGCCAGTATGTCTGGAGCAGCTCAAGGGCGCCAGTCTGAAGTGAGGTATCAGTCCAGTGCAACACACATGACTTTGGTAGCGAGAAGAGGCTTTTGGGACTTTTCTGAGAATGTGGGTGATGGAGAAGTACCAGGCATGTGTGTGAGAAAGTGAAAGACACAATAGAGGGCAATGACCAGGATGGTGAGAACAGTAGAAAGAGATGGTTCAGGACAGGGTAAGAAACTGGACAGAGAAGAATTAGATCAAGGAGGAAAATAGGGATGAAGGAGTAAGCGTGGTGCAAAGACGAGTGGACACAAGAACAGAGGGTGATGATTGGTGGTAATTGAGGGTGACTGGGGTAATGGGGGACAGTGAATGGAGTGCTAGGGGGTACTCAGTTAATAGGAAAAAGTTGTTTTGCAGGGAAGGGAGAGAAGCTGATGCTGGCAAAGACAGGTGTCAGAAAAAAAGAGCAGAGCAAGTGAAGAGCAGATGCTGGGTTTGAGAAGAGTAAAAGGAAGATGAAGGACCACGCCAGAAGGCGCCATCACACTCAGTAGTGCGCCAGAGGTGTGGCAAGGAGTGTGGAAGTGGGCAATATGGTAGAATAATGGGATGATAGGATAAGTAGGTAGGGGAAAGGGAGCTGGAATATGGCAGCAATGGGTGGTGATAGAGTAGATGGAAATGTAATTGATTTAAAGAAAGAGGAGGCGATGGAGAAAGCAGAATTATTGGTGGAAAATGTTGCTGTTAGGGCAAAGTGGGTGTTGAAGCCCAACATCAGAGGTGACAGGAAGTGAGCTGGTGAGGTTTAGAAATCTGCTGCAGATAGGTATAACAAAGCCCATTTGGTGGTGGAAAAAAATAAGAAAGATAATTTGCTGATGTATTTAAACTGGTGCACAGGGAAGCGCTCACAATGGAGGATTTAAAGGACGATTCAGAGGAAGAAGAGTGAACATTTGCCAAAGACTGTCGGTTCAGCGATAGTAAAAAAAGCAGTTTTTCTCAGGAGAAAGACACTTTCAGAGCTGGATGAGGTAGGAGGTTAAAGGTGTTACAGATAATCAAAAGGATTCAACAAGCAAGGCCTACAGAAAAGGGTGGCAGGTATTTCTGGGAGTACACGGGAAAATGCATTGGAGAGGATTTTGGGTGCAAAGCAAAAGAGAGATGATGTTGTGGACTTAAATTTTGATCTGTTTGATGGTTACACTTGCAGTAAAATTAACAGGTGTTGCATTTTACTCTGTGATTTTGGGGTTTTTGCTATCTGCAGGAGCAATGGATCATAGGGTGCTAGAAAGTTTGGCAAAGGAAAGGTGAGTTGGGGATGGGCGAGGATGTGAGAAATTTGAGATTTTCCGTCAGGTGTTAAGTGTGCTGGAGGAGGTTTCTTTTTCAGAACTAGAAACTTTTCTCTGTAGACTTTGTACAGTTGATGTTTGGGGCATTCAGGGTCTCTACATTGCTAGTTGGGATACGTATGGAAGGGTTTCTGAAGGAGGAAGTTAGCAGGTGATGCAGGAACTGAGATTAAGGTAAAGAGTACTGAGAAGGAGTAGGAAGAGACATAGTGCTTGTAGATTCTGAAGCAGATGTCTGTGAGGCCCCAGAGAACATTTCATGATTTCTCCACTATAGGAACAGCTATGTTGAGGTTTGAACTACTAAAAGATGTTATAATATTCTTGTCAACATTGGAATAAAGGGATTGGCAATATGGGACGCCTTTCTCTAAGAGTGGGTCAGTAATAGAAGGTAGTCAGATAAGAATCTTAGATGGTCAGGGGAAGAATTTGGGGAGATGGAGATCTAATTATGAAAAATATGTCGTTCTGCAGCATGCTAAGCCTTCAAATTGAATGGCTTTCTCCTCCCTCCCTCTAGCCTCTATATATTGACCATTCATTCGATTTATGCCCCCACTTAGGGGCCTATTAGGATGGCGGTCGGAAAATCTCCCAGACCGCCATGGTAGCGGGAAAAGACCACTCGCAAGGACCGCGGCATTACCGCCAGTCCAATTAGGAATGCCCCGCAGTCGAAATCCGACCGCGGCAGTCAGCGATTAACATTGCGGCGGTTGCTGCTGCCAGCAGCACCGCAGCGGTGTGAAATGTAACATGTCATGTATGTCACTGCACAGTGCCTGCCACCTGGTACAGGGACATGTAGGGGGTATAGGTACCGCCCAGTGCACCCACACACCCCCCCCAACACATTGGGGGCCCGCAATGGGCTCCCAGAGACATTCTCCGCATGCCTTTCCATGGCGGTTCCACGCCGAGGAAAGGTTGGCTACGGCATCATAATCATGCCGGCGGTGCCTAGCCCTGCACCGGCATCATTGTAGCAGTCCAGTTCCGCCCGCTAGGCATGCGTGCGGACTGGTACTGGCGGAAAAGTGGCGGGTGGAGATTCTCACCGCCGCGGTTGTCACCGCCATGCTAATGGGACCGGCGGTTTGCAGGGCTGCGATCGCGGGCGGATGTCCGCCGCCAGTTGCCACCGCCAGCCCGTCGGCGGCCATTCCCCGCCATCCTAATAGACCCCCTAGTCTCTAGAATGATTCTGCAACCATACTGATGCAGAAAGAGGGATTTTCAGAAGATGGATTTTCCTTGGTGTAGTTGTATTACACGTTTGAGTTTGGCTACAGGAGTATTGGTTTCCACCCTGAAGCGTTTAGTCAGCTCGTGGCAGTGGATAGAATTGAGCTGAAATTATCTCTTTGGAAATTAATTTGGAAGAGCAAGGCATTTGAGGGGTGCAAGCAAAGGTCAGAGACGTACTGGGAAAAAGAAGGAGGAGACTGATATCAATATTAAAGATTTTTGTGGTAAAATACTAAGTAATTTCAGTGTGGAAAATGTTTAAGAATGTTAGGTTTCAGGTGTCATTTGGTTTAGTCTATAAGACATTGCCAGCTATTACCAATGATAGAGCAAACCTCTAGCTTTTTAACTCTGGCAAATTTGCCTGTGGTGATTGTGTCATCTCGTCTGGCATGTCATACTGCCACATCATGGCTCAGCTGTGTTTTCCTGCGCTAATTCTTATGAAGGATTACAGAAACGAATTCTTCCACATCGGCCATTGGAGTAATATAGTCCGAGTGGCTCCACTTTATTACCTGCAGTCAAAATTACTGTGGAAGCGTGGCAGATAGTGCTTTTACTTCCAATCACGAAATTACTTAATTTTCAACTGGGAGAATTTTTGAAATTTCAGATGATTTAGCACATATGAAATTTTGTATAATTTGGTCGGCATGAAACTGATTCAAGCATGAAACATCTTGCATGAGTCTCCTACCGGTATTTCATTTGACTTTTGAAAGCAAGGTATGTGTTCATGTTCAATTATCACCCTATATATTGGCAAGATAGTTTCCCGAAATTTCACTGAATTTAGTGCACTTTTCCGTGATTTCGCAAAAAAGATTAGATTTTTTGCATCCCTATTGGTGGCACAACTAAAATCAACTGAATGAACTTTTCAACTCTTTGATGCCGATGGGGCTCTCCCACTCTAGATCAGAATGCTACAACCCTACTTCTGTTTACCAGTAGCACCACCACAAATAAAACCATGAAATATATGGTCTTAGTCAGGCTGGCTCATCATCACCTCCAATGCTTCTTCGATCTGGTAGAGGATTGCTTGAATGATGAAGCACCGAGTGTGATTAATTTGAATGGCTAAATCACCAGGCACATGTTTCTTTCCCTACACATACAGGGCCTCATTTCTGAAAACGGTTGCATCGCTGTGATAAAATAGTGATGCAACAGTTTTCACTGCGCCCTCCTTGCGACATGATGGATGCGCCATATTTAATGTATGGCCCTCGATGTTGCAAGGAATGACAGATGCGTCAGGAATCCTGATGTATCTGTTGGCGCAAACGTCACGCACAGATGGAATTGTGTCGGAAGCATGACACAACTCCAGCAATGCATGGGGTAGGTCTATTCTCATTGCACTGCGTCACCCTAACGCCTGCCATGAGGCAGACATGAGGTTTGATGCAGTGGAGTCCTACAAGTGTTGCTGTGACAATTCTATGAACCTTTTTTACATGGGAACACCCACCCTGTATACATTATACCTGACGCAGGTATATTGTGGTGCAGGGCTTTACAAGGTCTTGCATCTGCCTAGATGCGGCACCTTGTAAATATGGCGCAACGTGGCCCATTGTTTACTCTGCTGTGCATCAAGAAAAGTGACTTAACTGAGGCGCAAATGTTTCCCAAGGCCTTCATAAATAAGGCCCACAGTGGCTAAAAAGGAATGCTGAGATGAGTGCACCTGTCTCACTGCCACAAATCTGTTTTGAACAGTGGTGTCCTGCCGCCGTTGCCAACCAGTGGCGCAGCTCTAATGTCTTCTTTTCACAATCACACATTTGAGTTGGATCAGGAAGCCCCTTGTTCCAAAATATATACATTTAGTGAACTAAATTAATTGTACAGAAAATATCCTTGTGAACACAAGAATCCTTAAACAGTTGTGATTTAAGAATCCAAGCAATTGAAAATACAGGATCATATTTAATGTTGGGTGGTAAGAGGAACTCCTCCAAATTGTGGTGGAAGAGCTAAATCATTTATTGGAGAATTTTCCTCCAGATGAGAATCCACTTCCACAATTATAATCTGCTATTGCGCTGCCAATAATATATTTGAAATAATGCTGTGATCGAAACCGCTTGATAAATCTTGTGACCGATCCAAGCTACATTTATATTTCTAAGATCAACAATGAGAGGAATCGTTCTAAGACATAATATTTGAATTACCAGGACAAATATGAGAATCCTCAAGAGATATTTTGTTAGACAAGCCTGCAACCTTTCCCAGCACCTTAAAGCATCTCATTTAGCAGAAAGCACGTTCTGATTTCGAAAACGACATTGCAGAGTTAGCACTTTAGAGTGATCTATTTATACTTTTAACATTTTAAAGTAAATTGGTTTTCTCTGCATGGAATTATTTTTACCCACATGAAATTGTTAGTTATGGAACTCATGTTCAGAAGTAGGAAAATCGGAAATTGTTACTTCGAAGTTTGAGCCTTCGAACAGGCACAGATGTTAGGAGCAATTTCTTTTTATTTTAAACACAAATGGATTAATCCCATGTGCTGGGGATGTTCAGAAAGGGCATTCTCTAAGAGGCCCTGTTCTGGAATTTGCAAATGCACCTTTTTTGAGAACGAAAAACATAATGAATAGTGGCCATTCCTTGGCACTGCCATTCATTATAGTCCAGTTTAATGACTATTAATGTGCGGATGAATGTAGTTGTGAATTCATCAAATGTTACACGTTAATTGAAGAAATATGCCTCCATGGAGCCATTGTCGTCTCTGCTGGTTAACCAAATAAGAGAATTAATGTAAATTCAAGCGTCTCCAGATACGGTGTCTATTGTAGGCTCGAGAGACTTGTTGCCCTGAAGGGTTTTCAATCACCTCTTTCCCCTTCTGTGTTTTTGTATAAACGTGTTCATGTTTAGTTTTTCTGATTTATTCTTTTAGTTAATACGGCTGTCACTCCACTTGGTCTGAGTAACAAAGTCCTGGCTTAAAAAGTCAGAAGTTTGCACCCTTATGGTTTCTTCTATGTTTGGACAACCTTTCTGGCTTTTATTGGATTTATGAAATATTCCAGGAGTACTTAAGGGAATCTGTATCGCTTGTGGAATCCTTGAGTCTTCACCGCTTCATTATGAGTTGCTCTGTATGTGGTGCATTTGTACTGTACTCGTTACATACCAATAAAATGGGCTGCAGTTTTTAACCGGTTGAGGTATCGCAGAATCATTTTAAGTTCTGTACCTTAGAATGGAAATAACAAGGAAATACCGCATTTCCATCAGTCGGAGTTCAAAGCTTGAAATGTGCAATGTTTCCCAGTATAACTTTCACAAGTTTATTGGACCCCCCCGTCCTTGTGTGGGTCCAAGATAGGCATATACGCGACTTCGGCATGGATTTGGGTGCCGCCATTAGGGTTTATGCACCCTTGGCCTACCTAACTTGGAAGACCCGGGAGTGGATTTACCGTGACCACCCATTCCAATTTACTCATAATTGAACTGATTGTTCTGCATTCAATAGGAGCGCGGTTTATAAGACGTGCTGAGACTACGCATGGCGCTTACATTTGGATGCGTGAATCCGAGGTATCATCATCTTACACTTCGGTTTTACGTTTGCCCTGCAGAAGTCCAATGTTATGAACGAAACACATTGGCTGTTTTCTGCTGTACATATCGCTTTTATGTAATATGACTAAATAAAAAGAAGATCTGAATACATCTTTGAAAATCAGTTTGAATTGTTTGGTCCCTTTGTTATCTTGAATATAACCATTGTATGGTGAACCTTTTTACTTTGTCTGAATCTGTATAGTCCTGTCAGGACCGCACCTTGGCACTGGGTGCTTTAAGTGTGTGCACAATGCCAGGTACATGGCGTTTATTTCCTTCTTTTTGATATACTTGGAGATACCAGGATAGGTGCGATTTCTCCCTTGGGTTCCACTGTCGTCCTTAGGTTAGTTATCAATTTCACAAGGTTCATAAGGAAGAAATGCAAGATTACTTCTCCACTGTAACACGCACTAGGGTGCAAATTCCCACCAGCAAAGGAAGTGGGGCTAAAACAAGACTCAGAATGAGACCCGTGAAAGTTTGAAATTTACACATGCAGATTTTTAACTGGCTACCAAATACTACAAGCCTAAATCTGATGCAATTGAGCACTTGCACATTCAACTTTTTTTCTCGCAGGAAAAATATTTTCCAGCATGAAGATCTCCCCTACCCATAAATCTGCATTAAAGGTGGGGCTGCTGCTTCTCCATTCCCACCCTGCAAACAAACTTACACCTTTGATAAGAATAAATGTATGTGCACTCCCAAAGTAGGAAACCACCTACAAGATATACTTGAACAGCTACAATCATAGGAATGCTTGTTCACCTTATTTTACAGCTGGACCAGCAAGGAGTGCACACACCCACACCTTATATTAAACTTGGATATATGGAAATTACACTACAATGGCGTTGTAGCGCAAAATTTGCTCTTTTATTTGTAGGGGTGCAATATAATCATGGGTAGTCCACACCCACACATAACCCTTTGATGTCTTAACTTAGGACATTAGAATGTGAACAGTAATAACATGAGAGGTGACGTGTGAAGGGATATTTTCAATATAAACGTGTGAAGAAATTAACGTTGTAACTACGTGTGTTTAGTCGAAAACATTAGCATGCAGTATTTGTATAGGTACTCAACACAATTGATGTGCTTATGTAACGTGTTAATTTAGATGTGCTCACTAAATAATGTTCAATTTTTATGTGTAATTTCATGAGACCTAATGTCCTTTCTTATGTTGGCCGATTTATGTAGACCTGAATTGTATTTATCCCTGGAAGCTCTCGCATTAGATTTAATAGTGAATTTCATGTGCTTGTTGGATTTTTTTCTTTCTCACGTTACTGTTGCAGGTGGAGAATTCATCCTTGTTAGCTAGAATAATGTCTGTTTTAAGAGTTATGCTTCAGGAGGAGATGACATATTGAACGTTGATACTGATAATGAAGAACAGTAGTACTTTCTCATCGGAGTAAGCCTGGGAATCAAGGTCATCTCGCCAAGGCCTGGGAGCATCACTCCCTAGTGGAAAATAACCTATGAGGAGGTGGCTTAACTAGATGGTGTGATGCTGCAATGCTTAATGGGATACTACCTGTAATATTGATGTATCAAAGTTAAGGAAAGTGTCCTGAAACATCTCTCTTGCCTTGAGAAGAGAGAACATCTGAGAACAAGCTCTGTAGCTTTATTCTGCTTGACCCATCAATGTGCAGAGACTTCTTAGGAAGACTTCACACGCTGACACCTTCATGGTTCTTGCTAGGTAGGGATGTCACGCTAGTTGTAGTGTAGGGACAGACTAATGCTTTATACCCACGAACTTCCAATGAAGGGAAATCTCGATGTTTGTACTGTCATCTTCTGTATTTTAGTACTCAAACTGATTATTCTATGCATGGTGCACCGCCTTAACTTCACCCTTAGGTTTGGCTTTATATTAGTTCCAATGTATTTCTATACCTTCATCTTGAGGTGTCTGTATGCCCAACTATTCTTGGCTTTGTAATAAACTAACTAAACTAAATTGGGAGTCTGTGATTCTTTGGAATCATAGTGCATTAGAACTGCAATGACTGATTGGCTATCAATTTCTCTCTCCTCCATGCTTGCATGCTGATAAAAAGAGACATCGGCCTGGGGTTCCGGAGCAGATCTAGAACGTGGAACCTGGCTCCTTCAATGGTAATACACACTTTGGGCCCAATATACAAAGGGACACTTAGGCCTGATGTCTAAGTTGAAACCTGAAGTCTAAATTTACCTTTGGGATTTGGGCTCTTAGACTTCAAATCTAAACTTCAAGTCTAATATTACCTTTTGTGACTCGAGTTTTGCGCCTTTAAATTTCTGTCAATCCAGTGTGAGTAAAAACCAGTCATTTTGCACACATAAATTCAACTTTGGCACACAAGATTCTCAGTGAATTGCACCCTCTGTGAATTGTTTTATATTGGGGTTTAAAAAATATAATTAGATGGTATTTAAGGGAAGACAATGGTGGTGTCTACCCAGGACATATGCATTGGTGAAATTCATTGCTTAATTATCTGGACATCAGTCGTGAATTACGTTGTTATCTGGATTTTCTGCTTCATTGGATCCATCAAAATATGGTTCTATTATAAATATGTATGGATAGTCTGATTAAATGTTTAGAGACATAAAAATAATGTTTCTTGGAAAAAATATTACATTAGAGAAGAATAAGCCACAGTATAGAAAAGCATAACTATCCATGGATCAGCCAGAAAATACAACTTGCACTGACCTTCACAACACGGGAGTAGAAGATGTATATTCTAAAGTTCATGCGCGGGGTCATAACTGCACTAGTCACATACAAATAAGTATGTAAAATCAGGTGCAAAGACAGCCCGTTTGAGAGGAAAGAAGATGCAAACATAAATTCCACAAAAAGTTGGGACCGGTATGGTTTTCATTATTCAGGCCTAACTCTGTGTAATTCCACAATCTTGTATTAAGCCAAATGTGTAAAATTTTAACCATTTCATATAATGTGAAACTTTGCATTTATTTTGCCTGCAGAAGACTGAGTAGAAAACGTGTGGCTGAGAAAACATTTTCTCTTCACACCACGCAATTTCTACTTGTCTCCTGTCAGTACCTCGGGTGACTTTTCTATGCAAGGTATTCCCTCACCTTGAAAAGTCCCACGAGATTCTGACGGAAAAAAAATATTTACACACCTCACGTAATGTCTTCTAATTCTCTTGAAATTTCACCTATTTTGAGCAGCCTTGGAAAATTGACCTGAAGTTTAAGTTTAGACCTGAAGTCAAACTTCACACCTAAAGTTTCCTGGCTTCCTAGCTTGATCAGTTTTCCTCTCTTTACATTTTGTTTCTTTGATTATTTTTCAGATTTATTCTATCAATTTAAGACATGTAAGTAATACAAGTAAATAATTGTATAAAATATTTTGTAGACGATCCCCTTATTGGCCATTTAGTTCTGTGTATACTGTTCCCAAACACACAAGGGGTTCCTGGGTTGCCCTTCCTTGCTCTACTGGCACATTTGAGCAGCAGCCCTGACACATTGTAAAAACATGCACATTTCAGCAGCCGCCTTGGCATATTTACATTAAACAGACTCAGAATATTTCAGCAGCCCTGGCTTAAACCAACATTGCCAATGGCACATTAAGAAGCCTCCTGACATATTGAACAGGACTGCTGGTGTATTTATCATACTCCTAACAGTTGAACAGTAGTCCAGGCACATTGATCATCCCTGGAATATTTAAACCGTTGACCTGGCCATCTGCACATCCTAGGTACATTTAGCAGCTCTGGCATAAATAAACAATCCCACAGTACAAGAGAAGGCCTGACATGCATGTGTAATGTGTCCCAAATCATACAAAAGAATACACTGACCTTTGAAGCAGCCCTTCTTGCATGTTTGAATTGCACCAGTGTCACACCCAGGAGCTCTCTGGCCTACTGGGGGCTTCACTGCCGTCCTCTGACATTCAGCATGCTTATTAGTACTAGCAGAACCTAGAAAGGGCTGAGCAGCATCCTGATATGCCTAAGCAAATCCTCTCCAGTTCCATTGACACTTTATTTTTGTGCCAATCCTTCTGATTGGATGTTCACTTCTGATATCTTGCTCCATGGCTCTAGAATGGTGAAAGGCAGTAGACATCCTGCCACATTATTCAAAACAGCTGTTATATTTTGTGGCATAGACTGTTTGATGTGCTTTTCTTTCATTAGGGCAAAATTGTTTTGACATACACTATGCAGCTAATTCACGAACGTTGCGCATGGGCGCTTGCGTGTTGCGAAGCTGTGCAAAGCGTTGTGAAAATGTAACTATCGTTAAAAAGGGTGGGAGCTGAGCAAAACTGAGCAGTGCAGGTTAAAACTGTGCATGCCACTTGAACAGCAAGCAACACTTGGTAAATGTGGGCATATTTTTCCTGCAGTGCATAAAAGTGTCTCCTGTGCATCTAGACCTAGATTTAATAAGGACTTTTGTTGTCCTTGCATGACTCAAGTAGTCTCTAGGCAGCACAAGTCCTCATCTGGGATTTACTAAGCTACTCAAAGCCACTTTGTGTGGTTTAATCAATAAAAAGGAAAATATTTTTAAGTACTAATGTTGTGCATAAAGGTACTGCATGAAAACAATCCTGCTCGTAATGCAGGCACCCTGACAGGAAGACGCAAGGGTACCTAAGTTCAGGGCGTGACTGGGACCCCAAAGCAGCCCAGGAAAATGTTGTCAGACCAGCCCCATACGATGCAAGGGAGCCTGACAAGTGGGTTTGGGAGGTCTCCCCCCAATAAAATTTGGGGACAAATTGCAAAAATTATGCTTTCCACAACACATGTTTTATTATATATTCAATTGGATTCGTTTTAAAGCATAGTAAATATGACCATACAGTGCAACAGCATACAGCAATCCTTATTGAGGCGCTTCAATGATTCCATCCCTATCACACTCCAACAGTGCCTCTCAACTCTTCATTGCCCCTCTCTCACAGGCTTTTGTATTTGTTTAATAGCACTTCTCATACTAGTGTAACGTGTCAGAGCATTTCACATCACATACGCATGCAGAGGCAATGACATACATGTTTAAATCAGTGTATAGAAAATATTACATAAGACAAAGGGGACTACATGGTGTGGGATTCACATGTCATTCATACTGGTAGGCATTTTTCAAGATTGTTTTTTCTGGGGAAGCACAAACTCAGGTTTCAGAACATAACACTGGGGTACGGGTCGACATTACTAATAAGAATTTATTTAGATAAAAATAATGAAAGATGGGGTAAAACCACAACTTTCTAACCTAGATTGCGACTGTAATTTATAAACTGCACAGTAACAAAAAGATGTCTGTGATAAAAGCAGTAACCCACTGAGCTATGCACATAAAATACTGTTCTGTGATCTGCATAGTACAAGCTTTTTGCAGCATGCATATTAACCCTCTGCACTATCTTAGATGAGTCTAAACTGCCACTAGACAAAAATCGGATCTCTCCACAGGAGGTAAATTAATCACCAGAGTTATCTTGACACCTTTATTGTTGCCTAGAAACTAATGGGTATTCAAGGAACTCTGAGTGATTATTTCAAAACTACTGCACTGCTAGAAAACCGGCCCACCAGTAACAAAAGCTGGGGGGCCGATAACCCCCCAGTAACAAAAGCTCCCCACCCTTCCAGCCTCCTGGGGAAATGCCCGATGCCTGGTATGGCCAGTGCGGCCTTGTCTGTGTCGGCAATATAGTGTTGTGCTAGACAAGTTTTAGTGTCTTAGCAGGCACTCAGTTTGCCAGCTATTCCTTTGAGGGCTAGACACACTTGCACCTCCTACCCATCCACCACTGGTGTCACGAGTAACGGGACCCTGCCGATATATGGGCCCCGAAGCACGTGCTCATGCCCAGTTAATGAACCATACGCCTGCCATTCCTTTAGTAGCATGTGGGCCCAGGGTCCACAACACAACATTGGCAACAAGGGTGTCTGACCTCACCTACCGTGCTGCCCAAGGAACAGAAATGTGAATGGGACAGATGGCTGCATCAGCGAAGCAGCTGTGTCTGCCCAGGGACTAGTCCACAGAATGCTGTTGAGGGGGAGACGTCTCTTGCGAGAAATGGGCGGGCGTGTGCACATGCTCAGTTTTCTCAAGGATTAACCAGACAACAAGGAAGAGGAGGAGGGCAGCCCGGGGACGCGGCAATTGAGATAAGTCGTTTTAATTTACTTTTAAGTAATGTAGAATTACTTGTTAATATAGGGGGGTGGAGGCGGGGGCTGGCCAACTCCGCTCTGCCGGAACGCGGAGGAGGCAAATCTCCGCACACTCCGCGGGTGGAGCAGAGGTCTCCGACTGGGCTTGGCTAAGACACTGAGTTACGTGGCTGCGAAGTCCCTCCAGTCATCCTCACTCTAGGTGAATCATCACCACCTGTCGTTCAGGTCCAATAGCAACCACAACATCATTAACACAAAGAACGTACTCTACCTCTATATTTTCAATATGTACAATGTATCAAATATTCGTGTACATTGTATACATGTTTTTTTGGAACTGTTCTTCTTGTTAACAAAAACATGAACAATATATATAAAAAAAATAATAAAAAGATGAATGTATTTTCTATCATGGTCTAGATAATTTGTTTCTCGGTCCAGTCAGAGTGTCTTTAGTTGAATATTTGATACATTGTACATATTGAAAATATAGAGGTAGAGTATGTTCTTTGTGTTAATTTTGTCCTTTCCCCTGATTCTCTACCTATATCAGTTTGCCAGGGGTCCACTTTGATATATTGGCAACCACAACATCATTGCCATGTGCATCACCCAATCCAGCAAAGGAGCAAATCATCACCAGGGTGGAGCCTTGCAACTGCAAAGCACCAAGAGATTGAGGCACCCCATCGAAGTGAGAGACCAAGTGTCCAGTGGTTATCTGACAGCCCATGTGCGCCTGTGTCCTGTTGGCAAGCACACCAACCATGAAGTCAATTTCCCCGACGGTTGCACGCACAACGTTGTCGGATCCTGTCAATGATCCTGCAGCAGCCCTCGGGTAGCCCCCCAAGCAAACCTGCACAGTCCACGTGGGATCCTGGCATGAGAGATAGTCTGGAAGCGGCTCCACTGATAATATACCAGGAGGCACCAGAGTTTTAGCAGATGACGTCCTAAGCATCATCAACGCTATTCCAGTCCTGGCAGGTTGGTCATCCTAGTGCCCAGGTGCACTCTAGAGAATACTCAGTAGCCGGACTCCACCAATGCTCCTTATGCACCATGCTTAAGTTGTCTAACGCCCACAGCATCACCGCAAGAGCACACAAGTCCATTCATCAGTGTGTAAATGGACACTGATCAGATGGGCAGGCTGCCGAAGATTCCGGACTCCATTGATGCATCGTTTCTTCCCAGCAGTAGCTGGTTAAATTATGGACATGTGCCGAGATGCCCGGGTGCTCCCAGCTGCACCTGTCCACAATTGTCCTGCGGAATGCCTCTCGCGACCAAGACTGAGTGGTGTCATATGTGCATAGTTCATTTCCATAGGTTGGACATTGTTTTGTTCTCATAAAATTTGGGAGGAATGTAGTGTTATGCAGGATACGTTCCAGTGTCAAAGCAGGCACTTAGTTTGCCAGCCACTCCCTTGAGAGCTGGACACACTTGCATCCTACATCCATCCACCACATGCGTCACAGGTGACAGGACCCTGCCAATAAAAGGACTAGGGTGCACCAGTTAACAAACCATACTCCCAGTGTGCGTGCTATTCCTTTAGTAGCATGAGGGCCCAGGGCCCACAACACAACAGGCACCATGCATGCCTCAAAGGTGCTAGCGCAAGGAGGTGGCAGAATTGTGCCATATCAGTAGATATAATAGCAACAAAGGGTTTGGCCCTAGGTGGCTGGACGGGGCAATAGTGAACTAAGAAAAAGTGGGGAGGGGGGTCCTAGCGGTCACATTCAAATGCTGCTAAACCAATAAAAAGTTCAGCTGGTCCTGTCACATCGCCATTTGGCAGACATAAGCTAGAGTTATCCCCGTGGTTTCGTCTGCTGGCAGCAGGCCCGAAGCGATTCACGTCCGCTCAGCCATCTTGGCTGGCCAAGCCTTCCTTGATTTTTCACAATTTTTAAATGTCCAGGAATAATAATTTGCCAGAACTGTTTCTTATGGAGTGATAGCCCAGCTCAAGAGGCAAGGAGCCACCAATCATGGTTCATTATTCTGCCCCTCAGATTACTGAAAAGAGACTAAGCCAAAATACGTTTCTTCTAGGGAAGCATTGGAGGCTCCTTTACCATTGGGTGCAAGTTTCTATCAATGGTTCTGCCATATACTGGAAAGAACTTACGGCCTTGTGTGTAAAACTTGTAGGCCTAAGTTTAGGCTTCTTGCCTACTTGAACGCAACCACGTAACCAAATGCGACTCTGAAAACATGAGTAATAACAGCAAAATAATGCTTATGACATTTCACAGGTTTCCAAGGGGGTGATTGCTGCCTCCTCGTCCCTGAAACATTTTTGTAAGGATATAGAGCCTAGTATTGCATTTAACAGCTCGTTGTCTGAAAATAGCTGCTGACAAGTCATAGGCTGTGTGTTTAGGTTTGAAAAGAAACTCAAGAAAAAGGGTAGCCAAGAGTGTCCTTTCTCTGCAGCAACAAATCTATGTATGCCTGTCAGAACACCATGCGCCAGTAGGAAACACTGCGGGGAATATTTACTAACATTTCATGCAACGCAGGGCAGCAAGCAAAATTGCTGTGCTGGGTTGCATGGAAGGATGAGAGAGAAGAAATGCGCCATATCTACTGATAGAAGAAAAAAGAGGGGGTCCTAGCCGTCACATTCAAATGCTGCTAAACCAATTTAACAGACTAAAGGCCATCAATTCAATCGATGTGGGCTTGAAGCATTTATTTGCTACTTTGTTCTGTACACTTTACTCCACATTTAATCATGGGTCAGGTAAGTGCGGAAATGTTTCAGTCAAGAGCAAATTACACATATTAAGGTAACAAATAAAACAAAGACATACAGACTTTGAGATGAAGTAATGTGATGTATCATACAATACATGAAGCATGATACATAACAATTATCTACACGTTATATCACCAGTCTTAGTTCACAAACGGAGCAGCTACTCGGACAACCTTTAGCATCCACATTGTGTAACAAATTCAAGAAGTTGGTACCCACGGGGAAAAGACACATTTGGCCCAGTAGTGAGGCAATTCAAATAACATTTCTACTGGGGGAAACCTAATTAAAAGCGAAAGTCCCCGTATTGTGTAATGCATACGACATTCGATTCCCAAGGTGGTTTGTAGGATTCTCTTCAGGGCGTGCACTGGTTTATGTAAGAAACAAAAAGGGGATATGAATTATATACGAGGTGGGACTCTAAACTTCCCAATTACTTAGGTATGTGGTGATTTCTCAAAAGTAACTGATTGAATAGAGAAATAAATTCGCACATTGCAGGCAAGAAGAGGCAGGTTAAGATGTTGATGGCACGATCTAAAATGAGAACGGATCCACCATCAGTCATGCACATGGGTTGGTAAATGTAAATATTTTGTAACTGGAGGAACAAGAAAAGGCACTTACTTGCGCCAGACGGGCGGTGCTTTTACAAAAGGTATAAGAATGCTTGCTTAAATGGAAATCATTTTAGATTGTGCCATCCGCATTTTAACCTGCCTCTTCTCGCCTGCAACGTGCACATTTATTTCTTTATTCAATCAGATATTTTTGAGAAATCACCACAAACCCTGAGTAATTGGAAAGTTTAGAGTCCCTCCTCATGTATAATTCATACCCCCTTTTTGTTTCTTCGATAAACCAGTCCACGCCCTGAAGAGAATCCCACAAACCACCTTGGGAATAGAATGGCGTCTGCATTACACAATGCGGGGACTTTCGCTTTTAATTAGGTTTCCCCCGTAGAAATGTTATTTGAATTGTCTCACTACTGGGCTTAATGTCTAAGGGCCGGACATAGAAGCTTTTGTATCAGGTCTCTTCAACGAAGTCCTGGCCCCCCAGCACAACCAAAGTCAAGCTAGACAGGGTACACAGAGTAGGGAAACCCCCATTGGGGGACAACCAGAGGCCACGAGACATATTCGCCAAGCTACACTCCTTCAAAATAAAAGAGGCCATTCTGCAAGCAGCACGGAAGTCTGACAAAGTGTCATTTCAGGGAGCCTCCTGCACCCTGTTTCAAGATATTTCACCAGTGACACTATCACGTCAACAACAATTTCACCCAATCACCGAAAGACTGCACAAGGAAAATATCCACTATAGATGGGCATTCCTCTTTACCTACCACAACAGACCCCACCACTGCACGGAGTTGGAGGAGGCAATGGCCATCCTAGGCCTGGAGACTACGGAGAATGGACATGCAGCAGGCGGACCCGAAACGCCTAGAATTAGACCGGGTGGAAACGAGAACACCTCACCTTGGCTCACCCAAAGACCACATAAGCAACAAAGGAGACGGTGAACATAATCAATTTCACATCTTTAATTTCCAAGGGCTACAAAGGCCAAGAACCGTGACATGGTACCCAGAAGCTTAGGAAGGCTGAGAGACCATGAGGCCCACACATTCACCTCTAATACAAGCCTAAAGCAACCACAGTTCAGTATCATAGAGATTTCAATTTACATGGTCAGAAAGACCACGGCATTCAGAGCACCAGAACGTGGAACCCCGCCACAACAGAGAAAATATAGCAAAGGCAGCAATGAAGGACCGATTCGAGCCACATGGCAACAAAGAACAATCGTTCAATGTTAACACACGGACTGGTTGTTCCTGCAGGTTTGCCAAAGGAGGTTGGTATGGGGGATTTCGTTATTTTTCTTTCTAGATACTCAACGGGTTAAAGGACTTAGGGGGTGATTACGGTCCGTCCACCATCTTCACGGGAATTGGGACCACCTGGCCATATGGCGGCGATCCCGCATATACAATTATGATGCCACCGCCACTGTGGAGGTCGAATTGTGCATGCTTACCATTGCGGTAGGTGCTGCTGGCTGCAGCTCCCGCCGCAATGGCAAAAATGCATGTTGTGCATTTCCCTGCACTACGTGGCAGGCACCATGCGGTGCCTGCCACCTGGTGCAGGGAACAGTAGGGGGCACCGTAGGTGCCCCCCAAATGCACAATTCCATTGCCCCTGCACAAGGGGGGCCTGCAACGGGCCCCCAAAGTCAATCTCTGACAACCTTTGAATGGCAGAGGATCCGCCAGCACTCCGCCCACCATCCTTATCTGGCGGACGGAGAATGGTCGCACAATGGCGTTGAACCCGCCCTCGGCAGGCTGCCAGTTGTAGGTTCACCGCTATCATAATCAGGCCCTTACTTATCAATGGATGCATACAACAAACATAACAAACATTTGGCAGGCATGGAGTGGGGACGGTGCAGGGGACTTGGGAGGGTGAAGAGTGTGGTACTTTAAATTCTGGACCCGTGTTATAAACATTGTCGTATCATGACGATTTTGGTATCAGCAGACCGCAAATGATTAGGATACTATGCACAAGCATTTTCGCCATGTTCGGGTGAAGAAATCACCCTGAAATCATAGTTTCCGTTCTGATACCTCGGGTTCCATTTTAGAACGACAGCCATTTTGTGATTGCCCTCACATAGGCCCAGAACTAAAGCCAAGCATGGGTCTGAAGGACACGCGCACCTTCGTTGACTCTTCGGTGACCTGGGCAAGCTGACTCCACTACCTGAAGCCAAACCTGTTCGGCCAGTTCCTTTCCCAGTGGTCGAACGAGATTAGTATCAAGGCCCAACCTATCGTAAAGCCCTTTGATCACACACAAACCATGGTTAATCTTCTACACACCTGTCCCTGTTTCCTTCTTTATGACTTGCTTTACGAGGAGGAGGTGCCCGTTATATTGGAGGTCTGTCGATATCTGATGGAAGCAATGAGCCTTGCCGGGAAATTGATTAAGGGCTGGACAATGGGCTTGTCATCATGACTTTGCTTTTTCTTTGTAGTGAAAATATGTGAATGGTTAACTATAAAATAAGGAATGTTTGCCTAAAGCATAATATTTTGTATAAAAGAGAAGGCCGGCTTTGTAAGTTTGAGCAGTCTCCTGAGAATATACACCGTGTTGTACTTCTAGGATATCTGTTACTGGCTGCAGCCAATAAATTTGATTTTTGACTTCACCTAGAAGACTCTGTGTTTCTGTAGTCTGAAACAGGAAGAACTCGAAGTCTTTGGGTGTGTCCCCTGGCACCGCTGGGTTCTGAAAAACCCAGTACTTCAGTTGGCGCCCAACTGAAGTGCGATTTCAGCGGTACCGGTCCAAGCCAGAGGTTCGTGAGGAGCTTCGTGTGAAAATTCTGGAGGAAGGCCGCCACTTCATCGACCCCTGTATGTCGACGTGGTCCGAAAGTCTTTGCTGTGAGGTTCCCCGCTTCCCGACGGCTACGAAGGACTGCTGCCCTGACTATCGCCCTGTTTTGGACCCTTGATGATTTGGTAGAGCGAAACGATAGACGAGTCTTCTGGTGACGTCATCGATACCTCAGTTAAGTATAAGTGGAGCGCCTCCCAGTCCTTAGTTTGGTTTTTGGTTTGGTATCCCTTTGGGATCTTTGATTTGGAACTTGCAAGTACCAAAGCCGAGGGACTCGTGTATTCACGAGACTATCGTATTCGATAATCCTTTGAAGTTTGAAGCTAGACTAGAGAGCGAAGATGCCTGGTCTTAGCAGACTTGGAAATTTGTTTTGTCTTGGTTGTAATAGGGATTCCTGATTGGAGGACTCGTGTCCGGTTCCTCCGATTGTAACTCCAACCTATGAGCTCTAAGTGAAACATGGCGTAGGCCCCATCACATATAATGAAGTATGGGTCCGATACACCAGGAAAGATGGTGTTTTAAAGTGGCCCCAAAATGGTAGTTTTGACACAGAGATTCTGGATAATCTGGAGGTTAAACTTTTTAAGAAGAAAGCCCGGCCGGCGATGTTTGACTCTTTCTGCCTATGGCGTAAGGAAGCCAAACAGAAGGAAATTAAATTAGCAAAGAGAAATAAGAGAGAAAAGGGTATTATGGTAATGCAAACTGCTATGCAGTTTAAAGATAATGAAGAAGAACAGATAAGTGAGCAGTTGCACAGGCAACGTAACATGGTGATCGATAAATGTTATCCAGTTTTGCCGCTTCTTCAGCAAGATGCGTCAAAAGAAATGGAGAAAGACCCTTTAATGTCACACTTGTTGAATTCACCACCCCCTTATGTGCAGAGTGCTACAGCACCTCCGCAACCTTTAGTTGTGCAACCCCCAAATATTGTGCCTCAATTTCTTCCACAACCGCCAGCTCCTCTTCAGTTGGCTCCTACTCCTATGGTGCAGCCCCCTCAAGGGCCGCCGACTTTGTTACCTACTCCACCTGTACTTCCTACGACTTTGTCTGTGGACCCAACCGCCTCTTCTGGTGGTGTTCCCGATACTGCCTCTTCTTCTGCATCTGCATTTGCCTTGTTTCCCCCTGTTTTTCCTCCCGTTCTTTTGTCAGCTTCTCCTTCTATGCAACAGAGAATGACTTCCACTGTTGCTAGCCTTATATCTCCTCTCTTCGGGTACACTAGTGTGACCCCTGATTCAACACGTAAGCAGACGCATAGTCAATTGCCTGATTCTTGAGAGAAAGAAATGTTTGACCGAATGGCGCGTAAATGGGTTATCTACCCTTCAATGTATGATGTGGATTCTGTTATGGATGCCTTCCGTCAATGGGAAGCACCGAAACAGAGATACGTTTTTGAAAAGATGTGTGTTTTTCTTTGTGAGGAATTGGAGGATAATGATTTGGAAGCGAATCCACAGGAGTTGTGCCGCGTACGATTTGAATTTGAAAAAGGCACAATTGTGGGTCCCGATGTTGAGAAAGCAGTTGCGACATTGTTGTCTTTTAGGATTGAGGGTCCTTCTAAGTCATTGTTTGAACATGACCCATCTGATAAAAAGGTGAGACAATACCCTATGAGAGAAGTCCCTCCGGTATGGAAGGACGCCGTTGTGGCTGATGCCGCTCACGGTATTGCTGCTATGCCAGCTCATTTCCAGCGTGTTTGGGTACATGTTCCTTGGAAGCGATCTGAAGTTTTAGCCCTTAAGCAGACTTTGCCTGATCCTCGTAAAAATCCTGCAGGATATTATAAGGAATTAGCACAAACTGCAGACTCATGTGTTATGAATTTAGCCGACATAGACATGTTATTTGGGAATGTTGTTCCACAGCCTTTGTGGGGAGTGATTCGTAATACAGATCACGCACAAGAGCTAGGCGACTCATGGGCTAACATTAGTGCTGCAAATGATAGACAAGTTGGTGGTGCCAAGCCTGAGCCTTTGGTAGCAGAACTTCCTGCTAGGATCATTACTTACATGAAGACTTTAATGCCTGCGATGCGTGTGAATTGGGATAAATTGTCTGCGTGTAAGCAGAAGAAAGATGAAACAGTGTCTGATTTCTTCACCAGGTTTGAGGAAACGTTTATCGACCACAGTGGTCAAGATATGAGTACAGAAGGTGGTCAACGGTTGTTCGTTGACAAGTTTGTGCACAATTTGCTTCCCGAGTTGTGTAAGAAATTGAAAGATTCAGAGAGTTCTTGGGCCGTTTCCTCCTCAGCACAAATATTGGCTACTGCACAGTACTACGAAAATAGGGATAAAGATGAGAAGGATAGAGCAGAAAAGAAAACTAAAGAACTAAAGACGAAGGTTCTTTTACAACAAGCTTACCCGCCACGTGGTGGTCAAAGTAACTATCAGCAACCTCAGCAGTTTCAGAGAAACTCGCAAAGGTTCGAAGTTTCTCGACCACGTGTTCCGGTAGGTCCCAATCAGTGTTCATATTGTAAAGAAGAGGGTCATTTCAAGTATAGTTGTCCTATTTTGTTACAGCGTACGAATGGTACTATTAATGCAAGAGGTTGAGGTATCCAACAAGCTCCTAGAGGTAGAGGACGTGGAAGTGTTCCCCAGAACATGCGTCCCCTTCCATCTCAGAATTCAATGAATAGTTTTGACCAGCAAAATAATGCGCCTGGTAGGACGGCTCAGTACTATGCTGACGATTATTATGCGGAAGATGAGAATATGGAAGGTAATGATTGCTAGGACAGCCATAGACAAAGAGAGGGAGTTGTTTCAGTTCCAGTAGATCAAGGTGGACCGTATGTTAAGGTGACTACATTAGGTGTGTCAGAACCTTTTCTGTTGGATACTGGTGCTGCAAAGAGTTCTATTATGCACTCAAAACTCCCTGGCGCACCTTTGTCTGGCAAGATGAATGTTTCGGTAGGTTTTTCTGGCGCTCCGGTTAGGAATCCGATCTCTAGTCCTATGTCCCTTTCTGTTGGACCTTGTGAATTAGAAGCACCCCTTATCCTAATGACAGGTTGTGGTGAAAACCTGTTGGGATTGGATTTGTTGAAAAGATTGTATGAGACATTATATTGTTCTCCTTCGGGAGTACAACTTACACTGAGTAGGAAGGTGATCTCTTCAATGTACTTGTCGAAGGATAAACTCCCGACCGAATTGTCGTTTCTTCCTGATACTCTTTGGGCCACTGGTCCTAATGATGTGGGTCTTTTGGAAATACCGCCATATGTTGTGACATTGAAAGCTGATGTTAAATTGCCACGCATTCCTCAATACAAGATCTCTAGCGAAGGTGAAAAGGCGTTGCTAGCGATCATTTACGATTTGATTGAAAAAGATGTAATTGAAGAAACAAGAGGCAACGTTTGCAATAGTCCTGTTCTGCCTGTTTTGAAACGTACTGACCCTTCTCAGCCACCTGTTTACAGGTTCGTGATTGATCTTAGAGAGGTCAATAAAATAGTTGTGCCACAGTTTCCAGTTGTCCCTGATATCACTGCCCTATTGACTATGATTCCAGCTTCCGCCACTTGGTTCTCGGTGATTGACTTGAAGAATGCTTTCTTCAGCATCCCGATTGCCGAGGAGAGCAGGGATATTTTTGGTTTCAATCTAGGAGTCCGAAGTTTCCGCTTCAAACGCGCACCTCAAGGCTACTGTGAAAGTCCATCAATAGATAGTCAGGCTTTGAAAACACAGCTTGATGAAATTGTTTTACCTCATGGCGCAACCCTCATTCAGTACGTCGATGATTTACTAATAGCCGCAGATACTGAGGAAATCTGTAAAGAAGCCACCTTGTCGTTGTTGCGACATTTGTCTGATTTGCATCACAAAGTGTCCCTTTCAAAACTGCAATATTGTCGACAAGAAGTGACCTACTTAGGTCATCTCTTATCGAAGGAGGGAAGGAAACTGACCCCAGAAAGAATTCAGGCAATTGCAAGATTGAGTGTGCCAAAAACACAGAGAGAAGTACGTGCTTTCTTGGGCATTACATCATACTGTAGACAGTGGATACCGAATTTCTCTCTGCTGGCCAAACCTTTGGTAGCATTAACCTGTAAAGATACACCAAATCCCGTTCCATGGTCAGAAAAGTTTTTCCGAATTGCGTAATGCATTGTGTTCAGCTCCTGTGTTGGGTACCCCCGACTACGGTAAGCCTTTTACACTGTATGTCCATGAGAAAGAAGGTTGTGCATTGTCAGTGTTGACACAGTCTTTTGGAGACAAACAGCGTCCATGCGCGTATTTTTCGTCGACTTTGGATCCGGTAGCTAAATCATTGCCGAGTTGCTTGAGATCCACAGCAGCAGCAGCTGTTTCTATTCGACAGTCTGCTGGATCAGTAATGAATAACATGTTGATTGTGATGGTTCCACATGCAGTGGACACGTTGTTAAACAGGACCAAGACACAGCACTTAACTAGTGCCCGATTGTCTGGTTATGAGCTGACACTGTTAGCGAGTCATGTGCACATAAAGAGGTGCAATACGTTGAATCCAGCCACGTTATTGCCGATTTCAGTAGAGACAGATGATGTTGAACAGCATGATTGTTTTCTTAGGACAGAAGAAGAAACGAAAGGGAGAGTAGATCTTAAAGATACTCCTCTTGTAGAGTGTGATGGTATCTTATGGGTGGATGGTTCATGCTTCAAGCTTCCGAATGGTGATACGACTGCAGCATATGCTGTCATGACTTTGCATACGATTGTTGAAGCTGCATGTATCCCACATAATTCAGCTCAAGCAGCAGAGTTAATTGCACTTACGAGAGCCTGTGTGTTATCGAAAGGAATGAAAGTGACCATATATACTGACAGCCAGTATGCGTTTGGTGTGGCTCATAGTTTTGGACGATTGTGGAAAGAACGTGGGTTCCTCACTTCACATGGAACTAAAATACAGCATGGTCAGTTGGTGAATGAGCTTCTTAAATCACTGACCTTGCCACTACAAGTCGCGATTGTGAAATGCAGTGCACACAAGAAGGTGACTGATGATGTTGGTCGTGGTAATGCATTTGCTGAAGAAACCGCTAAAGAAACAGCAAAGGATGTGAAGAATCGAATGTATGTTGCAGGCCCTGCAAGATGGGTTGGTGATGTTGGAATGTGTGAAGACACAATAGAGAGTGTGAAGTCCCTTCAATTCCGAAGCTTCAGAGAAAGAATTGAGTATGTGGAGAGAACGTATGGGTACATTGGATAAAAATGGTTGTTGGATTGACTTATAAGAACATCAGCGATGGTTGTTACCCGATGCGTATGTGCTTGCAGTGGTGACAATGGCCCATGGGATGGCCCATATCAGTGTGAAAGGGATTTGTAAGTTGTTGGCTCCAGTATGGCAAAATGCTGGAATTCCTAAATGTGCAGAGAATGTGGTCAAAAATTGCATGGTGTGTCTGAAATACAATCCTGGTAGGGTAACTCCAACTCCAGCTGGTCATTTCGCGCCTCCAACGTATCCGTTTGAGGTTTTGCAGCTAGATTTCATCCATATGGAAAGGTGCAACAATCTGAAATACGTACTCGTTGTTGTTTGTGCCTTTTCAAGGTGGGTAGAAGCATATCCCTTAAAAGACAACACTGCCTTATCCACAGCTAAAGCCCTTGTCAAAGAATTCTTCCCCAGATTTGGAATGCCGAGAATGGTCTGGAGTGATAATGGGAGTGAATTTGTGGGTCGTGTGATGAAGAAAGTATGTGAAGGGCTAGGTATTTAGCAGAAATTCCACGCTGCAAATCACCCCAATCAGCTGGACTAGTAGAGTGCTATAATGGCACGTTAAAATTGAAGCTGGCCAAGATTCAAGCGAGCACTGGTCTTAAATGGCCTGACGCCCTGCCTTTAGCACTCCTATCAACGAGAATAACTGTGCATTCACGTGTGGGACTTAGTCCTTATGAAATTGTGTTCGGCCGCCCGGCCAACATATGGGGAGTGCCAAGGCCGACAAAGTTCAGTGAGATCGAACACCCCGTATTACTTGATTATCTGTATGAATTGACGGCTAAATTGCGTGTTTTACACCAACAGGTGCATGATACTTTGCCTCAGGTCTCTGAAGCTCCAGGACATCCTATCAATCCTGGATCATGGGTGCTGTTCAAAAACTTCAAGAGGACAAAGAATGATGAGCCCCGTTGGACCGGCCCCCATCTTGTCCTTCTTTCAACGAGATCGGTTGTTCGAGTAAAAGGGAAAAAGAACTGGATACACGGCGTTCACTGCAAGAGAGTCCCTTTGCCTTTGCCCTACGACCGGTGGGTCCAGGAGGGGATCGCTGACTTCGAGACTGAGATTGTGCCTCGTTTTCTGCCTTTTAGCAATGCACGTGTAAAAGGAACAATTTCTGAGAAAGAAAGTGACAACATTCTGCAAGAAGCTGTGCCACCGTCAATTCGATTAGACACTACAGAGCCTGAACTCTTGTTCCAAGACCAGACAGTATCTGGAAAGCATCGCTATAATTTGAGGTCGAGAACTATGGACAAATAAAATTCTTTTTTTCTTTGCTATTTTTGAAAGTGTAGCTCTCTCATCTGAGAGACTTGCTTATTTTTGTTTTTTTGAACCGCCATCCGGGTTCAGCTGCAGGGTCGTGGTTGCCCGAGTCTTTGGAGTGCAGCTGAAGACGTTAGGTCGACAGTTCTGGTCGGTCTAAGGGAGTTGCCCTGGACTGACAGAAGCATTTCTTAGCATAGAACACCCTACCACCACGAGCAGCGATTAGAGAGGATGGAGTTTTTCGAGAATGAGAGACCTGTCGAACAGATGGATTTTAAAGCCAGAATGTGTACAATGATGACAAAGAAACGATTTTTGATAATATGTATTTTCATGTTGCTTAGTGTAATGACGTTTTTAGTAGGATATGTTTTATTCTCTTTTCATGTGACGTTTGCACCCACTGCACAGCCCATACCTCCTTCTACTGTTTCCTCGCATTCTTTTCACCCTCTGCCTGAACACAAATCTGCTAGAAGATTAGAATTCGTCAATAATTCATTCATTCAGCTTTTACACCAACACCAATTAGTAGTTAACACAACTAACTGTTGGGTGTGTGGTCTTATGCCTCATACTACTGAAAAAGGTATCCCTTATCTGGTCCTACCTTTCAGCCATAATGGTTCTGTGTGGGCATATAGAATGATATTCATATACGCTCATGAAGCCAACCCCCTATGTTCTGTGAAAGATAATGCAAAGAATAGTGCTCTAGTTAAGGGTATAGTAGATATGATTAAGGAAGACATTTCCTATGAGACTATCCCGAGAGATGAGACACTAGCATATATTGGATGGAACATAACAGGATATGGAGCTGCTCTGAGTGAGAACCAGCGAGCAAGGGGATCCTCCCCGATTTGGGTTGTACCCCATCAGGGTCACCTATGTCTGCAAGGTAATGGCAAAAATCCCAGAGCTCAGTTAGGGAGAAGTATCTGTACTGAAACATATGTCTTTGCATCTCAGACTTCCCCTTCGTTCTTAGCAGCTAAGGGTGCCTATTTCATCTGCCATAATAGAGCCTATACATGGTTGACCCCTGACTTCTCGGGCACATGTTTTGTTTCGTTCCTGTTTCCTCCCACCTACACGGGCGCGGCAGATTACCACAAGACAAGGATAGTTAGAGGCGTCATCAGTCAAGATGACACTGCAGGACAAGAGTTTGGAGATTTCGTGAAGGGTTCTCTGCCATTTTGGGGGCCTATGGTTAACAGCAGGAACATAAGGCAATTGACAAGGGTGGTTGAATCCACGGCAGATGAAACCGCCGGTGCCCTTGGTAATTTGACTGCTGAGCTCCAGTCGGATCGCCTTATGACTCTTCAGAACAGGGTCGCATTAGACGTCATACTTGCAGACCGAGGTGGGGTATGTACAGTGATCCAATCAAGTTGCTGTGTTTTCATTCCAGATAACGCTCCGACAGTTTACCAGTCCATTTCCAAACTGCATAAGATCTCCGAATCTATTCACGTGGATAGAGGAGATTGGTCATTGGTGGGGTGGTTCTGGGAACTGATATCCGCCTGGGGATGGAAGATTCTGATAGTCATTGGGATGATCTTAGCCATTCTTTTCCTGTTCTGTCTGTGCTCCTGCAATATGTGGCCTCTGTGCTACATCGTGTGTAAGGAAACCTGTATCAAGGGACGAGCTAAGTAATAGGATGATGCTACAGTAACATCTCAACGACTTTATGAATATAGACTTGGACTCAGACCTATACTCAGACTGACGTGAGTATAGGTTAATTGCCTATTGAAGGGCAAAAAGAGGGTCTGTGGTACTTTAAATTCTGGACCCGTGTTATAAACATTGTCGTATCATGACGATTTTGGTATCAGCAGACCGCAAATGATTAGGATACTATGCACAAGCATTTTCGCCATGTTCGGGTGAAGAAATCACCCTGAAATCATAGTTTCCGTTCTGATACCTCGGGTTCCATTTTAGATCGACAGCCATTTTGTGATTGCCCTCACATAGGCCCAGAACTAAAGCCAAGCATGGGTCTGAAGGACACGCACACCTTCGTTGACTCTTCGGTGACCTGGGCAAGCTGACTCCACTGCCTGAAGCCAAACCTGTTCGGCCAGTTCCTTTCCCAGTGGTCGAACGAGATTAGTATCAAGGCCCAACCTATCGTAAAGCCCTTTGATCACACACAAACCATGGTTAATCTTCTACACACCTGTCCCTGTTTCCTTCTTTATGACTTGCTTTACGAGGAGGAGGTGCCCGTTATATTGGAGGTCTGTCGATATCTGATGGAAGCAATGAGCCTTGCCGGGAAATTGATTAAGGGCTGGACAATGGGCTTGTCATCATGACTTTGCTTTTTCTTTGTAGTGAAAATATGTGAATGGTTAACTATAAAATAAGGAATGTTTGCCTAAAGCATAATATTTTGTATAAAAGAGAAGGCCGGCTTTGTAAGTTTGAGCAGTCTCCTGAGAATATACACCGTGTTGTACTTCTAGGATATCTGTTACTGGCTGCAGCCAATAAATTCAATCTTTGACTTCACCTAGAAGACTCTGTGTTTCTGTAGTCTGAAACAGGAAGAACTCGAAGTTGTTGGGTGTGTCCCCTGGCACCGCTGGGTTCTGAAAAACCCAGTACTTCAAGAGGGTACTGTGATGATGATGGGCCATCGAGACGGAACTGCGGGGGGTCAGCCCCAGTCAGGGAAATGGTAGTCCAGGCCTTAACATATAATATGAAGGGGCTTTATGCTCTGGCTAAATGCCATAAAATCTGGAAATATCTCTTAGACGATCCCTAAGATATGGTCACCCTACAAGAAACTCACCTCAAAAGGTCAGAGGATCATAGATTCAGACACAAATGTTATCCCCTGGTATACCATTCATACTGTTCCACCAAGCACAATGGGGTAGCACTACTGTTCCATTCAGCATTGAAATTTCAACTCGAAGGTTACAAGACAGTCAAAGAGGGAAGAGTAGTAATGGTGAAGGGTCGCATACAGGGGAAAATGTGCACAATTTTATCGATCTAAGCTCCAAATTCTAACCAACTGACCTTCTTAACAAAGACGTTAACAATGTTGGGCAGCTTCGCAGAGGGGGAGATACTTTTCATGGGCGACTTCAAACTCCCATGGCATTCGGGGACAGGCAGCACACATCCTCACAGAGCCCAAACAGGCAGTTTCTCTAAAGCGGTCACTATAAAAGAGCTTGGCTTAATAGACATTTGGAGAGAACTCCATCCAGCCGACAGGGACTACACTTTTTTCTCACAAGTGTACCACACGTACTCGAGACTAGATTTCATCTTTTTGAGCCAGACGCTAGAGAGCAAAGTACGTACTGATGACATTCGCCCTATCGTCATTTCAAACCATGCACCAGTGGTCTCTTCCCTTGAGTGGAGGGATCCTATCCCCAAATACTTACAATGGTTCTTCACACAGGCGTTATTGCGTGACAAACTGGCGAGGAATGACCGCCGTAAAACCATAAACGAATACTTTCAACAAAGCAAACCACAAGACACAACGCTCTCCAATAATTGGGACGCCTTCAAAGCAGTCCTGCAGGGCCACTGTATCGCAGCGAAGGTGAAGTTAGACAGACAGAGGGGCATAGAGCGTCAAACGCTAGAGACAGAGCTCCACACTCTCGAACAGGCGTATAAGACAGCCCCCACCCTTAGCCTTCAATGCAAAGTCACTGCAAGTAAGGGCAAACTTAATGCAGTCTATGCAAATAGAGTCGAGCTGACACTGCTAAGGCTGAAACAAACATCATATACAGGGGGCAATAAAGTGGGGGCACACTTGGCGTGCCAACTCAGAGTTAAAAGGGAGAAACATTACATTGGAGATATACAAAGTCCCACGGGTACCCTCGATAAAACAGAACACCAAAAAGCAGACACATTTGGGGAATTCTACAAATCGCTTTACACAGCAGACTTAACAGACCCACGTTCCCAAATAGCATACCTCGACAAAGTAGATTTACCCAAAGTGACACCTGAACACAATGAGTGGCTGAAAGAACCCATTAGCAAGGAGGCGGTAAGGCTTGCAATACGCTTCCTAAAACCTTTTTAGTCCCGAGGACCAGATGGGCTGACAGCACGGTTTTACAAGGCATTCAGCGCAGATCTGATACTGCACCTGACAGTACTATATAATTATATTGCTACAGAGGGATGAGTCACACCATCAATGAGTGAAGCACTCATCACAGTAATCCCTAAAGCTGGGAAAGACCCGAAGTTATGCAGCTCCTACCGCCCCATAGCTCTCCTGAACCTAGATGCCAAGCTATACTCGAAGATATTAGCATCACAACTAGAAGACCTCATGCCCAAATTAATCCATCCAGAGCAATCGGGGTTCATAAAGGGGCGATAGACACATGACAATGTTTGGCGAGTTCTCCACTCATAGAAACAGTGACTAAAAAATAAATCCCAGCGGTCCTGCTCGGTTTAGACGCAGAGAAAGCATTTGATTGGGTAGATTAGGCCTTTCTCTTTGCAACACTCAGACGCTTTGCCTTCTGCGACAAATTTATCACTATGATTTGAGCAAACTACGCTTTGCCAAGCTCTAGGGTTTTAGTAAATGGAGCAAGCGCGAAACCATTCCAATTGGAGAGATGCATGAGACAGGGGTGCCCACTCTCTCCCTTTCTCTTTGCCCTGAGCATCGAACTGCTAGCAGCAATGATAAGAGCCAACCAAGTAGTCAAAGGAGTTACCTTTGGGGTGGAAGAACAAAAAATGTAACTATTTGCAGACGATATATTACTTCCCCTATCAGACCCACACACCTCATTGATAGCCATACAAAACGAACTGAGATGTTTCGAGGAAGTAGCGGGCCATCATATTAACCTGTCAAAAACCTCCCTCCTAAATCTAACTCTCCCGGAGGGTGAAATGGAGAATCTCATCCATACCACACCCTTTCAATGGGCAAGGAAAAACCTTACCTACCTAGGCAATAAATTGACACCAAAGCTCTCACAGCTATTCCAGGCTAATTATCCTACATTATTACATTCCCTTAAGTCAGATTTAAAAAGATGGGCCCCACTATGCTTATCTTGGATAGGCAGAATCCACGCAATTAAGATGGTAGTGTTGCCACGGTTTCTTCACCTGTCCCAGAGCTTACCCATTGAACTTGAGGCAGGTTACCTAGAAAAACTCAAGACCATCCTCAACAAGTTTATCTGGCAAAATAAGCAGGCACACCTACCCTTTAAACTTCTCCAACGCCTTAGAGGGGAGGGAGGACTGGGCCTCCCAGACTTTAATTTATATTATAAGGCGGCACATCTCAGGGTCATTGTAGAGTGGTCCCAAAGGGAATCAGACAAGCACTGGCTACACATGGACAGGGCAATAGCGGGTAGAGTAATTTGGGACTCATTATGGAAACCAAAACCAGATCGACCTTCCAATGCTTACCTTAGTACTCCAACCATGACTGTTCTGATGGTATGGGATGAGGTTCTTAAGAAGACAACATGGAGAACTTTCTCTCCCCCTTCACTCCTATCCACTTCAATCCAGCATTCCCTCCCGGAATGCATCCGGGACCTTTTGATACTTGGAGGGAGGGTGGCTGCTTGACCTTATCACACCTATTCCCTATTCCAAAACACAGATATACTTACCTTTGAACATTGCCAGAGGGATTTTAACCTTGCATAAGGGGAATTCTTTCACTTCCAACAACTACGACACTGGCACTACAACCAGACATTAGAGACGCAATCAAGAGAGACCTCACTCCACTGGAGAGCTTTGTGAAGAGAACTCAGAGCTCTAAAGGAATTATCACCTTCCTGGACGCATTATTTATGCGTACAACACTCGCACAACCACCACGCCATGTCGCCTTCTGGGAGCGCATCTTGGGTCAGAATTGTTTGGACAGCAATTGGCAGGCGCTTTGGAAAGACATCCACACACACAATCACTCACTGAGTCTCCGGGAGGCACACTATAACTTACTGTACGACTGATATTTGAACCCTTAGAAACTGAAAAAATATTACCCAAACACATCGGATCTGTACTGGAGGGGCTGGGGACTATTGGGCGACTTCAGTCATATCTGGTGGGACTGTCTAACCATTCGCCCATTCTGGGCAAAGATTTTAGCACAAATAAAGGAAATCCTGGAATACCCTATACCAGATACACTATCTTTTGCTCTCCTGGGGCTTAGATCAGACACCCTAAAATACCAAATGAATGCAGATAAAGGTATCATGTGGAAGAAACGAGAGGCTCCTACCATGACACAATGGCACAGTCGTCTCTGGCAAGCCCTCACTATGGAACGGATGAGTGATATTTCAGAGTTGATTTTAAAATCTTTGAATACAGGTGGGGCCCTTAACTAGCTATCTATCAAAGGGCTTGCCCAGGGCCGGCTCTAGGGCAGTGCAACCGGTGCCACCTCACCGGGTGCTGACTTTGTGTGGGGCCGCCTATATAATGGTTTTAAACACACCTGCTGCTGCTTTCCTGGCCTCCAGCAATTTTCAGCCCACAATAAAAATATCAAAATAACTGCAGTAATTAATGTTCTTCCTGAGAGAGAGGGAGAGATCGGAATTTTGTGTAATGGAAGTTTCTACTCATCGTAAGGTAGCGCAGGGGGTTAATAGACCTGCTGCAAAGAATGTGCATATCACAAAGTGCATATAATGTAATATAAATAGGTCAGTGGGTTACTGCTTTTGTCAGAAAGACCATATTGGTGCTAGCTCTTTATGAGTCAAAATCCTAATATAGAACAGTGAGCAAACAACTGTTATCAAAGAGCTGCAAGAAAACTGCAAGGTATAGGCTGAAGCGTTAAGAACCCACCTTTCCCCCAGTTTTTCATTATCCTAATGTTGCAAAATGGGTTCATTTGGGTAGAAATCAATTCTTATTATTAAAGAAAACACCCCAACCATGGTGTTGGGTTTTAAATTCTAAGTTTCTGATTCTCCTAACCAAGCACTCAAGCTATCAGTATGGATGACCTGTGACTCCTATACCTTCTTGTCCTTAGGTAACATTTCCTATACACTGATTTCCACACTTATGATTAATTGTGTCTGTGTAATCTGTGTGATGTAAAGTGTTCTGACACCTTACACTGATAGGAGCGGCGCTATAAAACCAATTAAATGCATCTGAGAGAGAATGGTTATGGAGGCTTGAGGGGCAATCCGACAGGATGGTTATGAAGGAATCCGTAGTGGAGGTGATCACTGGGGTGTCAACAAGCATTGTCGCACTGGGCACCACCAGTACTAAAGCCGGCCCTGGGCTTGCCATTACTAACGTGCCCATCTAGAACACGTGCGCTGCATCCTCGATTCCAGATAGCCCCTCTTGAGACATTTGATACACCCGGGGCCTCCTCCTGCCTCGATGTTTCCCCACCGCAACTGTGCAATTCCTGAAAACGTTACGAAAGCACTAGCGCCTAGCTTGAGTACCAAACAATGGGGCATATCAACAAGGGGCAGCGATAATATTATCGCCGCTTTAGAGCTTGTTTTTGGGCGAAAAGCAGTGATAATATTATCGCATTAACAACAAGGCATTAGCGCCCCTTGTCAGCACGCCTCCCATCGCATCGCTAATGAGATGCAAATGAGGCGTGCCTGACAAAACACCATGGGAAAATATCGCTAACACAGCTTCGCCATATTGACAACGAGGGTTAGCAATATTTGAAATCCCATTAAGTATGCCTTAACGCAGGAATTTAACGTCTGTTAAATTCCTGACTAAAGCATACCTAACATGGGGCGTGGACCCTTGATAAGAGCAGATGCTGTTTTTATTGCTCCTATGCACGAAGCGTTTTTGCACTAATTTTAATTGAATCTTTGTCCTGTTGAACTTTTAAACTGTGGGGAAAGTGTTTTTTGATTGTTGGGGGAATTTTTAAACGGGGACTCTGCATTTGGGGGCAAGCGGGGCTGAAACCGGTGCTGTTCATTTACCAGTATTTTCGAACCGCCATTTTTACTCCTGGTGAGCGGTCTAGTGGTTCACTGGAGAGTTCAAAAAGGAAAACCAGCGATTGAGATAAGCGTTGATAATACAACGCTATCTCGGCGATTTGATCCAGCGATATCCGGCGATAAAAATAGCAGTGCTAAGCGCACTTTGCGATATTTATTGCAACTCCTTGGTAATATGCCCCAATGTTTCGTTCTATTTCTTTAGTTACTTTTGTGTTGAAAGGGGGGAAGGGGGAGGAATTTTGTCAAGAGACGCAACAGAGGACAACAAGTAAAAGAGAGCATTGCCACCAAATCTGAAACTGTTTCCGGAAATAGCATCACTTGACGTAACGATGGTTTCTCGTGTTCTATATGTACTCTATACATGTTGTGTAAAAAAATACAATAAAAAGAACTATGACAAAAAAATGTGTAAAATCAAGGACCATGAAGCCTTCACTATTACTCGCAGGCCGCAGCCTGGTGTGTTTGTAAAGCCCTTTGGTAGACTTTGGGCTACAGAGACATTCAGTACATATTTTCAATCGAAGCCCACAGACCGCCAGGCCGGTTGTCACTGCGGTTTGGAGTCTGTACAGAGACAACTGAGTCGCCCTGTGCGGGGGATTAGGGCAGAGAGGCCCTGGTTAAAATAATCATATTGAAACAGTATTTATTTTAGCATCGTTTGTGTTCCGTTTCGGCAGAATGCCACACGGGCTCCGTGCTGCCATCCGCCAGCTTCCCATGAGCCCGGGATCGCCCTGGCAGGCCTCTGAACACACATATCAAGTTAATGCCCTCACGTGCGTACACTTACGATAATAACTTTAAATAAATAAATGTGAAACAACGTCTTTCCAAATGTTCCTGTCCCAGGGACCTTTCCTGATTTTGCAATTTTTCAACATCTGGTACATGCGGAGTCTCGTTAATTGGACGGCTGTCCAAAACAGGCATTGACAAAACCAATGGCTTGGATTTTGTATAGTGCATGAACTCTGGGGCATATAGATATGGCCACAACAGATCAACACTGTACAGACGCCAATTTCCACAATGTTCAACAGACCAAAAAGCAGACAGACATGGAGGCGCACAGTCCAGCTGTCATACAAAGACTCTTAGAAGCAGAGGGTGGATGATAATGTGCATCAGCTGAGCACAGAATGATGTGCAGCGCAAACTGGTGTGAATTGGGGGGCACAGGGTGATATGCAACAGAGGGAAACCGCTTGATCATTCGTGGTTGTGCTAATCAGTGAACTTGTGATGCACCTCAAGCGAGCACTGGGTGATCAATCAATCAATCATAGCATTTGTAAAGCGCACTACATACTCGTGAGGGTCTCAAGGCGCTGGGGTGGGGGGGGAGAATGCTGCTATTGTTCGAAGAGCCAGGTCTTGAGAAGTCTCCTGAAGGTTAGAAGGTCTTCGGTCTGCCCTAGGTGGATGGGGAGGGTGTTCCACGTCTTGGCGGCGAGGTGGGAGAATGATCTGCTGCTGGCGGTCACTCTTCGGATGCGGGGGACGGTGGCGAGGGCGTGGTCTGTGGAGCATAGCTGGCGGGCGGGGGTGTAGAGGCCGAGTCGTCTATTGAGGTACGCTGGTCCGGTGTCGTGGAGTGCCTTGTGTGCGTGGGTGAGGAGCTTGAAGGTTATCTTCTTGTTGATGGGGAGCCAGTGCAGGTCTTTCAGGTGGGGTGTGATGTGGCTGCGGCAGGGGATGGCGAGGATCAGGCGTGCGGAGGCGTTCTGGATGCGTTGGAGTCGTTTCAGGAATTTGGCCGTGGCTCCTGCATAGAGTTCGTTGCCGTAGTCCAGTCTACTGCTGATAAGGGCCTGGGTGACCGTCCTTCTAGTTTCGGTGAGGATCCACTTGAAGATCCTGCGAAGCATACGGAGGGTGTTGAGGCAGGAGGAGGAGACGGCGTTGACCTGCTTTGTCATGGAGAGTGTGGAGTCGAGGATGATCCCTAGGTTTCGTGTGTGGTTGGTGGGTGTATGGGGTGCTCCTAGTGCCGTCGGCCACCAGGAGTTGTCCCAGGCCGAGGGGGTGGAGCCGAGGATGAGGACCTCTGTCTTGTCCGAGTTCAGCTTCAGTCGGCTGTTCCTCATCCGGTCGGCGACGGCCTTCATTCCTTCGTGGAAGTTGGTTTTGGCGGTGTGGGGGTCCTTGGTGAGCGAGAGGATCAGCTGGGTGTCGTCAGCGTAGGAGATGATGCTTAGGTCGTGCTGTCGGGCGACGTGGGCGAGTGGTGCCATGTACACGTTGAACAACGTTGGGCTGAGAGATGAGCCTTGGGGTACTCCGCAGATGATCTCGGTGGCTTTAGAGCGGAAGGGGTGGAGGCGGACGCTCTGGGCTCTCCCGGTGAGGAAGGAGGTGGTCCAGTCCAGGGCCTTCTCTTGGATTCCGGCGTCATGGAGGCGTGCTCTTAGTGTGCACCTCGATGTAGAACTGGGGATCGTTCCTTATGGGCACATTGAGTGATCTGTCTCATGGGAGCACCGGCTGATATACCTCATGGGAGCAGAGGTGATATTATCATTTATATAGTGTTTACTACCCCAGACGAGGTGTTGAAGCACTTTACACCAGGCAGCGTGCTACTTTGGCAACCCATGGTTAGTGGTGAGTTCAGAGTTTATTGGATATTGTTGGCTAGATATAACCAGGGCCACTGTCAATATGAGACTGTGCGGCCTTGGCGATTTTACCATAATTATAGATTTGCTGCATTTTCCACATAATTCATCATCTGCTGCATAATCTGCATATGTTATCACATAAAAATTTGTTTCTAGCTCAAACGGTTCAAAAATTACTAAAACCTCACCACGCACCTGTTACCAAGCAATGGAGGGCCTTTTTCAAAGGTTAACTGGTTACCTTTCTGTTGCCTCTCGCTATATTTGGGTATTAAACTAATACTAATGAGATGCACCCAATACCGAGACAGTGTTGAACAAGTGTATAAAAGTTCAAAATAATAAAATACTATTAAAATATGTTCGTATTATGCCGCATATGTTGCCTTTTCTTGCCGCATAATGTGCACAACCCTGCTGCATAAATTTGCCCTCTCCTTTCTGCAGAATTACAGAGGCACTGGTTATACCTCATGACATCCCAAGGCATCAGTCAGCCATTGGAAATGTGCACAAGGTGACTGCTGGATGCTGTACATCAATTGATTGCTGTGTGATGTATAGTTCAGGGGAACAAGGATTTGGGCATTAAACCCAGGGCTTTAAGTTGGATGAAAAAACTGGGGGTCTCTCAAAGGGGCGTGGCCATTGTAATTAAGGGCGTGGCTTAAAACACGTAAGCTAGAAATCTATGCTTAGCATAGTGTGCCGCCCCACTTGTATTTTGCTGTTTCTGTCATTGCATCCAGATATATGATACAACAAGTAACATCATACCTACAAGAAGACAGGACTATTGCCTTTGTCAATGGGTGTTAGTTGCATAAGATAAATAAGCAGCAACTATGGCTTGTATATACTATTGAAAACGCTTCTACTTAAAACCCTGCTGACACCACGACAATGTTGTTGCATCTGAGTTTCAAAAAGAGAAGGGAAATCACGATCGAAAATCACTCTCTTTACAGGATTTCCCTTCCCCTACAACGCTCTCCTGGCATGACGTCATGCCGTAACTTCTCAACTAGTGAGAAGTGAGCAGTGTGAGCACGCGCACATCGATGTGCCTGCTGTCACTACAGTCTGGAAAAAAACAGACCACCTTTGCCCAGGCGCGGTTCGTCCTTTGGGGCGTTGGGGAGTTGCCCCCCCGCTCCCGAGCACCCGCCCGCGCCCGCAGCTCCCTCGGTGTCTCTAAACTTAGTTTACTTAAGTTCAGAGACGCAGAGGGTGGGGAGAACTGACAATGCATGTCAGTCAGCATGACGTCGGACCGTGGGCGGTCCGGCGTCATGTTGACTGACATGCATTGTCAGACCAGACAGGGAAAGGCAGCACAAGTGCGCATGAGTGGGCATGGAGAGTAATTTTTAGCCCGTGCCCAGTCATGCGTACTTGTGTTTTTACTGCCTTGCACATGCCCATTAGGAGCCCCTCGGTCTCCTAATGGGCAGGCGGCGGGCAAGGAGTAGGCTGTGCCCTCAGCCAATCCTGGCACTGCAGCAGCGCCAGGATTGGCTGAGGGGTTGCCACGCAGTGCTGACGTGCTGTTCCAGTTCGAAGAAGGCAGAGGCGCCAACGCGGACCAGGAGCAGAGGCGGTCAGGTAAGTTTTCCTCTTAATTTTAAATGTATAAGGCTTGTTTGTAGTGTTTATAAAATGTGTCTTTAGTGTTAGACATGGGCGTATTATAGCATTGGTATTTCGAAATATAACGATGTTCGTACGTGTTTTTTGACCTGGTGTTCGCAAACCCTGATCGCTAAACGGCGTTTACCTGTCACGTTAACGAGATGGTTAATTGCGGCAGGAACTGTTCGCTTGGCTATTCGGATTTGGGGAAAATGAACCGTTATTTGGGTAAGCTTGCGTTGGTTGCATGAGCCACGTGTGAGCAGAAGCTATAATGGAAATTAAATTTTTCTGTTCTTCTGAACTTAAAATTCAATTCCCCGCTGGGCCCCCTCTCTTATTATCAGGGCGATAGAGTATTCTGAAGAAAAAGGACTGCGACGTAGAGTACTCATTAGTGCATGATAGCCAGGTTTGCCTGGCCTGGCGCGGGAAAACAGGGTATTTTATTCAAGCATTTCACTATGCCAGCAGAATCTCCTTATCTCTCGTAATTCTAACTTCCTTTAAGAAATATATTCCAATGCCCACTATTGCTGTTTACTGCAAGCCACGTCTCTTCAGCCCAAACACTATTCTCCCGTGCGACCCCCCCACCTCCCCCCCACCCCCCTCCCCTCACGACTGCTCACACGTTCGTTTGCTTCCTTTGCAAGCATTTTACGCCACGCCACTTTCAAATGTCACCAGCCGCCCCTGCCTGTGCCAGGACACAAAACGGAGCCCGATAGAGACTTGTTTCGAGGCCTCCTTTAAAAAACTGCAGGTGCCCAGCACCGGTGAGACCCACTTAAAGCCCTGATAAAACCGACCCAGGATGTAATACAATGGGCTACATGTTGATGAAGGACGTTGCTGTGCTGTCGATGGCACCGGTTGAGGGTAGGGAAACAGGTCAGTGTGCGCAGTAGTGGTCACGGTTGCCCTCAGAGAGTTTTCAGGTTGCCCCTTGTCAATTGTGAGCAGCTCATCAACTTTAGTTTTTTTTCTTGCTTTCTGCTACTTGAAGTAGATCTTATAATATAAAATCAATACTAAGAACCAAAAGTCGAAGTAAAACTTGGGACTATAAAAAAGCCCCCTCTGACAGTAAGAAGACAAACAAATGCATTTTCGGGATCTATCTCTACTGCATTTTGGTACTTTATTTACAAATACAGGGAACTGTTTGCAGATAGTAACCATATTCAAAGTATCTTGTTTTTTACAAGCACCCATGTCCTCTGATAACACACAATGGAACACATACAGACACACACAGCATACATACAGCCACACATGCTTAGATGAGCATTGAACATGGACCCTGCAAGTCAGTCCTGGATTTTTGGCCACAGCATTCTGCATTCTGTGATCATCTTTTTTCGTTTCATTGAAAGCTCTGAGATTTAAAAAATACGATCTGATTGAAGGTGTCATGCACAAAAAAGGCCACATAGCAGCTATACACGTAGACAAATGGATGTTAAATACGAAACATATGCTTCGCTTCTTTAGCTGGACACTTTGACATGTTTTTGGTTCACCGTTTTAATGTGTTCTCAGCTCTGAAGGTTTTCTGTACTCAACAAAAATAGCGTGTCTGCACTACCAATTTAACTCACTGTATTTTTATCTACACCCTGTCAAACTGCTCCATTGCCAGTGTTTACATTTCATGCAAACATGATCCCCCCACGCAATAAATCATTGTAATGAGACATGTGAAAATAAGAGACTGCCTGAAAACTGGTCAGGCAAGGCATTTCTTGACTCCAAGGATTTCTGGGAGCACCGTGTTTTTTCTAATAGTGGACCAATGAAAACATTAGATGCTGTCCAAAAAGCTAGATTCTATTGGGGAAGCTGGATACATCCATTCATCTCTTGCTCAACCAATTAAAAAGTAAGCACTTCCATAGAGCACCTCTGGTTTGCTTATTGCTACTCTATCTCTAAAAGGGTATGAAGTATGAAATCCAATTAGAATTTATAAAGCCAGACCTAAAACGCTATCCAGCATGGGCATAAATATGGGGTGTACTACACCGTACAATAAATCCTACACCACCCTCTTCGCACCTTAGCACAGCTCTCTTACCTGCAAGCCGAAGGCTTGAGCAGTCAGTGCATCGCCCTGCTCAGCCCTAGAAATACACCGGTGCATCTAGGCCCACTGCACTCTTGAGCCATTAGAACTAAGGGTGGACGAAAGATTCCGCTCCGCCTGCGGAGTTCGCAGAGTTTTGCCCACTTCGCACTCCACGCGGAGTTTCAAAAAACTCTGTGAAGTGACGCTGAGTTTTTTCTCTCGAGCGGCTCACCATGGGTAAGATGGCAAGCGTGAGTGAGGAAAAATCACGCGTTAGGCCTCCTTGTGGCGAGATTTCTCATTGTGGGCAGTTGGGGCAGGTCGCGACTGCTCGTGTTGAGAAATCTGCCATTCGAGTTCAGGAAGCTTCCGCTCGAGTAGAATGTCCACTCGAGCGGCAGAAAGCAGCAGCGCCCTCTGACGGGTATGCTAAACAGTGCAGTTACAATAAGTACCCAATCACATTAGATTTCAGTATATATGTGTGGTTAAAGAAAACAATTCCAATAAAGTTTTTGTGAAAATAATCATTAAGAATGAAGAAATGTATACACTATTTTTTCAAGTGCAAATGGGAGACGCCCCTCATGAGTTGAGGTCAGTGCTTTGTGGAAGTTGAATACTATCCTCACACTCAGGAGGATTCACCCAACTGCAACACCCACCTTCAAAACATTTCGCCATCATCCACCAAAAGGGAATGCGTCCATCTGTTCTAAGTTTAGCTCCCTAATACCATTATGCTGTCTTCATGGGTCTGGTGCTGGTATATAAGTGCATTTGACTGCCCAAATAAAAAAAAAACATTGGCAAAGCCAATAGATCTCGCCTTTGGGACCTGTTGGCTTTGCTAACGGTTTTAGCAATATGTTAGTGTACATACAGTTCATAAGTAAAGACTTTGAATTGGTTAACATTTGTAAACTCTCTTTGCTTTAGTGCAATTTTGTATTGTAACTGGAATTGATTTTTCTAAGTATTGACAAAGCCAAGAGGTGTTGGTTCTAAAATGCGGAGCTATTGGGTTTTCACGTTTTGTGTGGCACGTGTGAGCGGAGTCACATTTAAGTGTCTTAGTGAGTTCTGCTTTAGGAGAGTGTTCATAATCCTGCACGATTGAGAGCTCTAGAGCTGAGGCCGAAGGCAGTATGAGTTGATGGGTCATAATAGTGTTCAGATCACATGCTCATCCAATCTTTGGCCTTTCTCCAGTCTACACATAGCGATGGTCACGCATGTAACATTTGTAATTACCAATTATAATTATTTACTACAAAATCTTTGTTGTTACTCATTTATATCAAATTGTTTACTAGAACTCACAAAGCCAATAGGTCTGGCTTGTTTTAGGCATATGTTTGTTGTTGCATGATGTCTCTGGATGCAGTATTGGAACACTCACAAATGCTGGTCAGCCAACATGCTGTTTACTGCACAGGATTTAACTTTGCTTATTTAAAGTCATTCTTTTACTTACTTAGGCCACGCCTGTGGGAGCCGGCCCCGTGGCGTGGTCCTGTTCCCCCTCGCTAAGCCGCACGAGGTCCCATGCACCTCGGGGCTCCTCCATTTTGGATTATACGTCACTCCACGTGACCACCTGCGTGACCCCGCTTCACCCGGCCTCTGTCCCAGCGAGGCCCGACATCGAGGCGCCAACCCCTGGCCCGGGGGATACCACGTGAACCCTTCCCACTCCCGGCGGAGGGCAGTATCGATGGGACCCCCAACCGTCCTTCCACACCTAGGTGCGATCACGCCACAGCTCTCTGGTGCCTGGAGCCTCTCCTGCTGGGCGTCTGGCCGCTCCCTACCCGGCCTCTCCGCCCCCTCCGGGCGCAAGGGTCCGGACATCAAAGGGCTCCAGTCCTATATCTGGGGCGACCCGACAACAGGACAACAGTTGTATCCCGGAGTCAAGAGCCCTGCTGATCGGATCGCAGCTGACCCTACGGAAGAAGACTCATCCTGAAACCACTCTCTGAGCCCTGCTGACGACGTCGCGGCACCACCGTGCTTAAAGACCTTCACGAACCTTTGGGGCCCTGCGGACGCTGTCGCGGCCTGACCTTGTTGAACCTTACTACCAGAGCCCAGCTGACCTCGTCGCGGCTCGACCGAAGCGGACCTACCACCGGAGCCCTGCTGACTGTGTCGCGGCTCGACCCAAGCAGAACTACCACCCGAGCCCTGCAGACGCCGTCGCGGCTCCCCCCGTCCGAGCCGCTCTGAGGCCAGCACTCAAGGTCTGGCGCAGAGCCCTCCCGTACCTGGTTGGTACTAAGACTGTCCCGCTACCCTATCCCTCTAACAGACATTGAGACTCTTACTGGATCCCTCGATCCCACTGTAAATATTGAACGTACTACTTCTGATAAAGAACCAAGTCAAGCAACTGCTATTGAGTCCTGTGTGGTGGTGTTACTGGGCCTAGTACGATCATAGGAGAAAGACCTCCCCGAAGGAGGCTTCTCAGCGGCGCTCGGCTATAACTTTGCGGTAGGAAGGGGCCCCGGAATAGTCTCCCCGACTCCCCGGTGGTCCTCCCTCCAACAACGCCCCTTCCAGAAAGTCTATCATCAACATCACCTTTTTTATGTCACTTAAAGCACTGTGATCCACAATAGGCTTTTGTCTCTAGCCAGCTAAAACCTTTCTCATAGGTGAGACCTAAAGAATGTCATGTTGTAAAACTGTGGAGCTCTTGTAGTCAAATCTAAAATTTGTGGTCCAGAAAGACAGAGGGATCGCTTTGCTCCTCTGCAGCACTCATTCTGCAGCATCTCTGGGATGGCAGGAGCAAGGCATTAGAGAGGGAGTTGTGTACTTTAGTGAAAGAAAGCAGAGGGACAAACCTGCTCTACTGTGACACCCTAACCATGATTGTAGGTCCTGATGCTTTGGGTGTACCTATGACTCTTTAAAAGTGGAGCTACACTATTTGCTCAGAGACTGGATCCAAAAGTCATAAATGTCATTTACTTCCTGGCGAAGCAGAGCCAACTATCCTCAACCTCTGTGAGTCAAACAAAAAGGGAGAAACACTAATGACAATCAGCCCCATGAAGCATGGAGGAAAGGGTTAGGGGAATCATGGTGGATGGGGGTGGGGGAAGCAACTGGAGGGTGTGGAAGAAGCAACAAGAGGTGTGGGTAGGAGAGAAGGGACATGGAGAACGTGGTGGAGGCAAGCAAACTCACACGGAGAGAGAGCAACGTGGTGTGCAGGTGAAGGAAATGTAAACAGGCACGAGGAATACCGGGAGCAGGCAGGGAAGAAGCACATGGAAAAGACCGAGAGTGCAACACAGAGCATGGAGAGAGTAAGGGAAGCACACGAGGAAGACAGCTGAAAAACATATGCACTCTTGTGGAGTGCTTAAACAAAAAGATAAAAGTAGCGCTGAAAAATGCGCAATGGAAGGGCACAAGCAATGGGTTCATGCTCCAGGGGAGGAACACTTACAAGAAGAGGAAGGAAAGCCCACAAAACAACAAACAAGAAGCAAGCACATGGGAGTGACAATGGAGCACCAATGATATGCAATGAGTGGACTCTAAGCCAAGCTAAGCTAAACAATATGTCTCGCAATAGACAGAGTATGCACTGTCTTGTAGGGGTAACCTGAAAAGCCATAGCATAACTACTTTAGCTGCAAAGGACTGGAAGGTATGGCATGGTTTAGCTGCTTTGATACACATTAATTGCTTTGGAAAGTATATTAAACAACTTTATTCAATAAACAGATTAGGTTAACTTATAGGTGATCAGGGTGTCAGCAGCGAGGAGCAAGTTAGAGTAGACAGCTGATGCCCAGCCTGAGAAAGAATGTGCATGTGGTAAACAGTATTTGCCATTATTACTTCAAAGCTTATCAACTGTAGAGTGTTTAAACATTCCCAACATTGATTTGATAACACCCTACATCAATGCATCATTTATAGAAAAAAAATAAGTACCTGTCTGCAACTTTTTTCAGGCTAAGAAGGTGCAGGGGACATGGGCTTGGGGCTGGATGGTCCTTTCCTTCCGAGCCCAATAACTGTCCTCCTGGTCCTACATTCAGTCTTGCCGTATAGCTTCATACCCGCCATTCAGAAAGAAGAGCTACCGTCCTTCTTTTATTTCCATTATGGGTTGAGGAACTAGAGGAAGGGCTGTCAATACAACAAATGGTAATGAATAACCTTATTGCTGTCCTTCTATTTCTGTATACCATTCTGGAAACGAAAAACTGATTTTTTTTAGCTGTCTCCCAATGCAATGTGTTATCAAGCAGTTGTAGCCAGGCACCAAGACAGTGTGGGAAGTTACAAAGAGTCCCAGTTCCCGTAGATAAGTGCCGGTGCTGCTCACTGGCAAACACAGGCACAAAGTAAGTACTGTCCTGCATAAGACATAGCTATCAAGACCAGATGTTTAGGATTCCAATTATCCCTTGAGGGATAAATGAGTGCTATCTCTTTCATCTCAAGGCCTTGCCATAATACACCATATGACCTGAGGACTATTCTTTGTGCCTCGCATATCCCTATCTAGAAGCTCTATAAAGCTTTAAGCGCGCTCTACAACTTCACATTGCAACTTTTTCATGACAGATTTGTTAGTCAAACAGAAAATCTTATGCATAAATTGGGGCAGAGTTGAATATTAATGTGAAATAGATCAGGACATTCACAACGAGATTCCTGGTGAGTGTAATTTAGGGCTGGGTGAAATGTTTTGATGCAAAGTTCCAGCCAAATTCCACCAATCGCCACATGGCAGAATTTTCCCCGCGAGGCTTCAGTCATGCGAGCTGGTGAGCATGAGCAAGATTTTGGCATCCCCAAGCACAATTTTTTAACACCAGCGGTCGCTAGCAGTCGCGATCAGAGGACTGCTTCTCAAGTAGATTAGCTGCCACTCAAGTACATTTTCTACTTCAGCAGCAGCAAAATCAGCTTGAATAGCCGCATGGTCTTGTACAGCGCATTATGCAATTCATGCTGATTTTTCTTGCTGCTCATGCTCCCAGCACTAAATTACAGTGCAAGCAGCGCGACCTGCATATTTTCCACCCTTTGGCAGACTTCTGCAGAATCTCGCTGGGTTTTTATGTAACTCCATAGACTTCCGCATTGTCAAATTCCACGAGTTCCTCCCACCCCTAGTGTAACTACATTTGCTTCTGCATATTTGTCTGCCATGAGTGCATAGAAATTCGTAGTACTAAATCCTACTCAAGTGGTGGGAAGTGGGTTTTCCTCGCTGTGACTTGCCACATGTTTGTGGGCATGCCGAAAGTTCGACCAAACCCATTCCCACTCTGGAAATGGTCAGAGATTAAGTCCAGCCAGGTTCAGGAGTTACTCCTCTTTCAGGATGTGAAGAAGAATGGACCACCCTAAGAATTAGTGAATTGTAGCTAAAGATCTTTCTCCAAGGGGAAAATGTTCTTCTGCTGAGAAAAAAAGTGTGAATTTGGACAGGAGGCCCATTCCCTGTTTTGTAGCCCACGAGAATTGTCCCATGACATTTACTTAGAAACCTCTGCCTGGTGCAGCTTTCTAGACATACTACTGGGAATGTTGAGAAATAAAAAAATGTAAAAGTACGTTCAAGCCAAGTCATAAACCTCCACCTACGCTTTTATGCTTATTTTTTACTTGGAGCTTGGCATTTACCATAGAAAATTATATTTGGAACAGTTCACAAATGAAAATTCCAGTGCACAACTGGAACTGAGGTTTTTTTGATGATTGGAGCCAACCTGTTGGAGTGAACAGGCGCACTGTGCTCTGAGAGTAAGTATCAGTACATCATTGAAATCCATCCACTGGAAGCAAAATTAAGAAGCATTTGCAATGCAATCAGTCTCGGCCATGGGACCTTATATGTATTTAGCTACGCAGCACTTTAGCACTGGGTGCTGAAACATCTTCTGTTCTTTAACAGGGAAAGTAAGCACCAAACTGTGGAACGCGCCAGGTATGGGAACACATGGAGAGAAATACTGCCTATCAGTGGGAAATTGTACTGTCCAAAGCTCTGTTTTTAATATAAAATCAGCCCCTTTGATGTTCATATCACTGAAAATACAAGATTTGAAAAAAATATTATTGTCTACGGTTGCTTGTTGAATACAAGTTTCTATGGCCTGAAATCGAGGGAATGCTAAAGTGATTCTGTTATTTTACAGACCTCTGCTGGTCCTTTTCTATCAAGAAAGTTAAATAGAGGCAGTTGCCAGAAAAATAAAAAAAGAAAGTCCCTAAGGAGAAAGCAATTCTGGTATTTTACTGACCTCTACTGGTCGTTTTCTATCAAGACAGTTAAATAGAGGCAATTGAACAGAAAAAAGTCCCTAAGCAATGGTGGAAGCAGACAAGTCCTAGGGCTGATTTCTAGATTCAACAAAGTACATACAACAGATCTTCCAGACATCGCAAACGTTGTCTAGACTTGACCTAAAAATTGGGACTGTGAGAGAAACACATTTAATTTCACCTCCAGGCAGTCACAATGTCATAGGCACCATCTAATGCCAGTAACATGTGTCAGGGCAAATAATAATGGGATGAGAAAAGGGGGGATTGATTCAATGAGGGTAGCAGAGGCCGGAATCAGTTATGTACTTATATAATTGTATGTTTGCCCCTGAACCCATAAATCAACACTATATTTGATCTATCAGTCCTTTTTATTGACTGAGAGTAACAATCTTATTTTTCTTTTTTTACATTTGTTTTAAACTGAGTAAACTCTTCATCAATAAACTACTTTGTATCTTACAATATTCACACATTTATCCTGTACATGATATTTACACTTTTTTACAAAAACATATACATAAAACAAATAATATGACGTTCGTGTAACTTAAATCTCCACTAATAGTTTTTATACAGTGCTTTATGAAAATGTCCAATACTTTTCAACTTTGGGACCTTAAACGACTTTGTCCTCAAATTTGTTAACCTTTCTTGGTCCTAAGCAGGGTCAGAAACAATCGTTGCAATACTTATACGAGGGAACCTTATATTTGTTAAATTTCTTTTCCTGGGGATGCAAAAACACTTTTTTAGATGTCCATGTTTGTTCTGGTTCTCTGCTTGTCTATTTTCGTAGCCTACGCGTTTCGACCTTTGTGTGTGGACCTACAAGTTCTTGGCAAGGTCTTCTTCAGGGCTTGTTATACTGGGGTGTGGACATCTTTCTCCATAAACTTTACTGTTCTCCTGCAAAAATGACAGTGGGCCTTATTTATAATATGCATTCTTAAAAATGCGTCTTATATAGTGGGTCAAAATAGGATCAACTTACGTACCATAAACTTTACTGTGCCGATGTGGATTGGACCGGTAATGTTCTTTGTCCTGTAAGTATATATGTATATCTTAATTAGCGTTCAGTATTCAAAAATGGATGTAGTACATATCTTCCTGGGCGTTTTAAATCATTTGCGATTTTTTCGTGTTTATGGACACCTACCCGGCTGGGTTCCAAATTTTTGGGGAATGCCTGTCCGTTTCTTTATTGGTTTGCACTCCGGTTGTTTCAGTGATTTCCGCTGACTGTAGAAGTAATCTAGAAAAGGGTCTGTAGTTTAGAAGTTGCTTTAGAGGTGACTCGTTTCTACGTTCTTTTACTCATGCTGCACCACCCGTGTTTGAAAAAGGGGACTGGTTGATTTTGTGTGCAAGGGACCTTTAGCGTCTCATTTATCCATCCTTAACCATGCGTTTAGCGTTAGTTGACAGCGGTGTTGGCTGTGGATTCTGTTTCTTTCTTAACTCTGACTTTTAATACCCCGCCGTGATGTTAGTATTGAATTTTGCTTCTAGTGCCAGATAGAACTTACTTTTTTAGAAGAAGATGAAATCTCGAATTGCTTTTGCTTGTTCTTCGTGTCCTCCGCGTCTTCGCCACTGTGGAGTTCCCGGGGCTTCTGTGCTGAGCTCATTTGATTGGTTTGGCAAAGCGCGTGACGTGCCTGCGTCCTACGTCATCGCTTTGCTGTTACCCAGGTGATGAATGAGCCCTTCTCTCTGTACAGCGGGGATTGGCGTCAGTGTTGCTATGACAATGTTTTTGTAAAAAACGATAAAATATTGTGAGCGCTGTCTTTGGTAGTGACCAAATAATTTGTTTTTCTCCGGGTATGGCCTGAAGGCATCTGGACTTCTATATTCAAACATGTCGCGCTTCTTGGCTTTATCCCTTCTTTCTCTAGTTCGGGGACTAGCATCAGTGTTGTTATGGCGATGTAAATTTGAGGAACAATAAAGTTTTACTGGCGCTTACTTTGATTGTGACATAATAAAGCATTCATCTCCGAATTTTTCAGAGACATCTGAGATTCCCTGTTGCTACATTAAGCTCTTCTTGGTGCACTGGGTTACTTTTTAGTGTAGATTGCTCCATTGAAGTTGTTGGCAAGAGAAGCCAACAACTTCAATTGTCACAATCAAAGTAAGCACCAGTAAAACTTTATTGTTCCTCAAATTTACATCGCCATAACAACACTGATGCTAGTCCCCGAACTAGAGAAAGAAGGGATAAAGCCAAGAAGCGCGACATGTTTGAATATAGAAGTCCAGATGCCTCCAGGCCATACCCGGAGAAAAACAAATTATTTGGTCACTACCAAAGACAGCGCTCACAATATTTTATCGTTTTTTACAAAAACATCGTCATAGCAACACTGACGCCAATCCCCGCTGTACAGAGAGTAGGGCTCATTCATCACCTGGGTAACAGCAAAGCGATGACGTAGGACGCAGGCACGTCACGCGCTTTGCCAAACCAATCAAATGAGCTCAGCACAGAAGCCCCGGGAACTCCACAGTGGCGAAGACGCGGAGGACACGAAGAACAAGCAAAAGCAATTCGAGATTTCATCTTCTTCTAAAAAAGTAAGTTCTATCTGGCACTAGAAGCAAAATTCAATACTAACATCACGGCGGGGTATTAAAAGTCAGAGTTAAGAAAGAAACAGAATCCACAGCCAACACCGCTATCAACTAACGCTAAACGCATGGTTAAGGATGGATAAATGAGACGCTAAAGGTCCCTTGCACACAAAATCAACCAGTCCCCTTTTTCAAACACGGGTGGTGCAGCATGAGTAAAAGAACGTAGAAACGAGTCACCTCTAAAGCAACTGCTAAACTACAGACCCTTTTCTAGATTACTTCTACAGTCAGCGGGAATCACTGAAACAACCGGAGTGCAAACCACTAAAGAAACGGACAGGCATTCCCCAAAAATTTGGAACCCAGCCGGGTAGGTGTCCATAAACACGAAAAAATCGCAAATGATTTAAAACGCCCAGGAAGATATGTACTACATCCATTTTTGAATACTGAACGCTAATTAAGATATACATATATACTTACAGGACAAAGAACATTACCGGTCCAATCCACATCGGCACAGTAAAGTTTATGGTACGTAAGTTGATCCTATTTTGACCCACTATATAAGACGCATTTTTAAGAATGCATATTATAAATAAGGCCCACTGTCATTTTTGCAGGAGAACAGTAAAGTTTATGGAGAAAGATGTCCACACCCCAGTATAACAAGCCCTGAAGAAGACCTTGCCAAGAACTTGTAGGTCCATACACAAAGGTCGAAACGCGTAGGCTACGAAAATAGACAAGCAGAGAACCAGAACAAACAGGGACATCTAAAAAAGTGTTTTTGCATCCCCAGGAAAAGAAATTTAACAAATATAAGGTTCCCTTGTATAAGTATTGCAACGATTGTTTCTGACCCTGCTTAGGACCAAGAAAGGTTAACAAATTTGAGGACAAAGTCGTTTAAGGTCCCAAAGTTGAAAAGTATTGGACATTTTCATAAAGCACTGTATAAAAACTATTAGTGGAGATTTAAGTTACACGAACGTCATATTATTTGTTTTATGTATATGTTTTTGTAAAAAAGTGTAAATATCATGTACAGGATAAATGTGTGAATATTGTAAGATACAAAGTAGTTTATTGATGAAGAGTTTACTCAGTTTAAAACAAATGTAAAAAAAGAAAAATAAGATTGTTACTCTCAGTCAATAAAAAGGACTGATAGATCAAATATAGTGTTGATTTATGGGTTCAGGGGCAAACATACAATTATATAAGGGCAAATAATAATGGCACTTAGACACACTGCAGATGTTTCCATCAACTTACTGTTATCAGAGCCACCTGTAAGAGTGGGCAGCCATTTTAGGTTAAGGATTTCCCTTCTTTACCCTGCTTATCCATTTGCTTCCTCTTATTTCAGTGGTTAGTTGCTCTTTCTTTCTTTTTTTGCATTCCTATATGAAGAAATGTAATTTTACCATCCAGTGTCAGCAGTGTCGCAAAATGGGATTGCAAGAGAACCACATTTCTCATCACCCCCTCCCCCCCACCCGGTAAAAATATACCCATATCATGCGATGTGTTATTTATTTGGGTGCAGTATTCCCAGGGGATAACATAGTATTCCTGAATGTTTCCAACATTCTGAAGAGACTAAACTCAGAATGCTGCCTTTTCTACATTTCAGATAAATATGTACCCATATCACAGGATGTGTTATTTAAAAGGTGCAATATTTGCGCATCATTCCAAGAACAGCCACTCTAAATAGGCTTCAGACAGTATTACTGCATGTTTCCTCCATTCCAAAGAGCTTAAACTCAGTATGTTGTGTTTTGCTGCTTTACATATTTTGCCATTTGCTCCTTTGCAAAATTGTGCATGAAATAACCCCCCTCCCACTCCAGTTGCTGTCATGTCTGCATCTGGCCTGACGTTCTGGGACCACCTCCTGAAGTATCTTAGGAAATAAGAAACCTTGGCATTACAATGAATTCCAAGTTATCAATGCTTGCCCGAGTGGACAAATTAGCAAGATCGAGCTTCATTACCATAAAAACTCTGCGACGCATCTATCCCCCACCTAGGATTTCCAAACAAGGTTTAAGCTATTAGTTTTCTCTTGTACTGTCTAAACTTAATTACGGCAATGGGCGCAACCATGGATTATCTTGATCAACTATGAAAAAATTATAACAAATTCTGAACTCTGCTGCCAGACTTCTCCTACATGTAAAGCCACAAGCTCCCACCTCCCCTGCCTTGAGGCCCCACATTGGCTACCGATTGCCAGAAGATCCACCATCAAGCTGCTTTGTATCACTCACGAAGTAATAAATGGTTCAGGACCACTTTTCATCAGGAATAAAATCACCAAATACATACAACAAAGGAACCCCCGATCAAGATTGGCACCCTGCCTCATAACCCAACCATACTAGAAAAAAACTATAGATGGTACTTCTTTCTCTGTTCAAGCAGCCAAACTTTGGAATTGATTACCACCAAACATAAGATCCATGGAGAACTGTCTAATCTTCAGAAGACTGCTCAAGAGTTGGCTCTTTCCTACATAACCACGATACACAAACACTAATGTACAGCATATCCCTGTGTATGTGAACATTTATAATTTGATTATATGTATGTATCTAGATATGTGTATTTCTTTGAACAGATATGTACAATAACTATGCTTTTTTAAAATATATTGATATTCTTTAGGTCTGCTTAACAAATGTATACATTGCTTATAGTTAGATATATATGTACATATATTTATATACATATATATCGTTTTATACTTAGCATGTTTATAGGTCACTACATAGTTCTAATAAAAGTTATTTGATTAGATGCTTCTGGGTCTCTGTTTTATTAATCTATCACAATGTGTAAATATTATCATAACTATTTTATCTACAAGTGCAAGGGGTAGTAAGTGCTATATAAATACAGTTACATTACAATACAATGCATATCACGGAATCCCGATATAGATGTCCAAATCAAGATAGCCTCAGGACTCTTATTGACGTCCTAATACTACAGCCCCTTCATGAATGATTTCTTGCACAAATTTGCCACCTGTACATTTATGCATAAAACAAAAATATCTTCTGAAAAAATAACCCTTCTGAGGATTGGTGCCCTTCTGCTGTGAAACAAAGTTTGAGAAAGGCTCATTACTGTTTTGGTGATTCATGCCCATATGGATGCACTAAGCTTTTATTATTTACTATGCAATTTTTACATATGCTTTTTGCAGTAGGAAGATTTTTAATGGCTATTAAAGATTTGGATGTTTTTACATTGATTTTAGTAAAGGTGTGTGTAAGAAATTGCGTCATGTTTAAAAGGCTATGATCTTAAATACAGATTTATTACTATTATATTATATGCTGTGTTTTTTGTTTGGGTTTTTCACACAATGGGAAGCACTTCAAAGAATCCCAATTCTGAGGCAGTAGGCAGGTCTCTCAGCATCTGAAACGTGCCTTCAATTTCTGTATGGTGTCCAATGGTGTTTTCCCAGTAACATGTCCTAATGCATTTGTTCAGCTTCTGACCAAGTTACTTTATGTTACACCTTTTATGTAGGCTTGATCGCCACATGCAGCTTTCTGGACCTGGTAAAACGTATATGTTCACAGATGTTATTATCATAAAATGCTGGGTTTTAAATGCTTTTCGAACAAAACGAGGTGGTTTGTCACTTTCAGAAGCTCTCTGTTGAGTATGTTCCACATTCCGAATGCTGAAAGAGGTTAGATTTATCATCTAATTGAGTTTTCTATCAAGTTTGAGGTGTAAAAAAATTAATTTCTGAGGGAAGATGTCTGGCCCTTTCCTTCATCTAATCTACAGCGACATTAGAGACCACACTCCTCTGACACCCGCCCTCAGCGCCAAGATGCTCCATTGGAGTGAAAGCCTGCGCTTTACAAATGCTATCATTCATTCATTCATTTTGTGCAAATATGGGAAATCAACTTCTATGCAGATAGGTCCATTTCCCGATATTTAGTGTTAAGAGTTATGAGAAAGTCTTTGAACCCAACTATGACCTCAGCTGGTACTCAGTGTACGTTCTGTTGCATTTAGGAGAGATTCTTGCTGTGGCCGGTTATAGTAGCCATACCTACCCCAAAATCGTCTGAAGGTGTGTCATGTATAACTTCTGGAGCTCTGTGTAAAGTGCATTACACTAATCCACACAGGCGGTATAAAAAGAGAAAGGGACCAGGCAGCATAGTTTCAGAAATAGCATTAGTAGTAGAATTGCTCTTTACATTTTAAGTTGGTAATGACAAGACTTGATCACTTTCTTAACTTTATGATTGAGAGAAAACTTATTATTCAGATTCCCAACAATTTTTACAGAGAGAATAGAGTCTGCAAATTGATCCAGGCTTTCAGACAGATCTTGCTGCTCCATTCATAGATTTTAATTCATCCTATGAGAAGATCTAAGTTCTCATCATTCTTTTAAATGAAATTAGCAAACATCAGATGTTAATGCCAGAAGACAAGGTTTGAGACAAGATCTGTTGCACTGACTAGTATTCTCTAGTTGGAACAAGATCTGGGTATCATCTATAGAGATACAAAAACTGCGACCCTCAAGAAGACCAATCTTCTGAAAGATCTGCTGCCCATTTCAAAAGTTTAATTGTAATCCTAAAGACAGATTTCCCTAGCAACGTTATTGCCCTACCTCTAGACATACCTCCTTCTCCAAAACATCCTGTGGCCCTCTAGACACCAATCTAAAAACCAAGAGACTTCTGCAGAAACAGAGAGAGACTTCTGCAGAAACAGAGCACGTTCTCGAGACACTGCATTATTTGACAATACTTAGGCTTCTTCAGTAACTTTTTCCATTTCCCAAAACTGTTTTCTTATTCTGCATCTGTTATGTTGCATGGCTAAAAGAAGACCAGATGGCAGCTGCCTTACTGCGATCAAGTGGGGCAGCGTGTAGCAGATTATACCCAGGATGTTTCCGCATCCAGGGATGTTTTCCTGTCCTGTGCACTGTTGGGAAGTCGGAAGATCCAAGTCTTTTGCCGGACCCTTGTGTAACTGCGGTGCACACCGAGGTGACATTTGTCGGAAGTGTGGGTAATAGGCTATATTTATATACGGTGCGTTGAACATGTTTGCTCCACAGGTAGCATTGATGATCAGGCCTGCCAGGCGGGCTGCCATGTGTCGTTCCATGGGCAAGGAGGGCTACGCTTGGAACATTGGAGGGATAAGCTTGAATCATGGCTACTCAAGGAGTGTATGCCCGTGGGGCTGTGGCAGTGTATCTTGGTGGCAACAATGTAGTGCACCTAGCCAATAGGAAGTTATTGGAATTACTGATCACAGAAATGTGCTGGGTAGCTAAAAAAACACTCCTGCACTCAGTCATCGTTTGGTGCCAGGATATCGAGAGGTCGGTAAGCTGCTAAGGGGTCCAAAGGGAGCGCCTTTTTCGTGCAGGATGGGGTCAACCTTTCTAAAGTGGGATAACAAGATTTCTTCAACATCCTAACTTGGTTGATGCATTGGCCATCTGGCCATGACCATCTTGGGGAGGGAGGCCGGATAGCAGGTGAACTATGCTGGCCGGTGGCAGGTGAGGTCATGATTGGTGGGGCACTTCGGGTCCAAAGAAGGCGTCCTTTTGCTTGGGATAGGTGGGACAGCGATCTCACAGGCCCCTCCAGGGGGTGCTTGCAGCAAGTTGACTAGAGGCTGCGGGAGTGTGGGAGTGTTCGCTGCCAACAGGCCTTTACAGCCAATCCCTGCACGGGTGCGAGGGTGCCAAGCTAGCACAGACCCTGGGAGGGATGATGAGGGTGTATGGGGTGCCCAAGGTAGGTAACCTGGTGGACAGATGGGCCTCCCACACAAGTTACAATGGGGAGGTATTCCCAGGGGGTAATGAGGGTGTATGGGGTGTCCGAAGTAGGGAACCTGGAGGGCAAACGGGCCTCCTGCACAAGTTACTCTGGGGAGGTATTCCCAGGGGGTGGGTCTGTCTTCTTAGGGAGGGGCCCTCCCAGGAAGACCAGTCATGATCTCACTCATAAGCTCAACACTGGATACACAGGGACAAGGTTCGATATGGTTAGGAATGGCTATGTATTAGATTCTATGTTAAGGTTAGCCATCAATCAAAATTGTAATAATCATGTCTCTGGTTCATGGTGTTTCTGCGTATGATTTTGTGAAATGATTTGAGTGCAATTGTAATGTTTTGTGGTTTGTTATCATAATTAATACAGCCGCGGTTTACGACCCCTAACCGAGAAGTTCGAAGTGATATTTTTGTGCTGTCTGTCGCATTAAGGGATGCTGGAGGGCAGGTGGGGGGATCCAGGTCACTTCGTGGTAAGGGCTGGAGCTTGGCGATGCCTGGCCATATAGAGTTTGCAAGTTGACCCAGGCTTTAGCCAGATCTTGTGGCTCCATTCATAGATGTTACTGCATACTTTGAGAAGATCTAAGTTTTCAACATTCTTTTCAAAGAAATTAGCAAGCATCATATGTTGATGTCAGAAGACAAGATTTAAGACAAAGTCTGTTGCACTGACTAGTATTCTCTAGTTGGAACAAGATCTGGGAATCATCTATATAGATACAAAAACTGAGACCCGCAAGAAGACCAATCTTCTGAAAGATCTGCTGCTCACTTCAAATGTTTACTTTTAATCCTAAAGACAGATTTTCCTAGCAACGTTATTGCCCTACCTCCAGACATGCCTCCTTCTCCAAAACATCCTGTGATCCTCCAGACACTATCTGCAGCAACAGAGTGCATTCTTGAGACACAGCATTGGTTGACAATCCATAGACTTCTTCAGAAGCTTCTTTTATTCCCCAAAATGCTTTCATCTGGAGCATCTGTCACCTTCTCCAGATGCATATGCAGATCCCTTGATTCTACTTTTCTAAAGACAATGTGTGGGGAATTGTTAGATTCACCACACATTGCTCTATCTTTAAATCCATAGTCTTCTACAAAGATTGTCCTAGGTCATTTGTAAACTATGTCTCCTGAAGACAAATTGCCTCACCCAAAATGCTATCCAGATCTTCGTTTGTAATGCTATCTAAACATCTAGAGCCCTTACAAGAAGCATCATTAGATCTCATGCACACTGCTCTGCCTTGAGAGCCAACCCCTTCTATAGAGACTGGCAGACCGAACCTGTCTGTATTTTTACTATAATGGGTTTTACCCATTATATGCCCGACTTTCATTGATACCCAACTGAGGCCAAGTGCATTTCTTTAAATATTATCAGAGAGTTGTGTTCTTTTTAACCGATGTCTCACACCGTATGACACGGTACAATTCAATAATAAGGTAGTACCAATACCTTTGTTTGATTTTTGATACTGTTAAATATATCAGGTTCTATGGAAGGCTTAGCCTAACCCTCGTTTTCCTCTTGATGCTTCCATAAAATGAATGGATCTGTAAAGTATATGTAGCAGCAGTCATATTTCGCCTTGTGATTGAAATGAAATCTTCCAGCCCATCTGTCTCCCGTTTCAGTGTTGAGGGCCGAAGCTGTCCTAAATTTGAACAAGTGCAGCCTGTTCCAAGCTCAGCATACATTGTCCTTTGCTTTTTATCTGTTTGTTCCCCTGACCTGGGTCATTGAAGGCCTCGTTCTTGGGGTTATTCAATTCTTGCTCAATATCCTGGAGGAAGACCTTCTGACCATGGAGCTAATCACTGCTCTGGTCCTCAGGACAGATAGAGCAAGGCCAGAAGGCCGCATGCCTGGCTCTTCTCAGAAGCAGTCTCTGGACATGGCGGAGCCAGCTGGCAGGCTTTGCACCGAATAAAGCAATACGCCAGAAAGAGTTCTGGAAGCTGAAGGTTCTGGAAGCCCAGAAGGCCCTCCCTTTACACGTGACAGACATGGCCTCAGAAGGGCTGTTGCCAGGCCCTTTCAGCACTTTCAGGCCCACAAGCACACACAGCAAAAGCAAACTGTTGGCACTTGTTCTACAGTGGAAGTTAATACGGATTTCAGCTACACTGGACTTACTACGACTGTTGGGACTGCACCACTCTCCGCGCTGTCCTCAAAATATCTGTGTTGCTCGATTTTGTGTATGTGGATGGATGTGGATGAGACCTATTGAGACCAGTGTATTTGTGTGTAACTGTACATTTCAGAGTAACCCCATGTAAATGTGATTACAGACATCAGTGTATAGAAGTATAACTGTGTGTGTGTGTTTGTGTGTGTATATATATATATATATATAGAGAGAGAGAGATATCTATATACATATACATGTACATATATATACATGTACATATACAGAAGCAGCCGGGAAACCTAAGAAATTCAGTAAACGCCGAGTCGGAGGACCCGGGGATTACGGAAGATTGCAGGTAGGCACACAAGTGGGTTTTGTGGGGTGAGGAGGAGTGCTACTCTCCAGTTAACACAGTTATAATTAACGTGGCATCTACTGGAGTTTAAATAATACGAACAATTTCCACAATGTCGGCCGACGTGGCTAGAGCAAGGGAAGCGGCAGCAACAGAGATGTTCTCTGACGCCCTCCCGAGTACAAGCAATGTAACGGAGCCTTTACCGGATAAAACAAATACAAACAATTCAGTAAGGGACTTGTATAGAAAACTTGAGAAAAAAATGAAATCTGAAATGAGCAAATGGTGGGAATCAAAGTCGCTACAAGGATATATTGAAGTGAACAGGATACCTAGAGGCTTACGTATATTAATGGCACCGAGTTACGAGGAACCAAATCCTGAACTAATGAAAGAATGGGCGGAATGCAACCTTGAATCTTCGAGGAAACTGACTATGATTCTAATCAAGTACGCAGACATTGATAGAGCTAAGCTCCTAAGTGAAATAGATGAAATAAACGAGGAACTCGAAAAACATGAACACAAGGAAGAACAAAATAAACTCAGGAATGAAATGACAATGCGCTTACAAAAAGAAGAGGAAAAAATTAAAACCAGGAAAGCATTTAAATTTCAGAGAGACAGAACGGATTATGAGATGGGCCAAATCTTCACTTTTGCCAAACGCTATGACGCATTGAGAAGGTCGAAATTTCAAAATGTAGACAGAGTGACACCAATGTCTAAACGCAACGAGGGCCAATACAATCCAAAGCCAAATACCCCCCAATTGGAAATCAGCTCAGGGGGAAGCAGCGAATCTGAATCCGAGATGCGCAACCCCATAACGGCAGGGGGGTCAATCCCAGGCCATCTCCAGGAGAAGAACTCAATTTTTTATGCCTAGAACGCAGACAAACTCTGCGTCCAAGACCTCCAACAAGTCAAGTGCCTCCAACTATAAACGGCGGCAGAGGCGCAAGGCCAGCAGTAAACGAGCAAAAACCAACAAGAAGGAGAGGACGGGGATACTGGAGGAACAAACAACAATAATGGATGAGCAAGTAGAAAACACCATCATCAATTTGTCCAACGTTGTGTTGACGAAACAAGAAACCAACATACTAAGGCTTGGCCTCTCATATGCGCCACGAAACAATTTTGATTACGCAGATTTATATAAAGGGGTACGGAAATTGAAATTGAAAAAACATTTTCTGGTTAACACACACAATCAAGCAACTAACAAACAAGCACCTATAACTCAGACCAGACAAGTGGCAACGACTTTGACACAATCTGATATACCCCTTCTACAAGTTCTGGAAGATTTAAATGACGAAAACAATTATACAAACCAAACTTCGCAAATGAGCCCATTCAAACCTAAGTCTTCCTTCAATCCAATAATGATTCGTGATTCCATCGATATTTTCCACGAAGCAGCAATCACACAATTAAAGGAACTGCACAAAAGGATACAATCCAAAACCAGACATTATAACAAAGTAGATCAACAATATCGACTACTAACTTCTAAATTGCAGAAAAACAAGGAGATTGTAATCCGCAATAGCGATAAGGGCGGCAACATTGTAATATGGCCAATATCCTTATATAACAAAGAAGCATATAAACAACTAAATGATCGTGACTGTTACACAAGGATCACTACTGGGAATATGAAAATCACACACAAGGAATTCCATCACAAGCTCGTCAAATGGAATAATGCGAAACTGATTAGCAATGATGAACTCAAATTTTTAAAACATGATAATCCCACAATACCTACCATCTATTTTATTCCTAAGATTCACAAGAACTACAATGAGCCTCCTGGAAGACCAATAATCAGTGCTAAAAACAGCCTTATGGAAAACACTGCGAGATATATAGACTATTACCTACAAGAGCATGTACAGAGTCTGCCTTCCTATGTAAAGGACACTAGTGACTTTCTTAGAAAAATTTCAAACTTTGAATGGCAAGAGGATTACTTACTGATGGCTTTAGATGTAACCTCTCTTTACACTAGCATTGAGCACACGGATGGGTTAACAGCTATACAATACTATCTAGCACAGAGTCCCACACAACACCAAGAACACAGCAAAATGCTCATGGAAATGATTGACTTCTGTCTGCACAATAACACCTTTATGTTTAATAGCCAGCTATACCAGCAGACTAGAGGAGTTGCTATGGGGGCCAGCTTTTCACCAAGCTACGCTTGTCTGCACATGGGCAGATGGGAAGAGCTGGTCCTCAGAAAGGAATACAGTGATATTTTCATGTATAATGTCAAAATTTGGCTCAGATACATTGATGATTTGTTTATAGTGTGGCATGGTACATCACAACAAGCAAATGATTTCATTCAGAATGTCAATGTTAACAACATGAACCTGCACTTCACCGCCACAGTCAGTTCATCTCAGATTGAATTTCTAGATACCCAAGTCTACATCAGTAAAAACAAAATTGAAACTCGATTGTATAGAAAAAAGACAGCGGGTAACTCTACCCTTCATGCATCCAGTGCGCATCCCAAGCACCTTATCAACAGCATCCCCTACGGGGAAATGCTACGCATAAGGCGCATATGCAGTAATGATCAGGACCTCAGGGTAGCACAGGACGAAAGCAAGAATCGCTTCTTGCAACGTGGGTACAAAAACAGTGTTATTGACAATGCGATTAAAAAATCTATGGCCTGTAGCAGGGAGGAAGCAATTAAGGATAAAAAAATCAGTGATAAAACAGTAGATAAATCGAAGATATCCTATCCTGATGATATGACCCAAAACATCACAGACAGTACAAACTCGGAAAGGGAATTCCGACTGATTATTCAATATAGTCAACAACACAAAAGTCTATATCAAATTATTCAGCGAAATTGGCCGTTGGCACTAAGTGACCCAGTAATAGGACCCCTGCTCCCGCAGAGGGTGTCCATTACTTACAGTAAAGCGCCCTCAATGAGGGACAAACTAGTCCACACAAGTCCTGAAGTGATCAACAACAGTAGCTGGATACAATCGGTCAAAGGGTTCTTTAGATGTAAAACGTGCAAAGCATGCATTCAGGGAGTCAATACCAGCACATATAAAACCCCTTTTAGCGATTACAATCACACTGTCTCTAAATTCTTAACATGCAAGACAGAATATGCTGTTTATGTCCTCTCATGCCCATGCAATTTACGGTACATAGGCAGCACAAAATTACCTGTCTTTAAACGTATCCTCCAGCATCTAAGAGCTATCGCCAATCAGGATAACACGTACCCCGTCGCACGCCATTTCAGGGAATTTCATAAATCTGACAATCATTTCCTGAAATATTTTGTCATAGATTCAATTCCACCAAGCAGGAGAGGGGGTGACCGTGAGAATAAATTAAGAAAACTTGAAACACGGTACATCCTACAACTGGACACTAAGCACCCTGCAGGTCTCAATGCCACGGAGGACATGTATACCTGTCTGACCTAAAATAACATACTTGCAGACAGTAGAAATCTATGAGATGCAGCCTGATCCCCTAAATACCTACTACAATACGTTTTCGTTTTTAAGCCTTTTTATTATTGGTCAATTATCTTTTTATCAACAAATCATCTTATGTCTTAATTTAAAAATACGATATTTTAATATTTTATAATGTATTTTTATGTATTTTTATGGCTTTTATGTAAATTAAAGTTTTATTGTATTAACTTTAGTTATAACATAATAGTGTTTAGTGGCACCTATCTATGTGAGAGATTATGTAGATAAGTTGATAGATATAGTTTTTAGGTCAGATTACCTTTTATCTATCAGTTAGCATATTTTGCACACACTATTTTGCACTGAGGCATAGGCACTTTACAGGTGCGTTCAGCTTACCATGAATTAATAATGCTGTATCGGACAGTTGATCACGGTCTCATTCCATCAGCAGCTACAGACAGAGGATTTGTATAATAAGATATGACCATAATTTAAAAACGACTGCAGTTTAAATGAATGTGATTATTACTAAAATATAGGTACAGGTATTTTACAAGTACACACCATTTCGTTGGTATCCCTATCCCAAATGAAACTGTAAAAAAACTTAAGGCATGCTCTGATTCCCGCGATATATAAAGGTGACAAACCATTTCTGAATACAGCACAATGAAACTGAAAACATAATACACTATCTATAAGGAATTCGGAAATGAAGTTTGGTCCCATATATTACTGAAACATGATTTATTTTATTTATTTATCTATTAGGCTACATTTGCACATATATTGCACTTTAGATATTGCACTTTTACAGAAACAATTATCATATGTTTTTATTGATTCTGTTTTTAATTCATGTACCACTAAATATGTAATTGCGTGTTATTATAAAACAGATATATCTACAACATGGTTTTATGCTTAAACAAGCACTGGCAAACAAGGGACATTATGAACTAAATCATGGTATTATACCGAGATGCAACTATTGGATTAATATGACCCTGTAAAATTAAAATAATGAATAGGACATCATATTTGCACCTTTGTTGGTAAAAAAGCATGTAAAGTATTAATGTTTGAATTTCATTCAGATATCATACAAGTTTAAAGCAATGCGTATAAAGACAAGCTTCTTTCTATGTCCATTCTAAAACTAAAACGTCATGCTTGTCACGTGGTCATTTATTCACTTGAAATTGCACTTTAAAAGGGAGTTACCTCCAATAGGCCACTGTCATGTGATCAAGGCTCTGCTGAGCCGAAACGCGTAATGGCGACTATGGAATAAAGGAAACTTTGCACCAAAATCGGGTCTGTGTCCATCCTTCGGGAGAGCCGTCTGGGAAGAAGCAGCGGAGGAACACTCGTAATATATATGTATGTATATATATACATATACATGTACATATATATACATGTACATATATCAGGCCTGAAACAAATGTTTTTGTCAGTGATTTTCAAACGTTTTTTAAATGCTAATTCCTAACTATATCAGGCCTGAAACCTATGTTTTTTTCAGTGAATTTAAAAGGTTTTGTAAATGACAATTTGTAATGTATTAATTGTTATACTGATTTTTTTGATACTGATTTACTACATTTTTTAAACTATTTATGTTTAGATATTTTTTTTTATTACATTATAATTACATTATACATTACAATACAAAATATACTTTCTCAGAATGAATTACTTTAGTTTAAATACTTGGCAAATAGGCAACAGACTTTTAAGTACAGTAGTTACAGTTGTTGCAATGGCCAACCCAATTTCAAACACAAAGCAACATTGAGCTCAATGTGAATTGCTAGTTAAATGCAATTAGTTACTTTATGGATTACTTTTCTAACCACAGGACTGGATCCTAGATTCAGTCCTTGGACATCTCCTGTAAACAGTTGAGTAAAAGCGTTTTGGTTACAGTAGTTATTTTTAAGCAATATTATTGTATTTTAAAAGTTGACACTTAGAAATGTTTTCACATAGACTCACCAATGTTATCCTATGGCAGAAAATTCACTTAGCAGGTAAGTAGTGTTATCGTTACTTTTTCTTACTCAGTGGGGGATCCTGGATCCAGCACTGGCCAACCTCCTGTAAACAGTTGGAAGAATGTGTTTAAGTCATACAGACGATTTTTTAGGAATATTTTTTGTTTGTGAAAATACACACTTAGAAACTTTTCTGCTGAAAACCACACAATGGATTCCTATGGAAGGAAATACAAGTTACTGGTAAGTACGCTTAGAATTACTTTTCAGGGTCAGTGCTGGGCTAAAAGATGCAGCCCAGGGTTCTCTCCTGATTACAGGTGAGTAAATCGGAATTCGTAGTTCGGCTGATTTTAGAGGAATATTTTTAGTTTGTGAAAATAGACATTTAGAAACTTTTCTGCTGAAAACCACACAATGGATTCCTATGGAAGGAAATACAAGTTACTGGTAAATACGCTTAGAATTACCTTTCATGTTCAGTGCTGGGCAAAAAGATGCAGCACTGGGTTCTCTCCTGATTACAGGTGAGTAAATCGGAATTCGTAGTTTGGCTCATTTTAGAGGAATATTTGTACGTTTCAAAAATGGACACAGAAAATGTTCTGGTGAAAACCACACAATGGATTCCTATGGAAGGAAATACAAGTTACTGGTAAGTACGCTTAGAATTACTTTTCAGAGTCAGTGCTGGGCTAAAAGATGCAGCCCAGGGTTCCCTCCTGATCACAGGTGAGTAAATCGGAATTCGTAGTTCAGCTGATTTTAGAGGAATATTTATACATTTCAAAAATGGACACTTAGAAAATTTTCTGGTGAAAACCACACAATGGATTCCTATGGAAGGAAATACAAGTTACTGGTAAGTACGCTTAGAATTACTTTTCAGAGTCAGTGCTGGGCTAAAAGATGCAGCCCTTGGTTCTCTCCTGATAACAGGTGAGTAAATCGGAATTTGTAGTTCGGCTGATTTTAGAGGAATATTTTTAGTTTGTGAAAATAGACACTTAGAAACTTTTCTGGTGAAAACCACACAATGGATTCCTATGGACGGAAATACAAGTTACTGGTAAATACGCTTAGGTTTACTTTTCAGGGTCAGTGCTGGGCTAAAAGATACGGTACAAAAGGTGGTGGTGATGGACGGAGCATCAGAACCAATCAAACACTCACACCCAGTCAACAGATCTGGGTTTGATCCATCACCGTTCTTTAGCCCACTCTGCCACCCCAGTTCAGACATGGCCATATGCAAATCAGTCTGACCCTGTGCCTCATGGGAACAGTCCAGCCCGAACTGCCAAGCCATGCCTTCCCTGGACTGGAAACAAGCTTCCTAGGACTGGTTTCTGGCATTTCAGCCGTCTTCAGCCAGGCTTGCTTGAATCCAGTGGCAAAGTGAGCAAGGGACTCACGTCTGAGCATACCCTGCCAACTTATGGTGAACAAAGCGGTACAAAAGGGGGTGGTGATGGACGGAGCATCAGAACCAATCAAACACTCACACCCAGTCAACAGATCTGGGTTTGATCCATCACCATTCTTTAGCCCACTCTGCCACCCCAGTTCAGACATGGCCATATGCAAATCAGTCTGACCCTGTGCCTCATGGGAACAGTCCAGTCCGAACTGCCAAGCCATGCCTTCCCTGGACCGGAAACAAGCTTCCTAGGACCGGTTTCTGGCATTTCAGCCGTCTTCAGCCAGGCTTGCTTGAATCCAGTGGCAAAGTGAGCAAGGGACTCACGTCTGAGCATACCCTGCCAACTTATGGCGAACAAAGCGGTACAAAAGGGGGTGGTGATGGACAGAGCATCAGAACCAATCAAACACTCACACCCAGTCAACAGATCTGGGTTTGATCCATCACCGTTCTTTAGCCCACTCTGCCACCCCAGTTCAGACATGGCCATATGCAAATCAGTCTGACCCTGTGCCTCATGGGAACAGTCCAGTCCAAACTGCCAAGCCATGCCTTCCCTGGACCGGAAACAAGCTTCCTAGGACCGGTTTCTGGCATTTCAGCCGTCTTCAGCCAGGCTTGCTTGAATCCAGTGGCAAAGTGAGCAAGGGACTCACGTCTGAGCATACCCTGCCAACTTATAGCGAACAAAGCGGTACAAAAGGGGGTGGTGATGGACGGAGCATCAGAACCAATCAAACACTCACACCCAGTCAACAGATCTGGGTTTGATCCATCACCGTTCTTTAGCCCACTCTGCCACCCCAGTTCAGACATGGCCATATGCAAATCAGTCTGACCCTGTGCCTCATGGGAACAGTCCAGCCCGAACTGCCAAGCCATGCCTTCCCTGGACCGGAAACAAGCTTCCTAGGACCGGTTTCTGGCATTTCAGCCGTCTTCAGCCAGGCTTGCTTGAATCCAGTGGCAAAGTGAGCAAGGGACTCACGTCTGAGCATACCCTGCCAACTTATGGCGAACAAAGCGGTACAAAAGGGGGTGGTGATGGACGGAGCATCAGAACCAATCAAACACTCACACCCAGTCAACAGATCTGGGTTTGATACATCACCGTTCTTTAGCCCACTCTGCCACCCCAGTTCAGACATGGCCATATGCAAATCAGTCTGACCCTGTGCCTCATGGGAACAGTCCAGCCCGAACTGCCAAGCCATGCCTTCCCTGGACCGGAAACAAGCTTCCTAGGACCGGTTTCTGGCATTTCAGCCGTCTTCAGCCAGGCTTGCTTGAATCCAGTGGCAAAGTGAGCAAGGGACTCACGTCTGAGCATACCCTGCCAACTTATGGCGAACAAAGCGGTACAAAGTGGGGTGGTGATGGACGGAGCATCAGAACCAATCAAACACTCACACCCAGTCAACAGATCTGGGTTTGATCCATCACCGTTCTTTAGCCCACTCTGCCACCCCAGTTCAGACATGGCCATATGCAAATCAGTCTGACCCTGTGCCTCATGGGAACGGTCCAGCCCAAACTGCCAAGCCATGCCTTCCCTGGACCGGAAACAAGCTTCCTAGGACCGGTTTCTGGCATTTCAGCCGTCTTCAGCCAGGCTTGCTTGAATCCAGTGGCAAAGTGAGCAAGGGACTCACGTCTGAGCATACCTTGCCAACTTATGGCGAAAAGAGCGGTACAAAAGGGGGTGGTGATGGACGGAGCATCAGAACCAATCAAACACTCACACCCAGTCAACAGATCTGGGTTTGATCCATCACCGTTCTTTAGCCCACTCTACCACCCCAGTTCAGACATGGCCATATGCAAATCAGTCTGACCCTGTGCCTCATGGGAACAGTCCAGCCCGAACTGCCAAGCCATGCTTTCTCTGGATCGGAAACAAGCTTCCTAGGACCGGTTTCTGGCATTTCAGCCGTCTTCAGCCAGGCTTGCTTGAATCCAGTGGCAAAGTGAGCAAGGGACTCACGTCTGAGCATACCCTGCCAACTTATGGCGAACAAAGTGGTACAAAAGGGGGTGGTGATGGACGGAGCATCAGAACCAATCAAACACTCAAATTGTTGTTTTTTCATTTGTCACCCTGAGTGGGACGGGTATGCTCAGATGTGAGTCCCGTGCTCACCATGCCACTGGAATCAAGCTATCCTGGCTGAAGAGGGGTGAAACCCCGAAACCAGTCCTAGGATGCTTGTTTCCAGTCCAGGGAGGACCTGGCTTGGCAGTTCGGGCTGGACTGTTCCCATGAGGCACAGGGTCAAGACTGATTTGCATATGGCTGGGTTCAAACTGGAATGGCATGGTGAGCAAAAAAACGATGGATTTAGGCCCAGATCTCTGTACTGGGGTGAATGTATGACATTGTTCTGCATTCTGTCCATCAATTGTTGTTTTTGCAATCGTCTCCCCGAGTGGGATGGGTATGCTCAGACGTGAGTCCCGTGCTCTCCATGCCACTGGAATCAAGCTATCCTGGCTGAAGAGGGGTGAAACCCCGAAACCGGTCCTAGGATGCTTGTTTCCAGTCCAGGGAGGACCTGGCTTGGCAGTTCGGGCTGGACTGTTCCCATGAGGCACAGGGTCAAGACTGATTTACATATGGCTGGGTTCAAACTGGAATGGCATGGTGAGCAAAGAAACGATGGATTTAGGCCCAGATCTCTGTACTGGGGTGAATGTATGACATTGTTCTTCATTCTGTCCATCAATTGTTGTTTTTGGGCTAAAAGATGCAGCACTGGGTTCTCTCCTGATAACAGGTGAGTAAATCGGAATTCGGCTGATTTTAGAGGAATATTTGTACATTTCAAAAATGGACACTTAGAACATTTTCTGCTGAAAACCACACAATGGATTCCTATGGAAGTAAATACAAGTTACTGGTAAGTACGCTTAGAATTACTTTTCAGGGTCAGTGCTGGGCTAAAAGATGCAGCCCAGGGTTCTCTCCTGATTACAGGTGAGTAAATCGGAATTCGTAGTTTGGCTGATTTTAGAGGAATATTTGTACAATGGTGAAGGAAGGGGGCGGGGCCTGAGGTGATATGTGTGCAAACACGCCCTGTGGCGCGTTTTAAGTTGGGGAATTAATTCCTCTTCAATCCTGAGGTCCCCTGTGGGCCAACTAGCCCACCAGGTACCTCCAGTATGCGCCAGGGGGCTGCATTGCAGAGAGGTGTTCAGAGGCCACGCCCCTTTATACATCACGCTGCAACGCAGCTCCGTGGCACTTACTGGAGGTATCTGGTGGGCTAATTGGTCCCCAGGGACCCTCAGGATTGAAGAGGAATTAATTCCCCAACTTAAAACGCGCCACAGGGCGTGTATGCACACATATCACCTCAGGCCCCGCCCCCTACCTTCACCACTGTGCAAACACGCCCCGTGGGGTGTTTTAAGCTGGGGGATTAAGTCCCCTTGAATCCTGAGGTCCCCAGACGTCCAACTAGCCCACCAGGTACCTCCAGTATGCGCCAGGGAGCTGCATTGCAGAGAGGTGTTCAGAGGCCACACCCCTTTTTACAACACTCTGCAACGCAGCTCCGTGGTTCTTAGTGGAGGTACCTGGTGGGCTAGTTGTCCCCTAGGGGACCTCTGGATTGAAGAGGAATGAATTCCCCAACTTAAAACCTGCCACAGGGCGTGTTTGCACAGCATCACCTCAGGCCACGCCCCCTACCTTCACCACTGTGCAAACGCGCCCCGTGGCGTGTTTTAAGTTGGGAGATTAAGTCCCCTTGAATCCTGAGGTCCCCTGGCGGCCAACTAGCCCACCAGGTACCTCCAGTAAGTGCCATGGAGCTGCGTTGCAGAGGTGTAAAAAGGGGCGTGGCCTCATTACACCGCTCTGCAATGCAAAGTGTGGAGGGGGGCCGCGTGGCCCCCTCCCGAGGCCTTAATTTGCCCTGGGGACCCCATCCCCCGGGGCATGGCCCTTTTTTGTTTGTTTCTTTTTTTTTTTGGAGGGGGGCTGCCTTACCCCTCCTGTGGCCTCTTTTGGCCCCGGGGACCTCATCCCCGGGGACGTTTTTTAAATTTTTATTCTTTTTATTTTGGGAAGGGGGGCCGGCACCCCACCTCCAGCGGGAGCCGGCATTGCTTTTCCACATGGGGAGCAGCTAACATGCTGCTCCCCATGTGGAAAAGCAATCTGCTTTGCTATTTGGAAGAGAGAGCAGGTTTCTCTGCTCTCTCTTCCAAATAGCAAAGCAGTTTGCAATGGCAGGGTGGGAGCCGCGAGGCTCCCGCCCTGCCATTGCAAACAGCAGTGTCCCGGGGGTGGGCACCCCGGGACACTGCAGGAGCCGGCCCTGGGGGGTGGCGGTCCCCAGGGCCACGACAAGGCTCCAGGAGGGGGGGCCGCGCGGCCCCCCTCCCACTTAAGTTAAAGCCCTGGGGGTGGTGGTCCCAGGGGCTTGGGGGTCAGTATCGGACCCCCTACTTTAAATATGTAGTGCCCCAGGGAGGTGGCGGTCACCGGGGCGTGTGGGGGGGCTAGAGCCCCCCACGCAGGTTTTTTTTTTAAAACAAGCCCCGGGGGTGGCGGTCCCCGGGGCTGCAGAGGGGCCATGAGCCCCCCGCATACATTAAGATAAGCCCCGGGGGTGGCGATCCCCGGGGCTGGGGGGCCCCTCTGGGCCCCCCATAACTATGAAAAATTGCCCCGGGACTTGGCCCCCCTGGGGGCTAACTGTAAACGAAGCATGGGAGCCCGCGCTTCGTTTTCTTTTTCCTAAGCGGGATGCGCGGACCCTACGGGCATCCCGCGATTTTATTTAAAAAAAAAAAATTGGGGGCCTTGGGGGTCCTTGTGGGACCCCCTAAGCAGGCCTAGGGGGTCAGGGTGTTTCTACCCTGCCCCCTTTTCGCGTTTTGCGATGTTTTTTTGGGTGCCAACACTTCCTGATCTGGAGTGTTGACAGCCAATTAGCATTCAGCTCGTGCCCGGCAGTGTGCACGCTGGGTGCGGGGAGGGTCCGTGGATCCTCCCTGGCCATAGATATATATGTACTTTTAACTGTAATTTTCTCAGGAACTACTGAACGGATTTACACCATTTAAGCAAAAGGCACGAGTCTGAACTGAGGACTACCTCTTTGCCAAATTTGGTGTAATTCCGTTCAGCAGTTCGGGCTGTAGCTGCGACAACAGATCCTATGGGAAATTGCATGGGGAAAACGCGTTTTGGAACCCCCCTTTATTCTCAGCCCCCGCTTGACGAGTCACTGCGAAACTTTCAGGGTACGAGCGGAGCGGAGCCGGCCAAAAGTTTGGAAAATTTCGCGAAGATTCGTCAATCGGCGCCAGACTTATTGGGAATAGAATGTTGCGGATTTCCTATGGAAAATAGGTCCTAACAATAACTATCTACTGGCGGCCGCCAGTAGATATATATATATATATATATATATATTATCTACTGGCGGTCGCCAGTAGATAGTTATGGTTAGGACCGTGTTTCCATAGGAAATCTGAAAATTCTATTTTGAATAACTTTGGCGCCAGTTGACGAATCTTCGCGAAATTTTCCAAACTTTTGGCCGGCTCCGCTCAGCTCCTACCCTGAAAGTCTCGGGGGGATTCGTCAAGCGGGGGCCGAGAAAAAAGGGGGTCCCAAAATGCATTTTCCCCATGCATTTTCCCTTAGGACCTTTAGTCGAAGGTACAGCCCGAACGGCTGAACAGAATTACTTGAAATTTGGCAGAGAGGTAGTCCTCAGGTCAAGGATGTGCCTTTTGCATATATGGAGTCAATCTGTTCAGTAGTTCCTGAGAAAATTGCAGTTAAAAGCACATACATATCTATAGCCGCGCCCCGTGCGCGCACCGTGCGAGCACCCTAACGTGCGCGAGCGTAATTCTGATTGGTGGTTACATGTTAGTCAACGTTCGAATCAGTCGAAATCAGGAAGTGTCGCCGCCATTTTGTTTGTTTTCAGTGCGAGAGTTATATAGGAAGGTGGCGAACGTGAAAAGGGGGCAGGGTAGAGAGTTCCTGACCCCCTAGCCTTTGTCAGGGGGTCCCTGAAGGACCCCAAAGACAGAAAAAATGTTTTAATTTGTTTTTTAAATCGCGGGGGTGCGCGCGCGCAGGGTGAAAAATCAAAAAAAAATAATACATTTTTAATACGTAGTTTATTGTAAAATAAATATATAAAAAAAATAATAATACATACATAACTTAGCATTTAAAAAACCGTACAAATTCACTGAAAAAACCATAGGTTTCACACACGTTATAGTTAGGAATTAGCATTTAAAAAACCTTGCAAATTCACTTAAAAAACCATAGGTTTCCCACATGTTATAGTTAGGTGGATATTTCACTCGTAAAAAACCAATGAAATTCCCCCGTTATAGTTAGTTCAGATAACTACAACTCGCGCGACCGCCACTCTATCACAAGGATGATGACATCAGTGATGTCATGAGTGATGCCACTGACCATGTCATGAGTGATGTAATATGTGACGTCATGAGCAGGATTGCGGGCGCGCGAGTTATAGTTATCTGAAATAACTATAACGGGGGAATTTCATTGGTTTTTTACGCGTGAAATATCTACCTAACTATAACATGTGTGAAACCTCTGGTGTTTTAAGTGAATTTTATATATATATATACACGCACACCTTCACCACAAGGCGTTACTGGGGCTAATAATTATTGTTTAGTGTTTCTGCAGCTCAATAATGACTCATTTAACCGCCTTCAGAAGGATTTAAAGCTAGGATTTAAGGGTGTGGGCATGGAGTCAAAGTCCAACACATCCCCACAGTGGGTGCACGTGCATTAGCCCGCTGAGCCACCAAACCCTGGCTAGACCCATGTATCCACAACTGGATGTGCTTCAGCAGAGCTCAGCTTTGTGTGAGAAGGCGGTCTCTGCCTCCCGGTCCTTTCGTGAATGTCTCTCACACACGGGCTGCTGTTCCTTTCACGGACAGAAAGCGCCTCGTAACTCAGCGCCACCTCTGACATTCGGGGACTATAAATCTCTCCCAGGGGTGGTGAAAGGCGCAGGCCGATGAGAGATCGTTTAGAAGCGAATGAGCCGCAGCGAGCGCCTGGCACCAGTCTGCCGCCCCAGTTTCTCCCCCCAATTTAACTTTCTCCGACGTGTCTCAGCGCAGCACTTCCTTTAGTCTGCCCTGCGTCTTCATGGCTTCATTTAACACCGCCAACTCAGCTGAGGGGACGAGGGAGGAGGGGGCGGGGGCGGGGCCGAGGCCGCAGGCCCACTTAGGGATGCTGACGTGACATATTTTTCATACGTTCCAATTTTGGGCACCTGATTTGTTTGACAGTGGAAGAGTGTGTTCGGTGGCCCACGTGTTTGCATAATATCCTCTAGGTCGGTATATTAAGTTTTAAGTGAAAGCTCAAACTAAGAATGGCAGAGTAACAAAAAAAAGTAACCGACAACAAAATAAGACCACAAAAAGTACAATACAGAAAGAAGTAGAAACAGCTTGTGTACAAAATATAGGGGTTAGTGTTAGGGCAAGGGTGGTGATAGGGTCAAGTTTAGGGTTATGTTTCTCCTAGGTTTAGGGTTAGGTGTAAAGTAGGTCGTGGGGGATGATATCTGGTCAAGTGCACGAGCTAGGGGAGGAGAAAGAGGCAGCATTAGCTGAGAATAAGAGTGCAAGGGTTTAGGTTAGGGTTAAGATTGGAGTAAGGGAAGAGTAATGGACCCTGTTCTTGAATCCGAGCCTGATATTGGAGCACAGTTACCTGGTGGAGGTGCTATGTATATGTCCCAGTTACTCCCCAATCTCCATAACAATTTTTTGCAATCTTTGGGGCATATTATCAAGGACGGCATTAAAAATTATCGCTGGTTTAGGCTAAGGTAGCAATAATGGGCTTGATAATATGCCCTTGAGAATTCCATTAGAAGTCCATGTTCTGGTGTGAACATGGGCTTCTATTAGAATTCTCCAGGGTATATCATCAAACCCATTATCGCTGCTTTAGCGGCAGTTTTCTGCCGCTAAACCGGCGATAATTTTAACGCCGTCCTTGATAATATGCCCCTTTGTTCTCTTGCTGCAGAAGCTGGTTCAATCCTGAGCGCACAGTACGTCACTGAGCATTTTCTCATAGGCAAGAGCCCCGCCGATTCATCTGAAAGTGATGTGAAAATCCACACCAATATCTCACAGTCTCGCACCGCAGTAGTGAACAAGACTAAATAGAAAAACTCTAATAATACACAGCGGCGGTCGGTGCAGGTAAGCACGGCGGGGTGGGTGGATGTCAACAGACGACGGAATAGGATTTATTTGTTTTTCCCTATTCCGTCGTCTGTCTACATCCCCTGTGCCCACCACACTTACCTGCACCAACCACCGCTGACAATATAACAACCTGTTTTAATTTGTGCATGCCCTTCAATCAATCAATAAATCAATCAGGATTTGTAGAGCGTGGCTGCTTCACTCGTGAGGGTCTTGAGGCGCGTGTAATATAAACTGTCTGTTCTCCTATCGTTTGAATGTCCATGTCTTGAGGTCCTTCCTGAATTGCTGGAGTGATGGTGAGGTTCTGATGTGCAGGGTGAGGTAGTTCCAGGTCTTGGCCTCCAGATGGGCAAAAGAGCAGACTCCGCTGTTTGTTCGGCGGATGTGAAGTGTAGCAGCTAGGGCGCGGGATCTGGATCTGAGTTTCCTGATTGGCTGGTGAAAGGTCACACACTGGTTGAGGTACACAGGTCCTTAGTTGTGTAGTGCCTTTTATACATGGGTGAGTAGCTTATACTAGCCTCTCTTTATGACTGGTAGACAGTGGAGTTTCTTGAGGTGAGGGGTTATGTGTGTCTGTCTGGAGAGGTCGAGTATGAGCCTGGCCGCTGTGTTTTGGATTGTCAGGAGCTTCTTCTTGAGCTGGGTTGCTATTCGTGCGCAGGGGGAGTTGCCCTTTCAACCCACAGCAACACAGATACCCTTTTGGGTGTTGTTCGCTCTATATAAAATCCCAAATAACTCAAATTTCTCAAATAAGAATTATTGTAGCTCACACCCAAAGAACATGGCCTTGTCCTCCACCGGCGTCCTGTCATCCAGGTGCAAGAAAAACAGCAGCAGATAAGTCTAGAGATTGATGGACAGAATGTCAGGCAGGCAAAAAATATGCAAAAACAGATAAAATTTTTCTATGATGCATAATTGGCCGTAGTCACCCATTCATCTTCAAGCCAATGTATTTAGGTCTGTCCTGTCAATGCAAATGTCTGCTAACTTATTGTTATCAGTTCTTAAAAATATACACAGAGTGGATTTTGGCTCCACCCAGGGGAATAGTACTCTCTCACAAAATGATACTGTTAGGTGTATCATTTCGCTACCTATGGATGGATAGCATTGCCATGCATGAGGGATTATTTTACATCTCAATGGTTCACTGAAACACCACACACTAATTTTTGTAACTTGTAGATCCTGGGTACTCATAAACATTTTCTCAGGGGACAAAAAGTACAGTCTGGGTGCCCAAGGGCCGCGTCTACAAGTTGCACTCCCCGCCCCTAACTCACTCCCCTGTTTGCTTGGGCTTTTTTTGTTTTTAAAAAAGGCGCACCAGTCCTATTTCAAAAAAGCAAATTAGCGCAATAACAATTGTGCATTTCACACAACTTTTATTTACTAATCCGCCTGGAATTGGTAAGTGAAAAGAAAAAAAAATACTCACCTAATTTTGTCAGCACACCAAAAATATTGGCTTTTGCCAATGCTTGTTTAAAGAAAAAGTATCATCCATCACCCATGAACTTTCTGCTTATTTCCTTCATAATAAGCATTTTGTGGAAGTCTCAGAAGGTCATATTTAATGTGTAACTTTGTATGTATACGTACGTGTGCACTGTGTATATATAAGTGATCTTGATGACATCCATATCTGTGTTTATGTGTGTGTGTGTGCTGTGTGTGTTGTAAGTGTATGCGAGTTCATGGGCAGCTCTGTGTTTCTGTGTTTGGTTGTGTATGTCTATTTATATAGGTGTGTATGTGTATTTATAGAAATGTAACTGTCTAGATCCATGCATATGAGTGTGTGTGCGTGCGTACATGTGTTTGTGTGTGTGTGTGTGCACATAATCATGTTTATGTATCTGTACAGTTTATGATTGCATCCTGACAAGTGGAAGGGTTAGTTTATGTGCTGTTAAATTCCTGGTCAAAACTCCTCTGAATTCAGGAAAACGTAATTTAATGACAAACAAGCATGGGCAAAACCAATAGGTCTGTCTATGTGAGAGCTATTGGTTTTGGCAATGTGTTTTAGCAAAGTTGTACCCCAGTTTAGCATGGGTAAAAGTTAGTGGTATGGAATGGAGTGGGGTGAAGTAGATTGGAGTGAGGTAGATTGGGGTAGAGTGGAATGGACAGATTGGGGTAGAGTTGAATAGGGTGGATAAGCGTAGAGTGGAGTGGGGGTAGAGTGAGGTGGATTGGAGTAGGGTCAATTGGGGTAAATTGGAGTGGGAGAGTTGGCTAGATTAGTATGGTAGATTGTAGTTGAGTATGTTGAATTAGGGGCGATTGGGGTGGAGTGGAGCAGATTGGGGTGGAGTGGGGTAGAATAGACTGGCGTAGATTGGGGTAGATTAGGAGTGGTGTAGATTGGAGTGGGATTTATTGTGGTAGGTTGGAGTAGAATGGGGTAGATTGGGAAAGAGTGGACAGGGTGGTTTGGGGTAGATTGGAGTGGAGTGGGGTAGACTGGAGTAGAGTTGGGTAGATTAGAAGGGAGTGGGGTATTTTGGAGTGGAGTAGATTGGGTGAATTATAGTTGGGTAGAATGGAATGGAGTGGGGTAGAGTGGAGTAGTTTGGAGTGGACCAGATTGGGGCAGTTTAGAGTGGAGGTGAGTGGGGTAGATTGGAGTTGTGTTGGGTAGTATGGGATGGGGTCGGGTAGAGTGGGGAAGATTGGTGTGGGGTGGTGTGGGGTACATTGAAGTGGAGTGGCATAGATTAGAGTAGAGTGGGGTAGATAGTAGGGGACTGTGGCAGACTGGAGTGGAATGGGGAAGTTTGAAGTGGAGTGAGGTAGACTGGAGTGGGATAGATGGGAGTGGGGTAGTTTGGAGTGGAGTAAATTGGGGTGGGTTGTAGTGGAGTGGGGTAGATTGGAGGGGAGTAGGTTGGTGTGGAGTTGGATAGAGTGGTGTGGGGTGAATTAAGATGGGGTGGGGTGGACTGAAGTGCGGCAGATTGGAGTAGGGTAGATTGGGTTAGGGTGGGTAGATTGGGGTGGAGTGGAGTAGATTGAGGTAGACAGGAGTAGGGTAGATTGGAGTGGATGAATTGGATGAGGTCAATTGGAGTAGAGTAGTTTGGGGTGGAGTAAGGTAGGGTAGGGTAGATTAGAGTGGGGTGGATTGGGGTGAAGTGAATTACAATGGGCAGGAGTAGGGTATATCTAAGTGGCATGTGGTAATATGGAGTGAAGTCGAATAGGGTAGATTGGGTAGAGTAGAATGGAATGTGGTAGATTGGGGCAGAGTGGGATAGATTGGGTGGATTGGAGTGGGTAGTTTGGGATAGAGAGGAGTGGAGTATATTGGAGTGGGGTGGAGTGAGGTTGGCTAGATTGGAGTGTAGTCAAGATTGGAGTGAAGTGGATCTGCTTCCATTGCTGCTTCACCTAGCATTTCTCCCTGACTCTGCCACGCACTTTCCTCATGCTGCCTCTGCCTCCCCCCTGGTAGCTTTGCTGCATTTACAGCAGTTTATTAATTTTGTACCACTGCAGAAATGTATGCGTCTCTGTTGCCTTTTGCTCTTTTCTAGCCCTCTGTTGTCGAGTTGTTCACTGTTATTGTTTCTGCCTGTACATTCACCCCTGTTGTTATTGTTTGTGTCACTGCCGAATTGCATGCTTTTCTGTTGTGCCTTTCTAGTTTAATTTTATCCCATTATTTGCCTTTTCTAGTATAATTCTGTCAAACTTTGTAAAGTCTACTTCTGCCTCTTGATCCCTGTGCCATTTTTAGGTCTCGCCTAGCGTCGCAGTGCATGCGCTGCACGCTCTCCGAGATTTATTATCATCGGGTTGCTTTCGGGAGGGGGATAGAAGCTCTGCTTCTGCTTTTCATTGGCGCGCGCCACACATTATGTTAAATGCGTGCTTTTGATTTGGAGTGAGGCTTATTGGTTCCCTCCCTGTCTACTTTCCGGCTCACCCACCCGGACTGGATATCGGCCGCGTTTGTTTATTTATTTATTTTTTCCACGCGGGGCAAAAGGGAGTGTTTCTCATCACTAAAGCAGTGTACTTTTATTTTATGCGCGGTCTGCCTCAGCCGTGCTTGATTATTTAGTTAATTAGTCCAGCTCGGCTGCACATGTTTACTTATTTATTTATTTTCATTCTATCTGGGCGCTTGATGAGTTTGAGCCGCGTTCAGAGTGGCGGAAACTGCTGACACATCAGAAGAGACAATGGGGTGGCTTGTGCGGGGCTGCGAGGAGGCACGGGGCTTTGTTTAGTGTTTGGGGTGGGGAGGGGGCACCTGTGGTGCTGGGCTGGAGGGGAAGCAGGGAGAAGGGCGAGCGGTGACAGCGCTGCTGGAGCGGGCCACTGGCTTGTCGCTTCCTGCAGAGTGCTGGCCCGATGTCATCCTTTCCCTGCGGGGGGAACAGCTGTGCCTAGCACGGTGCAAGGGCGGCCCCTCCGACCCTCCAGCACTTCCAGGCTCTTCTTCATCGCTCTCCGTGCAGACGTGAAGGATGTTCTGCCTGAGACGTAAATGCTTCTAACACTCTCTGTGAAGTGCGCCGAGAGGTGCCCTCTCCATGCAGGGCCGGCAATGCCAGGGTGCAGTGGTGCCCGCCTTGCAGAATAGGATCGCCACGGTGTAAATTTGATGGGACTTGGTGCCTTGGGCTTTTGGGAGACTTCGGCTCCAACTGCATAGAGCCGTTCCACGGGCTGAATGGTCACAAGGCGCATTGTGGCTTCAATTAGCTTCTCCAATTAGGATTCCGGAAAAGCGGTTTTGTTTGTCTGATTTAATTTAAGTCACAACTCAGAAGCAGCTGTACCTGCTCACGATACACACCCAGTGCAGTGCTGGGGGAAAGAAATGGCAGATTCCACATCCGCTGCAAACGGAGTACCACGAAACTTACAGACCACTTCCTTGCAATGGGACACACTACCAACGATATGTCCTGGGTAATAATTGAACAACTTGAGCCAAATTTGGGCAATACCCAGGAACAGTTGTTCGAAAAAGAACAACGTTGGGTTTACAGACTTTCCACACACATATTAGGGCTTAATGACAACGTGCCTTGGAACAGTATACGACGCCAGTAATCACACCCCATATCCATATCCTATTGTAAGAGGCAAACACACTGACACATCAATATATTCTCATGACCCATACCATATAGTATGGACCACTATTATTCTAGTAACTCGGCTTTATTAGTTTTAGGGCCGTATTTGGGAAGAACATGAATATTTAGTAGAGAATATACATAAAAAGCATATATATATATATATATATACTTAGACGTGTCATTCGCCTATCACATGTTTACCACACCAAAGATGACTTTAGGTCATTTCTCTACTGTAGAGGTCTTTTTCAGGATGATATTTTGTACCACATAATTTAGTATAGACAGATCGCTGTGACGCATAAGTTGCAATATACTACTTCTGTCCCCCTCATACAGTGTGTACAACAGCATTGCGCTGTCTTTTTCAGGATACCGCATCTAACTTTATTTGGTTCCTGACACTTCCCAATTCAGCCGCACGCATGCGCTGCCTTTTTGAACACCAGCGTGATACCTTTTTGCGCTAGCTCCACATATGATTGTTCTCACGTTTAAGTATGTAACTAATTGCTCAACACGTTGCGCTAGCTACCAACTTTATTTGGGCACTGATACTTACAAAGATATTTACACGCATGCGCCTCCGTGCTTAACATTTAGCGTGAAACATCTTAACTTTAAAATCAACCGTTCTCACGCTTTGGCATTATAATTCACTCGTAATAGACACCCCAATCCCCGCAGTCCTGCCGCCTATACGCGGCTCATATGCCTCAATGCTCCACAACGTACTATTGGTTCTGGAGTTTCACACGTGACCTTGTGAGCATTTCCGCTTCCTATTAAGTGCCAGCTCAGTTACCTGAACACAGCCAAACAAGCGGATCCGATCGGCTGCGTAGGTGAACACGACCTTTCTCCCCTGCCAAATGTGAGTACTAGTTTTCGAGTAGCCATACCATGCTGCACAAACGGAGTTCTCTCACGTAATTTTCTATCCAGATATCCTTACTACCTCTTCATCTTGATAGGGTCAGCATGGGACTTTGCAGACCGATCGGATTTCAGAGGCATAACACACTCAGAGTTAATGTAAGACCGCCATTGTCAGTCCTTCATGTTGTTGGTCTGTTTTTTAGTTTACACATGATTTTCACAGAATATGAACTACGCGCCACAACTAAATATATGTTGTTGAATGTCGACTTTGTTTGTCTTAAGTCTGTCTTTATGGTTTATGTGATTGCCACTATGCGCCACAATCAGATAGAGCTTATCGTATTTAGAAGTTAAATGTAAGAAAGCACTTAAGAATACTCATAGACAATAGTGTATACGAAGTCAATGTGCCCAAATTTGTCGCGCCATTATCACTTACCCTCATACACCTATGGATTCCCCGTTTATTCTTAGCATCACCGGGGCACATTGTAGCCACGCAAGTTTTTTAGTGGTGAACCATCATGCATGCACACCCTGCCACATGCATGAAACCACCAGCTGCAAATAAATAGGAGCATGCATTAATAATACAGATGCATGAAAGAACAACTGTGTACTTGTACTCACTAATCTTTTTATTTACAGGTACTCCGATCAGAGGTTTTGTGAGTAATAATCACAACCCACTACACTCACAGCACACTTTAGGGTGTGTGCTGATACTTGCACCCCACGTGGCCTCCTCCATTTTTTAGGCCGCGCACTATTTTTTGGTCCTGAAGAAAGCCTAAAGAACTATCTAAAAGGCTGAAACTAGTAGACCTTATGTATCAGGGATACCAGGGTACATACTATACCCCTGTAGAGATCCCGATTTCGTTTTTACTCATGTCCAAGGACCCTTCCATTAAAATTTTTCAAAAGGGCACTCCTAAGAGACATTTTTAACTCGTAATCACACTTCACATAGCACAGCACTTCCCTTTCACCAAACAACCTGCTCCGCTGTAACTCAGGCGTCGTAGCACAGCTGGATTGCATTAGGTAATCCAGTTGGGCCCCGATGATGAAGCATGCCACCTACTAGGTAGGTGGGTGAGGTTTTTTTTACAACAGTTGTTTAATCTCCTTTTCATTTTCATAAAAGGTAACGGCATAAAGCGTGTGCCTGAAGATACCTTGTTAAAAGAACTTGTCCATTTTGTTTCTTTATACTTACTGGGGAAGAGGACAAGTTACCCTTTTTTCCTCGTTCTCTTCTTGTTCACATATAGATTCCACCCAGTGACATCCCTGGTTTTGAGGAAGGTAGGGTATAATTTCAGTTTTCTGTTTAATTCCTGATTATAACGGAGCATAAAGTTAAGAATGTCGGCCTTAAAAATGGGAACATTTTCTGAAACAAACGAGTAGGCATGCCACAAAGTGGGGAGAGGATGTGGTCCGTCGGCTTAAACTTCTGACTTTGGTGCAGGAAACCAGGGTTCGAGCCCAAGGTCGCGTCCACATCTTGTGATTCTGGGCATATCACTTAATCTCCCCATGCCTGAATGTGTAATGTAAATACGGTGCTATGTAAAGCGCTCCAATACCTTCAGGTCGAGTTCGCGCTATATAAAATATGCAAAAATAAAAAAGAGTGCTATGTAAATGTTGTAATACAATTGGAAGCGCCAATGGGTGTGGTTTTGTGTGGTACCGTATGTAAACACCGGCCTTCACAAACGCAGTTTACATGTGACATGTGTTCTATGCACGAATTTGGTTTACAGTTTTAAAGCTAGTCCCGTGGGCTCTGCCAATGCTGGGAAGAAAGAAGGGAAGGAAAAAATGTTTTCTGTATGGAATGTACATAGGGGATTTAAAAACTGAATGTGATAGTGTGATGACTGAGTGTACTATTCAGATGTGAAATAGTCCAGCGCACACTCCAGCAAAAGCACTACCAGGAAGATGGATTGATAGACCAACCAGCGAATAGCATGAGGTGAGAGAGCGGCACAATCGGTTGAGCCGCACCCACTCTTTATATTCTAAAGAATCAATAACAATGGGTCTAGCAGACAGCTGCATACTCAAGCCAGACCTAAAAAGGACGTGATTCTGCCAAAAATTGACAAGGCCCCTCTCCTAAAAATTATAGAGATGGTTAAAAAAAAGAACTTTATCAACAAACATTGGCAAAGCCATCAGGCCTCACCTTTTAACAAGCATTGGCATAGCCAATAGGTCTCGCTTTTGGGACCTTATAAGTATTTAGTTATGCAGCACAATATCCTTGGTGCAACAACATTAACTGTTGCATGGTTAAACACTTATAAGGTCCCAAAGGCGAGACCTATTGGCTATGCCATTGCTTGTTACGGCTTGCCCTCCGACCAGTGAGCGCTGCTATCAGCTTAGTTATGTAACAAGCTCGAACTTGAGTGAGTACAAAAGTGTCCCAGAAATGACCGGGAGCCCATAAATATTGCACAAACAAAACCCTGAAAAACAAAGAAGCCGACACTGTGGGGCTGCTGTGTAGAACATGCTTTATTTTGAAGCGAAAAAAAAAATAAAGGCGAGGGTTTTTGTTCCAATTGCTTTTTGGCTTCAAATGTATTTTTCATTTCCCTCCATACATCAAGAGACAGACCCCCTAGGAGGCCAGCCCCATCGCGAGCCCTCAAAATACAAGAACCCGATAAATATACATGGGCTTTTCTGCAGAGCTCGACACTTTACGGGGAGGATTTATCGCGCTACGAGGTGCGGCTTTACTGCGAGTGCGTGCACCTGTAATGGGGTAAAGGCACCCAGGGACAGGAACAGCATGTCCACACGGCCGGTTCGCACCTGTTTGTGCCTACCCACTGGAGAAGACATTGTGTATTCGGGGAAAGAGTGTGGAGCGCGAGTGTGTTAAAATTAAGGAGGCATGAATGCACTGAAAGAGAAGCTACTAGTACGTATATCGGAGGTGGCGTCACTGACACCATGGTACAATGGTACATGGAACGTGTGTGTATGCATACCTACGTTCCTCTACTGCCAACTCCCCCCCACCCCGCCCCCAAGCATCACATATAGGCCCATATAGCATGATGTGTGTGCGTGTCTTGGAAGGGGGCGAAGGGAAAGGCAGTAAAAGGATGAGGGACGTGGCATGGAGAGATGAAAATAGGGGAAGGAAATGGAGGGAGAGATGGAAGCGGGGGTGAGAGCCAGAAGGATGGGAAGAAGTAAGGGCAGAGAGAATTGGCTTGGAGGAAAGAAGGGAGGAGAGAATAATTTATGAAGGGTGGACGGAAGCAAGGAAAGAGGGGAGTGAGAGAGAGAGAGAGGGAAGCGAGTCAAGTAATTTTAGGTGTGAGTAAATTGATGGGGAAATGATGTAAAAATGAACAAAGATAGGACTATAAGAAGGAAAGAATAAAGGACAGGCAAATAAAAAAAAGAGCGAGCTCGATAGTCAGGACTATAGGGAAGTATGCTATATTTATATGGCGTGAATCCAGCCGAACGGCAGCGGAGCGCTATGCAGGGTCGAAGCAACAGTCACTGTGTGATGGGGAGAGGGGGGGGCGGGCTGGTTTGTGGACTTTTCCTCCATCACGAAGCAGAAGCAGTAAAAAAGAGGCTGATATACATGCAACATACAGTCTAAGGAATCTGGGAATACGGGATGGGGGAAAGGGGGAAGTGTAGAAGGGAGGACGGGGAGAGCAAAGGTGGAAGAAGTTAAATTAAATGGAATCGAAAGCCATCAAAAAACAAGATCTGTTTCCTCGGCCGAAAGTGACGCGGCCGCGAGGCTGCCAAAGTGAAAGAAAACAAGCACGCAAAAACGTGAGTGGTGCACGCGCACGCACGACGGCAAAAGTGAAAGCAGGCTGGTGAGTGGTGTGTGATGTGCGCGCACCATGACGAGAGAGGAAAGCCAGATGGTGCCTCTGCTCGTCATTGTGCGCGTAACCGCACGCTCTATGCCACACGGTCGGACTTTTGAAAGCCCACTCACTAAATGTCTCGCCAGAGCAGCACATGCGCATCTCTCAGGCGAGACCTAAAAACGAATAGCATGCTGTTAGCTTTGGCACTGCTTAATTTTTGGCAGATGCCAATGCTTTTTTGTTCTGCAACAACAACACAAAAAGGAAAAAATATTGTGCTATTCTACAACAATAACGAAACCCCAAGTTCCCTGATTTATAAGAGCGCAATTGTGCGTACAGGTCATTATCCTACAGTGACCCCTATGTCATGAAATATAGCTGCACGTGTCTTGACATGATGGGCATTTTATTTTGTTTAAATGTACCATTCCGAGAGTGTACAAAAAACCCCTGAGCTGGAAACCATTTTTTCTGTTAAAATTTGCAGATTATGCAGTAGATTACAGATTATGTGACAAATGCATGAAATTCATAACCATGCAGAAAAAGCTGTGTCTGCGGAATCACATAATTCCAGTGGTCCTGTTTATAACTTAGCAAAGTCGTTGCTTGATTGATGCTGTGGTCATCTGAAGGGACAGTCAGCCACTGCCCCTTGAGGCAAGCAAAGAGTAAAGGTGAATATCCAATCTCTAACAGAATCATGAAATGTTATGATTATTTGTAAAGACTGCTGTCACCCAGGAGGGTATCCTGATGATGTGAAGGTGAGAGTCTAGACTCGCCTAGGATGGATGGGTAGCTTTTTGAATAGCCAGGTCTTTAGCTTCTTGTGGAACTCAAGAAGTGAGGCGGAGGCTCTCATATGTGTGGTAGGTTGTTCCAGCGGAGGCTCTCATATGTGTGATAGGTTGTTCCATGCTTTATGGGGGGTTTTAGAAGAAAGCCCGACCCCTGGAGCTGGTACTTCGTATGCATGAGATATGTGCAGGTAGGAGTCCCACCAAACAGAGATGCTTTGCATCAGGATAACTGTGAGCCCATGCTCAGCAGCAGGAGATGGAGGGAGGCTTAAGAATTGCTCTGTTCCCCTAGGTGCTACCTTGGTCCCTTTTCGAAAGACCCCCAGGCTTTGTGAAGCACCTGCTCTGCAAGGGGCTGTCTTTCTCTAGTAGCATGGCTGCCAGTCAGTGTCTATCTCTAACAGAATTGTTGACTATGCTGGGTATGGCTATCTGCATTGACTCTGACAGGAAGCGTGTAATATGGCAGTTTCAAAGACCTCCAGGCATCTGCACCCATGTAAGGGTCTTCATACATTTTGACCTGGCGCCCAGCTTTGTAAATCTCTTCTGTGCCAGGCAATGTTAGTTTCAAACCCAGCATCAGTTCCTTTGCCAGCCAGTGTCTGTCTGTGTTAGAATGATGGCTGCTCGTGGCATGGTGATCTGTCAGCCACGCCTCTGACAGGAAGCGTGTATGGTGCCAGATTAGACTTGCTTGTTCTTTGCTACTTCCTAATTAATTAATGCAGGCAAGGCGTCAATTCCGGGTTCTTCTCCAGCACATGTACCAAGCATAGATTCAGGGCCGGCTTTAGCACTGGTGGCGCCCTGTGCGACAATGTTTGTTGGCGCCCCCCAATGACTGCCACAGATTCCCTCACTACCATAATTTAACAGTGCCCCTCAAGTCTCCATAACCAGTCTCTCAGAGTCATTTAGTTTTATAGCGCCACTCATACCAGTGTGAGGTGTCAGAGCACTTTACATCATACACATATTTAGCAGAGACAATCACACGTATAAATCAGTGTATAGGAAATATTACATAAAACAGAGGATTATACGATATAGGAGTAACATGTCGTTTTAACATGGGTGATAAAATTAAACTCGAAAGGCGCATACAATCCTGCAGTGACACAAACAATAACGACAGCACTCAACAGCACTCATCCCGATGCTGCAACCAACCGTGAACTTGTCTTAAGAACTCCTCCAAATGGATCACCAACTGTGCAGAAAGAGATGCCCCTATCATGTCTGCCAAACACAGAAGAACCACCAAACAAGCCAGCTGGTACACCCCTGAACGCAGGCCATAAAGTGCAACTGCAAGTGTTTTGAAAGGAGATGGTGCACCAGCAAGGACCCCACAGATCGAGCCACCTTCAAGAAAGCCCTCAACAAATACCACCTACACCTGAAAGGCACAGAAGGGCATCCAGGCCAGCTCCAGCCACAGCAAAGAACTCTTCAAAACCATCAGAGAGTTCTCCAGCCTGTCAGCCATTGAGAACACAATCACCCCTTCCCAGGAGCGCTGCAACACCCTGGTGGACTACTTCCGCAACAAAATATCCACCATCTACAGAAAATTTAAACCCCAACTCACTGACCTCGACAGACTCCTCACTCCAACTGAGGTGACCAACAACCACCCGCTCACCACATGGAAACAGCTCGCCACACAGAACACCACAGCCATCATGAGCTCCATCCACTCTGGAACACCCACGAGCCCCGGCCTGTACCCCCTCTTTAACATTGGGAGCAGGCAGAACAGCAGCAAACGCACCTCCCTTCTCAATGCATCCATCATAACGGCCACCTTCCCCGAGGAATGGGAACATGCAGAGGTCAAACCTCTCCTCAAGAAACCTTCCATCGATCTCAGCGAACTCAAGAAGTACCGCCCCATCTCTCTGCTTCCTTTCCCCATCAAGGTCCTCGAAAACATCATTAAGCTCCAACCCACCGAACATCTGGAGAACAACAACCTGCTGGACACCTCCCAATCCAGATTCCACGCCAACCACAGCACCAAGATCGCCCTGATCACTGTCACTGATGACATCAGAACCCTGCTCGACCAGAGAGAACCAGCAGCCCTGACACTCCTCGAACTCTCACACCCTCACAAAAAGACTTCACCACATCGGGTTCTATGGAGACACACTCAAATGGATCGCTTCCTTCCTCACAGTTGGAACCCAGAGGATCACCCTACCGCCATTCACCTCGGGTCCTAAGAACATCATCTGCGGCGTCCCTCAAGGCTCATCCCTCAGCCCCACCCTGTTCAACACTTACATACAACCCCAGCCCACAATGTCAGAACCCATGACCTCAACATCATATCCTATGCAGACGACACCCAGCTCATTCTCTTGCTCTCAGAAGACCCCTCCACCACTAGGGCCAACTTGGACAGCTGCATAATAAGCAACTCAGACTGTAGGAAAACCAACTGCTTATAACTCAACACAGACAATATGGAAGTGCTGATTATGGGGAGCAACCCATCCAGTTGAAACGGCTCCTGGTGGCCCCTTGAGTTCAAACCCACACTGACTGACCACACCCTCAACCTTGGCTTCATCCTGGACAGCAAACTCACCATGAAATGTCAGATCAACAAGTCTCGTCCTCCTCTTTCCACACTCTCCGCATACTCCGCAATATCTTCAGATGGCTCCCCATCAACACCAGGAAAAGAGTGACTCGACCTAGTTGCAAGCCAACTAGACTATGGCCATGCACCCTACGCAGAAATCACCACCCAACTTGCGGAGAGACTCCAGACAGTACAGAATTCAGCCACCAGATTCATCCTCAATGACCCCAAATGTACCCACATCAACCCCCACCTCAAGAAGTTCCACTGGCTCCCAATCCAGACAAGATGTCAGTTCAACATGCTCACATGCCTACAAAGCCCTCTATGATCAAGGACCAGCATACATCAACCACCACCTGAACTTCCACCAACCCTCCAGACACTGTGGTTCCGTAAATTCTGAACCCGTGTGTTTATATCATGGTTCCGTTACAATTTTGGTATCTGCATATCGTAAATAGCGAGTTTGGTATGTACGAGTGTTTTCATCACGCTTCCCCGATGAATTTGCTGCATATTAGTAAACCTCGTCAATGAACACACGGGTTCCATCTTGTGCACGGCATCCATTTTGTTTGCATCGCCCTCACTGTAGGCAGCCTGACTCTGTAGGACACGTCCACCCCCCCCCAGTTTGGCCTTGCGCTGACTCATGACCTGGCGAAAGCTGACGCTATTGCCTGAGGCGAAAACTTGCCAAACCAGTACCTGCCCTCGAGTTAAGCGAGGTTTTGATCAAAGGCCAGTGTTGTATAAACTTATATGACCCGCACCCACCTGCCCAACCTTACTTTCTATCTCTTTCCTCCGTTTCTGTTCCTTCCTTTATGACCTGTTTATGGTGGGGAGGTGACCATTTGTTTGTTATGAGTGGACGGTCTCTTCAAAGGAGGATGTTAGGCTGGTCCGGTTTCAACCCCAGAAGAACGTACGTTTTAGCCAGAGGCCGGACACATGGGATTGTCATCAATAATAAAGTATTGTTTTGGGTACATGGGGTGCGACCAACTGCACTTTAAAGAATGTTTGCCTGAAGCATGATTTTGGGTATAAAAAGGAGCGACCTGCTTTGTATTATTGAGCAGTCTCCTCGCAACCTACTTGTGTGGTACTTGTTGGACCTCTGCTACTGGCTGCAGCCAATAAACCGATCTTTGATGCCATCTAGAAGAATCCCGTGTTTCTGTTATATTGGTAATCCAGGCAGGAGAACCCGAGAGCTTAGAGCGTTGTTCCCTGGCGCTGCCGGACTATAAAAAGTTTGGTCTCTCAGTTGGCGCCCAACGTGGGGCGATATCAGCGGTACCGGTCCAAGCTTGAAGATCGTGTGGGGCTTCGTAAGAAAATTCCGGAGGAAGAGATCTCCCACTTCATCGATCCCTGTATGTCGCAAAAGTGGTCCGAAGGTCTTTTTCTGCGACGTTCCCTCTTCCAGACGGCTACGAAGGACTGCTGCCCTGACTGTCGCCCTGCCTTGGACCCATTCATAATTCTTTGGACGGCGAAACACTAGACGGGTGATCTTCAGATGACGTCATCGATCATAAATAAATTGAGTTAAGTATAAAGTGGGTCGCACCCAGTCCTTAGTTCTTTGGTCCCTTGGTTTAAATACCTTGGTTTGTATTTGGTCTGGTTATTTGGTACCTTGGTTTAAACACCTTGGTTTGCCTGGTTTGCATTGGTCCTTTGCATATTGGTTTGGTCTTTGGTAACTTGGTCTTTGGTAACTTAGTTTGGGTCCTTAGTTTTATTTGGCAATTGCAATTTCCAAAAACCGAGGGTCTCGTACATTTACGAGTATATCGGTAAAGATAAGCCTTCGAAGTTTGAAACTGGGTTAGTGAGCACGATGCCTAGCCGCAGTATTTTTGGTAATTTGGTCTTTTGTTGCAACAGGGATTCCCGGTTGGAGGACTCGTGTCCGATACCTCCAGTTGGAACTCCAACGTATGAGCTCTACTCGAAGCATGGCGTGGGTCCAATCACGTATAATGAAATATGGGTCCGCTACACCAAGAAAGATGGTGTTTTGCGATGGCCCCAAAATGGAAGCTTTGAAACAGAAGTCTTAGATAATTTAGAAGTAAAGTTATTTAAGAAAAAGGCTAGACCCGCAATGTTTGACTCTTTCCGCCTATGGCGTAAAGAAGCCCGACAACGCGAGATTAAACAAGCGAAGAAAGATAGAAAAGTAAATGGCATATCTATTATGCAAGCTGCTAGGCAATTTAAAAATGATGTAGAGGATAAGGCTCTTGAGGTGTCTGAACGACAGCATAATATGGCAACCGATAGATGCTATCCAGTATTAACACCTCTGTTGGAAAAAGTAGCGGAAGATTCTGAAAAGGATCCATTAATGTCTTATTTGTTAAAGTCTCCTCCCCCTTACGCACAAGGTGCTACTGCACCAATGTTGCCACAGGTTGCTCCTCCGCAATTGCATGTTCCCGTTCCTGCTCCCCAGTTTGTCCAAGTTCCTCCGGCACCTCCTCAGCCCGGATTACCTATTGCACCTGTACCTACTTTACCTGTGCCTGTCCTGCCTCCCACTACTTTGCCGAACTTTTTCTCTCCTGTCCTTATGACTGACTCTCCTTCTGTTCGTCGGCGAGTAGCTGACACTGTCGCTAATTTTCTGACTCCTTTGTTTAGTTCGTTAACTACGAACGCCGTTTCTGACAGTCGACAGAGACGTAGTCAGCTCCCTAATTTTCAGGAGCGAGAAGTGTTGGATTTGTTAGCTCGTAGGTGGATTTCTAAACCGGCCAAATATAGTCCGCAGGTGGTATTGGATACGTTTCTGCAGTGGGACGAGCCTACGCAAAGATATGTGTTTGAAATTATGTGTGCTTTCCTTAAAGAAGATTGGGATAGTGATGAGTTAGATACAGTCCCCGAGGAGTTGTCTGAGCTACGGAGCAAGTTTTCTAAAGGTGTGATTGTGGGTTCTGAAGTTAAAAATGCGGTAGTAATACTTCTTTCGTATAGGTCTGCTCTGCCGCCGAGAACTTTGTTTAAACCTGATCATTCAGTTGGGATGAAAGCTAGGCAGTATCCTATGAGAGAGGTTCCTCCAGTTTGGCGAGAGGGAGATGCAAATGCTAATCCTCCTGTTTTACCACACTTCCAGCGCGTATGGATACATGTCCCATGGAAACGATCGGAAGTATTGACTCTTAAGCAGACTTTACCTGATCCCCGCAAGAATCCTGCAGGGTATTATAAAGAGCTATCGCAGACAGTAGAAGCCTGCGTACTGAACTTGGCTGATGTTGATATGCTGTTTGGCAATGTAGTACCACAGCCTATTTGGGCAAAAATTCGGCATGAAAATCATGTAGCAGAACTGGGTGATACGTGGGACAACATTGCTTTAGCGGATGGTAGACAAGTGGGCGGTGCGAAGCCAGAACAGTTAGTGACGGATTTGCCAGGTAGGATAATTACTCTCATGAAAACTCTAATGCCCGCGCTGAAGGTTAATTGGGATAAGTTAGCTGCCTGCAAACAGAAGAAGGATGAAAGTGTCTCTGATTTCTTCACGAGGTTTGAAGAAACTTTCATAGACCATAGTGGTCAAGATATGAGCTCTGAGGGTGGTCAACAGTTATTTGTAGACAAATTCGTTTTCAACTTACTTCCTGAATTGAGCCATAAGTTAAAAGATTCCGAGAGTTCTTGGGCAGTTTCATCTACAGCTCAAATATTGGCTACAGCTCAATATTATGAGAATAGAGACAAGGAGGAGAAAGATAAGGTAGAGAAAAAGACGAAAGATCTGAAAACTAAAGTCCTGTTACAACAAGCGTATCCACCCCGTTCAAACCAGCCTGAAGTACAGCAACGCCCTGCGTATCAACAGCAGCCCCAGTATCAGCGAATGCCACCCAGGTTTGATTATTACCATCAAACACAGCCCTTAGGTTTGAATCAGTGTGCGTATTGCAGAGAAGAGGGCCATTATAAAGGTGAGTGCCCTGCTTTACGGCAACGTATGAATGGTGCTTTTGTTCCAAGGGGACGTGGTAATTCTCAGCAGATAGCTAGGGGTAGAGGACGTGGTGCCCCTGTTCAGAATGAGCGCTCTTCTCAACCACAACAGTCACAGAACTATTTTGATCGACAGAATGTGCAAGATGGTAGATCTCAGCAGTACTATGCTGACGATTATCATGTCGATAATGAGAAAGTAGAATATGCAGATTGTTAGGACAGCCATAGACAAAGAGAGGGAGTAGTGTCGGTTCCAGTAGACCAAAAAGGGCCCTATGTCTCTGTAGTTACATTAGGTGTGACAGAGCCCTTTCTTCTGGATACTGGTGCGGCTAAGAGTTCTATCATGCACTCTAAACTTCCTGGCGCACCTTTGTCTGGCTTAACTAATGTCTCGGTGGGATTTTCTGGCGCCCCGGTTCATAATCCAGTGTCTAGTCCTTTGTCTCTTTCCATTGGGCCTTATGAATTGGAAGCTCCTCTGATCTTAACGACAGGTTGCGGCGAAAATTTGTTGGGTCTAGACTTGTTGAAAAGATTATATGCGACCCTGCATTGTTCTCCCTCAGGAGTACATCTTACCTTGGGACGGAGAGTGGTTTCTCCAATGTATGTGTCAAAAGATAAGCTTCCACTGGAATTGCGCTGTCTCCCTGATTCTCTTTGGGCTGATGGTCCTAATGATGTGGGTCTCCTTGAGATCCCACCATATGTTGTGACTTTGAAAACAAATGTTAAACTACCACGCATTCCTCAGTATAAGATTTCGAGTGATGGTGAGCGAGCACTTTTGGCGATCATTTATGATCTGATCGAGAAGGGTGTGATTGAGGAAACTAGGGGTAATGTATGCAACAGTCCAGTTTTACCGATTATGAAACGTACAGATTCTTCTCAGCCACCCGTGTACCGCTTTGTGATAGATCTTCGCGAAGTCAACAAAATTGTCATCCCACAGTTTCCTGTGGTACCGGACATAACTGCCTTACTGACGTTAATTCCTGCCTCAGCATCCTGGTTTTCGGTTATTGACTTAAAGAATGCCTTCTTTAGCATCCCGATCGCTGAAGAAAGCAGAGATATCTTTGGCTTCTCATTAGGTGGGCGTAGTTTCAGATTTCGGCGCGCTCCCCAAGGTTATTGTGAGAGTCCCTCAATCTATAGTCAGGCTCTAAAAATGCAGCTTGATACTCTTGTGTTGCCGGCTGGTGCTGCTCTTATTCAGTACGTAGATGATCTTCTTGTGGCAGCTGATAATGAGGAAATATGTAAAACAGCTACGATTTCTTTGCTCCGCCATTTATCTGACTACAACCATAAAGTATCAACTTCGAAACTACAGTATTGTTGTCAAGAGGTGACCTACTTAGGTCATCTCTTATCAAAGGAGGGAAGGAAGTTGACCCCAGAAAGAATTAGAGCGATTGCACAAATGACTGTACCAAGTACACAGAGAGAAGTGCGTGCGTTTTTAGGTATTACGTCATACTGTCGCCAGTGGATCCCCAATTTTTCTTTGTTAGCAAAACCTTTGTTGGCTCTGACATGCAAAAATACACCCAATACTCTTCCTTGGTCTGACGAGTGTCAGAAAAGTTTTTCGGAGTTACGTACTGCACTCTGTTCGGCTCCTGTGTTGGGTACACCCGACTACAGTAAGCCCTTCACATTGTTCGTTCACGAGAGAGAAGGTTGTGCATTGTCGGTTTTGACACAGTTATTTGGTGACAAACAACGTCCATGTGCGTATTTCTCGTCAACTTTAGATCCGGTAGCTAGAGCATTGCCGAGTTGTTTGAGAGCTACAGCAGCAGCTGCAGTCTCTATTCGACAATCTGCTGGTTTGGTGATGGACAATGACCTGCTGGTATTGGTTCCACATGCAGTGGATACCTTGATGAACAGAACTAAAACACAACACCTCACGAGTGCGAGATTGTCAGGGTATGAGTTGACACTATTAGCTAGTCACATACACATAAAAAGGTGCAATGTGCTGAATCCCGCAACACTGTTGCCGGTTTCCATGAATGCGAATGAGGTAGAGCATGATTGTTTTCTGAGGACGGAAGAAGAAACAAAAGGAAGAGTGGATTTACAGAATACCGCTTTTTCAGATCCGGATGGTACATTATGGGTGGATGGATCTTGCTATAAGTTGCCGAATGGTGATACGACTGCTGCGTATGCGGTGACGACGTTGAGCACGATTGTTGAAACAGCACGAGTGAATCACAACTCCGCACAAGCTGCAGAACTGATTGCATTGACAAGAGCGTGTGTTTTGTCTGAGGGAAAGAGAGTGAATGTGTATACTGATAGTCAGTATGCATTTGGTGTGGCGCACAGTTTTGGACGTCTGTGGAGAGAAAGGGGATTCCTGACGTCCCATGGCACAAAGATTCAGCATGGACAGTTGGTGAATGAGCTTCTGGAAGCACTTACATTGCCGAAGCAAGTTGCGATTGTGAAATGCAGCGCGCACCAAAAGATTACAGATGACGTTGGTCGTGGGAATGCGTTCGCGGATGAAGTTGCGAAAGAAACAGCGAGAAACATGATGAGTCGAATGTATGTTGCGAGTAATGCGAGATGGATGAGTGAAGCCGGAATGTGTGAAGATACGATTGAAAGTGTGAAACAGATTCAAGCTGAAGCTACTGAGAGTGAGAAGAACGTATGGAAAGAAAGCACGGGTAAATTGGATTCGACTGGATGTTGGATTGATTTGTCCGAGCATCAGAGATGGATGTTGCCAAACGCGTATGTACATGCAGTAGTAACGATGGCACACGGTTTGTCGCACATCAGTGTAAAAGGGATTTGCAAGGTGCTAGCTCCAGTGTGGAAGAATTCTGGAATTTCTAAGTGTGCAGAGAATGTGGTGAAGAATTGTATGGTGTGCTTGATGCACAATCCTGATAAGGGAACTCCGACTCCTGCAGGTCACTTTGCTCCCCCTACATGCCCCTTTGAGGTCCTACAGCTAGACTTCATTCACATGGAAAGACGCAACAACTTGAAATACGTCCTTGTCGTAGTTTGCGCCTTTTCAAAATGGGTAGAAGCTTATCCGTTAAAGGATAACACTGCTTTGTCCACTGCCAAAATCCTGCTCAAAGAATTTTTTCCCAGGTATGGGTTGCCAAAGATTGTGTGGAGGGATAATGGAAGTGAGTTCGTGGGTGAGGTAATGAAGAAAGTGTGTGCTGGTCTGGGGATCAGGCAGAAATTCCATAGTGCAAATCACCCCCAATCAGCGGGGCTTGTTGAGTGCTATAATGGCACTCTGAAGCTAAAACTGGCTAAAATTCAAGCGAGTACTGGATTATCATGGCCAGACGCGCTGCCCTTGGCGCTTTTGTCCATAAGGACGACCGCACATTCAAGAGTTGGGCTTAGCCCATACGAGGTAGTTTTTGGTCGTCCTGCCAATATTTGGGGTGTCCCGAGACCTAAACAATTCAGTAGCATAGAACATCCAATGTTGATTGACTATTTATTTGATTTGACTACTAAATTGCGAATCATTCATCAGCAGGTTGTTGAGAGCTTACCTAAGGCATCCGAAGATCCCGGCCACAAGTTGCAGCCAGGCGACCTAGTCTTGGTCAAAAATTTTCAGAGGACCGAAAATCTACAACCTCGCTGGCTTGGCCCGTATATGGTCCTTTTGTCCACCCGCACTGCAGTCCGGCTCAAGGAGAAAAAAACTGGGTACACGCTGCCCATACACAGCGAGTACCACTCCCTTTACCTTTTGATTCCTGGGTTCGAGAGGGTGTGGGGAATTCCGAATCCGAAACCATCCCTCAGTTTATTCCTTTTTCTGATGCCCAATTTGAAGGACATGAATCTGTGACCATTTCAGACACTACTGAACAATCTGGAACATTGCCGTCACCTACGGACTCTGGAACATTGCCAATACTCACAGACCCGAACACTCCTGCTACTGAACTTTTTCCGGACCATACTCGACCTGGAAGAAGCAGATATAACCTACGTCCCCGAACTCTCATGAACTGATTTTTTTTAACCCCTTCGGTGCTCATGACGGAATGGTTCCGTCATGACCCACGGTTGAGCTGTGCTCATGACGGAACCATTCCGTCATGACCACGCCCGCGCAAGATTCCGCCAGCACAGCGGCGGAATCTGCGCAGCATCGAAGGGGTTAATGATTTTTGTGTACATTTCTCCCAACCAAGAAACTTGCTTGTTTTTTTTGTTTTCCCTTTTTCCGAACCGCCACCCGGGTTCAGCCGGAGGGTCGCGGTGCAAAGACTCAGGAGTACAGGCTCCTTGACACAAGGTCAGGGGTTCTATTGGTCTTAAGGGCGTTCCTTGAGCTAATAGGCGTAGTCCTGAGCACAGAAGACCCAACCGCCGCGGACGGCTCGTTAGAGGGTGGAGTTTCTTGGTTTGATGGGATTAGCTGATAAAATGTTTTTTAGTAAGAGTTTTCTAGTTAAAAGTACCCTATTGACACTCAGTATTTCGATAATTTTGGTGGGTGGGATTGTCCTCCTTTTTCAGCTCCTATCCACACCTACCCCACAACCTACGTCTACTCCTTTGTTTTCCACTGTTTCTATACACTCTTTTCACCCCTTGCCTGAACATGAACAAACTAGAAGACTGGAATTCACAAACAACTCGTTCATCCAATTGCTTCACCAACACCAATTAATAGTCAACACCACTAATTGTTGGGTGTGTGGGTTGATGCCACATACAATGGGAAAGGGTATCCCCTACTTAGTCCTACCTTTTAGTCAGAACGGGTCATCATGGGCTTTTCAGACGATGTTCCTTTTTGCTTTGGAAGTCTATCCCCCGCGTCCCCCGCGTTCGGTGAAACATAACTCGAATCTAGCCTTGGTGAAGGGAATTGCGAACATGAGCAGAGATGTGAATGCCTATATGTCTATTCCCAGGGACGAGTTATCAGCTTACACTGGGTGGAACGCAACTGGATACCGCATTAGTCTGGGTGGGAAACAGCGTAAGAGATCGTCTCCGATTTGGGTCGTACCCCACCGAGGTCATTTTTGTCTGCAAGGAAATGGTACGAATCCGAGGGCTCAGCTAGGGAAGAGTGTTTGCACTCAGACGTACATTTTTCCGTCGCAGTCTTCCCCATCATTTTTGGCCGCTAAGGGTACGTACTTTATATGCCATAACCAGGCTTATACATGGCTGCCCCCAGATTTTTCGGGCATTTGCTTTGTTGCCTATCTGTTGCCCCCTACGTATACCGCTTCCGCTGACTATCACAAGACGAGAGTTGTGAGAGGTGTCTTCAATAAGGAGGACACCGCGGGTCAAGAAGCAGGGGATTTCTTTAAGGGATTCCTGCCGTACTGGGGACCCATGGTAAATAGTAGGCATTTGAGACAACTAACCCGAGTGGTTGAGTCCACCGTGAACGAAACTGCTGGTGCCCTTAGTAATTTGACAGCTGAGCTTCAAGCGGATCGCCTCATGACATTACAAAACCGTATGGTTTTAGATGTTCTACTTGCTGACCGAGGGGGAGTATGTAAAGTGATCCAATCGAGCTGCTGTGTCTTCATACCCGACAATGCTCCAACAGTGTACAAGGCCATTTCCAGGTTACATAAGATCTCCGAGTCTATACATATGGCCGAAGGAGATTGGTCGTTAACTGATTGGTTCTGGGGACTGTTGTCCACGTGGGGATGGAGAATTCTGACGATCAGTGGTATGGCTCTAGCAATCCTTTTCACTTGTTGCCTCTGTGTGCAGTGTGGTCCTGCCTTGTGTAGCCTTTGCGCTACGGTATGCGTGCGCAGTCCGCCTGTTTCACGGGAGGAACAGAGAGGTAGGATGATGCTTCAGCAACATACTGATGATCTGATGAAGATTGATATTGACTCAGATTCAGAATGGGTTATTGCCTAAGTGAGGGCAAAAGGAGGGTCTGTGGTTCCGTAAATTCTGAACCCGTGTGTTTATATCATGGTTCCGTTACAATTTTGGTATCTGCATATCGTAAATAGCGAGTTTGGTATGTACGAGTGTTTTCATCACGCTTCCCCGATGAATTTGCTGCATATTAGTAAACCTCGTCAATGAACACACGGGTTCCATCTTGTGCACGGCATCCATTTTGTTTGCATCGCCCTCACTGTAGGCAGCCTGACTCTGTAGGACACGTCCACCCCCCCCAGTTTGGCCTTGCGCTGACTCATGACCTGGCGAAAGCTGACGCTATTGCCTGAGGCGAAAACTTGCCAAACCAGTACCTGCCCTCGAGTTAAGCGAGGTTTTGATCAAAGGCCAGTGTTGTATAAACTTATATGACCCGCACCCACCTGCCCAACCTTACTTTCTATCTCTTTCCTCCGTTTCTGTTCCTTCCTTTATGACCTGTTTATGGTGGGGAGGTGACCATTTGTTTGTTATGAGTGGACGGTCTCTTCAAAGGAGGATGTTAGGCTGGTCCGGTTTCAACCCCAGAAGAACGTACGTTTTAGCCAGAGGCCGGACACATGGGATTGTCATCAATAATAAAGTATTGTTTTGGGTACATGGGGTGCGACCAACTGCACTTTAAAGAATGTTTGCCTGAAGCATGATTTTGGGTATAAAAAGGAGCGACCTGCTTTGTATTATTGAGCAGTCTCCTCGCAACCTACTTGTGTGGTACTTGTTGGACCTCTGCTACTGGCTGCAGCCAATAAACCGATCTTTGATGCCATCTAGAAGAATCCCGTGTTTCTGTTATATTGGTAATCCAGGCAGGAGAACCCGAGAGCTTAGAGCGTTGTTCCCTGGCGCTGCCGGACTATAAAAAGTTTGGTCTCTCAACACCTGCACTCTTACTCCCTTGCTCACATCCCCCGCATTCACAGAAGCAAAAGCGGAGGACGTGCCTTCTCCTACATCACCGCAGATGCCTGGAAAATGTTTTTCCTGCACCTCCGAAACTCGTCCCTCCTCCCAGAACTCAGAGAGGGACTCAAGACGTGACTGTTCGACTAAGCCCACCTCTGCAGCAGGAGGCCAATGCCTGGACACCCTAGTGGGTGAGTAGTCATGGTATACACATCCCTGTTGATTGATTGATTGAGTGAGATTGATTGATTGGGAAAGAGTGGAGTGGGGTATATTGGGTAGACTAGAGTTGGGTACGTTGAAATGGAGTTGGGTAGATTGAAGAGGGATGATTGGAGTGGGGTAGTTTGGAGTGGGGCAGATTGGAGTGGAGTGGGGTAGATTGGAGTGGGGTAGAGTGGGGTAGGGGTAGATTTCAGTGAGGTCAGTAGAGTGAGGTGAAGTGGGGTAGACTGGGGTAGAGTGGGGTAGATTGGAGTGGAGTAGATAGAGGAAGACTCGAGTAGGGTAGATTGGAGTAGGGATAGATTGAAGTGGATTGGGTTAGATTGCAGTTGAGTGGGCTAGATTTGAGTGGAGTGTGGTAGATTGGAGTAGGGTAGAATGAAGTGAAGTGACGTAGGGTAGGTTTGGGTGGGGTGCAGTGTGGTAGAGTGAAGTCAGGTAGATTGGAGTAGAGTGGAGTAGGCTGGGGTAGATTGGGGTGGAGTGGGGAAGATTGGGTTAGAGTGGGGAAGAATGGGTTAGAGTGGGGTAGATTAAAATGGGGCGAATTGAAGTGGGGTAGATTGGAGTGGTGTGGACTGAGGTGGAGTGGGGTAGATTGGATCATAGTGGAGTGGATTGGGGTAGATAGGGGTGGGGTAAGTAAATTATGGTGGGGTAGACTGGATGGAGTGAAGTGGGGTAGACTGGAGTGAAGTAGATTGGGGTAGATGACAGCAAAGTGAAGTGGGGTGGGGTAGATTGGGGTACATTGGAGTGGAGTGGGATTGACTGGAGTGATATAAACTGGAGTGGAGTAGGGTGACTTGGAGTGGGGTAGAGTGGAGTGGGGTAGGTTGCATGGAGTGGAGTGGAGGAGCAGAAAGTGGAGTGGCGTTTCGTGTCGTGGAGTGAATGTCACAGTTTGGAATTGCATAGAGTCGAGGGTTGTGGCATGTCGCAGAGGGTCTTAGAATGGAGTTGCGTAGAGTTGAGTGGCTTGTTGGTAATTAGAGTGGCGTGGCATAAAGTGGAAGGGCATAGATTATAGAGAAGTGGTGTAGTGTAGAGTATGCATGATGTGGTAACACACTGCCATTACATACAATACATTTTCAATTGAAATGACTATTGACAATATTCACAAGAGACTTTACATGAACAGATGGGCTGTGATTGGTGGAACTATGGACTCATGGGAAATGTAGTTTAAAGTTTGTGTAATGTTGATTGGCGGCTGTATATGTTGACAGTAAAGAAATAGAAGCATAATCCTCCCCTCCGCATCCTTAATAGGATGGAAAATTGTTGACACGATAGCTAGAATGTTTTTTTATTTAGATTTATCCTTGTAGGTTTGGTACTGAATGCACATGGAGAAATATTCTGAAGTGCAATTTTGGGGATTCAAGTTACAAAGGTCTTTAACAATCTCCTCAATGTTTTCAGAGTATGAATACATATCTATAAAATATCGCAACTTAGATTACATTAGTGCATGGAGCTAGACTAAATGCAAGGCTCACAGGAATTGGCTTTGCTGGAAACTCCATACGTTACATCTGGATCCAGTACAGAGCATTTGTAACAGTCCAAATTGAATTTTCACTGATGGGGGGAAGTGGCTTGCTGCTAGGCCTCCAACCCTCGCATATCGCTCTCAGGGGATCTTTGAACCTGAGCTGACTGGGGGTGGTTGTTAGCGATGTGTTCATCCGGGTAGGGAGTGACGGTGATGCTCACTCCATAAGGTTTCTCACTCAACTGGGGCACACATGCGACAGCTGAACAGTGGGCCCAAATATTTGCTTCATTCACATAGGTCTGTGCTGATGAGAGTGTACCCTCACATCTTACTAAGAAGGGCTTTTAGGAATGATTTTGATCCTGGCACACAATACTGGACAGCATTCACTAGGCCTTCGGCTCTAGCCATTATTCCCCAGACTAGTGTGTTCTTCAGAATGCAGTGGCCTTGGGGGCCCCCATAAAACTGACTGCACTGGAATAGGGCTGTGTTGTTTCAGCCCATGTCCTAGAATCTCATTCATGTGGGCTCATAGGTCTCAGTGCCCCTTAAAGACCCCATAAAGCTGTATTCACTGAAAGAGGGTTGCTTTACCCCAGCCCCACCCCTCGAATTTCACTCATGTGGGCTTCTTGGATGGCAATAGCCCCTGGTGGACCTAGCAGTGGTTTGAGGCGCTAGTCTCCAGGCCTCAAGGGCTGCTAAGAAGTGGTCTTTGGCCATCGCCATTAACGAGAAAGTCTACAAAGACAGAACCTCTGCCAGGAAAACAGCAAATGTTTCAAATTAGCACCACATCTAATGAAATACATTGTAACACAAGAGGGCTGAAAAATGACGCGCTGCACAATAAAAACACAAACTTGACTCAGAAAAGGCCTCAATGGGCTCCAGATTAACTGAAAACACTAAATACTTCCCAAATGTTCTTAGCCTCTGACCTACTAATGAAAAGAGTACCCGAGATAAAATTAACTTCGCATACAAACAGCAAAAAAAGAGCAGAAAAATTGAATTACTGTTAATAAAAGCCACCGGGCCAGAAAGTGAATTGGGAGTGAAGTGATTCGTGCTGGTGTGTGTTTTGAACCAAAACAGGGAAGAGCTGTCTGTGATTTGCCATGCATGAAATTGGTCAAGCCATTGAAGTTTAATGATGATTTGCATTGTTTTTTATCGATATTTATAAAGTGCTTTGCAAAGCCTAAACGTTTTTTTTTTTTAATTGCTGAGTAAGTACCTGCTCCTCTGTAAAATTTATGTAGCGCTCCTGCCCTAAGCGGGTCAAGGAAGGGGCCCAATTTTTATTGTCCATGTGTTTTGTGATTGAATGCGTTTATGTTTCATGCACAAAAAGAGATATATGGGCCACATATATCAAGAGTTTTTGCATTCGCACACGGCCTGATTCTCAGACATGTAGCAAACCCTATTTTACTGTTACCGAATCGCAAAATGGGTTTGCGATTCGGTATTTGGAAGGGGCGTGTTTAGGGTGTCCCTTCCAAATACCAAATCCTAACGTTATGTAAAAATGTTTTGTGACCATGAATGCAGTCGCAAAACACTAGCATTTTACCACCTACTTCAAGTAGGTGGTAAGTCCAATGTTCCCTCTAATTTCTTTCCTCAATGTGCGGCATTATAAGGTCCCTCTGCGCTGCAACTAAGGCTATGTGCGCTGGGAACCAGACCGCATATGTGGTTGCAGCGCCAAATATCACTCCAAACCTTTGCTTAAAAAAGTGAAAAGAGAGTGCATTTCCACACATGTAGCTCCACATGAAGTGTCTTAAGGCAGGTTTTCAATTTAGATATACACGAAATGACATGAATTGGTTACACAGGGAAGTACACTTTGGGTTTAGAAAAGCACAGGACTCCAATTGTGGTAGGGTGTTCATAGGGTGGGGAATGTTGGGAGCCTATACAAGATCACATATATACACAATTACATAACATATTTATAATTAGACGTGCAAGCTACGGAGTAATGTCTGGATATCCCGTCAGAGATAGTTTGTCACCAGTCCAAAAACGAGTCCCCTACAGCAAGTCGTCGTAACAACTTCTGGGTTAAAGTAACTTGTGGTAAACTCGCAGTCGGGGTAGTGAATGCTTTGCAAAGACCTGTCGTTGTTGAGACTGCGAGGTAAAAGAGGTTTCCTGTGATTAATATTTCTGCTGGAGAGAGATGTTTGTCTGGTTGCAGTTTTGACTCATCATAAAGTAATACAGAGGGTTAATATGCCTGTTACAAAAATGTGTACCATACACATAACAGAACTGTATTTTATGTGGATAGCTCAGTAGGTTACTGCTTTTGTTGTAGAGAACCTTTTGTTAAGTGCAGTTCATAAGTTACAATGATGATATTGGACAGTAACCTATGAAGTGTCAAAGAGCTGCTTGCAAACTGCATGGTATAGGTTAAAGAGTTATGTTTTTTTTCCTTATCTTTCACTATACTAATGATGGTAAAAAGGGTTGGTTTGGGTAGAAATACATTCTTATTAGTAAAGACAACAGTATGTGGGGTCTTTATTTTCCTAATTGTGGTCAACGAAGGGCCATCAAATGTATTTCTGTTGATGTCTTCTGGCTGTGGCAGAGTTAATGTTACTTGGTCGCTAAATGCAGACTTATGTTCATTAATTAGCTCTTCTTGGGTTAATTGCTCAGATGAATCTGAGATTTAAGTAGCAAATTGCTCATGCCCTACAGGATCATCAACCAGATTGATGGTCTTAACTTTCCATTGCCTGTACTAGATCTATATGGTTTGCTAGTAAAATTGAGCGCAGCCAGGAGTTTTCCGCTTCCTCTACGGAGTCAATGATGGAGTTGTTTGTATACGGATAGCGCTTGTTTGGGTGAGTTCTTGGCATTGAATAAGAATAGCTTGGTGGAGAGGAGCCAAGATGGCGGACGGACAGGACGTCTGAGCTCCCGGCTCCGCAGCCCGTCTGCTGTTTACATGACATCCTGATCTTTAATCCTGCCTACGGCGCGAGCAAATGTAACCACGAATGCGCTGATACTTCCCGCATTCCTCCGATGTTCCCGCCGGCTTTTTTGGTCGAGGATTCATAGAGTTTGCCGACTTTGGACTTTGCCCACGCATTCTGGCCCGACCACCACCGCTGGACACCGCTTATCACGTACGGTGAGACGACCTGGGGCTGGACCGGCGCCGGGGGAAATGTGACCGGACGTGGAGTGGGCGGCCTGGCGGAGCCTTCTTCGCGACGGAGAGAATTCCTGTACGATTGGGTCCGGGCTGGCGAATCTTCCTTTGTCCTCCTACCAGCGGTCAGAGCGGTGACCGTTTGAGAGCGCCCACCACCCGCATTGCAACACAGCCGAGGGCTCTCCCATCGTGTGAGCTCCGTATAGCGAGCAGCAACTCCTCTTGCCCTCACTATTGTTCCTCCGTCCTATGGAGTCGCCCTCACCCCTCCGAGGTGGGTTGGCGGCGGAAATGGTGTCGGCGCCGGTCTGCCTCGCCGGAGAAGCGGAGGCCGCCATGTCCCTGACGCAGGCTTCACTGCCTGCTGTCGAGCTGGAGGGTGTCCCGGTGGCGCCTTTACATACAGTCGGCATGCTGCAGCAGGGAGCAGACCTGACCTATGGTGATATCCTTCTAGCCCTGGGGGACTTGCGGGCGACATGGTGCCAACGCACTCGAGAACTGGAGTGGAAGATCGATGCTGCTATGCCATCCAGGGAACTACTGCAGTTGTCTGACCCCCCAATGCCTCTCATTCCCTTTGAGGCGGATACAAATTGGCGACAGGGGGGTACTATGGATCGTCCTCTCCCTGGTTACAGTGTCGAGGGTTTGTCTAATGATCAAGTTGCAGATACAAAGCTCCCTTCCACTTTACAAGCTGAGACTCTGCCTCTGCGGGTGTTGCCGTGTCTGCCTCAACATCGCCGGAGTGTGTGCCGTTCGGTGGGGAAAACTGTGTTTGTCACTATCGATGTGGTGATGGTCTATGACTGGGAACTCTCGCTTCTTCTCCCTCTGCGTCTTCTTTGCCGTGAGCGGCCATCTTGCTCCTTTGTTCTGCCTGAGGTACACTCCCAGCGGCGGCCATGTTTGGTGGGGTCTCCGCGTTCAGGCCAGGGTTGATGTTGCCTCCCTTGATGATCCTGCTTGACCGCCTGGCATGACCCGGACTAGAATATTTGCTTATGTATCGGTTGTGCCGCATGTGTGTAAATTGCTACTGTTTACCGCGGGGGTGGATCTGTGGGGCCGCTCAGGATCGGGCCGGGGCTGGGCGATTTTCTTTAGTTTGCTGTACGTATTGGCGGGCGGGGACTAGGATGAGGCTGCTAATTATCTGCTTTGCTCGCACATTTGAAATGGAGTCTCCCCACCTGCCGCTTTGCTTGCTTCTTCAGTTGTGCTGATGATTTTCAGGGTGGGGGATGCTTAATGGGCTGTGGTGACCGGGAGTATGTAACATTTCCTCCTCCTGCCTTCTCTGGGAGTCGGAGACTGGGAGGTTATTTCCCACTCTCCGGACTCTCTTTCCTACTTGGGGTTCATTTGGGGCGACAGGCATGCCTATTGGGGGGGGGTGGGCCATGGCCTTCCGCTGGTATGCAGGGTGGGGGGATGGGATGTGTTCTATGTCTTCTTCGTCTCTATGGCCCTCTCTCTCTTTCTTTCTCCCTTCCTCTTTGGTTTCCTTTTCTTTTATGTTTCTTTGTTTCTTCGGGGTCGGGGTTCAGTGTTAGTAAGGAGCTTATTGTGTTTTATCATTCTGTGGTATAGTGTATGCTCTTCGTCCCTGGATGGTGGCCACCTGTCTCCTTACCAATGCCTTCCTATATAACGCTTCCTTCTGGGTGCTCCGTGAACGGTGATGTCTCTCCTGGTCAGTGATTAGCTTCGACTCTGTTCGAAGTACACTACGTTGTACTCGACAAAACCATAAAATTAAACCTTTTCTTATCCTGACATTATTGTTCTATGTTCTCCAATGTCATAGCGGCCGGCCCCGAGGGGGTTGTAGGCAGACGCTGTGTATTGTGCATCTATCGAAATAAAGGTTTTTAAAAAAAAAAAAAAAAAAAAAAAAAAGAATAGCTTGGTGCGTGAACCTGGGCCTGAAACATGATAACTTCATCCACTGACATTTCACTGTTTCCAGGTGCTGTTACTTTTAAATTCATAGATGGACTTCTGCTGGACTGTTGATCTGGATTCAATAGTGAATCTGACTTTTGAGGAATGAGTGGATTGGCAGCTCTGCAATTTTTTCTGTTGATGAATAAATGACTGCTGCTGAGACTTTTAAAAACATAAATTTACAGCAACGGTTAATTTCCCCAAATGTCTGTATTGGCGATCTCAATGGATTGCCATGGCCTTCACTTGCTTTAGTCGTGTTATCTGGCACAAAGTCTGTCTGGGGTTTCCATGCAATCTTTTTTTGATTCAATCATTTCTGCGCAGCCTGTTGTCTGATCTTACCGGATTCCATTTTTCCTGTAGACGCCTTGGTTCCCTTGATTAGTCAAGCCTGTATTGCAATGTTAACAATAACAGGAGGCTTAAATGTTTTTGGTATGTTTGGTGTGTCATGGGGGAGAAAGCACTGAGCTCACAAACCTTGTGTGGCCGTCTCAACGAGGTCGCGCTCAACTCAGTATGGCTACACTAGCATCCACCCTACCGCAGACCCTTTTCAGGATTTTTGAGTTCCGAACTTCAATTTCAATTTGGTTCCAGACTGTGCACTGGGCAACAAGCATCTCAGTGCATTTCATTGCAGAACGCTTCAGTAATTCAGCCTCATGGGATTCAGGGTTGAGCACCGTGCTCCAACCCTGAGAACTCCCTGGCTTCCCACAGATGTGGACCTCCATACCTCTGTGCCTTCACCCACTGCACGCCGCTCTCCCAAGATAAACCAAGCAAAAGCAGGTGAGGGAGGGAGGCTTAGGAGGAGAACTTCATGGCTTCACAGGCCCTGTAAAAACCTCACTGTATGCCTCTGTTCTCTTCACTTAATGATGCTCTCCGGGGTTGATACGAGTGGGAACTGGGTATAAGAAGGAGGCCCAGAAGATCAGAGGGAGAGCTTAGCCTGTTGAAAGACCTCTGAGGACTGCTAAGGACCGCCATGTAGGTCTGCTCTGTTGCTGAACCACACCCACAGTCTCCAAGATTTTTAAAACTTATTTTTCACTTTTCCCATTTGCAAGAGTATCATTTGCAACAGAAATGTTTAATAAATTGGCCCAAATATTTATTTTCAGAAAATGAAATAATTTTCATTGATTCATGGACTCTTACAGAGTGTTTGTGTACTTTTAAAGCCTACGATGTCCAAATCTCTGACTTTTCATGTGCAAAACAAAATTCACAACACTGAAAAGGCATGTGGAAAACAAAATTCACAATGCTGACAAGGCAGTACAAGTCACAAACTGATTTCTGATTGGCGATCTGCAATTACCGGTATCAATGATTTGTGAAAACCACTGTGGTCACAAATCATTGATTGCAAACCAACACAAGAAATTACCTTTATCTCTGCTTCTGTATTGCCTCAAGCACAGAAGACACCTGTTTCACATACAGACACTTCTTTTGTGCTCCTTACCACTGGCCTAGTGTAAGCTGTGGCAGGGTGACCTGTGTCTATTCAAGTTCAAAGTAGTGGGTTGAGATGCCCAAACTCTCACACAGGCATCCAAATGAGCATTTCACAGAACTCTAGATGCACAGTGAAAAAAATATTGCAATATGAAAAATCACGTTGATTTTGTTCTTTTTCTACTTTGAAAACACCAATGCTTACCACAATCCTATGTTTCATTAACAATGGCAAAAGTCCAATTAAGCACAAGGGGCTAAACCAAATATGGGTACAAATTAGAAAGAAAGGCAGCTAAAGGGTCCGAAAGCCAGAGTCATGTTGACAGTGTTTCTGGTGGATAACAGCAATGCAACAGGGTAAGACTTTAGCACTCAGCTGAACATAAGTTTAGGAGTCACGTCAAACTTTTAAAAAATCTTACCTTTTCTTTGTATGGCAGCCAAGACTTTAAAGTGTTGTGTCACCTTCACATTCCGGGCTTACCCTCCCTCGATGACTAAAAACATGGCATGCTATATTTTAAACTAAATAGAGTTGGAAACATTTAATTTGTTTCATTTCTTAGGTAAGGATGGTAAAGGTCAATACAAAAGCAACTATTAAAGTTGGATTAAGGCGGCCCAGGCTGGATTAAAACATTATCATGTGATGTGTCTGAAAGGCTGGGAATGCTGGTATGTGCGCCAGAGGAGACAAAACAGGTGTAGTTGAGGCCGGAGGTCCGTTAACCAGTGTCTTTTACAAGAGGAGGGTGGGTCGATTTCCTAAACCTGCCCAGAGCCTTTCAACTCTAACACCTCGAGATTAAAAAAGATTGGAAAGAGATTTAAACAGAAAGTGTTTGTTGCTGTGTTCTGTTGTATTACGAGATGATATGACAATGCATAGAGTCAGGGGTATATGCCTACAAATTCCACGATCTAACAAAAATCTCTCTCTGTCTGTCTGTCTCTCCCCCCTCCCCTTACAAAGCACCAGAGGCGCAACTAGAGCCAAATTTCGGGTGGGGGGGGGGGGGGGGGAGTTGGCTAATTCTTCCAGCAGTAGGAAGTGTGGAGATGCAGGGGCTCTAAGAAGGGGCGGAAAAACGACAAAGCTCATTATTGTGCAAATGGTCTTTTAAAGACCCGTGAAGTACTCGGGTGCAGCTGTTGTATGCCCAGGAAGCTGTTTCAGCCCGGGGGTCCACACACGACGGGAGGGGGCCTGAAGCCCTTTGAGCACAATGGGCTTGCGCGCCTGCAACACCATGTCTCTTCCTCTGCCTCCGCCTGGATTTCGCGCAGTTCGCGTTTAAAAAACGACGGCGCGAACGGTCTCGTAGGGATGTCTCACAGTGTGCGCGCTAAATCCAGGACACTGCGTGCTCCGGGTGACCATCATGTGCGTACGCCCGTGCACGCACCTTAGTGGGAACAGTGGGCCACACCCATCTGGTCAAACAAAGGATCACTAGGAACCATCAAGGCCTTTCAAAGCAAACGTTTTAGTTTGCATGTACAAAAACATAAATCAATGAAAACTCAAATATTTAGTGTACCATGAGTAAAACGTTTGTAATGAAAAAATATAGCACTCACCACAGCCAATTTTCCCAGGCTTATGTGTGATGTGCTGCTCCAGTGCAGGTTTTTTTCTTTGAATTATTTGACTTGTCTTATTCATACCAATATAAAACAAGCATTTGCATAGGCAATAGGTCTCGCCTTTGGGACCTTATAAATATTTAGCCATGAAGCATATTAACCTGAGTGCTACATCTACTGTTCTTTAATGTGGAAGCTTTGACAGTGATAGGTACATTATAGCACTGCATTGAGAAGTACCTAAAACTTTATTTGTGTATAACTGTTAGTCTGAAGTCAGATATCTGGGAGTGCTTTCATATGCGATAATGAAACAAAAAAGATTTTTAGTGAAATAAGTAATTTGCTTGATAACACAATTTAAGAGAGGAAGACACAATGTGTCCAGGTTTTTTTGTTAAAGTTTGTACAAATCAGTTAATAAATGGGTATCCATGTGTCTTAACTGATGAATCCTGGCTCTAGAAGTGAGTACAGTTGGCCCTGATCTGCGATTCTACAAACACAGTCTGAACTCTTGCTCACTGAAAGTATAGCTTTACATACAAGGTCATGGGAGCTCCAGGGTGATAAATGCACCAGATGCTGAGGGTGTTCTGGTTTTGCCCGCTGCTGGGGGTGCTCCGCGGTAGCTCCTGCTCCAGAAGGTGAAGTTGCTCCAGGGTGCACTGCTGCTTCAAGGGGCGAGGAATCTGGGATTTGTAGTTGCTTCAGCTTGGGCTGGTGATACAGGGGAACGTCTGCGGGTACATAGAGGGTTTGCAAACAGAGGGGCATGAAGAGGTCAGGAGAATAGAGACACACCGAAGGATAGACATACAGGGGCATACAGTGAGACAAAGAAGGTGGGACAGAAATCAAGATGAGGAGACAGACAAGAGCAAACCATGTGACAGAGACAGTGGAATGGAGAGAGGCTGCAAAATCAAGATAGAAGGACAGAGGCAGACAGTGTGACAGAGTTAGAGAAAGGAACAAAGAGCAGAAGGCAGAGGATCAGAGACAGGTAGAAGGACAGAGGTCAACAGAACCACAGGCTGAAAAAGAAAAATATGATCTGAGCCAAAGTGGGACAGACAGGCAGAAGTAGATGGTTCCATGGAGATAAAGGTACAGGCAGGAAGGTGTCAGGAGAAGAACAGGGGCATAGACCGTCAGAGGGACAGGACTGGGATAACACAGAATGACAGACCCAGAGAGAGGAACAGCCAAAAGGAAGAAAAAAGGTTTAATGTGGCTGCCGGAAACGGCCACCTTTTTTGATGGTGATCTGTGTGATATGTCATATCTTCACTGTAAGTCATTTCTGTTCATAATAAACATGTTGGTGAACAGACTGACACTGAGCAAAATGAACTATTAATGGGGGATCTGGCTCTACAACAGGAAGCCCCAGAATACAAACATTACTTGGGCTTAACTTTCAAGAAATGATTCCTTTTTAAATTTATTATTAATATTTTTAAGCAATGTATAATTGTGCCATGTTAAAAATATGTGAAGACATTAAAGGACAGGGGAGACCACAAAATAATTAAAAAGAAGACTTTGGAGCTTGGAAAATTCGAATTTAGGAATACATTGAACATTTTCTCAAAAATTAGAATGTGGTGTTTTTATTTCTTGACATTGTTACTTCTAGTCCCCTAATTATTCCTGTGGAAAAAAGAGAAGTTACGTGCAGGATCATCAGCAAACTTAGCCTCCCCACCCGTCGCCCGCCATTCACCTTTGTTCCTAATGCTGCCAGCAGAGCGTGTTTCCAGAAAGGCTGAACAAACAAGCATTGAGATAGGGAAAAGCTACAAGCATAGCGGGAGGAAGGGAACCTGTAAGGAATGGAGAGGGATGGGAGGAGAGAGGGCAACACAGGAAAAACAATGTCTTTGCCCGAAAGAAATTACCCGTTGGAGTTACGTGCGGAGTGCCAGCAAACTTTACCTCCTCACCCCCTCTCAGCTATGTTCCTAATGCTGCCAGCAGAGCATGTTTCTAGAAAGGCCGACCAAACAAGCATTGAGTGGAGGGGAAGGGGGCGACTAATTCTTCCATCAGTATGAAGTGTGGAGATGCAGGGGCTCTAAGAAGGGGTGAGAAAACGACAAGGCTCATTAACGTGCAAATGGTCTTTTAAAGACCCGTTAAGTACTCGGGTGCGGCTGTTCTGTGCCCGGAAAGCTGTCTCAGCCCGGGGGTCCCCACAGGACGGGAGGAAAGGGGGGGCTGAAGCCCTGTGAGCACAATGGGCTTTGCGCGCCTGCAACACCATGTCTCTTTCTCTGCATCCCGCATGGATCTCGCGCCGCTCGCGTTTTAAAAGCGGCGGCGCGAACGGTCTCGTAGGGATGTCTCGCAGTGTGCGCGCTAAATCCAGGACACTGCGCGCTCCGGGTGACCATCGTGCGCACGCACCCACGCGCGCACCTTGGTGGGAACAGTGGTGGTAACCCATTTGCAAATGGGAATGGGTCCCCCAAGGAGCCCCTTCCCCTTTGGGAATGGCAGCGAAAATGTTTTATCAGAGCAGGCAGTGGCCATACGGACCCCAACCTGCTCTTAAAAAAGGAAAAGAAAACTTTTCTTTTTTCTTTTTCAAATGTAACCCGTTTTCCTTTAAGGAAAATGGGCCGCATTTAAAAAAGGATTGCTTTATTTCAAAACAATCACGGCTATGGTGGTCTGCTGACCCCAGCAGGCCACCATTTCCGTGATTGTAGCAATTTCTAGGGGGGTCGCAAATTGCAACTTACCTCATTAATATTCATGAGGTAGGTCATTTGCGACCCCCTAGGAATCGCAGAAAGTGTTCAACACACTTTCATACATGTCGTTTTGCGATTTCCGAAGTGTGAATCGTAAGGATTCGCAACTAGGGAAATGCAAAACAGTTACTTGATACATCTGGCCCTAAAACCCTTAGCCCACATCATTCATCTGCTTAGTAGCCTTGGTACAGTGTGGGCGAACAGTTCGTGAGGACACCAAACTGAACGAGAAATTCAACAAGCCCTGTCTGTGAGAACACTTGCAGGAAACAGCTCAGTAGGAAAGTAGCTTTCATAGAACATGACTTATAGAAAGAAGCAACAACTCTCAAGTCACACCACTTTCACAGGAAGCATTTTAAAAAACACTCGACTTTTGCAGAAAACAACCCTTATACAGTATGCAGTTTTAGCTACACTTTCGGCCAAAGGGAGTCAGGAACCAAGAATGGGCAGAAAGGAGGTCATACCTCCTCTCTCCCAGGAAGGCTAGTGCAGTGGCATATCAAGACAGTGAGCTTCAAAGGCTGCACCATCTCTGATATGTATCAGGGCTGACTCCCAGAGGAGGAAACAGCTCCCCCTCGCCCCAGGTACATTTGCACCCAGGCAAGTGGAAAATTAGGTATGCAAGGAGGTGTATACCCCAGAGGGCTAGCCACACCTCCAAGGTTGGCAGCCCAGTCTCTATACTGAAACAAGAGTTCTGCTATTTTTAGAAATGACAGAATAGAGGGTTCTGGGTAGAAAAGGACACCCACACCCCTGAATGTGGTTATCTCAGGGGTGGACTAGCTGCAGGGAGTAGCAACTCATTGGCTGCTTGCTCCCACACCCCGGAGTCCCCTAAATCTAGGATTTAAGAGAGCCCCCACACTAGAACCTCAGTTCTGAACATCCTGCACTGAAGAAGACAAAGAAGAGACCCATGTCTTTGACAACAGGACTTGCAGAAAGCAAAAGAGGGATACTCTGCACCTATGGCAATGCTCCTGGAACAGCCTGATTAAGGCTTGTCCTAGGCTAACTCCTGGTTCCTTCAGACAGAGGGACCCCTGTAGAAGCCTGAAGCACCCTCAGACTCCCCTGGTCTAGTGGCGCTAGTCTCCTCCAAACAGTAGGTACAGCAGGTAAAACAACACTCCAGAAACGAAGAATCACTGGCATCGGGCCCTCTGTGTGATCGCCCAAATCCAGATAGTCTAGTGCATTGTGTGAACTGTAGTCCTACTGTCCACAAACTCAAAAGCAGCTACCACGTTTCCTGGGATCACTGGATGTCGAAGTACCCTTTTCCAAGGATCACTGTTGCCAAGTCTTGTTGGTCGCTAGTCCAGCAACTGACTCCTGCACTCAATGCTGCACTTAGAGGGAACTCCATCCACCTTCAACCAACGTCAGAAACTGCCCCATTGTTGTGCTTTTGCATCTGGTTCCCGGCAGTCCAGTGTAAGCTGTAAAAGCAGCTCTCCGGTGGTTCCCATTCAGCACCAGGGACAGCCAGGACAACTCTTTACCCGGGCTCCTCTGGCCAGGCAAAATTTAACTGACTGTCGTGGTCTGGTCCTAGGTCCTGCATCACCTTTACCCTGCAAGGTTACCACGTAACTCAACCTATAAGTGACCGATTATCACTTGTAGTTTTGCCATTGACCGCAATGTTAAATTTTCACTGTATTATTTTACACTGATTTTATATTGCTTCTAAAATCTATAACTCCAGTTATATGTATGCTATTCCATTCATTTTGGTGTCTAAATTCAGATAAAAATACAATCTATTTTATAAATTGGTGTCGGATTTCACTTGAGTCGTGTCAATTACTTATCGTCCATGTTGGTACTATGAAATGCTTAGCACATGTTCCTCTAGTAAAGCCTGATTGCTCTATGCCACACTACCGGGACTGAGCTAAGGATTTATCAGTGTGACTCCAAGGACCATCTTTGGGGTTTGTGACAGTATTGCGGGAGAAGCCTAACCAGCATCCTCACGTAATATTCCATACTACTATAATACGTGGCTGATTCTGGCTTCTCCTAGGTTGAAAATGTTGAAAATAAATAAATAAAATAAAATACATAAATAAGATGTGGTGAGAGCATGGGTGGGATGGGGCCCCTGAGTGGACTGAGTTCATGATGAAGACAGTGTCCTGTGGGGCGAGCTGACTCCATTCGGTTAGTTGGATGTCTGTGATGGTAGAGGGCTTGTTGTGTTGCTTGAAGAAGTCAGTGGCCTTGGTCTAGGGGGTTTGAAATTTCTGTAGATGCTGGTGATTTTGTTATGGAAGAAGTTTGCAAGGTGGTTGAAGGTTTCCTGTGAGGGGGTAATGTTGTTTGTTGCAGCTGAGGGGTTGGAGAATTCTTTGATGATGTTAAAGAGTTCTTTGCAGTTATTGGAGCTTGAACTTTTAGTCTCTCAAATGTCTGTGATAGAAGTTGAGGGCTGCTTTAAGGGTGGTCTTGTCAATCGTGTCCTTGCTAGTGGGCTATCTCAGTTCCTGTTGTTTACAGTGTTGTTTAGTGGTTATGAGGTCTTCAGTGTACCAGGTAGCCTGCTTGAGCTTCTCAAATATCGGCGGGACTCGGTGACGTGATTGTGTGCAGTCACCGGGTGGGCATGTGATCAGCTGACACATGTGCCGCGATGAGATGGTTGCAGGTATGAGGAATCTTCGCAACCTGCTGACAGCCAGAGACTTGATGTGAATCTCGCATGAAGTGATAACTTGGAACCCCTCCAACCCTGATGAAGTTGCATGGACTATTGGCAACGAAACATGTTGGCTTTTAATGATTGAATGTGGTTTGATTAAAACCATTCTTAATTGGCGACAGTTTACAGCATTAAATAAAGTTACGTCGAGCGAGTAAGCTGTACCACGTTTTAACGGTGGTAATTGAATTGATATTCTCACAGGGTCCAGTGGGCACTTGTAGTGATATTGTGCACTGACAGTACATTTATATTGAGTTTTCACTGTCTCTTCCCTTTTCCTTCAGGGTTTTGAGATTTTCACGATAGAACACACACTTTTTCTTTCTTATGTGGAGAGAGCAACCGATGATGATAAGTGGGTATGCTAGTGAGTACCAACCAGCAACCCCCTTGGTGTTACGACCGTGAGGTGCTCCCTCTCATTTCTCACACTTTTTTCACGTTTGGGTGGGATAGTCCTATGTTGTACTGACATGTGTGTTTTGAATTAAACACGATGACACCTTGATTAGTGATAAGGATCAGACTTGTGAGGGAGTATAGAGAAAAATATTGGAAACCCCTCTAGTGTCTAGTGTTTCAAAAATAAGTGTTTGAGTTGAGTCAGGCCTACTGTTGTTTATAGCCTGCTTGATGGACCTTCTGTGGGTGTTGTTGCACATGGGAGCGATGCTGCCGGCACAGTTGGTGGTCCAATCATTGAAGTTTCTGATGTTCTGGTCTAGTTTGTTGGAGGAAATGGGGTGGGTGGAGTTGAAGGCATTGATCCATGTGTCCTTTGAGACTTTACTCCAACTGTGGAGGGGGAGATGGGCAGATGGGAGGTGGAGGTCTATGAGCTGGTGATGTTGAAGTGGACAATGGAATGGTTGGTCCTGATGAGTTCCGTGGTGAGGCTGTACTTGATGCAGTTGCTGAAGGGGAAGATGGGGCCTAGTGTCTGACCTGTGGTGAGCGTGGGGTCATGGACGAGTTGGGTGAGTCCAATGTTGTTCATTTTGTCAAGGAGGTTGGTAGTGTTGATGTCATTGTGGTCATCAAGATGGAAGTTGAGGTTGCAGTGGAAAATTATGTAGTTGTTAGAGTCTATGGTGAAGGAGACGATGAAGTCGGTGATGAAGTTGGAGAAGGCTAGACGTGGTCCTGGTGAGGGTGAGGGTGCCCCTGACTGTGGTTTTGCTGTCTGCTTGGAGTCAGAATTTGAGGTGCTGCATGGCTGGGGTGATGATGTTATTTGTGGTGTTGCATTGGATGGATGCCTTGTGTATGATGGCGATCCTTCCGCCAGGCTTGTTGATGCCATTGCAGTGGGTGATCTTGCATCCTCCGGGTATTGCGGTGGAAATGTTGGGTACTGATGTGAGGTTGAGGTAGGTCTCAGTGAGGAAGATGATGTTGGGTGGGCTGGTGTGTGTGCTGAGGATGGTGAAGTGGCAGTGTGTGCAGGTGAAAGGTCCTGTGTGGTGCTTCAGTCGGTGCGGTGGCAGTGTTTGTTGCAGTGTCCAGGGTTGAGGGTGTAGAGCTCGGCGATGATGTATCTGCGGAGGGCAGGAGGGCCAGGGGTTATGGCGCTGGGCATGGTCCAGGAATAGATGGGCACAGACAAGCTTGCCTGTGGAGCGCCAGCGGTGAACCCGCTGTGTGTGTCTGATGCACGGTCCCACTACGGCCTGCATTAGGTGCCGTCAGGCGCACAGCAGACTTGTGTGAAATTTTACCTTTTGGTTACCTATATACAAACCATTATATCTGAAAGTGCCCAGTGACACATCTCTTTTAATTAGGCTTCACTCAGATGATTACCTTTCAAAACAGATGTCCATCCAGTCACATGCCCTTTATCTCAAGGAAATTCTGACATGTCTGTGTTCGGCCCAGATCCTGTCCAACCACTGCTAAATAACACAGTCCAGGTCGCAGTCTGCATCAGTTTCAGGGTCACCTGTTTCCATGCCTTTTTCCTTTGATTCTCTTGTTTAATTCCCACTGAAACAGCTCCTTTTAAGGTTTGGAGCATGGGGATGCCCAGGGGGGAAAGTAGTGGGCGAGGAGGTTATAAGTAAGGATGACATCCACTGAGCTCAACTTTTTTTGATGCATTGTCTGTCATCTGCATAGAATCTCGCATTTTCCCAAAGAGAATATTTTAGGGAATGTCAAACCCTCGCCCAAAGATGCTATCAGGGAAGAAACAGCACTGTCCTAATGTTACCAAGTTGAGAAAGTCCAAACTGAAAATTAAATCACCAACTGAAGTCTCATGAGGCAAAGCCTTATATAACCAATCTACCATGCTTGACCTCAAGTTCCAGGCCAAATTCGCACAAAGTTCAGTAGTTCTGGGATGTCCTCAGAAGTAACCGTGGGCGTAGCGCTCCATTTCGCCTGCAGAGTGTGCGTAGTGTTGCCTACTTCACGGTCCGCGAAGTAGGCGTAGCAGGCAGGCTATGCACATGCCACGGCGGAGCGGAGTTGCCCGCCACCCGCCTCCCTCCTGCCCTCTTTTAAAACGGCGCAGCTCAGGTAAGTCATTTTAATTACTTTTAACAAGCTTTTAAACATCGTAAGGGATTTTAAAAGAGGGCGGGAGGGAGGCGGGTGGCGCGTAGTGGGGCTACGCGGAGTGTACAGAGTGTGCGTAGATTTTCCCCCACTCCGTGAAGCTCCGCATAGCCCCACTACGCCCACTACGCCCAGGGTTACTCAGAAGGCAGTTATAGTATGATGCTGCCCCTTCAAGGGCCTGAGGCTAAATATGGGGTAAATCAACCTGGTTTCTTAGCCCTTTACAACTGATGTTTTAACACATGGTCCCACTTTGATCCTAATTGGTACTTGTAGTTTCCAGTCCAGTTCTGCCTGGGGAGAATCTCATTGTGATGTCATGGAATGTCCGGGGACCTTTGAATATGTCTTTTTGGTGTTTGAGAGGTTGGAATAGGCTGGACGTTTATTGCCTGCTGCTCCCTATTTTACGTCTAACTAGTCTTCAATAAACATTTTCTACCTGAAAATCAACTTCAGCGCTCATCCGTCCTACACTGGTGAACTAATCTGTAGATAGAGCCAGGAGTGGCAAAGCAGTCACCTCTGTTCACAATCTGCACCCTACCATGGACGTAAGGTGGCTGTCTCCATTGTGTTACATCGAGAGGGACATGGCCTTTTGGCACCAGCGTTGAAGAAGGCAAGTGAGTCGACACAGGACTAGGGACCTTATCGGAATCAATGGCCTTTTTGCATGTTTCTCTGTAGCCCACCCTCCCAGGGACCCCATTGTGCTATATGTTGATATAGCGCAAAATCAATTTTTCATTGTAGGGGTGCATTATAATAACACCTGTAGACTGCATCCGCATATAATCTTTTCTCATGTTAACTTAAGTGTTAGGATTTTGTAACATGGTAACATGAATGTGATGTGTCTAGGCCAAAATATAGAATATATGAGGAAATAACGTGGAAAACAAATGTAACTAGTGTAACTGGCAGAAATCATTAACTGTAATGCTAGTGGTGCACAACTGACAATCATTTTACTATTGAATGTGCTTATTAATCATGTCATTTTATATGCAGGTGAAATTATTAACGGTATATGATTCAATTTCTATATAATTCTATGAAGTTAATTTTCCATTTCTCTCATGTTAGTTGAATTTGTTGGCCTGAAATGTAATTTTCCTGAAAGCTCTCGCATTAGAATTAATAATTGAATTTCATGTGCACGTTGGGTTTTATTCTTTCTCACGCTTATGTTGCAGGTGGGAAAAGCATCCTTGTTAGCTAGAATAATGTCTTTGTTTTAGGAGTTCGGCAAGGAGAGAAGGGATACATTGAACATTGATACTGATATAGAGAACTGCTGTACTCTCTTATCAGAGGAAGCCTGGGAATCAATGTCATCCTGTCACCACTCGGGAGCATCGCTGTCCAGTGAACAAGTACCTATGAGAATGTGGCCTGGCTGGATGGGGTGATCCGAAGACGATCTTGGGAAGTCACCTGTAAAAAATATGTATGGTAACTAGGCATGAGCCTCACTTCTTCTCTGCTTTCGGACAGAGAGCATCCTAGAACGAGCTCTGTCTCAGTGGGTTCATGCTACTTGACCCAACTGATGTGGAGAGACTTCTGAGGAAGACTCCACTCGCTGACATCTTAACAGACTCTGTCCCGTAATATGATTAACTAGGGATGGCACGTTAGTGTTAGTGTAGGGATTGATTAATGCTTATTTCTCTCAAATCTCCAATGCAGGGAAACCTGGACTCTTGTGTTTTGCTCTTTTGTATCCTGATTCTTCAATTAATTGTCTTGTGCATGCTGCACCACCTTAATTTAATATGTAGATTTGGTTTTGTATTAGTCCCGATGTATTTCTACACCCTCATCTTGAGGTGTCTGTAGATTCAGTTGTTTCTGGCTTTGTAATAAATCAACTAACTTCTTTTAGCTGTCGGTGATTCTTAATGACTCTAGCAGACTTCCACTGAATAGATTGACTTGCTAACTATTTCTCTCCCCCCCCACGCTCTCAAGCTGAGAAAAAGTACCATCAACTCTAGGTTCTGGAGCGAATCTAGAGCGTGAGTTCCGGCTCCATCAGTATCCTCCTGTACCTACGCCATTCCATTGTCTGATGCCACTTCACTGACTCAAAGCTGTGTGTGCATGCATACTAGTTCCACAGAGCTTTGGCAGCGCATTCCACTGCAGGAGGAGCCTTTTCGGAGGTCAAAAAGTAACAAACCCGACACTAGTTATGAAACAGTAGGTCTGTTTTCTTCAGGAGGCCCAGTTTCAAAGTATTACAACCTTTAATTTGATCCAGCAACAAGATTGAATGTACTGATTAGGCTTATATTGTTTTAATGTAATCCAAGGTGGAATTGACATTCGTCCCACCACTGTTTTGGAGTAATTTAATTTGGTTAACATACTCTAGTGCTGCGCCGTGGAATTGACCTTTCATGCTTGTTACTCGTTCTTTCTCACTTTAACCTTGACACAATTCTGAAAAAGATTTCATCAATGTCAAAAGTGACTATTGAACTTCCTTTCAACAAAGTTTAGTCCAATAATGTGCTTCTCATACACTGTTACTTTTTCATTCTTGTTCCAGGTAGATGACAGAAACGGCAATTTTTGTTTTAGTTTGTTTTTTTGTGACATTCTTTTTAGGATTTTTCCCTTTGCAGGTACAGTATACTATTTTCTTCTTTTTGCCTTCCCATCTCAAGGAAACCTACAATGGAATGGGGTGTATGGTGTGATATGCTTCCAGGGTCTGTTGGGGCCCTGGAAAGGGAGATGCTCACTCACCAGAGAACATTATCTCTTCTGAAGAACGGTTTGGGTGGTGAGTGACTACAGAAATTCAAGTTGGTGCCCGCAATACCTATTGCTGCCAATTTGGATTTGATTACCTTTCCGCATGATGTTAAACTGTTGGTAGCCAGGTATGATTGTAAGATAAATACTATGACGAAGAGCTTTAAGTTCTATTCGAAAAAGCAAAATACAGAAGGGAGCACTGAGGGCTATGTTGTTGCGCTTAGGACATTAGCAGCTAACTGTGAGTTTAAGATAATTAGTTCCGATCTAGTTCTTTGACTAACGAGGACAAATAGCAGCAAAACAAATTCAGGAATGTTTATGGGCTACTTTTAATCTAACAACTTCTCACACTATTTTGCTGGGGAAAAGTATTGTTAACTCTGAAAGATTTGCCCAGGAAATGTGAGTTCCTCTTAGTTTAGAAATTGAGGTTAATGCTATCAACAGGATGGACAAACAGTGAGTAGGCTCTAAAATAGGTTAAAGTGGTCAAACACAATACTCACTTGAAGAACAACTGAAATCTCTGAGGACATTCCGACAACCTCATCCTAGCAGACATGGAGAACAAACGAAGCCATTCCTCAGAGCTGACAATCTCCACACCCTCAAAGCCTGTTCCACCCCGAAGGACCTTCCCTGTACCCTGAAATGCAATACGAATGCCCTCGGGAAGAGGGAACATCCATCTTTGTAGCACTACAAAAGAGGGAGTCCATGATGGGGAAATACTGGCACCGTCCCAGGAGCAAATGAATGAAACTCACCAGACATAGCAGGTTTGCTCCGAAACAGAGTGAAATTTATTTATTGGTACCAAAAGCATGCATCATTGCTAATTAGCAAGGAAGAAGTCAGGTCTCCTGTCTTAGGGCTCTCAGACCTCTTCTTCCCAGAGTGGCTGGTTTCTGGGTGCTATATACGTTTAGTAATGCCATGTCAGCGGAACTAGAATAAGGCACCAAGCCAAATATGGCTAACATGGATGTGCAAGATCTGCACCATGCCAATTCTAAACAACCAGATATGGGCAGACCAAAAAGGCTGGCTCAGCACTGTGTAAGCAACTTGCACAACCAGATTAAGAAATATCATGTAGTCAGGACAAGCAAAGTGACCTCTAAGGGGGTACAGAATAGCTGTGAATCTTGTCCAATCAAGGTCAGATAGGAAGCCCTTTGGAGCTCCAGGCCTCATGTTACTGTGATATATTTAAGAATGATATCTTTTGAAGTGAATGCACATGAATTTATATGGATATGCATTTATATTTTGCAACAATCCTCCCTTTTGGATAGACCTATCCAACATTAGTGTAAAACCAAAATATATATATATATATGTATATATAAAGGAAACATTAGTTACATATCTTTGGATGGCATTATACAGTGTTTGCATAAAATGCATATATTGTCACATTGATACATCCTGATGAGAACATTATTATATCAGCAGGCTGTCGTGATACCGGCAGCATACTCATAATTAAGTGTCCAACAAATATTGTTTGCTCTATGCAATGCATATGGCTACAGTGTCACTTAGTCACTCAGTTCCCGGGCACTTTCTGCAAGTGTCAGTAATTTAAAGGCACGCAGTGACTGGTCATCTGTTTCTCCTCCTGGGTTGCAGTCGTCTTGTTCAGGGGCAGTTTCACGGGCCTGCTAGCGTTGTCCTCTTCAGTCTATTTTTCTGCAGGTGCAGACCATCACCTTTCTTCAAGACTGCGTCATGTACTTCACTCAACAGCATCAGTTTATGTCACGTCCCTCTGACACTTTATGATGGACCCCCATGGACCATAGAAATGGTCTAATATGTCCTCTTCTTGACTGCTGTGTTGCGCAGGTCCTCTGGTGACAGATGGTCATCAATTTCGGGTACCATCCTCTTAGGCATTGGGGTGCTACCCTGCATTTTGTCCCCTCAATCCATTCATGGCGTTGGTTCACCGTCTGTGGTCCAGTCCACCTAGAACTAAAAGAAACAGCTTTTATTTTTCTCACCATGACCATGTCTCCATAATAGCTTAAGAAGTCTTTGCCACATTGCAGGCAGTACTAAAGTCAGAGCATCAGGCATTTCAGGCCTGTTCCATCATTTTCCTTTACTAATAATCTGTTTTTTTGTCTTTTATTTTGGAGCTCATTTACTCCTCCTGGCCTCAAGTTGGAGGGTGGTATGGGGTATGCATGTTATACTTTATTCCCCAAAACAACCTCTTTAGCATAAATGTAGTCACTAAGTGATCTCCTTCTATCGCTATTTATGCCCTGGTGGACCACTAACCTCGGAGAGCTGGCTTTCCTGAAGCACTGCGCCCCAGTTGCTGCATCATTCTCCCTGTTGGACCCACCTCCATTCATTTTGAAAACGTATCCACCCATACCAGTAAATATTTAAATCCATTCACTGGGGAGCAACATGCATCTGCACATTCATCCTCCCTTGTGCAATATCAGATGGTCCCTGCTCCAGTCTTGTAAGGGAAAGGAACATACTGCGTGGGGACACAGGCATCTCACCCTGGTAGGCCCACACTCTCTCCATTATTCGGCTCACATCCAACATCAATCCACCCTCTATGTTTATCTGGTGTTGCAGACCATTGTGCTTCCTTTACATTAGCTTGCAACAATTGTCTCTCAATGAGCTGCATTTTTGGGAATGCTTTATTCATTAGTCCCATCTGCACTGGCTGTAACATGCTTTCATTTAATGCTGTGTCAGCCATGGCATCACCGTTGGCTAACTTAGTATTAGCTTCTGTATAGGCTTCACATTTTATTACCACTATCCTGGTGTATAATAGTATTGCTTTTAACAAGATCCTTACTAAAGGACCATTTTTAATAAGGCGGCCTGCTTCTGTTATGAATGGGTAATACTTCCACAACTGGCCACAAATAAGAACTGAAAAGCATAATGTGAGTCAGTGTAAATGTTAACAGTTTTACCCTTGACTAGTATTCATGCTTTTGTTACAGCATACAGCCTATCTTAGGGGTAGATGTTTCAAGTGGCAGAGCTGCACTTTCAACTTTGTTGTCTGCTATTGCTATGGAATTTCCTGCTCTGTAATTAGTGTCTATCAGTCTGCTGAAGAAACCATCAGTGTACCACTCATATAATAGTGTCTGATCTTGGCGTGGTGCCGTTTTCTACAATCTCAACACCAACTTACTTAGGGGTCTCATCTGTCTCTAAGAGAATGGATCTCATCAGAATAACCTATTGCAGGTAATACGTTTGCCAAATTAATAGGTGGGCATCATATTATGACATTACAATTAGACAACATGGTGCCATTATAACCTGTGTTCCTGCCAGCAGAAAATGTTGTGTCGATCCAGACAACAACAACAACCGTACCAAATGCATCCGCACCAAATGTGGCACCTAGACAATACAAGTATAGTCCAACACAATGAGAGCCGTCCTCTCCACCATCACAGCCGCTGACCCCTAATCACTGCAGAAAGCAAAGTCACATAGTTTGTCCCACAGGCCTTTCCTTTTCCAGCTGTGTCAGCACACCATTGGCAGTACCACTTCATTTGCAATGTTATTTTGCTCTGAAACAGAGATGGAAAGGCAGTCTGTAGTCAGGCAGTCCCCATGATGGCACAGTACACAATGTCTCTTTCAATTTCTTGAAACAGTTTGCAAGTTCATCAGTCATTGCATCTGCATTCAGGGACCCATTGGTGACAGCAGTTCATTATCCCCAGGAAGGACATCATTCCTTTCTTGGTGGGCAGGAGCTGAATGCCCTGAAACAATTTTATTCTGTCAGGTGGAATGAGGGGTGTACCTTGAAATATCAAAAAACCCAGAAAAGTCACCTCTTTTTGGCAGCACTGGCATTTTGACAATGAGGCTTTGTGTCTTCTCTCCTGGAGGTAGTTCAGCAGAGCTACAGTGTATTTTTCACAGGCTTTCACAGGCCTCAAGTGATAGAGATGTCACAAGGAGGTCATCAGCCTACTGCAAGACGATGCTACCACCTTCCAGGCATAGGTGGTCCAAGTCTCTCTTTACTGCCTGCGCATTGACATTGGGACTCACAGTGAACGAAGTGTACTGGGTATCCCAGCACGACGGCAAAGAGGCTTTCACTCTGTAGATGGACTTTATTGCTAAACCCACTGAGGAGAGAAAACTACTCTGCCTCTACAGGTATAAATAATAATATAGTACTGCTGTAAGGCACAACAGGCTGTAAGGGAACCACAAGTTCATAAGGTTATCACTTTATGGGGACATCATGTTTTCACCACCCTCTCTTTCTTTAATTTTATTTATTTTAAATATCACTTTATGGTGAGGGCATTTTTCCAAACCTCTCCATTCCCAAGTTCTATAACCTTATTGTTAGTTATGTGTACATCCATCCATTTCCATTTCATATGTAACAAACCATCTCTCAACACATCCACACGTGCTCTACAGGGGGTGCGTACATCAGAGAATCCTTACTGAAGCTGCAAGCAGTAAGTTCCCTGTTCTAACCTATCCTTAGGTATTTGTGAGTAAATTCCATTTATTAAAAAATATATATATATACACTGCAAAAAATTATATTTATTTATATAAAAATTGTGAAATGTATCCCATTATCTCCCACCTTAGTGGAAACATCTCCTACCTTACTGGAAACATGACATTCTCCTTGGGCGTGTCTGATACCTTCATCCTGAAACTATGCAACAATAACACTGATAACCCTACTCTTATGTACTCTCTGGTATCTACGCTGTGCCCCTTGATAATGTTATTCAGTAAGATAAACCCCACCCTGCATATCCCCTACAAAGGTATTATTTCTCAAGAAAATAGTGATATCCCCATCTGCTCCTAACATAATATGCAATAATTCCTTTAGCTAATGGTACCTAAAACAGATCTGTGGTGTCCAATCTAGTTCCAGGAAGGCTTAATCAAGGCCATAATTTCATTGAAACAACTAGGTAAATTCTTCCATTTCTTAAATGTAGTTAAAATACTAATGATGATATCCTGAATATCATTTACATGAATTGAGCATTAATTTGACCCTAATTTTCCTAGGCACATGATAGCCTGAGACATCATCAGAGATAAGTTTATTTTAACATTCTCATAAATGAGCAATTTTTTAAATGCTAGGATCTTATTTGTAAATTACCTATAGTGTTTTATCCTACAGTGTTAGAATCAGGAAATGTAATCAATACAAAGGAATTAAGTTGTTAAACTACTCTTCAACATTACAAGCAGGTATTATATATCTATGTTTTTCCTATTTAGAACAAGTGGCACTGGAGCGTGTGTTTGCTTAACACGTGTTATTTGCTGTAGACCAAAATAGAAGCAAATCTGCTGAAAAGGAATATCTTCCCCTTTCAATCAAATACAGCCCTGTTTATTTATTTATTTGTATTATTACTACAAGGGCTATAAACTAAATGTACAACTTGCATTTACACAATTATAAATGTACATGTATACATCAGGAAATGTTGTGATGTGATAGTCTAATGTAGGCCCCTAAAAGTGGAAATCACACACAGTCACAGTGGCTAAAAATGCTCAAAACCCCCTACCTCAACATTTTGCTTTCGCATTGCTAGTTAGGGCTAAATACAGAACTTGGCCTCTGACCCTAAAACCTGTTGTCCCTTGTTTGAGCAAAGGTATCCCCATGTGGCCATCACATTTGAAAGTATCTCTCGAGAAACGTGACTGAGGGGCGTCCGTCCTGATATTTGAAAGGTAGGATCTAACTTTTGCTGTTTTTTTTAATTTAATTTTTATTAGTGTGCAGTGTGCTTTCTAGCACCTAAAGAACTGGCTCAAAAGTTTAGTTTTCAGAATGCCATAATGCGCACAGAAGTATTGTGCATTAAGGCGTGCGATGTAATCCACATATCTCTAGAGCTACCCTTTTTGCATAACTTTCAATTGTATTTGAGACTGCAGCCATTAGGCCATACCATAAATCATATTTTAAGTTTGTCACTAAGATACAGTAATATTGGCATTGTTAGAGAAACGAATATTCACCCTTTTAATTTGGTGCACAACATATTTAACCATTTAGACATTGAAATCTTAATGCGCAGTTTGCACATGTTGATTTTTTAGATTGCTAAATATTATTGAATTTTCACAGTAGGGTTATTAGACATTATAAAGATCATAAAAATGCAAAAACAATTTTAGTGCAATGACTTTTAATAATTTTTACATGTAGTCATTATTGAAAAATAATCACTAATCTTTTGTTGTTTCTACATATGAAAAGCAAGCCTCATTCCTTTCATTTTGTCTTTAAAATCATTTATTTATAACACCTACAAAGCTTCTTTTGAAACTAAGCACAGAAGCTTTAATAAAACATAGAGTTTGTTTCACCCTTTGGAAATAAGTATTTCACCCTTTAGAAAGGAGTAATTATTTACCATCAGATCCACAAATGCGCTTCTTAGGAAAGAAAGTCCTGACTTTCATCCTTTTTCTTTAATCCAAAATAATGAAGCTTTATTTCTAACTTTCAAGACTAATTGTCTAGTTTGAACGTGCTTTTATTTGCTATTTGATACTAATTTAAAACCTAGTTGCCACGGTCTTTACTTGTAGCTTGTGCCTGGGTAGGCCCTGTTTTATTTATCTAGCTGTGTTTTATGACCGGCAGGTGTCATCTTCTACACTTTTCAGGAGAGAAGGCAGCAGCTGGTGCTTGGACTCAGCTCAGTTCATTCTATTAAAACCCAGGCATTCCAATCCAGTCAAAATCTGTTGTTTGCAGTGTGATAAAAGAGAGGACGCTTTAAATTTATCAGTTCACCCCCTACAGCAGCCACCAATTACTCATATAATGTGAATGCCTTTTAATATTTAATTAAAAGGCGAGGAGTTTTGCGAGTGAGTGAACACACAAAATGAGTTCTTGAGGTTCACACACACCATCTCAGAGACCAGTATACGCTTTCTGGATCTGAACCTGAGACTCGACCATACAGGATTTAGTACCACTCTGTATGGAAAGCCCACGGATAGGAATAGTTTACTACAATACAAGAGTCACCATCCCAGGGCCCTCAAAGATAACCTTCCATTCGGACAGTTCCTCCGCATTAGGAGGAACTGCAGTATCACCAGTGATTACAAAAATGAAGCAAAGGCGCTGGAACAGAATCTAAAACAAAGAGGTTATCCAGAACGGCTGGTCAGGAACTCTTCCAAGAGAGCCCTGAATAACCCCAGGGATGCCCTGTTGCAGATTGCACATAGAGACCCCACTGAGACCCTGACATGTGTCACATCATATACACCAGACTCCACACCCATCAAGGGTTTCATAAAGAAACACTGGAGAATCCTGAATACTGGGGAGATAGAGTTTCCACACCTAGATTCTCCTTCAAGAGAACTAGAAACCTGAAGTATATCATTGTGCACACAAGACCGTTAACTACGAACAACAACACACAGAGAACATTCTGGGACCTTTCCCCCGTCACAGGGCATTATCCGTGTGGCACCTGTGCGGCCTGTGAATAGACCAGAGTCGTTAAAACAATAGCACTGTCAGACACATTTGCCTGGACCATGAGAAGTCATACTAATTGCAATACATCGAAATGCATTTACTTGGTGACATGCCCCTGCGGGAAGAGATATGTGGGAAAGATGATAAGAACAGTCAGGACTCGCATCACAGAACATAAAAGCAACATAAGATGCTTGAGAGTCACAACCAAAATGTACACACACTACCAAGAACATGGGCACAGCCCAGAGTCGCTACAGTGGTTGGTAGTTGAAACCCATCCCAAAATCACCCAACATGCTCTGTTCAGGATAGAGCAACGATGGATACATCGCTTGTCCTCAGCCGTCCATGGCTTAAATGACGATATACTGAAGTACTGGGTATTTTAAGCCCAGCGGTGCAGGGGAACACACCCTATGACTTCGGGGTTCTTCCTGTTTCAGACCTACAGAAACACAGAGTCTTCTGGGTGAAGTCAAAGATCAGTTTATTGGCTGCAGACCAATTACATGTATCCTAGAAGTACAACAGCGTGTATGTTCTCAGGAGACTGCTGAAAATCACAGAAACGGGCTTCTCCTTAAATACAGAATTTCCTGCTTCAGGCATACATTCCTTAGTTTATGGTATGGTCATTTAAAGTATACATTACAAACGAAAAGGCAGAGTCATGATGACCATCCCACATTACAGTTAAGCCAGCCCACAATTATTTACCCAGCAAGGCTCAGATCCCACATCAGATATCGATAGGCCCCAATAAACATGAGCATCTCCTGTTTTGGGAAACAAGCCATAAAGCAGGAACAGTCAGGTGTGAAAGAGATTAGCTGGAGGCTTGTGTAGGATGAAAAGACTTTATGGTGTGTCAAGCCCTGATGCTAATCACAGATGGCCAGAGGACGGGGAACTCGTGAGACCAGTTTGACCTGGGGCAGCGGAGCCAAGCTGCCCAGGTTACAGAAAAGTCAAAGAAAGCCACATGTGCTCTAAAAGGCCCGTATTTGCTTCATGCTATATAGCCTATGTGAGGGCAACCATAAGATGGCCACCGATACAAAATGGAACCCACGTAGTGATGTATAATAGCGTATACACAGTGCATTCATAGCTAAAACGTTACACAAAGCACTTGTACATACCGCATTAACCATTCGCGGTTCACTATTACCGAGATAGACAGGGGTAGGGCCCTGCCTCCTTTGCAGTCCCAAATTCTAAAGTACGACAGACCCTCCTTTTGCCCTTACATAGGCAATAACTATACTCATTTCAATCCGAGTCTAGGTCAATATTCACGAAGTCATGGAGATGTTGCTGTAGCATCATCCTATTACTTAGCTCGTCCCTCGATACAGGTTTCCTTACACATAATGTAGCACAGAGGCCACATATCGCAGGAGCACACTGTATGCACAGACAGAACAGGAAAAGGATGGCTAAGATCATTCCAATGACCATCAGAACTTTCCAACCCCAGGCAGATATCAGTTCCCAGAACCACCCCACCAGTGACCAACCTCCTTTATCCACATGTATGGACTCAGATATTTTATGCAGTTTGGAGATGGCTTGATAAACTGTTGGAGCGTTGTCTGGTATGAAAATGCAACAACTGGATTGGATAACCTTACATACCCCACCACGGTCTGCAAGTATGACGTCTAGAACCATGCGGTTCTGCAAAGTCATGAGGCGATCCGCTTGGAGCTCAGCTGTCAAATTACCAAGGGCACCAGCCGTAACATTAACAGTGGATTCAACCACACGAGTCAGTTGTCTCAGGTTCCTACTATTAACCATAGGTCCCCAAAACGGCAGGAAACCCAAAAAGAAATCTCCCGCTTCCTGACCGGCAGTATCTTCCTTACTAATCACGCCTCTCACAACTCTGGTCTTGTGATAGTCGGAGGCGGCAGTAAATGTTGGCGGTAGCAGATTTGCAATATAACATGTGTCCGAGAAATCAGGGGGCAACCATGTATATGCTCGGTCATTGCAGATAAAATATGTACCCTTGGCAGCCAAAAACGCAGGGGAAAACTGCGACGGAAAAGTGTACGTTTCAGTACAGTCACTTCTTCCCAGTTGAGCTCTAGGATTCTGACCATTACCTTGCAAACAGAACCGACCTATGTGGGGTACGACCCAGATTGGGGATGAGATTTTTCGCTGTCTTTCACCTAGACTAATACTATACCCCGTCGCGTTCCACCCTACATAAGCTCTCAACTCTTCTTTGGGAATGGATGAGTATGCATCGATATCTCTACTCATATCGGCAACTCCTTTCATTAAAGCTTTATTATTGGTGCTAGGTCTGATGGAACGCGGTTGTCGCGGGGAGTACGCATCTAGTGCATAGAGAAACATGGTCTGGAATGCCCATGACGATCCATTGTAACTATACGGCAGCACTAGATAGGAAATACCCTTATTAATGGTATGTGGCATTAAACCACACACCCAACAATTGGTTGTATTCATGACTAGTTGGTGCTGGTGCAGGAGCTGAATAAACAAGTTATTCACAAACTCTGATCGTCTAACTTGTTCATGTTCAGGCAGAGGGTGAAAAGAGTGTGAGGAGACAGTAGGAGGAGGTATAGGCTGTACAGTGGGGGCAATGGGCTCTTGAGAGGAGAAGAATACAAATCCTACAGTAAACACTACCATACTACATAATACGAATAGGCATAAAAATACAAAGCGTTTGCTCCTCATTGTTTTACATATTCTTGCTTTAAAGTTCATTTCCTCAGTGAGTCTCTCCATCTTACAAAACTCCATCCTCTAATCGTGCCGCTCGCGGCGGGTGAGTATCTTCTGCTAAGGAGTACGCCTGTCAGTCCAGGGAACGCCCTAGACCAACCAGAACCGTCGACCTAACGTCTTCGGCCTGTACCCCAAAGTCTTGGCACCGCGACCCTGCGGCTGAACCCGGATGGTGGTTCGAAAAACAAAAATCAAGAAAGTCCTTCAGATGGGAGAGCTCTGGTTATCAAAAAATAAAAAAGGTAAAAGAAAAAGAATATTTATTTTTCCATAGGCCTTGGTCTCAGATTGTAATGGAGACGGCCAGGTACTGTTTGATCTTGGAACAAAAGTTCAGGCTCTGTGGTGTTCAATCGAATTGACGGTGGCACAGCTTCTTGCAAAATATCGTCACTCTCCTGGTCTGAAGTTGTGCCTTTTATGCGTGCATCACTGAACGGCACAAAACGAGGTACAGTGTCTGTTTCAGAGTCTGCGATACCCTCCTGGACCCACTGGTCATACGGCAGAGGCAAAGGGATCCTCTTCACGTGGGCGCCGTGGATCCAGTTCCTTTTCCCCTTTACTCGAACAGCTGATCTTGTAGACAGTAGCACGAGATGAGGGCCAATCCAGCGGGGCTCATCGTTGGTTTTCCGCTGAAAGTTTTTCACAAGGACCCACGTGCCAGGTTCGATAGGGTGTCCAGGAGCTTCAGAAGCCGGGGGGAGAGTATCATGCACCTGTTGGTGTAAAACACGCAGTTTAACCGTCAAATCATACAAGTAATCAAGCAGTACTGGGTGTTCGATTTCACTGAATTTCGTCGGTCTTGGCACACCCCATACATTGGCCGGGCGGCCAAAAACAACCTCATAAGGACTAAGTCCCACTCGTGAGTGCACGGTCATTCTAGTGGACAGGAGTGCTAGAGGCAGAGCGTCAGGCCATTTAAGACCTGAGCTCGCCTGGATTTTGGCCAACTTAAGTTTTAGAGCGCCATTGTAGCGCTCTACTAATCCAGCTGATTGGGGGTGATTTGCAGCGTGAAATTTCTGCTGTATACCTAGTCCCTCACACACATTCTTCATCCCTTTACCCACAAACTCACTTCCATTATCACTCCACACCATTCTTGGCATTCCAAACCTAGGGAAAAATTCCTTCACAAGGGCTTTGGCTGTGGATAGAGCAGTGTTATCTTTTAGAGGATAGGCCTCTATCCATTTTGAGAAAGTGCAAACAACCACCAATACATATTTCAGGTTGTTGCATCTTTCCATGTGGATAAAATCTAGCTGCAAAACTTCAAATGGATATGATGGAGGCGCAAAATGACCAGCTGGAGTTGGAGTTCCCCTACCAGGGTTGTATTTCAAGCATACCATACAATTCTTGACCACATTCTCTGCACACTTAGGAATTCCAGCATTCTGCCATACTGGAGCCAACAACTTACAGATTCCTTTCGTACTGATGTGTGCCATTCCATGTGCCATAGTAACCACTGGAAGCACATATGCATCAGGCAACAACCATCGCCTATGTTCTGACAAATCAATCCAACAACCATTCTCATCCAACTTACCCATACTTTCTCTCCACTTGCTCAATTCTTTCTCTGTGGCTTCAGCTTGAAGGGACTTTACACTTTCTATTGTGTTTTCACACATTCCAAAATCACCAACCCATCTGGCAGGGCCTGCAACATACATTCGAGTCTTCACATCTTTTGCTGTTTCTTTCGCGACTTCATCAGCAAACGCATTACCACGACCAACATCATCAGTGATTTTCTTGTGCGCACTGCATTTCATAATCCCAACTTGTAACGGTAGGGTCAGCGACTCAAGGAGATCATTCACCAACTTGCCATTCTGAATCTTAGCTCCATGCGAAGTCAGGAACCCACGTTCTTTTCACAATCGCCCAAAATTATGAGCCACGCCAAAGGCATACTGGCTGTCTGTATATATGTTCACTTTCATTCCTTCAGACAACACGCATGCTCTTGTAAGGGCAATCAATTCTGCTGCTTGAGCCGAATTCTCTGGCACACGCGCAGTTTCAACAATCGTGTGCAAAGTCGTAATAGCATATGCAGCAGTCGTATCACCATTCGGAAGCTTGAAACACGAACCATCCACCCATAAAGTACCATCACACTCAGTTAGGGGAGTATCTTTAAGATCTACTCTCCCTTTCGTTTCTTCTTCTGTTCTGAACAGACAATCATGTTGCTCAATCTCATCTAGGTCTGCTGGAATTGGTAATAGTGTAGCTGGATTCAATGTGTTGCATCTCTTTATGTGTATATGATTTGCTAACAGTGTCAGCTCATAACCAGATAATCGCGCACTAGTTAAGTGTTGTGTCTTGGTCCTGTTTAACAATGTGTCCACAGCATGTGGAACCATAACAATCAATGTGTTATCCATTACTAGTCCAGCAGACTGTCGAATAGACATAGCTGCGGCGGCTGTGGCTCTCAGACAACTTGGCAATGCCCTCGCTACAGGGTCCAAGGTTGACGAAAAATACGCGCATGGACGCGGTCTGTCGCCAAAAGGCTGTGTTAACACTGATAATGCGCAACCATCTTTCTCGTGAACATACAATGTAAAAGGCTTGCTGTAGTCAGGGGTACCCAACACAGGAGCTGAACACAATGCATTACGCAATTCCAAAAAACTCTTCTGACACTCTTCAGACCATGGAATAGGATTCGGTGTGTCTTTGCATGTTAATGCTAACAAAGGTTTTGCCAACAAGGAAAAATTAGGAATCCAATGCCTACAGTATGAAGTAATGCCCAAGAAAGCACGCACTTCTCTCTGTGTTCTTGGCACACTCAACTGTGCAATGGCTTGAATTCTTTCTGGGGTCAGTTTCCTTCCCTCCTTCGATAAGAGATGACCTAAGTAGGTCACTTCTTGTCGACAATATTGCAGCTTTGAGAGAGACACTTTGTGATGGAAGGCAGATAAATGACGCAACAATGACAAGGTAGCTTCTTTGCAAATCTTTTCAGTATCCGCGGCGATTAGTAAATCGTCAACATACTGAATAAGGATAGTGCCACTAGGTAAAACAAGTGCATCAAGCTGCGCTTTTAAAGCTTGGCTGTATATTGATGGACTTTCACAGTAGCCCTGAGGAGCGCGTTTAAAGCGGAAGCTGCGACCTCCTAAACTAAAGCCAAAAATGTCTCTGCTCTCCTCTGCAATTGGGATGCTAAAGAAAGCATTCTTTAGATCGATCACTGAGAACCATGCAGCGGAGGCTGGAATCATAGTTAACAAGGCAGTTATATCAGGGACAACTGGAAACTGTGGTACAACAATCTTATTAACCTCTCTAAGATCAATCACAAATCTGTAAACAGGTGGCTGTGAAGGGTCCGTTCGTTTTAAGACAGGTAAAACAGGACTATTGCAAACGTTGCCTCTTGTCTCTTCAATTACACCCTTTTTAATCAAATCACTGACAATTGCTAACAATGTTTTCTGACCTTCATTGGAGATCTTGTACTGGGGAATATGTGGCAATCTGACATTGGCTTTTAAAGTGACCACATATGGCGGTATTTCCAAAAGACCCACATCATTGGGACCAGTAGCCCAAAGGACATCCGGAAGGGATGACAATTCAGGTGGCATTGCATTTTTAGACAAATACATTGGGGAAATCACTTTCTTACCTAATGTAAGTTGTACTCCTGAGGGAGAACAATATAGCGTCGCATGCAATCTTTTTAGCAAATCTAAGCCTAGCTAATTTTCACCACAACCTGTCGTTAGAATGAGGGGTGCTTTTAGCTCACAAGGTCCAACAGAAAGTGACATAGGACTAGAAATCGGGTTCCTAACTGGGGCGCCAGAAAAACCTACTGAGACATTAATTTTGCCAGACAAAGGCGCGCCAGGGAGTTTTGAATGCATGATTGAACTCTTTGCAGCACCAGTATCCAGCAGAAAGGGCTCCGTTACATTTGCTGTAGTTACTTTAACATAAGGTCCGCTCTGATCCACTGGCACTGAAACAACTCCCTCTCTCTGTCTACGGCGGTCCTAGTAATCATCATCTTCTACATTGTCGTCTTCCGCATAATAATCATTATTGTAGTACTGAGCTGTATTACCAGTCGCGTTGGCTTGCTGATCAAAGCTATTTATGGTATTTTGAGGCGGAAGAGGACGCACGTTCTGGGGAATATTTCCACGCCCTCTACCCCTAGGAGCTTGCTGACCACCTCTACCTCTTGCGCCATACGCATTACTGTTACGCTGCATTAATTTAGGGCAACTATATTTAAAATGACCTTCCTCTTTGCAATATGAACATTGGTTGGGACCTACAGGGATTCGTGTTTGATAATACCCATTCATTTGCTGACTATTCTGAAACTGTTGGGGTTGCTGATGGATACCTTGTGTTTGCCTATAATTATTCTGTCCTCCACGTGGCGGATAGGCCTGCTGTAAGAGGACCTTTGTCTTTAGTTCTTTTGTTTTCTTATCTGTTCTATCCTTCTCATCTTTGTCTCTATTCTCATAATACTGTGCAGTAGCCAGTATTTGCGCTGAAGAGGAAACAGCCCAAGAGCTTTCTGAGTCTTTTAATTTCTTACACAACTCGGGAAGTAGATTCTGCACAAATTTATCAACAAATAACCGTTGGTCACCTTCAGTGCTCATGTCTTGACCACTGTGGTCGATAAACGTTTCTTCAAACCTGGTGAAGAAATCAGACACTGTCTCATCTTTCTTCTGCTTGCATGCGGATAGTTTATCCCAATTTACGCGCATCGCAGGCATTATAGTTTTCATGTAGGTAATAATTCTACCAGGGAGCTCTGCTACCAAAGGCTCAAGTTTTGCACCACCAACTTGTCTAGCGTCTGCAGCAACTATATTAGCCCATGTGTCACCCAATTCTGCAGCGTGATCTACATTACGAATGGATCCCCATAAAGGCTGTGGAACCACATTCCCAAACAGCATATCTATGTCGGCCAAATTCATGACACACGATTCTGCAGTTTGGGATAACTCCTTATAATAACCGGTAGGGTTTTTACGGGGGTCAGGCAATGTCTGTTTAAGCGCTATTACTTCAGATCGTTTCCAAGGGACATGCACCCAAACACGCTGAAAATGTGCTGGGACAGCTGGATTAGCATTCGGATCAGCAGGTCTCCAAACTGGGGGAACCTCACGCATCGGATATTGGCGCGCTTTTACCTCCTTCCCCACAGGGAAATCCTGGTCAAACAATGATTGCTGACAATCGCCATTTCTGAGGGACAGTAAAGTCGCAACTGCTTTATCTACCTTGGGGCCCACAATTACACCTGTTTCGAAATCAAATCGCACTCGACACAATTCCTGTGGGTTTGGATTTGCACCCTTATCCTCCAATTCCTCACAGAGGAATTCACACATTTTATCAAAGACATACCTCTGTTTTGGGCCATCCCATTGGTGAAAAACATTAACAACCGATTCCACATCATAGAGTGAAGGGAAACCAATCCACCTACGCGCCAAATGGTCTAACACCTCTTTCTCTTCGGGACCAGGTAGCTGACTGCGCAATTGCTTACGCTGTAAACCAGGAGTCGCACTAGATGACCCAAAGAGAGGCGACATTAAACTAGTAACTACATTAGCCAGTCGTTGTCGTGCTGAAGGAGAAGTTGAGGCGAAAACAGGGGGATAGACAGAGGGAAGAAAAACAGACTCAGATACAGGTACCTGGGTAGTGTAAGAAGGAGCGCCAGGGGAAACCGCTGGCGTGCTAGGCAAAGTCGCAGAAAGCGCGGGGGTAACAGGTAGCAAAACTGGCGGCCCTTGAGAGGGCTGCACTGCAGGGATAGGAGCCAGCTGAAGAGGAGCTGGCAGCTGCGGGAAGGCTTGCGGCATATTTACTAGAGGCTGCGCATTTACAAGCTGTGGAGGTGCGGTGGCATTTTGCGCATATGGGGGTGGCGAACTTAACAAATGGGACATTAGGGAATCTTTTTCTTTCTCTTTTGTCTCATCTTGCACAAGGGGTGACAAAACAGGGTAACATTTATCAATCCCTAGTTTGCGCTGTCTGTGCAATTGCTCATTCATTTGTTCCTCCTCGTTATCTTTAAATTGCACAGCTGCTTGCATCACTGACATACCTCTCTCTCTCTTATTCCTTTTCGCTAGCTTAATTTCCTTCTCTTTGGCTTCCCTTCGCCATAGGCGGAAAGAATCAAACATCGCCGGCCGGGCTTTCTTTTTAAACAATTTAACTTCCAAATTATCTAAGATATCTGTATCGAAACTACCATTTTGGGGCCATTTTAAAACACCATCCTTTCTAGTATATCGGATCCATATTTCATTATATGCAATGGGGCCCACGCCATGTTTTACATAAAGCTCATAAGTAGGAGTTCCAATTGGAGGAACCGGACATGAATCCTCTAACTGGAAATCCCTTCCACAACCCAAACAAAACAATCTACAAAATACACTAGAACCAGGCATCTTCGCTCACTAGTCTAGTTTCAAACGTCAAAGGATTATCGAATACGATAGTCTCGTGAATACACGAGTCCTCTGGCTTTGGGACTTGCAAGCACCAAATCGAAATGATCCCGAAGGATACCAAATTCAAACTAGGAGACGCTCCACTTATACTTAACTGAATATTGATGATCGATGGCGTCACCAGAAGACTCTCTCGATTGTTTCGCTCTACCAAAAAATCGTCAAGGGTCCAAAACAGGGCGATTAATCAGGGCAGCAGTCCTTCGTAGCCGTCGGGACGCGGAGAACCTCGCAGAAAAGACTTTCGGATCACGTCGACATGCAGGGGTCGATGAAGTGGCGGCCTTCCTCCAGAATTTCCACACGAAGCTCCTCACGAACCTCTGGCTTGGACCGGGACTGCTGAAATGGCCCAACGTTGGGCGCCAACTGAAGTACTGGGTATTTTAAGCCCAGCGGTGCAGGGGAACACACTCTATGACTTCGGGGTTCTTCCTGTTTCAGACCTACAGAAACACAGAGTCTTCTGGGTGAAGTCAAAGATCAGTTTATTGGCTGCAGACCAATTACAGGTATCCTAGAAGTACAACAGCGTGTATGTTCTCAGGAGACTGCTGAAAATCACAGAAACGGGCTTCTCCTTAAATACAGAATTTCCTGCCTCAGGCATACATTCCTTAGTTTATGGTATGGTCATTTAAAGTATACATTACAAACGAAAAGGCAGAGTCATGATGACCATCCCACATTCCAGTTAAGCCAGCCCGCAATTATTTACCCAGCAAGGCTCAGATCCCACATCAGATATCGATAGGCCCCAATAAACATGAGCATCTCCTGTTTTAGGAAACAAGCCATAAAGCAGGAACAGTCAGGTGTGAAAGAGATTAGCTGTAGGTTTGTGTAGGATGAAAAGACTTTATGGTGTGTCAAGCCCTGATGCTAATCACAGATGGTCAGAGGACGGGGAACTCGTGAGACCAGTTTGACCTGGGGCAGCGGAGCCAAGCTGCCCAGGTCACAGAAAAGTCAAAGAAAGCCACATGTGCTCTTGTTAAATGGTAGCGGCAGTTTCAGTCGATAACCTTTCAAGTATTTGCCCGGCGGTAATCGCCTCTTATACCACTCGATAATTTACCAATGAAAGAGGCAGGCGCCGGAGACTGGAAGGCAGGAAACAAAGTTTTATTCCGTCGGAGCAGAACACATCAGATCAGACAGCAAGGTATCGTCACGAGGTGCTCTAACCGCATCTCTGAGACCTGGTCTCTTATACACCGGTTTATTGCTTTATTACATATAGTACATTCTTGAGATTCTCTTGATGCCTGAAAGAACATCCCCTGAAGCCCCGGCTCAGATCCGATCCCACACATAGTTACAGTAGAGGTTCCCACCCTACCCGCAGTGGGAGATGGCTATCGCGCAGCAGGGAATTCCGCTAATTCCCGGGGGTGTGTGCAACCGGCCGGGTCTCAGGGGGTAGGGGCTTTGATCTACTGTAATCCCTTTGATGCGGGGTGTTTCCCTTACAGTAGGGGCAATAAACTGCATCCGCAGGGCTAGGTGATGGCCTGGGACCAGTTCGGACAATGGGGCGCAGAGGAAGGGGGTTATCAAAGGAGAGGCATGACCATGTATGGGATGTCGGTCGGATGTGGTTCCGTAGCAGGGTCGCGCAGAAGGAGAGGGTTTATGGCCTGTATGAGAGAGCGGGGGTGGCCGGCGCGCGGGGGATGCTCGCAGCGCCGGGGGAAAGCGCTGGCGATCGAGAGTGAGCGGGGAGAGAGAGTGGGGTGCCTAAAATGGCGGCCGTGCATTTGCTATGCGTGGCGCTGGGGAGAGGCAAGATGGCGCAGATAATGTTCAGTTTGCTCGCTAAATTTCCACAGTCCTCCCTTTTAACATGTCTCGCCAGCTTGCCTAGTTTGGATCTATCCCCATAATACCCCGTACCTCCACCTCATTCAGAGCTTTCATCCGCTCTGTTTCAAAGTCCAAAGTCTTAGGGCAGATGCAGTTCATAAAAAGCGAACATAAAGGTGGCAGACACTGAATCCCCAAGCAACATCCACATAGTATCACGATTGGTATGAGGATAAATGAAAACAGCCTCCATCCCCAACCTTTAATAGTGTCCCAAAACCAACTCCCCAGTGACCATTCTTCTTGCTCTTGATGGACCTCTGTGGACAGTCTGTGGAGGTGTTCAATTGCTTTGTAGACTGAGGGTGAGTTATCCGGTACGTAGGTACAACAGCTGGACCCAATGATGCGGCATGCTCCTCCGCGATCAGCCAGAACCACATCTAGAACAAGGCGGTTCTGGAGAGCCACCAGGCGGATGGCCTGAAGCTCAGCGGTGTTGTTGGCGAGGGCGCCAGCTGTAATGTTCATTGCTGTTTCGACTGCCTGAGTTAAGTGGCGGATGGCACGGCTGTTTGCCATCGGACCCCAGAGTGGAACAAGACCCTTTACTGCGTCCATGAACTGTGCTCCGGTGGAGTCGGCTTGTACAATGTCTTTGGCACGTTTCTGTCGGTGATGGTTTGCTGGAGCCACATACATCGGAGGAAGGACAAAGGCGATGTAGCAGGTGCCTCCCCAACCTTTCGGGAGCCAGGTGTAGGCCTTAGTACCACAGACGAAGTACATATTCGGGGAGGCAACAAAGGAGGGTGGGTCAACTGAGTCCAATGTTCGGGTGATGAGGCAGGAGCTGTGGCCCACCAGCTGTGCCCCCAGGCCTTCGAGGCATACAGATCCAGTGATGTTGATGACGGACAGGGCCACTGTTAGGGTGGCGGCTGTACGTTTTCGGAGGTAAGAGAAGGTGGGTCCGGCTGGATTGTTGAACACTTGCATTTCAATTCGTTCTTTGGCGGGGATGTCCATGTGAAAGGAAGTGTTCGATCTCAGAGGGCAGAAGAGGGCGGAGGTTCTACCAGTTTTGTTCAGCCAGAACCCATGGTAGAAGTGTGACATGGTTCTGCCGGAAGTGGCATTGTCCTTGTAGCTCTCCTGCAGGAGGATCAGCCAGGCGAGGCAGGAACCATGGACAGAAAAAGGTGAAGGGATGAAAGGGATTGAGTGCCCAGTGGCATGGGGCAGCAATCCACAGATCCAGCAGTTAGTGGCGTTGGTGGCAAGATTGTGTTGGTGGAGCAACTGCACAAAAGAGTTATTCCAGAACTCCTTACGCCTTTCTCGGAGTTGGGGTGAAAGTGAGATCAGATGGTGTTCTTTCGTGGTGGTAGGTTGAACGGTGGTCAGCAATGTCTTATGAGCGGGTGTGCTCTCCTCCATGATCCAGAAGGTGACCACGAGGAGAAGGCAAAAGAGAAGGGAAATGAAAAGTGCTATTGTCTTAAAGCTGTGCATTCGGTCAGTCTTTGGGTTTTTGTAGTGGATCTTCGGACGTCCGGTTGCTTCCATCATCTTCATGTCGGGCGCTTCCATCACCTTCAAGAGACTCGGTAGCGGGCAGAACCACAGACTTTGTTTTAGTTTCTCTCCTGGTGGCCTTTGAGGTGACTAAGTTACCGTTCTGAGATTTCCACTTAGCCTGTGGTCTGCTTAGCCGAAGTTCTCTCCTTTCGTCGCAAGTTATACCCTTCTTTGGATGGCACAGTGGGATCGGGATATTCAATCAATTCAAGTGTCTCTGTATCCGGGCAGCGGCTCAGGGATGGTCGGTCTTTGTCCAGAAGTTCCTCTTGGGCGGTGATGTTGTCCGTGGTTGTCAGGGTCGGTGATACCTTCTTGCAGTGGTGTGCATGCAGCCAATTGCGTTTCCCCTCCACTCGAAGAGCTGTTCGGGTGGTGATCAGGACTTGCAGGGGGCCCGTCCACCGGGGCTCCAGACTCTTGGTGCGCTGGAAGTTACGCACTAAGACGAAGTAACCGGGTTGGATGTCGTGTCCCGGGCCCCTGGAAACATCGGGAATGGCGTGCAGCACCTGCTGATGGATAACAGACAACGTCTTAGTTAGGTTATACAAATAGTCAGACATGAGGACGTCCGGGACGTCGTGGATGGATGTTGGTTTTGGTGCAGTCCAAAGGTTCATGGGCCGCCCAAAGACGACCTCGTAGGGGGTTAAGTGTGTTTGGTGGGGGTGGAACGCATTGATAGCAATGCTAGTGGGAGAGCGTCTGGCCATCTTAGTCCTGTGGTGGCGACTATTTTTGCTATCTTAAGCTTCAATGTGGCATTGTGTCGCTCAACCAGGCCTGCAGATTGGGGATGGAAGACCGCATGGAATTTCTGTTTTACACCCAACCCCTTTAAGATGAGTTGGATAACTTCGGCTACGAAGTGGGGGCCGTTGTCGCTCCACAAAATTCGACAAAGGCCGTATCGGGGGAAGAATTCCTTCAGTAGTACTTTTGCGGTAGTCATAGCGGTGTTGTCATGGGTTGGGTAGGCTTCCACCCACTTGCTGAAGGCACACACAACGACAAGTACATACTTTAAACCTTGGCACCTTTCTAGCTGGACATAGTCCATTTGTAGGACTTCAAAGGGGTGATTGGGGACCCCAAACCCTCCCCGGGGTACAGCAGTTCCTTTCCCAGGGTTGTGTTGGAGGCATACTAGGCATTGTTGGACCAGACGTTTGGCTGAGTCTGGTATTCTGTCGTTGTGCCAGACTTTGGAGATGAGTTCGATCATGGGGGCAGACCCTATGTGTGCGGGGGAGTGTGCCATGGTCAGCATGGGGATCAAGTATGAGTCGGGTAGCAACCATTTGTTCGAGTCTTTAGTTCGCCAACAACCGTCATCGTCCTTCAATCCCACCCGGGCCCATTCAGTTAATTCATGTGGTGTGCTGGCTAGTTGGATATCCCTAATCGTTTCCCTAGCATCCTTCCATTTCTCAGTTTGTGACCTGGTCACGTACATGCGGGTCGTGGACCTATTCTCGGCTGTGGTTCGGGCAGTAATGTCAGCTAGTGCATTTCCCTGACCTATAATGTCTGTCACCTTCTTGTGTGCCTGGCATTTGATCACAGCTAACCGTGTGGGGAGGAGGACTGCTTCGGTCAGGGCAGAGACTAGATCTCCATGCAGGATGGGTGTGCCATGAGAAGTCAAGAATCCCCTCTCTTTCCATAAGAGCCCAAAGTGGTGAACTACCCCAAAGGCATACTGACTGTCGGTGTAAATGTTTGCGGTTGTCCCTGCTGCCAGGATGCAGGCTCGTGTGAGGGCAATTAGTTCCGCCGCCTGTGCGGATCGCTGTGTGATGCGGGCTGTCTCAACAACTGTTCGAGCTGTGGTGACTGCATAGGCAGCTGAGGTGGTGCCATCAGGGAGCTTGATGCATGAGCCATCCACCCACAGTTCTCCGTCAGGGTCCGGGAAGGCAGTATCCCGGAGGTCAACCCTACTCTTGGTTTGTTCGTCGGTGAGGGTCACGCAATCATGTATAGGGGATGCATTGGGGTCAGCGTCAGGGAGAGGTAGTAGAGTAGCTGGATTCAGAGTGGTGCATCGTTTCAATGTGATATGGGGTGCAAGCAGAGTCAGTTCATAACCAGTCAGTCGTGCGCTAGTCAGGTGTTGAGTCTTGGTTTGGTTCAGGAGGGTATCAACAGCATGGGGTACCAATACTGTGAGGGGGTTCGAGAGCACGATCCCCTCACTTTGCCGGATAGAGACAGCAGCGGCGGCTACTGCTCGAAGGCAGGCGGGCAAAGCTCTGGCTACGGGGTCAAGAGTGGCAGAGAAGTAGGCACAAGGGCGTTGCTTAGGGCCTATGGACTGGGTTAGGACAGACAACGCACATCCCTCCCTTTCGTGGGTGTAGAGGGAGAAAGGTTTAGTGTAGTCTGGGGTTCCTAGGACTGGGGCCGAGCAGAGGGCGTCTCGTAATTCTTTGAAGGAGGATTGGCATTCGGGTGTCCAGGGGAGGGGGAAGGGGGTATCTTTAGCCAGCAGGGAAAGCAGAGGTTTTACGATAAGACTGAAATTTGGCAACCACTGTCGACAAAAGGAGGTGAGGCCCACTAGGGACCGCACTTGCTTCTGAGTTTTGGGAACAGGGGTTTCTAGAATGGTTTGAATTCGGTCAGGGGTAAGTTTCCTCCCGTCTTTGGATAGTAGGTGGCCTAGATACGTTACTTGGGGCTGGCAGAATTGCAATTTCTTTCTGGAGACCTTGTGACCGTTCTCCGCAAGGAAGCGGAGGAGGTGAATGGTGGCTGTGACGGCAAGTGGAGCGGTGTCGGCCGCCAAAAGAATGTCATCGACGTACTGTATCAACACCACTCCATCGGGTAGTTGGACTGCATCCAGTTGCCTCTTGAGGGCTTGGCTGTAAATACTGGGACTCTCAGTGTAGCCTTGGGGTGCCCTGCAGAATCTGTATGAACGGGCTTTTAAAGTGAATCCGAACAGGTAGAGGCTGTCTGGGTGGATGGGGATGGAAAAGAATGCGTTCTTGAGATCAATAACAGTAAAGATGGTGGCAGTGGATGGAATCAGGGTGAGGATGGTGGTGATGTCTGAGACCACGGGGTACTGGGGTATGACTACTTTGTTAACCTCTCGCAAGTCAACAATGAAACGGTAGGCTTTCTCATCCCCCTCGCCTTGCTTCTTTACAATGGGTAGGATAGGGCTGTTGCAAACATTACTCACTACTTCTTCTACCACTCCTGCCTCGACTAGGGACTCGATGATTTCCACCAATGCCTTCTCGCCTTCGGGTGATATCCGATACTGTGGAAGCTTTGGGAGCACTGCGTCCGGTCGGACGGTTATGTGTACCGGGTCGATCACCATGCGCCCTACATCTGAGTCGGTTTTAGCCCATAGATGTGAAGGTAATGTGTCGAGTAGGGACATGTCAGCATCGGTTATAGAGAGCATACGCCGTGTGTGACAGGGTCTGGACAGATCTGGGTTATCGTGTAGGATGACTCGAACTCCGTCTGGGGAGCATCTGATGGTAGCTCGAAAATGTTTTAGCAAATCAAGTCCCATAATAGCATCGGGGGTGTTGGAGGAGAGCAGAAAGGTCGTGTCAGTGGTGTTATCTTCTAAGTCAAAGGAGATTGGTGCTGATAAGGGGTTAGTGGAGGGCGTTCCATCGAAGCCTATTGAGGTTACATGTGAGCCAGACAAGGGTGCCCTAGGGATCAGTCGTTTGGATAACGCACTACGTGTCGCCCCAGTGTCTACCAGGAATGGGGATTTTGTGCCCAAGACCTTAGCAGTGACGTAAGGGCCTTGCTGGTCAACACGGAGTTCGACTGGATCCCTCCCTTGCCCCTGGCGGTCCTATGCGAAGTCATGGGTGCTTTCATAGTCGGACTGCTGACACTGGTTTTGTCGGGGGCGGTCAAAGGTGTTTGGTTTGCCTGGCCTGACGTTGGTTGCGTCGTTCGTGTGCCCTCGTCCCTGTCCTCTGTTTCTGGGGTCATATGCTGTGTCTCTGGGATCCCTATTTTTGTTTAGTTCCAGAAGGACCGGGCACTGGGATTTCCAGTGTCCGAACCCTCTACAGAACGCACATTGGTTCCCATCTAAGTCTCTCCGTCCGTTGTAGGGTGCGGGTGTATGGTCTCTAGGGGGTAGCTTTCTAGGGGCGGTTGGGTGGTAATTCTCTTTCGGGGGTTCCCTTCCTATGGTCACCCCTTGCAACTGTGCTATCATTACCCTCTCCTTCAGTTCCTTTTTCTTCTTCTCTGATGCCCTATCGTTCTCGTTTTTCTGATTTTCGTAGTATTGGGCCATCTGGAGAATCGCTGCGGGTTTGGAGGCTGCCCAGCTACTCTCGCTGGTCTGTAGTTTCTGGGAAATTTCTTGTGTCAGACCCTTCACATAATTCTGGACAAAGAGGTGATGTCCGGTTGCGGTGGTCATGTCTTGGCCACTGTAATCGGAAAACACCGTCTCGAATCGGGAGAAGTATTCAGACACATCCTCCTGGGGTTTCTGGCGGCAAGCCGTTACTATCGACCAATCTACCTTTCTTTCTGGGATTAGAGTCTTCAGTTTTAGTACAATCTTGTCTGGGAGCTCTAATATGGCTTTTGGGGGTTTCTGTCCTGGTTCTCGCTGCTTATCTATGGTATCGAGTTGTACCCAGGTATATCCGAACGGCTCAGCGTGGTCAACTTTCCGGATTTGTTTCCACACATCGGCCGGCAGACATAGCCCAAAGAACAAGTCGATATCTGCTAAAGTCATAATCGTAGAACCTAAGGCTGTACCCAGTTCAGTGTAGAAGGCAGTCGGGTTCTTTCTTAAGTCGGGTAGAGTTTTTCTAAAGGTCAAAATGTCTTGCCGGTCCCACGGCTGGTAGACCCAGTTATATACAACCCTTCCCTTCGCATCTTGGTGGTTGATGTCGTCATGTGTTCCCAGACCTCGTGGGGGGACCCAGTAGGGGGCAGCTTCTTTAATGGGCATCATGGCATCAGCCCTCCCTTCCTGGGGCTTAGTCGCTATGGGGGTTTCTGCTTTGGTGGTCTGTCCATGTTCTTTAAGGTGTCGGTAGACCTCGAGTGTACGAGTGAAGAGGTTCGTAACGTCGCCCTCTCTTTCCTCTCCGATGTCTACCTTCCTATATAGGGCTGCTAAGCCTTCGGGACCTTTACCGTGGTATCTTTCCTCATACGCATTTAGGGCATGATAACAGAGCCGTACGACGAAGTGTCGTCTGCGGCTGTCGGCATACGAGTTATACACGTCTGTTATATACTCCTCACTTTCTTTTCGCTCCACCAGTGTCCCTACTATCTTATCAATTCCTGCTCGTTCATCCTTTGTTAATCGATTCAGTCTGGTGGACTCTTTCTTTCCCATCTCATGGTCATCTAGCGTTGTAACCGACATTGGGTTCAGTACAAGAGGCTCAGCCGGCGCGGAGGCCGTGAGGACCGAGGCCCCTGTACTGCTTTCGCTCGTGTTCGGGGGTTGTAGGTGTTGCACTACTGACTGGGAGGGTGCATATGGAGGGGGCATGTAAATGATCGGGGGACCTAACAGTAGTTCGTCATTCGTTCGCTGCTTGGAGGACAACTCAGGGTAGAGCAAAGAAGGGGTCCTAACAGCGTACTGTCCTGATGTTTCGGGCTCCTGTCTTAATTTAGTTTCCCTTCTCTCCTTTATGTCTTCTTCTAACCTTCTAGCGGCAAGGTGAGCTGCCTTTCGTAATTCCTTTTCTGCTTTTACTTCTTCCCTCTTTTTCCGTTGCGTTGCTTCTTTGCGCCACATGCCGATACTGTCAAGCATAGTAGGCGTCGTCTTATTGCTACGCAGAGCTATTTCTAGCGCTTCTATCTTATGGTCGTCGAAGGATCCCATCAGTGGCCACTGACTCTCGGGGTCCTTCTTTGTATATTTATGCCATAGCTTGGTATAAGCTACGGCGACTAGTCCATATTTAGTGAACATGTCCTTATTAGGGGTGCCCTCCAGTGGAGCCGGATGGTTCACCTCTAATAAGCGGTCCGGGCAGAACCAACTACCAATCAGTGGGGAGAAGATAGGCATGACGGGTTTCAACGGGGACAAAAGTCAGCACTACCTATCTTTTCACTGCTTGCAAAGACTAGACAGAATATCTCTATTCTTCGTTATTTGCAAGCAGAGAATACCTCCAAAGAACCAATATCGAACAACTAGTGTTCGGACAATCAATCAATCAATCAATCAATCAATCAATGGGAGATAAAGATAGGCATGACGGGTTTCAACGGGGACAAAAGTCAGCATTACCTACCCTTCACTATTTGCAAAGACTAGACAGAATATTCCTATTCTACGTTATTTGCAAACAGAGAATATCTCAAAAAGCACTATTCTCCAAAACAATCAATGTTCGGACAATCAATCAATGGGGAGATAAAGATAGGCACGACGGGTTTCAACAGGGACAAAAGTCTGCGTTACCTACCCTTCACTATCTGCAAAGGGAGAGAGAGAGAGTATTTCTACTCCTCCCCGTTTGTAGACAGCGAATATCTCAAAGAGAACAATCAATGAGCACAATCAATGAGCAATACTAGTATTTCCAAAGCTTTAAACAATCAATCAATTATTTTGCATTTTGTCATGTATCACGACCTTACCCGGACCACGTGGATAGTTTCTCGTCTTCCGCCTCCAGCGCCCGATCGTCCTCTACTCTCCGTATTTGCCGCGGCACTCCTGATGGTTCCCAGTCAGGACCGTAGATCACTCGAGAGAGGTCTGCTCGGAACCAGTGAAGTTCGGATGATCGGCTGCCAGACGAGGGTCTATTGGGCAGGAGCTCTCCCGATCGTTGCAGTCGTTCACTCTGTCGTCGGGACCTCTCCCACTGGATCCACGTGTCGCTGATGGGCCCCACGTTTGGGACGCCAATTGTTAAATGGTAGCGGCAGTTTCAGTCGATAACCTTTCAAGTATTTGCCCGGCGGTAATCGCCTCTTATACCACTCGATAATTTACCAATGAAAGAGGCAGGCGCCGGAGACTGGAAGGCAGGAAACAAAGTTTTATTCCGTCGGAGCAGAACACATCAGATCAGACAGCAAGGTATCGTCACGAGGTGCTCTAACCGCATCTCTGAGACCTGGTCTCTTATACACCGGTTTATTGCTTTATTACATATAGTACATTCTTGAGATTCTCTTGATGCCTGAAAGAACATCCCCTGAAGCCCCGGCTCAGATCCGATCCCACACATAGTTACAGTAGAGGTTCCCACCCTACCCGCAGTGGGAGATGGCTATCGCGCAGCAGGGAATTCCGCTAATTCCCGGGGGTGTGTGCAACCGGCCGGGTCTCAGGGGGTAGGGGCTTTGATCTACTGTAATCCCTTTGATGCGGGGTGTTTCCCTTACAGTAGGGGCAATAAACTGCATCCGCAGGGCTAGGTGATGGCCTGGGACCAGTTCGGACAATGGGGCGCAGAGGAAGGGGGTTATCAAAGGAGAGGCATGACCATGTATGGGATGTCGGTCGGATGTGGTTCCGTAGCAGGGTCGCGCAGAAGGAGAGGGTTTATGGCCTGTATGAGAGAGCGGTGGTGGCCGGCGCGCGGGGGATGCTCGCAGCGCCGGGGGAAAGCGCTGGCGATCGAGAGTGAGCGGGGAGAGAGAGTGGGGTGCCTAAAATGGCGGCCGTGCATTTGCTATGCGTGGCGCTGGGGAGAGGCAAGATGGCGCAGATAATGTTCAGTTTGCTCGCTAAATTTCCACACTCTAAAAGGCCCGTATTTGCTTCATGCTATATAGCCTATGTGAGGGCAACCATAAGATGGCCACCGATACAAAATGGAACCCACGTAGTGATGTATAATAGCGTATACACAGTGCATTCATAGCTAAAACGTTACACAAAGCACTTGTACATACCACATTAACCATTCGCGGTTCACTATTACCGAGATAGACAGGGGTAGGGCCCTGCCTCCTACGCAGTCCCAAATTCTAAAGTACGACAATACCATGGGCCGCCCTGAACAACAGATGACCCCTGGTTGGCCTTATGTGTATACGCCTTAATTCAGCTCTCCACACGCATGCAGATCTTGAGTAGTAGTAACACTCAGGACACCATCTACACACTACCTTACTGGGTATAGTAAAGATTCTCCCTGTTGGAGAACAAGGAGGAACTAGGTTGTGGGTCGTTTGAATGACACTATGAGTCGTAATGAGGAGATTACCCTAAATGAATTACCCTACATTAGTCACCCACGCTGTACCACCACCACACATATATCCTGCGCCATGCACACCTGGTACTCTCCATTATCACTACATGACAGGACTAACACCTTCTGTAAGCACTGAGCTGCTATACACACAGGCAGGAAGCCTGGACCCTTGCAGATAGATAGACACCAAATATTATAATAATTGGCATTTGGCCGATAATAGATTGGTGCACCATAAAACTGTATGGCCTATGGCCCCTTGGATTACTAGGGATTACGCCAAAGAGAACTACACTATAAGATGGCCGCCACATTAGCCAGGCAAACAGCCCAGCAGTTTTCATAGTCAATCTCGGCATGACGTAGTTGAGGCTCAGACCCCCGCCTCGCATGTGATCCGGAACAGTACTTCAGCTCCCAAGAGAACTGACATGCTCTGATCCGGTGCCGGTGAGGAGGGTAGGTCAATCGACCTCGTTCCCCATTGGAATGGGGAGCACAAACCATAACTTTGGACTAGGGCCCGTGACTGCCTCTGATCAGACCCTCGACATTTGTGGAACAGCATGAGAGCGCGCAATTTTATATGCCGCTTTCTGATTCCCCCTGGGTGCGCAATGACGGGCGGACTGGGAGGAGTGTAGCTCGTCGCATATCCCGGTAAGCGTCTCCTAAGGCATGGCACGCTACCATTGGCCGCCCGCTTCGCTGTCTGCCCGCTGAGTGCACCTTGGGCAGTGTTGGGAGCCGGTACAAATTGTAAGTGCTCCCTACTGTATTCTGCATCAGGGCAGGCGATGAATAGCAGATACAGGTCACGTAACATGTTCTAATATCTCGTGACCTCTTTACCGTCCCCACCTTTTGTTTTACTGGACACCATGCTTCCAGGTGTCTACTAGAACTGCCACACACCGACTGAGGTGACATTCCCTATACAGGGAGGTGAGCTATATTATGACTAATAAAACTAGCTCCACTACCATTTTCATATCACCTTGGATGTAGCATATCACGCTTACAAGCTACATATATATGAGTTTACCACCATAGACCTAAGCGATAATCCCCTCACAACTACCGCCCCGCCTGGGGTAAGGACAGTCTTCTAATTACAGTTATATGGTTTTTAATGGGCATTAGAGATTTGCCCCTATCACCCACACTTTTATCTGTTTTTATGTGCCTACATCGTCGTTGCTTTTTATCTCACACTAGTGGGGATAGGAGAGTAAAGGAGGTGTTATAGAGAGCAAATAAGGAATACTGTGTGACCATAATACCGGTTTTACAGAGGTGTTTTCCATTTTCATATAGTCCTCTCTTTAGGTCACAGAACCACACTACTGAGGATTTGTACCATAGTGTTTACATGTGGTAGGTAGCAAATTAGCCCCACCACATAGTGTGGATAGTTTCACTTTTCACAGATTAGGTCCTGAAGAATTGCCACGGATTGATATAACCATGAGGCAAGAAACATGTTCCTTAAAGAGATGAGCACAGCTTTCACTGAACCTTGACGTCAGGAAAGCTGCCACTCGTGTTGTTTTTATTGAGGTGGATAGCCAGCTAGAATAAAAGTGTTATTTGGACTATCCCACCTATTTTAAAATCACTTGTTCACTTCATTTTATCTACACACAATGGGCCACACACCCCCACTTCATCATACGGCGAGGAACAAAAGATCTCCGATAAAGAGCCCCTTTACGGGTGCCCGTTGGGTATTGCAGCGCCGCCCCCAACGAGGAGCAGGTCCAGACGATGAAGCATGACACCTAGCTTGCTGGGTGTGTGAGGACCCTAGTTCCGAAAGAGTGGGATCCCCTCCAATCCCTCTCCTACATCAGGTTCCACCTTAACTATCATTACTAATGACGGTGGTTGGTCTTCTGAGTTTTATTGACTAGGCACCACTTTATGAGGAACAGCATACCACTACCTAGCAGGATCTTACTTTGCACCTATGCTGGACCTCGATTAAAAAAGCCCCACAGTCCCCCTTCTTGTTGACCTTTTAATATTTAATATCATGTATCTAAGGAGAGTCAAAACAACGCCACATCAATGATAAATTCAGCTAAACCTCCTAACTTTTTTTTTTCTATTAACAACTATGGTATATACACTATTGACATATTGAGTTTACTTGAAATTTCATGCCCTAAGAGTGCTGCAACATTTTGCACAGGAGCCTTTTTTGAAACCCTAGGTCTGTCTGCACATGTTACTGCTATTTTGACTTGGCAGATGCAACTACTTTCCAAGCTCCTATTTTTCTTATATACGATACCCCTAAGATGCTAAGTAGCTGATAGGCAGTACTAACAAAAGGTTGGGCATCTATTTTTAATTTTTGTTAAGTCCTAGTTGTGTAAAACACACAAATTCGTTTTTCTCTGTGAGGCCTACTTTTTCCTATTGAGTGCCTTTTTCTAGGTAAAGTTAGCTTTAACATTATATAGCTCTAGCTATACCCTAAGGTATCAGAGCGCTTTATTTGTTGTGAGATAACATTTACAAGAGGTACATAAAACATGAACAATCCTTAATACATCAATTATGTACATATACAAACACAAAATATCTTCTATGAAACACAGGACAATGTATGCAAAGTCAATTCTCTTTTTATATGGAATGCTAGGCAATTCTGCCTCAAGTTTTAATTCTAATTTTTCCCATTGTGGGAATATAATAATTGAATGTTCACACATCTATACTTTGTTACTGCATCACTTTTCATAGTAGCACACAGCTACTTAACATATTTTATATAATTTATATTCTTACCTTTATTTGCAGGGCTATCTGGTGATGATTTGTTTTGAGCTTTTCTCTCCTGCCAGTTTATAAACACCTTTCTAGTGTGCTTACCATGATTTTCTTCAAGATCCACTCTCATGAAATGTGTTTTTTTTTCTCTCAATGTGCACTTACACCTGAAAGATACATACAAAAGGTCTCCTACAAAGGAAAAGTTGTTAGGTAGTGGAAGAATGAGTTAAAAAAAGAGGAAAATCAACAGTTATGGACCAGCCAGAGACATCACATATAAAACCATGTTGCTTATCTAATTTTGATATAATTCAAAAGAAACATTTCAGGGAAGCATAGTGACCCATTACTGTTGAAGATTAATACCCTATTTAAATGTTGTCATACATCCATGACATACTACGCATATTTCAAAATTATTTCCCTGTGTTTCGATGCTGCCCGCAAATCAGAAGCTCCACTCACTATATTCTAGAAGGGTTTCTTTTTCTGGGTACAATCAATACCCCATCCTAACATTGGATCTCCTGCAAGGTTATGTTTTTTATAAAACCCCAAAGGGTCTAGCCATTTGTCAATATTTATTGACATAAAGTAACTTAGTTACTTATCAGTCACCTGTTTCACTGCTTCTTATATGTATAGGCACACATAAATTATTCTCTAACCCAGGCTCTCCTGCAGTGTATGTCACATATCAATTAGTGTATTGATACAGAGAATATTTTAAAAACATTCTCTACAGTCCCCTGTTTATTTTAAATGCCAGTTAATGCACCTTTAATTAATACTATGTGTTAAATACGCATTTGAAAGACTGAAAGGTCACTTGCAGCAAGGCGCTCACTTACCGACTGGTGACATCACAGTCCTCCAATATCCCACTTTCTGACACCATTCTGATGGGGAAATACAGGCACCCTCCCAGGAGCAAATGAATGAAACTCACCAGACATAGCAGGTTTGCTCAGAAACAGAGCGAAATCTAATTTATTGGAACCAAATGCATGCATCATTGCTAATCAGCAAGGAAGAAGTCAGGTCTCCTGCCTTAGGGGCTCTCAGACTGCTTCTTCCCAGAGTGGCTGGTTTCTGGGTGCTATATACGTTTAGTAATGCCATGTCAGCGGAACTAGAATAAGGCTCCAAGGCAAATATGGCTAACATGGATGTGCAAGATCTGCACCATGCCAATTATAAACAGCCAGATATGGGCAGACCAGAAAGGCTGGCTCAGCACTGTGTAAGCAACTTGCACAACCAGGTTAAGAAATATCATGTAGTCAGGACAAGCAAACCTCTAAGGGGGTACAGAATAGCTGTGAAGCTTGTCCAGTCAAGGTCAGATAGGAAGTGCATACACATGAATTTATATGGATATACATATATACTTTGCAACAGTCCATTCCCCACAAAATTTCCAAAATTATGCCATTACACCATGTAGTGTAATTTGAAGTTTGCTTGATTATAAATTCTATTGTGGGAGCACTGGAACAACATGAACGAGCGGAACACGAGCGCGTGTTGTGCGCAGCACTTGTAATTTTTGCACTATTTTTGCGCCCAATGTGTCCCCACTACCAAATATTTGCAAGAACTCATTTTATGTAAAAATATAGAAATAAATGTCTGATTTGCATTTCACTTAATTTTTCCAAATTTACGTAATGACATGAAAGGCAAGCATGCGAAGTTCGAACACCACTAGTTATCTTCAAAACCGCATTTGTGAAGAATATGAAAATTATCTGACATAAACTGTCTTTCCTCTGCAAACTGAAGCCTTTTCTCTTGGAGTCAGACTCTCAAATTGCTGTCTAGGCTGTGATCCTGTTGCATATTAATAGATATTCAAACCACCTTCCCAGAAACACCTCTTACAACCCTCGCAAGCATTGTTCACACTTTGGAATAACTGATTAGTGGTCTAAAGAAGTTTGACAGCACTAGTTATGCCGTGAAAGATCTCAAATGTCCCCTCCATCAACTCACATCCGTTTCAAAAGTCTTTTTACCCACCTCATCCCACTACCAAGCACTTTTCCCACCTATGCTAGGAATGGAGGTAGAGTTTAAAATTAGGCAAGCCCTAATAATAGTAATAATAATAATAATAATCACAATACCACTACCAATCCTACTGCTACTAATAATAATTATTATTTTTATAATACATGGGAATCTGTAATCACTGCATAAATGCATGTCTCAATTTGTTTCTATAATTAGCGACTAGTGACGCACTTGGAGACATATTACCAAGAAATGGCAATAACTATCACTAACCTAGGTTAGTGCTAGTTTTCCTATCGCCGTAGATCCCTGCGACATATTAGCAATGTTTTGCTAACAGGCGATAGCTTCAGGGATCAGCGGCAAAAACCGCCGCTAACATTAGCGCGATGGCGTTAATTAAACTGGCGATAGCAAGTTTGGACTTAGCCTATCTGTCCACCTCCAATATAAAAGATGCACACAAAAAAAGGAAAATGCAGATTTGAGCAGCCAGGGCATAGTGCAGCACACATCAACAACCCCCTCAAGCCACCCAAGATCCCGGTTGACCAGGATGAGATCCTGATTCTCACGCAGGACCTGCGTCTGGTTCCTGGATCCCTCGCTGGACCTGCGTCTGGTTCCTGGATCCCTCGTTAGACCTGCGTCTGGTTCCTCGATCTCTTGCTGGACCTGCATCTGGTTCCTGGATCCTTCGCTGGATCTGTGTCTGGTTCCTGGATCCCTCACTGGTGCTGCGTCTGGTTCCTGGATCCCTCGCTGGACCTGCGTCTGGTTCCTGGATCCCTCGATGGACCTGCATCTGGTTCCTGGATCACTCGCTGGACCTGCGTCTGGTTCCTGGATCCCTTGCTAGACCTGCATCTAGTTCCTGGATCCCTCGCTGGACCTGCGTGTGTGGCCTGGAGTGGGATGTGGAGTAGCTGTGGAGTCGATGAGCTGTGGCGGGAGACATTGATGTGCGATGATCACCCGTACCTGGTGGTGAAGTCTGGCAGGTCGCATGGAGACACGTTGCTGACCTGTGTGAAAAGTCCGCCTTGCTAACCGTGGGGCAATCAATGGTAGAGGTGATCCTGCGCTCCAACGTAGTGAGGTCTGCTTCGCATACTATGATCCACCGCTACACCTGGGTGCACGGAGGGGATTACCAATGGTGGGTGCCGTCTCCCTGCATCACAGGACAGATGATGTTGGGCTGGCCGGATGCTCTGGAGGGTGAGGTCCCTGTGCTAAGCCGAACTTGTGTGGTCTGAGCGCAGCAACTACACACCTAAGGGAGCCCTGCTACATCAACTGCATCGGGTGGTCCACCAGTGGACTACGTGGTGACTGCTGTACCCAGCCCAGTGAAAGCACACCTGGCTCAGGCTCCTGTCGGCTGAGTCACAGATTTGGAGAGAGTGCAGTGGATTGCGCCACTAGGAAGGTTGGCAGTCTGATCCTTTGGCTTCTTCCGGGGAGGAATGATCGGATCCAGTTGAGGGCTGTTCCTTGTATGCTGGCGTCATCTAGTCTGGCGACTAGTGTGTGGTGGGAGACGGTGTTGAAGGCCGCTGAAAGGTTGAGTATGATGAGGGCTGCGGAGTGGCCTTGGTCCAGGAGTGTGCGGATGTCGTCTGTGGTGGCGAGTAGGATGTCCTCGTTGCCATGGTTGGTTCGCAATCCGGATTGGGACGGTTCGAGGATGGCGTTGTCATCAATGAATCGTGTCAGTTCCCTGTTGACTGTTCACTCTGCAACTTTGGCCCCGAAGGGGAGGAGCAAGATGGGCCGGTAGTTCTTGAGGTTGGTGGGGGTCAGCTGTGGTCTTTTTGAGAAGGGGCCAGACTTCTGCACGCTTTCATTCATCTGGGTAGGTGTCTGTTATGAAGGTGGTGTTGATGGTGTGTTGCAGTTTATGTGTGATGGCAGTCTCAGCTCTGTAGTAGATGTGGAAGGGCATGGGTTGGTGGGGGCCCACACATGGATGCCTTTCATGGTTGAGGCTGTGTCTTCGGCTGTGACTGGCGTCCAGGTGGAGATGGTGGGCTGGCTGGTGTGTCCGGGACCCGGGGTGTCTGTAGATGAGGGTTCCTCGGAGTGTGGAGTTGTGGCTGGTCTGGATCTGGAAGTGCAAGTGTTCGGCAGAGGGGAAGGTTTCGCTGGAGGTGGTGAGGCAGAGGGTGCTCTTGTGGGTGATGGCAAGGCACCCTCCCGGGTGGTTGGTGCGGTCCTTCCTCTGGATCTTGTATCTATCCGGGATGGCGGTGTTGATGTCGGGGGAGGAGGAGGCGTTGGTCCAGGTCTCCATGAAGAAGGCGATGTCAGGCGAGAGAAAGTCGAGTAGGTTCCAGATGTTTGTGCACGGAGTGCCCATTGAGGAGGATGCATCCTAGGGTGTCGCCAGTGCTGGTGTCGGCTGTGTTGGAGTGCTGGGTGGTGGTTAAGCACCGGCGGCAGTGGAGGCAGGAGAACTGGCCGTGGGTCATGTTTGCCAAGCCTGTTGTCAGTCTCTGACTTTCCTGGGGTTGAGTGCGTGGAGGGTGGCTGTGCTGTAGCAGTGGGTGGCCCGTGATCCAGGCTTCCTGGCGCTGGTTGTGGTTGGGTCGCAGGCGGGCTTGTCTTAGGCATGCCTTCTGCGCACGTGTCCGCTGCGCAATCGCGCTGCCTCCGCCATTAAGTAGGGGAGGGTGGAGGGCCGATCAGCTGGGAGGCGGGAATATGCGAGGACAAGGGTGCGGGGCCGCAGGGGCAGCAGTGACGGGAAGCTGGATGTGAGCGTTCAGAGAAGCCAAAAAAGCGAAGAACAAGGGATAATTAACTGATGTGATCAAGCTATGTATCCTCAGGGGGTGGGCGGGTGGGTAGGACTGCTCCAAACACGGAGCAGGGAATGTGCGGATTGGCATGCACACTCAAGTGCGCAGTGACTGTTTGGTCGGCCCACTCAGGCCGCCCAATGCAGACATGCGCACTTCTCTGTTCGCAATGCAGGCTGCATTACAGCCTGCATGGAGAACATGCCCACCCCTCCGGCCCCAGGCTGCATGACTTGTCCCTTTGCCAATTAACAATCCTACCGCCATATCACAGCATTGTGATTGACTCAGGGGAGGGAGCCTGGCTGCCTACTTCCTTTTCCTGGAAGCAGACGTAGGAGAGCAGGAGCTACGAAGACACAGGACACGGCTTAGAGGTAAGACTTCCCTCAATAAATTTTTAACAACACATGCTCACACACACATCCCCCCGTCCACGCACCATCCAGTGTTCTTTACGGGGTTTACCACCTCACAGCTGTCCAGAGGCACATACGTAGTTGCGATGCATGCCATAACATCGCATTCCATTCCAATACATACTAATACTAGGCACATTGCAACAGTAGAGTAGGTGTTGCATAGCGAATACATGAAGTTCACTGTTTCCACTACAGTGAGTGCAACCCAAAAATAATCTTTGCACAAAAAACCCAACCGTGAACCCTGGAATTCCTTTCTGAACCCCCAAAAGACACCCAAAAGATCACATATGAGACAAATGCACCCCCCACATTTTTCTTTATTTTGGCACAAAACACACCCAAGATTTAGAAATTTGACCCCAAAAAAACACCCAAAAATTGCAAAATATAGCCCAAGAAACACCCCATTTTTAATATTTTACCCCCAAAAAACCAATTTTTCATATTTTACCCCCCAAAAAAACAATTTTCAATATTTCACCCCAAGAAAAAGAAAATTTTTCATGTTTTACCCCATGAAATAGTCCAATTTTAATTTTTTACATCCAAAACCCATACACACCTGAAAAAGTTTAAATTACCCCATTACTGACCTCACAATGCGTTGTAATCAAATGCGATGTTAAGAAACCTATGTTGTCGGAGTTGCGTTGTTAACGATGTACTGCCTGCGTTGTAATGGTCGTCTCCTGTGACAAAGGCAACACACAGGCTACGCCGTTTGCGTCCGTCCGCCCCTGGACCGTGCTCAGCACCAATGAGCATTCCTCTTGGCCACTCCACTGCTACGACGTCAGCACCCTCCTCACCATCAACCCTGGACGCCACCTCGCCTGCCAGGACAAATCTCTGCTTCGTAACGGACATCACCTTCCCCATCACTGACGGATGCAGTATCACCCGCAAGCAGCACCCCGACCATCAAGGAGGAGGCATTGCCATCACCTACAGAGGCACACTCCAACTGACCATGCACTCTAATGTGCCTAGGGTGAACATGGACCACGTCAACTCCCAGATCCGGACCAAGCCCAAGAACATCCTCTGTGGCACCCTCATGTGCAGGCCCCCCGGGCCATGGCACCCCATTCTACAATCCCATTGTAGACATCATTGCACCCCAGGGTCTCCCATCCACCGACGACATCCAACTCGGTGAACTCAAGTTCCACCTGGGCAACCCCAGTGACCAGAGCACCACCCCCTCCTGTCACCGACATCAGACGCAAGCAACAAGTTAGCTCAACAGGTCACATAGCAGGACAGATGGTCAAGCGCGTCACCTCTGCCAGCGGGTACTTCAACTACAGCCACAACACCGGATTCTCCTGGCACTACCATCATTGGTTGAATGACGTCTTCACTATGCCCACCGGATGCCAGCGCTGTCATCGCACCCCGTTGCAGCTGGATCAAGGCCACCGCAGAACATCTGATCAACTGCCTCCGCACCATCACTCCAACAATGCTTCCAAACAATTACACCGCAGCGTGCAACCACCACCGATGGATCTCCAACATTTCCGACATTCGGGCACCCCTCATGAACGGCACTGCATCAGTACCTTCCGCCTGCCTGATAACAGGCGTGAGGGTGAGGCAGTACCATAGGGATAGGCTGGCCCCATGCATTGCTGGAGTTGCGTCATTGTTGTGACACAACTGCAGCAATGCGTGACTTTAGTGCAGACAGATACATCAGGATTCCTGACGTATCTGTCATTACTTGCGTCATGGAGAGTTGTCCAATGGGTACAGCACATCCATGCTGTTGCAAGGAGGGCTTAATGCGAAGTGTTGCTACTCTGTCTTGTCGCAGCACAGGAATGCGCACTAACTCATTGATGGTGCACATTCCTGCACTGTATTTTTGTCGCAGGGCAGTGCTGCAACATTGCTTGCAGCGCTGTCCAGCACCAAAAACATGCATACATGTGGGCCCAAGTCTTGTCCCCATTTGTAAGACCAGCTACGTTTTGGTCTTAAGTTCCTGCAGCTAACGGGCCTTAGCGCGACTTGTTTTATCGCTTCACGGGTCCAGCCAATCCTTGATAATAGGGCGCAGTGGTGTTAGAGTGAGTTTTCCTGAAGTTTTGAGAAGGAACTCCTACCTTGCATGTTGTTAGCGATAAATATCGCTGGAATGCAAGGCAATTAAAAAAATGCCTGCTATCGCCGGAAAGCTGTCGCTAACGCCTGTTAGCGACAGCTTGATAATAGGGTGTTAAAAAAACTGCGTCAACGGCCTGAAAGTTCCGCTAACGCGGCGAAAAATGGCTTGATAATATGTCCCTCAGTCTTATTATAAAGTCGTCAGAACCTGACTATTATAAGTTATTGCAATCAAGTTCTGACATCATTCTGCCTGCTGTCAGAGCCAATAGCCGAGCTGAAAGGCAGGTCAGGTCACAGAGCAACTGTTTAAAACAATGAATAATGAAACATTGCTTTTCTTTCTTCTACTCCTTTTAATTAATAGCTTTAATGACAAGCAGAGAGAATATGTTTATTTTTTGCACTCCTTAGATAGAGAAAAACTAGAGCCTTTCGGGATGTTTCTACACATTCTGAGCTACTGCAGCTTTTTTTTTAACTGACTTGTATTGTACTGTTTCTAATATCCGTTTACAGCAAATATCTAACAAGTTCTTGATGTGTTTAACCTTTGGTGCGGGGGTCAGCCATTGGCCAACACTGGGCAGGCACTTAAAGGCCTCTCTGGTGCTCAGTACCAGAGAAAGTTCTTTCTTTTTGTTTTTTATCAGGCAGCTTGGGAAGAGCTTCCAGAGCAGTTTGATCCTTTTTAGGTTTCACCTGCACAGAGAAATCAATTGTTCTTAGTATAAACTTAAAAGGGACTTACATCCCGTCTCCTCTCTTTCCTGGCTTCTCATTGGTTCCTGTGCGTGACACTTTCCTTTCCTCCAATTCTATTGGTTGTAGCATATTTTCCTGCATTTACCAATGCTTGTTCCTCGCCTGCTTCTTTTATCAGTTCACCGCCACTGAAATACTGTTAACATCTGCTTTGGTTAAACTATATTTTCATAAAGCTCTGCCTTTTCCTATTGCAGCATATTTATTTAAAAATGTATCATGCGGCGAGATTACGTGATTTGCATTGGATCACAGGATGTTGCGCAGCGCCACCAAGACTCGACCCGTGATCCCCAGCTCTCGAGTCGGCAGCTCTGGCCACTGTGCCTCATCATCTCCACTCTTGTTTTATCGGTCTGGGAGCTCTTGCCTTCTCCCGGACGATGATTGACAAAAACAGCTCTTTATTCATCACATTGGCAAAATCGATGCATTACCAATGCTTGTTTTTTTTTTACTACAATGTTGATCGGCGCGCTGACGTCATTACAGTAAAAGTGAAAGAACAGCAAGCTGATGGACTCCTTTTACTTTCACTAAATCAGTGCTTGGGGGCTATCTCAGTCCGAGCCCTTTTTCTAAGAGTACGGTATCATTGGAAAGGGGGATAATCTCCCCTTTCCATAGGTACCTCTGCCCAGTGGATCCCTGCTTGGGGATTGCCACTAGAGATCGACCTCCAAGCAGGAATCCACCCACCCCTAATAAAAGAGTGAACAGTCTTTCTGCCCCGGCAGATCAGGCAATTTCTACTGATATGCCACACCAAGGCCCAGAGAGCCCACTAGGCACCAGGGTTTAAAAATAAATTAGAGGGGTGGAGGCCTCCCAGAAGAGGCATGGCCATGCCCACACCCTAATAAAAGGTTAAAAGGTATTTCTTCACCCACTGGGAGGCAGATGGGGGTAATTACTTCTAATCTGCCACCCCGGGGAGGCAGAAAGCCCACTAGATACCGTTTTTTCTTTTCTTTTTTTTTAAATATAGTACTGAATCTACCCTGTCAGAGACCCAGAGGGCAGAGGAGAGTGTTCCCAGTGGCTGGGGCTGGTAAAGAGGAGCATGAAGCGCCCCATAATGCCTCGCCAGGCATTTGGAAATCTGCCATTTTGGTGCTTTGTGGCCCCCAGAGGAGGGGGGTCACCCTCACGTGTGAAAAGGGGTGCAGGGGAGCTGCAGGACCACCGCAGTCTCCCCCAGCATAAAGAAGAACAGTCCACCCCTAAGTTTCACGGGGCATCTGAAAGAATAACCCCTCAAGGGCTCAGCCAGCCTTTAACACCTTCTAGACTGGAACTTATGTTCTACAGCAGAGGGTGTACTATGAAGTGCATCATGGAGTGAAGGGCTGAGTTGGGGATGTCTGGAGAAGGGCATCCCCTGGAGGTGAAGTGGTGTAATTGCACCGAAATGCATTTACCATTGGTTATTTCTTTTTAGGTGGACTGAAAGTCACATGTGTAAAGTGAAGTACCTGTGTAAGGTGATGTTAAGCTAAATGGAGATATGTTGCTGGACCTTCCTGCTAGGTGTCTGGCTGTATTTACGTAATCCCATGCTTTTACCTGTGATTCCTTTTAAAGTGAAGAGGCGCACTGCAGGAGAAGTGTAGTTGCCAGGAGTACTTCTTTTGAAGGGACTGTAAGTCACATGTGTAAGGAGATGTCATAAGCCAAGTGGGGCTATGTTGCCAGACAGTCATGCTAGGGTGTCTGGCTTTATATGCGCAATCCTGTGATTTCATCTGTGATGCCCTTAGGGGCTGTAATTGCAATGCATTCAAATGATCAACCAAGGTGATGAGTACTGTAATTCTAAAGTGTGCGTAAACATGGATTTTTGCTGCTGCGCTTAGGTGAAGACCCCAGACTGCTAGCCCTTAAGATACAGAGGTGCATACTTTATGGTCAGTAGGAGATGCTCAGTCAGGGTCATGTGTCACCAAGGAAGGTTTACCCCTTTTTAATGCTTGTTGAGGTAATGGGGTGGGTTGCCACTGGGATGGTGCCAGTGCGCAGGGCCCTCGCTCCAGGTTATGTTCAACTAACTGCATTGGGGGAAAGTTGATGTGCATACATGGGAGTGGTGGTACTAGACCCCACCCTCCCTGCGGGAGGGGTGGAGATGTTATGCAATGTCACAAAGTAATTCCAACAGCTTATGTATATTTGTAAACTGGTGCATAGTATTGAGTGGTGTGTGTGTTTAATAAATGTACTCTTACTTTTATAAAGCAAAGTGCAGACTTGACAATCAATTATTGAGTGTTATTTTTGTGCACCTGCAAATGGCGATTACTAGCCCACACCACCTCCCTTGAATAAGCCTCAGACTGCTCTGCAACGCTACCCTCTGAGAGTCAGGCACTACAATTGGGTGTTTGGTTCCCAGTGAAGGACAAATGTAGTCAGGTTATTTGTGCAGGCCTCACAGATGCTGCCTCGTTTACCAACATTGGTGTCTAGCGGCGGGAAACATAGTATCCCATTCTGGTGTGCATTTATAGCATTTGATAAGTCCAGTTTTGCCACACATTACCTATGCAGCAATGAGCAAATGGAAGAGCGCAAGGCTCTGAGAAGGGTTCAAAGATTTGGTTATATGAACTAAAGGTATGGGAAAGGAAAGCCCCGCGCCCATATGTGTCATGTGAAGTTATTATGGTTTAAATGTAAGCTGTATTGATATGACCGCGCTATGTTGATTATAATGTGCTAGCGGGATGGTGCTTTCCAGGAAATTATTGCATACAAATGTTCTAAGCCATATTGTACACCTTTGAACACTAACCCTAACACTAAATACACCACACCTGCACGAGGAGGGTGTCTCCTCAAGAGATAGGGACAGCAACTGATACCTACATCACAGATGGGGGTGTAGGGGTGGATTGACCTTCAAGGGGGACAGGGGAAGTAGGGGTCCTGGGAGGTTCCCGCGCTTTTTAAGGGCAGGGAGGGTTTCCACAGGAGGGGCCCCAGATATCCTTCCCCCACTGGAAGTTTCTTGCTAATGGCACAGGCCAAAACCACTGGAAGGGTGGGGCAGGAGGTTTCTTTACCCCGTGTAGTAGCGCCCCAGGGGTTCCCATGGTGGGGCACCCCAAGAAACTTTTCCCACTGTGGGAGGAGGGTGTGGTAGAGTTGAGTGTCCGGCAGGTCCCCCAGGTTAACTGACGGGGAGGTGAGCAACCCAGTGGTGGCCGCTGGTAGTGGGTGGCCCCCAAGGAGGGTAGTTCTTTAGTGATGGTGTATGGTGGTAGCCCCTAGGTACCCTAGGTGGGCTAGGTAACTGACCCAGTGGAGATCTTAGTGGGGGCGATGTGCTCCCTAGTTCCACGTGGAGGGTTAGTGGTGGACCCTGAGGTGTCAGGGTTGGGTGGCTGGTGACCAGTCAGGTAGGCCCTGTGGGTCTTGAACCCCAGGACCAGGAGCATGGGGGTGATCCCCTAGCTCGAGGCAGGAGGTGGACTTCTGCCAGGTAGTACCACCCTGAACACAGGTGGGGCCTATCTTAAGTGAAGGGACCCTGTGTTTCGCGAAGGGGTGGTGCAGGCCTAGCCGGGATCTTTAGGGTCCCGGGCGGGAGGGGTGGATATGTTATGCAATGTCACAAAGTAATTCCAACAGCTTATGTATATTTGTAAATTGGTGCATAGTATTGAGTGGTGTGTGTGTTTAATAAATGTACTCTTACTTTTATAAAGCAAAGTGCAGACTGGACAATCAATTATTGAGTGTTATTTTTGTGCACCTGCAAATGGCGATTACTAGCCCACACCACCTCCCTTGAGTAAGCCTCAGACTGCTCTGCAACGCTACCCTCTGAGAGTCAGGCACTACAATTGGGTGTTTGGTTCCCAGTGAAGGACAAATGTAGTCATGTTATTTGTGCAGGCCTCACAGATGCTGCCTCGTTTTCCAACAGTCACCATCCATGGAAACCTACTAACCACAGACATTTTTAAAAAGCGGACAGCCGGGGGATTCAAGGGTGGTGTTCCTTGTGTGAATCCAATTAGGGTTTTGGAAAATGACCTTCAAACCTCAAAGTTTGCCTGAAATCACACGTTTTCCTTAAATTTCTGTGATGGAAATTTCTGGAATCTTCAGAAATCCACAAAATTCCTACAACCCAGCATTGCCCCACTTGTGCCTATAAAATCGATGTGCCAGTTTTGTGGTTGGACCTACTGCCAGCGTTAGGAACGTATCAAATCTAGGTCAATGGCAGTCCCCAGTCAAGGGCTCCCATTGACCTTGGTTTGATCGATTTCTGTCATGGGCACTAGGCCCAGCCTCAGAAGTGGTGCAGCGTTTTTATCGGCACAAGGGGGGTAATGCTAGGTAGTAGGAATTTTGTGGATTCCTGTGGGTTCCAGAAGTTTCCATCACAGAAATGTAAGGAAAATGTGTGATTTCTGGTAACGTTTGAGGGTTGTTGGGAATTTAATGTAAAAAAAACCTTATGGGATCCACACAGGTAACCCTATCCTGAATATCCCTAGGTGTCTAGTTTTAACAAATGTGCTGGTTTACTATGTTTCCCTCGGTGCCAGCTGAGCTAGGACTCAAAGTACACCGTTACCTACTTTTGCAAAAATCTGGTCCATTTTTTAATGGAAAGATGTGATGCAGCCATGTTGCGTTTTGGGCTGTTTTCTGTCACAGACACTAGGCCTACCCACACAAGTGAGGTACCATTTTTATTGGTAAACTTAGGGGAATGCTGGGTGGGACAAAATGTGTGGCTCCATGCAGATTTCTGAACTTTCTATCACAGATAAGTGAGGAAAATGTGTGTTTTAGTCAAAGCTTGAGCTTTGCAAGGGATTTTAGGTAAAACAACCTAGTGAGAGCCATGCAGGTCACCCCATCCTGGACTTTACTAGATGTCTACCTTTAAAAATTGGGCCATTACAAAAATGGGGTAACCCAAAAGTCAAGGACCTGGGTATAGACTTAATACAAAAGACAATGGTCCCAAACCAATTATTCACAGAAAGTAACAATCCTCTTGAATTATATCGTTCTACTAAGTGGAGCTAGAAATTATTTAGAGTAGCTCATAGTAATCAATACATTATTACAACATGAAAACAGCAGCAACATCCGATTTTTGAATCACCATACATTTATTTGCGCAATTTCATAATGATTAACACATGGTTGCTCCAGAGGGAACGTGCATGGGGCAAGGGTGCTAAAGAGTGAGTAAGTGAGAAGGGAATGATATGAGACACAGTAAGATACACATTCGTGAACTTTGTAGAAGGAACGGTTGTCAATCACCGTTCAAACAAGCCTGGTCATGTTTGCGATATCACAAGAACAATTATATAATTTGCAAGCGGAATCTTATTCCTGATGTAGCACGTGAGGGGGTTGCGTGTCCCAGGCTTTTCAAAGAAGAGGGGGGCGTCGACGTTTTGACCCGTCTAATTGGCACAGAGGAATTTTGAGGCCTTGGCCGTGCGGGTCTTCATCAGGACAAGGAAGGGTGGTGCAACCTGAAGGAGTCTAAAATCAAAAGGGAGGATGTGATCAGGATGTTGCTCAATTAGATAATCCCATGACTAACACCAACATGCAAGGTGTTGGCTTACCTGGTATATATCCAGGCGTCCCGTTCCTAATAGTAACGTGTAGGGGTCAGTTCCACTTCGTGTGGCAATATGCGGTATGTCAATTGGCACATGGAGACCATACGTGTGTCTCACGTGATTTCTCAAACTGTCAAACTAAAATGAATAAGATTAGCGGAGTTAAGAATTCCTATTAACCTTCCGCCTCAATATTGCGCACATTAAATTAAGCACAAGGTGTAGATTGAAAAAGGGTAACTGCGGCCATTTGGATCGGTCATTTCCGCAGTGCTAAAATAAATTAAAACGGAGACCATCTATTTGTCTCGCGGGCAATCTAAGTTCGCCGAACTGCAAGAGAACAAATTGAGGGAGCATAAATACGGGGATTACCATGTAACCAGCCATTAAAGTTAACGTGTAGGAAAGGCCTCGTGAAGAGATTACCTGCAGTCGTATTGTTCCACAGTGAATGTCGCGTTTCCTGGTTTGTGGCGGGTGCGCGTTCACCGCGGGTCTATAAAAAACCAACGAGGCAGCTGTCAACGTGGTGACGGTGCGTCGGTGATTGTCAGAGTAGAAAGACTCACCGGGGCAACGTTTATTATTCCATGTTTACAAATAAAGACACCAATCATATATGAAAACAAAGAGTGCAACCTAACATTCGTAAGGGATCGTGTGACTGATCCGTGATCCATAATCATTTGCAAATAAAACGTCAGGCAGGAATTTTCACTTATTTGTATACATTCATACAATGGATAATTAAGATAGAACGTAAATCAAAAGACACAATTATATACAATAAAAACAAACAATTACAGGGCAAACAGGAATTTTCACTTATTTGTGTACATTCATGCAATGGATAATTAAGATAGAGAGTAGATCAAAATACACAATTGTATACAATAAAAACAGACAATTACAGGGCTTCAATAGATGTGCAAAACACATGTCCTATCTCATACCATGGACAATATGTTACATGGATAAAACTCGGCATCAATGACTAATCCAAGTTCAATTATCATGTTGTATATACCCATACAGTGGATAGTTAAGGATGGAGAGTTACAGACATGATTAACCACTCATCAAAGTCACATTTGTATACAAAAAGACATACATACAGACAATTCCAATGCTCCATTAGATGTAGGTACCTTAGCCATGTCCTGTCGTGAAATGAGGACACCGCATAATTAAGAGATTAAAGGGGTACAGAAATTAACGTGTCCACATGTGACGTGGTAACAGGAAACAACTTGAGAAGGGCAAAAGTGCCAGACCCAATGTGTCACACATTGCTCATAATGGAAATCTGCCTATTGATTTCCTCGAATTCGTTCAATCCTCTGTTGATTGTATTTTAAGCATATATCCAGCTGCATTCACGTTTATTTAATACAACGCTGAAATCACCACCCCTGGGATTGGGCTTGATCTTTTCAATGACCTTAGGCTTTCTGCAGTGTGTTCAAAGCTCGTGAAGTGATCTACCAGGGGTGCTCCAGGTGTCTTACAGCGTATCCGACTGCAATGTTGAAGAATTCTATATTTGACTTTCTGAATCGTCTGCCCCACATACATAAGATCACATGGGCAGATGATCGCATAGATAACTCCTGAGGTGTTACAGTTGCTAAAGTCCTTCAATGTATGTGTCTGATTATTGTGTGAAAAGTCATTAATCTCTTTGGTCAAGGGGCAAGCTTTACAAGATCCACATTTATGGTGTCCCGTGACCGCAGGAAAACCCCATAAAGTGGTCTGGCCCGTACTCCGAGAGATGGGTAATAGAGATCTGACCAGATGATCTCTTATATTTTTACCTTTCCTGAAGGCATGTAGGGGAGTTGGTATGTTCCCCAATTCATCCGATACTAGGTGCCAGTGTTGGTTAATTGCCTTTTTGATGGCATTACTCTTAGTGCTAAAAGTAGTGACACAGACCAGACGTTCATCCTTGGTGTTAGTCTTCAATTTAGGGGTTAGGAGGAATTCCCTATGATTGTGCCATGCTCGTTTGCGTGCTTTCTTTAATAGTCTAATGGGATAGCCACGATCCAGTAAGCGGGCTACAAGTCCCGCAGATTCATCAAAGTAATCCTCCTTTTTGGAACAATTCCTTCGTACCCTAAGGAATTGTCCAAAAGGTAAATTATCCCTAAGGTTACGAGGATGGTGGCTAGAGTTGCATAGGAGAGTGTTCCTTTCGCTGCTCTTCCTGTATAGGCTGGTGTGTAATATGCCAGATTCTGCTTTTATAAGAATGTTAAGGAAGTTGATAATTTCTCTGTTGGAATCAATGGTGAATTGTATATCCATGGAACATGTATTAAGCCAAAGGTGGAATTTTTGGAGTTCTTCCTGTCCTCCTCGCCAAATGATAAGCACGTCATCAATATAACGGTGCCAAAGTTCTATACCAGCCCTGTATGGATTCAATTCACTGAGAATGTACTGTTGTTCATAGTCATTCATGTATATAATAGCCAGGTTTGGGGCAAAGCTGGCCCCCATCGCTACGCCTTTGGTTTGTACAAAGAATTGTCCCTGAAAAATGAAATAGTTTCCAGTCATGGCAATTTCAAGTAATTTAATGATAAATTCAGTGGGAACTGGATGTGGCGCAGGTCTAGTGTTAAGTGCAAGTTTCATACAACTGAGTGCTAGATGTTGAGGAATGTTAGTATACAGGGCAGTTATGTCCATTGTCGCAAGTAAATGGGTATTAGGGTCAAAAAGATAGCCATCCACTAGTTGTATAGTCTGCATTGTGTCTCTTAAATAGGTAGGGGTATTCTCTGCTAAGGGTTTAAGAAATACATTAATGTATTTACACAGAGGTGCCAGGATAGACCCAGAACCGGAGACTATCGGTCTCCCAGGAGGGTCTTGCATACGTTTATGTATTTTGGGGAGGGTGTAGATTGTGGGTAGCCTGGGATATTTATTATTCAGATATTCATACTCCAATTTGTTCAAGTAACCTTCTCCCAAGGCCTCTCTGGTCACATCGTTTATAGTCTTACTCAAATCATGTGTAGGGTCTTTATTAAGTTTGGAGTAATTACCTTCCACAGTTAGCTGTGAGAGGATCTCTTTCCTGTAATCCTCTGTGTTCTGTAACACAATGGCACCACCCTTGTCCGCGGGTTTAATCACTATGTTGGCGTTCCCTCCCAAGGATTCTAAAGCCTCGCGTTCCTGTTTGGTTACATTGTATTTGACATATTGTCGTTTAGACAATATATTATCAATGTCCCTCATGACCACTTGCTCATACGCCAACAGTTTATGTGGTATTTGATGTACTGGGGGGTTAAACTTTAGACGGTGGTCTAAGGCCACTGCCTGAGAATACCGGGTTATAGGGAGTCTTAAGGAAGTACTGTTTTAGACTAATTTTCCGGTAAAAATGATGCAACTCAAGTTTCAGGTTGAAGTTGTTAGGCATGCAAGTTGGGACAAAGGAAAGACCCTTCTCAAGGATCCCTTGTTCGTCGGGTGTAAGTAATATGATCAGATAGGTTTACTATGGGGTTATCAGGTTTATGTACTACCATCTGTAGTGTTGTCGGCGTGTCTGTATTTCCCCATGTGACTCTTGTTGGAAGTGTGTCTGTTTCTTTGGTTGGCCTCTCCCTTGGTTCCACATTTGTCCTCTGGCTCCCCTGGGTCTGCCCCAGGGGCGTCCCCGCCCTCGTTGAACCCACCATGGTTCCTCTGCTAAAAAAGTCTGTTGATTTGAGTAGTTGGGTCCAGTCGTAGAGGCCCCTCCACTAGGACCTGGACGTTCTATATCACTATCGGAACTGCTTCCCAGTGATGAACCCGAGAAGGTGGTATATCTCCTAAAACCACTCCTCCGTCTACTTGAAAAGATACCCTGTTGTTCCCTTACGTAATACCCCTCTTGGAGATATGGGTAGGTTACCTTCTTGTCATAGAATTTGATGTCCCTGGCCACTTTGTCTAGTTTAGTTGTCTGTGTGTATATATCAAACTCCTGGATGGTCCTCTCTAGTCTTTCTAAGGCTTCTTTCGCATTGAGTAATGACCTGTCTTCGATGATTTCTTTTTTTAGGTCAAGGATCTCCTTGGTCAAACGTACTACCTCTTCTACTGCAGTTTCAATCCCCTGCACCATCCAGTGCCTGGAGCAGTTGTTGGATACAAAACTGAAATTTTCTTTAAATTTGGGGTTATCAAGGAAGATTGCTGGTTCAAAAATTGACAGCTTTGCTAGGTTTCCTGAGGCTCCAGCTGAGTTAGGGCGCAAAATCCCCAGCTAGCCACTTTCAAAAAAACGGGTTGGTTTTGAGTGGAAAAATGTGATGTATCCATGTTGCGTTTTGGGCCCTTTCCTGTCATGACACAAAGCCTACCCACACAAATGAGGTACCATTTTTATCAAAAGACTTGGAGGAATGCTGGGTGGATGGTAGTTTTTGGCTCCCCACAGATTTTAAAACTTTCCTTCACACAAATGTGAGGAAATGTGTTTTTTTGTCAACATTTGACTTTTGCAAGGGATTCTGGGAAAAACAACTCTGGAGTTCCAGACTCCTATAAAGGAACTCGCCCTTCAACACATTCCTCTATAGGGTTATGAAACTCCTCGGTGACTTGCAATATCCTTTTAATGTATGGCTGGGGTATATATTAGAGGTTGTTTAGTATACAACACTTCATGCTGCACCTGTGCCACTTCTAAGCTCTGAAAGTAACAGGTATTACTATACTACCCAATGTATAGTGCTCAAATTATTAAATACTGGTGATAAGTGAGTTTGGCTGGATTTAGGAATTAAATATACATTGAATTTTTTTATAGGTACTATTTACGTACAATGGAAATTTGTCTTAGTCCATTTTTTGGAGTCTGTTTTTGAAAAGGATGTTTTTGTAATCTATGTTTTCACATTCCTCTTTTCCCCTTGCTATCTGTTGAAGCACATACTCTGTACTCCCTTGCCGTACAGCACTCCATGATTTTGCAGATATGTTGTCCTTAGTAAGTACCCTCACATACTTATTCATCAGTGTGACATGATATAACAGTTATGACATTCAAGCAGAGTCTCGCTGACTTACAGTTGCAAACTGCAAAGAACATCTACTATCAAGAGAATATGAAAAGGATACTCAAATCAGGAATTTGAGGTTTCTAGTATTCTATAGCAACTGGGAAGTGTGTAGGAATGGCCTAAAGAGAAATTTAATATTTCTCGACTTGTAGTGTTTCCGAAAGCACTATAATACTTGCAGAGGTATCTGCCACACCTGAGATTGACCCTGAAATACCCTTTCAAGCATCTAACACCAGCCTTCCTTGTTATTTCGTTATTAAACTATCTTTATTGGCATTTATATTTGAAACATCATATAGTAGAGAAAATGCAACAAAAGGTATCATCCAAGAGTGAGTACTCAAACATGGCCCATCTTGTACAGTGGACAGTATCCTACAAGCAGATCATATTATGTAAACAGAGAAATGTGGCACGTGAGACAGTTAGGATAAACCCATGGTCACATACTGCATCTAATCCTCTAGAAATGCAGTCAAATTGCCTGTTAGAAAATGAGAACAAACCAACAACCAACAAAACCCTTTGGCTAATGATGCTCAGAGGCCAGGAGTTCATGAGCTACAGGGGATTTTTCAGGAGCTCTTGGCCAACACAATGGGTCTGATTTCGAAGATGGGCAAAGCCACAGTCTGTCGGAGGCTTTCCACCCGACATTGAGGGTTTTCCTCAGACCTCTGTATTACCATGACGGTGGTCGGAGGGAAACCAGCGGGGGATTCTGCTCCTCTCTTGACAGGCTCACAGAGCCCATTGGAAGAGGAGCGAAATTGCAATCCCATGAATGACGGCGGAGACAGCCTAGGCTCCGCCGTCAGGATTACAATGTTGGTTTTCGGCAACCTTTCCAAGTCGGCCTTTGCGACATGGAAAGGCTGTCGGTAAGTGACTTTGGGGGTCCCTAGCTGGGCCCTCTTCCCCCTTGGCCCACTGCTACATGGCCTGGGAGGCACCTATGGTGCCACCCTAAACATCCCTGTAAAATGAGGTGCCAGCCACATGGTGCAGGAATGCTTCCAAACATCCCTTTTACTATGGAAGCTTTTACTGCTGGCCTTTTCTGCCTGCGAACAAGCTGCCAAGGTAAAATGGATGTTTCCGACCACCCTATGGGCTGTAGCATCCAAATACTGAGGTCAGAACCGCCATCGTAAGGAGCCCCAATGTATTGACACATTTTCACGAGTGGGCAAGCCAGGGGCCAGCCTTACTTTTATTAACTTTTTCACATCCTTGCCAGCCTATCATTGGACACAGCCTCTTAAATATGACTGTCTGTGCTCCAGGCCTACGAACCTACTGCAGGTACGACTCTGAATTGTGACTGGCTTCATCCCAGCCATAGCACACTTTCAGAGGCATCACATAAACATGTGACTGACGGAGTCCCAAAAAGGTGTTCTTTTCAGAAACCAAAGGTAAACGTGTGATTCACTATGCCCTATTTCTCAGCCCTTCGAGCCACCAGTCAGATTCCTCATTAGTAGCACATCAGGGGGCTATTGAATAATTATCACACAAGAGAAAACCTGATAAAGCGGGTTCAGAATCGGGTGAGGTAATGACACCCTGATTGGGTGTTCCCCAAACGGGTAGTTGGCGCTTATCGCAAATGATAGAATATGACGCCCAGAGGACCGGAATTTATCAGATGTGATAAATAGCACTTATTTCGAGTTTTTTTCTCAATATCGGGAAAACCATGGATTCTATGCTCACCACACCAAAATCAGCATATCCCTGTGAACTGCTGGTCTTTTCCCCCCATTAAAGTACCACTGGCTTGATCACACCACTTATAATTGAGACTCTGTTGCAGGGATTGCAAATGTCCAGGATACTTGGCTGCAGGCCCAAACCCTTTTCCATTTCTATCAAGCAACATTTGGCAGATTTTTATACCTTCCCAACACATTTTGCATGTCCTTGTGTTGTCCCTCCCCGCACACCCCATCATTATATTTCATCCAGTTTTCTCTGTCAAAATTGAATCCAGGGGTGGAGACATCATTGCATCTGGGATTTACCATAAACTCCACACTCATGGCTCCGTCCTGAATTATTTGTAATCAGGGCCCCACATGTGTTCAGCTATTCCTGCGCCAGACTGGGCTCTCAGAAACTCTCGCATATAGGCTCGTCCACGTGGCTATGACTATGTGCAATCCTTCACAATATGTCCAGCGTTCACTCAAAGCGCATTGAGGTTCCTGCAGCTCCCACGCACCAGTGACGGATGTTACATAAACAACCGGAGTGCTGCTGGACAATGGCGGCGTCCAACGGCCTTTGACACGCGCTGTCACCTCGATGAAAGAGGTGGAGGTGAGCGATATCCCCGCCAGGGAGACGGGAAGACGGGGTGAAGGAAGAGCACTGCACCCCAGGGGTCAATCCACCACTCATCCGGCGCTGGTGTCTAGCAGCCAACAAGTCTGGGGCCGCGCCATTTTACAGCAAAGAATGCTGCCGCATAATTCTGCAGGGCGGCAGGAGATACAGGGTCACGCGGTCAATCTGCTGCGCACACGTGCAAACAATCACGTGGCCAATCAGGCTGCACATCCTTATGCCCCTTGTGTGTGAATGGTGAACAGTATCACAATAGGACTGTGTACATTGGAGCTAGTGAGTCTCCATGTCACAACACAAAGCACAATTATAAAGAGGCGGCTTGCTAGATGTGTACGACTGCACGGTGCTGTGTTTAGGCCACAATGACGCACCAGCAACAGATAAACAAAAGTAGGGCCATAGGCGATGTTTCAAGCTAAAACAAACGAAGAGCATTCCCAAAGACAACTAAATATAAGTGCCCACAGCATTGATTCTATTTATTAAGATTGGTGTCTGCTGCCCATGCATAGATGAGAAATTAAAGTATAGATAAAAAATATATTGTGACACCGTTCAGGGCCCTTATCGGTCCACATCTGGAATACAAGGTTCAATTAAAAAAATTACACTTGAAAAGCGGGTAGTTGAACACGGGAAAGTACAAAGATGGGCCAAGTAATAAATTAAAGTAATGGAAAAACTGGTGACTGCATAGAGGAAAGTCTCAGCAGGAGTAGTGAAGGCAAAAGCAGCAAACTTTAAGAGACTGAATAGCAAAGATAAACTTACACGTTTTTGTAAGTTTACTATTTTTCAGTTCTCACAAAACTGCAATTTATTAGAAGGTTTACGCAGTGCTTGAAATGAAAAAATAGAAGTGCAGTTACTCTGTAGCAGAGTACTTGCTTGTTTCAGAGAAGTGCCGGTACTCTCCAATTAAAAGCATTACACTTCTCTCGAGAAGTGCCTTACTCTTCCTCTCAAAATAAAAAAGTGCAGGCGCTCAGTACCGGCCCATTTAAAGCACTGCGTTTACGGGTACAGAGACTCCGCAGTCGGGACGGAGAACGCCACACATATAAATATAGACCTGTCACATCTTTTTATTCTCGTCCCCAACTGCAGAGTATTCGCAGTAAGAAACTTACTTTACATTGCAGTTTTGTGAATACTGAAAAAGAGTAAACTTACATAAATGTGTAAGCTTAGCTTTGTGAAGCAGGCCCATTACGTCTGGCCAATCAGGGTTCAATATTGTTAAGAAGGTAAAAGTGAAGCTGGGGACCAATGAGGTGGCTGGCAGACTGTAGATAATGTAAGGTTCTTCTCCACTTCCAGGGCCTCTGGTGATACTTAGCTGCTGGATGCTCTGAGACAGGGAGCTCAGCTGCTATGACTCTCAGTCTCACATGCTAGCTTTGGGCATTTGTGGGGGTCTGCAGTTTCTCAGCATCAAATCGGGTAACACAGTGAGCAGCAGGACACCAGCGCCCAGATCAGAACGAGAGATGCCCAAAGGACAGCAAGCATTGCATGGAAGGTACCACTGTGGGCAAAGGGATCACACTTGCATGTGTTGGTGTTATTTTCGCTTTACATTATATTTGATTAGTAATATGAACATTTTGCAATTAAAATGAAAATGCTGTGAAGTGCAGAACTGTGTTTCCTTGATATAGGCCGCACTATGCCTCAAACAGGCCTCGACTGTAGAAGCAGCCCTGTTTTGATCATGCTTTCCTTTCTCCTTGACATGGCATGCATGCGGTAAAATGGGCACTGATGCTTAGTGTTGGCACAGTGTTCTTGGGGAGCATGGGAGGAAACTATTCGGTTAAATTGTTGCTTTCCAAGGTCTCTCTTTAGTCTGTTCACTGTAGGCCTACTTGTATTGTTTATGTAACTAGATTTCTGCTAACAAGCCCCATGACATTAGGTCTGAGGATAGATCTTATGAATGATTTAGAGGGTTTAGTGTCGGGGGGTGGTGGGATAACAGTTTATAACGCTGTACCATGATTTGATGATGTACTCATTAGGCCTGGGAGACATGTAAATTAAGGCAGAGTAATTGGCGTAATTTTGTGTAACAAAATCTATGTGAAATTTCCAAGATTATGCCATTACTCCACATTGTAAATTTTCGGAGAGAAATTTTAATGCAAGATATACTGTAAGGGTAAGTTTTGAACCTGAGCGGCATTTCAGGTAGATTTTTTACCCATGTGGACCATTCGGGTTATTTTTTAATGCAAAACCTATGGTTTGAATGTGAATGGCAGTGTTTTGAATGTGAGTGGCAGTTTCTTTGATGTGGTTCATCAACAAACATTTCAGGTAGGTCTTTTTACCGCAGCAAACTTTTTGGGTAATTTTTAAAGCAGAAGTTGCAAATCCGAATGCAAATAGAAGTATTTTAAAAGCAAGAAAATGGAAATCAATTTTAAATAAAATTTTCGAGCTGAATTTTTACCCCAACAGATTATTTGGATAATATTTTCAGTGTAAGATGCAGTTCGTATAATTAATTATGCGACATTTTGCGTAATTGTTTTGTTTTTTTGTGTAATTACGCTACCCGAAATTACACAAGTTACGCCCACCCTAGTATTGATACATATACTCACCCTATGCTGTCTGTGCAATTTCCATTGCTTTCTATGATGAGGTTCTCGGCAAACCTTTTGAGGGTGAGCGACAAGTTCTTTGGTATTTTTCCATAAGTCTCTAGGGGTTCTGCCCGATTTTGTGTTGATTTGCTGCATATTCTGGACTTAAGCTATTTCTCAGTGTTTGCTAATACTGAATCTCTTTCATTGAAGGCTGTCGGCATTCATACAATTAATGGCTTAAGACCTAAGGCAAACGAGTTTTGATCTTTATGATTGTGACTGAATTATTAAGCATCTTGATTAACGTTGATATATTTTTGCCTTCTGTACTGCACTTTAATATTTAACAAACCTTAATGGTTCCTAAATTACTAATGTCAATCAAGCCTTTTTAAATAAGCATTCATTTATTTGACTGATTGCTATGGAATTGCTGTTTGAATCTTGTCTTTAGGGACACATTTCCTCACCTATCCTTGAGGACAGCATCGCACCTGACCCCACATTAGGCGCTTTACTTCTACCAAGACAGACTATCAGAAACAGCACCAACTCACGCAAGAGCAACATTTGAAACTCTAGTCATCCCACTACCTCAAGAGAATGCACCGCCAGACTAGGACAGAAAATAGGCCCAACCCCAAAATAAAATTCGCCCTATTTGTGAATTTGATAGAAACAAAAGTCCCAAAGTTATAAATCGAGCAACTTTGAGCTCTTTAAGACTTGCTGTCTTGGGTGGACTCTGAGTTTTTGCAACTGCAGGAATTGGTGCTTGCTGCAGGTAATTTCTTTGATAATGTTAGGGAAATATTCCAGTCATATAAAATGGTAAAAGCACTGCCACATCCCTGCTCATCTAGCCACAAAGTTCTATTGGTCTGTTGACACAGTATTCCATGAGAACATATCAAACATATTACACCTTCCCCACCCCCTCAACCTTGTCCACCTTCTTCCCATCCAAGATCTTTTATGAATATTCTAACTTGCTATCTATAGATTAGACATATATCGTTTTAGTAAGTACATTAATGAATGTGTGCGTGTGTGTGTGTGCATGTGTGTGTGTGTGTATATATATATGTGTATTTGTTTACACACCCACTTTTATCATGAAAAAGGGTACTACAAAGGTACATGTCACTTTCAGGACGCCAGAGCTGAATTTTGCTTGTTATTCGAGTGGCAACCCTACCACTGTCAATTTTGACAACTCCCTGGATATATTTCCGATGTAGAGACGTCTGCCAGATGGCCATGCAGACCTGACAAGTGCTTTGTTTCTGTCTTCTGTAATGGTTAGTCTTGTTGATGGCCGCCATTTAAGAAGATAAAAAGCAGATGCAGAGCACAAAGGTGGATGGCACAGGCCATGTATTTTTCCCTGCATGTCTACTAGAATAAGACCAGAAACCCTCTCACAGATAAATTGATTTAAAAAAATGTTAACACAGTAAGTGGGGTGAAGGAGTAGGAGCAACATTCGTGCATGGTGTATTTCTGTGAAATAGTTCTTTGCACTGATGGTATATGGAGCAGGTGCTGGCCGCTTAAGCTAGGACAGAGTGAAAGAAGTCATAACTGTCTCCACACAATGGCGCTTGAAAAATGGCTGGCAGATGATGCAGTTTGGGGTGAAGGAAACAATGAAACAGTATAGCCCACAGAGTGGATGGAATACTCAGAAAATATTGTGCAGGCTGCAGGGGGTAATTGAAGCAAGTGGAGTGACCTGGGACTACCCAACCTCCTAAGACTTGTATCCACATTAAGGGTTAGTTGTGTGTTCTGCAGTAATTAGTATCCAAGACATGGTAAGTAGCAAGATAAGGCGAGGCATGGTCTATGGCTATCCAGTACTGGGCAAAGCATTGCATGGATAGTACTGCAGGCAACAATATGAGTGTCATATGTTGCCCCCACCTGAACCGCAGCTAGCCTATAGGCACTTTTAGGGGAGCACCCGCTATGGCTCCTCCAGTATCCCTCCCACCTGCGTGGGACTCCCACTCCAAAGGCATGAACACCCTATCCAGGCTACACAGAAAGAAGGAGTGGACAAAATAGCAACTTAGATGTTACTCCTTTCTCTTTACCCACTGGTCTGTAGACAAAGCACTTTTTCCATCGTAAATGCGAGTTGAGTATAACAGAAGAAAGAGGAGAGACAAGGTGATGCAGAAGAAGAAACAAGAGGAGAGAACATGGAACAGAGGAAAATGATGGGAAGATGCAGGGAAGAGGGGGGTGAGGCAACGCATTGCAGAGGCTAAGTTCCCCAATGTGGTGTTCATTTGTTGGCAGTGAGGCTGAATTCTTTACTTTCACTCGCTCCCATTTCACCATCGCTATGAGTGCTGTTATTAAAAATTGAGTGCCAGTGAAGGGTGCCATAACAGTCAAGGCTGGCACAAACTTCCATTTTTTTGATAATGCTGATAGATGATCATTTCAATATGTGCAGTGAAACATCATTGAAGAAAAGGACATGTTTGGCTTCTCCCGGGTTGTCAATGTCCCAACTTACACACAAAGACATGGCCTCAACCAGTTTTTTGCAATTACTGAACTCCTGCTTATCTGCTCCTGGCAGTTAACCTGGTCAAATCATGGTTTAGTTAACTAGTCCATTGAAGCCAAGTTCCGTATAAAAACCTACCCTTTCTTCTGCCCTAGAACACTGTATTCTGTAGAAACCTAAACCTTGCCCTTCTGATTTCTCAAAAGTTCTTCAGGACTCACTGAATCATATTTGGAGGTACCTGAGGGAATTCTAGTACATCTACAAAATGTTCTTATGTGTTAGATATTCTTCCTCCTTTGTGCACCCTGGAAAGCCAAATACCAAGAAGATTGGAAGAAATTAGATTATTTTTTGAGGGGGTAAGTACCCAATTCAAGTAATATTCGCAATCCTTGTCAGGGTGAACCACTAAAGTCACTGAATAAACCTGAGCTCAACCCGTTGGTAGCGATGGACAGAGCAGACAGGCTTACCTTAGAGGCAATGTGTAAAGTATTTATGCAGTACTAAAACAGTAATAAAGTTTAAATGTGAAACAGTTACAATTCAAAATATAGGTCCTCATTACGATGGTGGTCCGACCGCCATCGCCGCAGGCAGGTGTCGTCCGACAAACGATATTTTTGTGTTAGGCATTAGTGTATAACGATATTTTTTTATATATTCTCGTTATTTACATTATAAGTGTAGGATAACGAGGGGGGGCGTGGCTAGCAGCCCAAGATGGCCTTGACATAAGCGACGAGCTCCGGGCCCGGGACGAGAATCTGCAGGACATCCCTACATGCCAACGATCCCGTTAGCGTTAATGGGTGCCAAAATGTCACCTAATTGGTGAGGACACTGCGAAGCTGTGCGTAACTGACAATGAAGCAGCCATGAGCACAGAGCCCTCCTGACGGATTGCAGGCCCACATGTATCACTGAGGCCTACAATGCTACGGGCTCCGTTTTCGGCCTATGCCGCAGCCGGCACCACCTGGCAAGGGCAGCGACCACCGGAGCGCCCCGGGACCTGCCTAGGAGGGCGGCTCGGATGAGCGGAGCTGTGGTACCTGCGCCGAGGACCGCGGTGCCCCACGGTGAACCCCTGCTGACTCATCGTGGTCCAACTTGTGACGTGTGCGGCAGTGACTGGGAGAGGCCCGCAGCAGCGTCCCGACCGGCTCTCGCTGGGGCCCAAATAAACTCTGTTGTGGTCGGAGCTGTACTTCCTTGCTTCCCCTCCTTCCCCCCCAAACAATTATGAACAGATCATGCGGGCAGATAGGAGGGGGGATCGGCCCTACTACTGCAGTTGAGAGGAACCGACGACAAAGTGGCCGGGGACACAGAGCGCTACATGCCCCACTGGGGCCTGCAATGTCGCAAGCTCGATTTTTGGCCCACACCATGACTGGCATCACCTCGCAAGAGCAGCGTCCACCAGAGTGCCCCAGGAGCTGCCTAGGAGGGAGGCCCGATGAGCGGAGCTAAGATACCTGCGCCGAAGAAGCAGACTCCCACAGTGAGTCCTTATTGATCCACCAGGTCCAAATTACTGATGTGATCGGCGGTGGCCGGGAGGAGGAGGGGCCTGCAGCGGCGGCCCTACTGGCTCCTGCTGGGGCCTAAATAGTCGCTGTCGGGGACGGAGATGTCCTCACCTTGCTCTTTCTCTCCCCCCCACTCAATCGATAGGAACAGGTCCTGCAGGCAGATCGGAGGGCGGATTGGCCCTACTGCCGTTACCTGGCTCGAGGGGAAATCCTACTGACTGATGAGTCCGTGTCCGGCACTGACCGCCTCTCCCGCTGGGGACCCGGTGGCACAGATAAGGGGTAAGGCAGCACCTGCTGCGACTGCATCCGCAGCCGGCCGAGGCAGTGTCTGGTTTTCCTTGCTTCTCCGACCCTGCACCAAAATAGTGGTTCCTGCCCCAATCGGGGGGTAGATCGACCGCAGGGCTGGGGCCCTTAACCAAGAGGCATGGGCGCATCTAGGAGCCTGTGACTGATACCTGTGGCTGATGGAACTCCTGCCTATATTGTGAGCATGTCGACCTTTGTGGATTCACTGGGCCACCTGGAGTAAATGAGTAACCTGTGACCCACCAGGTGTTACCGGGCGCAACCCTACCAACAGCACCGAACGTGCTATCACTAAGTCACCCCAAACAAAATTACAGAGGTATGAATTGAGGGGGAAGCCAAGGGGCCTGCCAAGATCAAGGCGATGAAAGGGAGAGGTTTATGGAGGCTGGTCCCAACAGTAGGGTCCACAATGGAACACTGAAGAAGACCAGGCCCGCGAGAAGACCCTGACGGTTCTCTTCGGACCAGGAGTGGATACCAGTGAATATTATGTGCATTAACAACCGCCCTGAGGCGCGCTGCCTCCGTAAGGGCCTGGAATACTCATGATAGAGTGGCTCAGTCCAAATAGCACTGCAAATCATTGTATCATAGGGGAGTGGATCTGCCAGCTGGACTGTACTGTCCATTCTTCACACTCCTCTCAGATTAGCTCATCACTAACAATGGGGCACATGAAAGCAAGGGCTGTGGCGTCCTTGGTGGGAGCCCGGTCCCGATCCTCACCCTCTGAGGCCTCCTCTATGCATTCCATACCGGGCGAAGACGAAGCTCCAACCCCCCCAACAGAAAAATTGGACATGATATTACAAGAAATACGGGAGTCCAGATCAGCCATTGCACAGCAACTAGGAACTATCTTTACAGAGCTTAATTTGTTAAAAGATGACCACAGAAAACTATCAAATAGGGTCAAGACCTCTGAACTGATTCTGGACTCAGTAGTAGTGAATACACATGTGAGAAATGGGGTTGTTGGTTAACTGGGATGTGAGCTTTGGTCAAGAGAGAGCCACATTCTCTTTCAGGGTGAACCACTAAAAGTAACTAAATTAACCTGTGCTTAACCTGGTTTGCTTGGCACAAAAAGTAGTCATGCTTTACTTAGAGGCAATATGTAAGGCATTTATGCAGCACACAAACAGTAATAAAGTGAAAACACAACACAAGAACAATCCCAAACCAATTTAGAAAAAATGAGTAAATTGTAATAAAATTATTAACACCAAAACGACAAAATTCCAATCAGTAGAACCAAAGGAATGCGTTTTTAAGGTTTTTAGTGAAAACTAGTGCCTAATAGATCAAAGTGCCAACCGCGGACATCTAGTTGCACCAGACCGGGTCAAAGTCAAAAGTTGAGGACGATCGCAATGGAGCACAGTTTAGATACAAAAACTGGATTCAGCCTGGACAGCGCTTACCTTTAAACATAGAAGAAATTCTGAGAAAAAGTGTCTGGGAACATAAAGTTCAGCGGGGTAAGGCTGCAGGAGGTGTCCGAGGAGGGAGCTTCATCGTCTAATGGCCTTGGGTCGAAGTCACAAGGAAGATTTCCATGTTCGGACTTAGTTGCCAAAATGGAAGTTAAAAATCTCCAGCGGGACAAGGCAGAGGGCTGTAGCGGCAGACAGTTCCACAAAGTAGGATACTCCTTTGACGAAAGACCGCAGAAAAGGATTTGCTGCTGCGGAGAAGAGCTTAGCGGAGGAAGCCGCAAAGTCAATCCGACCGGCGATGCACCTCGGGCGGATAAATGAGCAGGCTGGTTGCGGTCTTCTCCTGGTTCTCAGAGCACTTTTGTGACAAAAAATTGCTTTAAGTCCTCCGTTTTGTTTTTTGGCCATCTGGGTACCTTTAACACCGCAACCAAGGGTCCAGGTCTGGTGGGACTCCTCTTGGGGGATTCAGTACTCACTCAGGCTGGGTCCAGGTGCGGGTTCAAGATGGTGGGAGACTTTTATGTCTCTATGGCTTTGAACAGGATGCTAGCAAACTGGACCTTGGAGTCACTTTCATCGTCCAGGGAGCAGACGAAGATGCAGGGCTCAGCAGTGCAGGCATATGAGGGTTCAAGGTAGGCTTTAGTCAGTAAGTACTCCTTTCAGGCCCAGCAGCTACCTGGCAGAGGGTACCGCAGGTCACAGCTGCAGCAAGTCCTCGGAGAGGCCTTCCACAGGTTAAGTAGCGAAATGAAGAGTGGGCCTGAAGTTTCTATTTTTATACGCTGGTGCCCTTCTTCTGGCAGGTAAAAGAAGCTTCTGGAAAGGTTCTCTGAAGTGCATGGAATTTCTGGGCTCTCCTGCCCTGACTCCAAGCTGGCTGCAGTGACAATACAGGGTCGTCAGGCCCATTGTATGGAGGCAGAGCACAAACTATTCAGGTGTAAGTGGGGCTGTGCTCAGCTCTGACCCCCCCATCCTGCCAGCAGATGGCCCACTGAAGTACACCTAATCCTTCTATTGTGTGACTGCCTGGGAGGAATTCATGATGTCTAACTCTCAACCACACCCAGTCATGTGACCCAAGACAGGCTGTAAGCAGACAGGGCTAAGGGCAGGAAAATGCCAACTTTCTAAATGTGTGATTTTCAGAATTGAAATGAATAATCTGACTTTACCATTAAAAAGGGTTTTTCATTACCATTTCATGGTACCGAACATGACATATCCACTTGCTCCCAATTAGGAATGACAGCTTATTAAATTTAATAATGAATCCCCATTGTAATCTTTAGGGAAGGGTAGGCCTTACAGTAGTGAAAAACGAATCTAGGAGTTTTTCATTACCAGGAAATGTAAAACTTAAAAGTACATATTCAACATTTTAATTACACAGCACCCTGCCCTAAGGGCTACCTACGGCCTACCTTAGGGGAGACTTATCTGTAATAAAAGGGGAGTTTAAGGCTTGACACAGGGTTTAAATGCCAAGTTGACGTTGCAGTTTAAAACTGCATTCAGACTGCAATGGCAGGCCTGAGACATGTTTTAACGTGCTACTTCAGTGGGTGGCACAATAAGTGCTGCAGGCTCGCAGGTACCATGTCATTTACAGGCCCGGGGTATATAGCCTGCCATAAAGGCATTGCTGTCACAATAACTTTATTGGTATTGCTGCTTTTTATACACATTTTATAGGCATTCACAGTCATAAGCTTTCTTAAGAGATGCAACGAAAATACTGGCTCGTTGTCAAAAGTGTACATTATGCAATATTTTGCAGCCTATGCCTTTTACATTTGCCACTTATAATGCACACTTCATGTTCTGACTACTTTCCATAACAGTCTTCTTTGAGGCTACTGTTTATCGCTGCTGATGCATTCTCTTCATCAAAGTGATTATATTTTCAGCTTCTGTATGGTTGTAGCCAAAGATCTTACTTCATTATGGGATTTTTTTTCCTAATGGCAGCTGTGGGCAATACACACAAAGCCGTCCAACTATTATCAAACCCTTCCTCTAAGAAAAACAATCAGACCTATTACCTTTGTCAGTGCCTGTTCATACTTTAATTTAACCAAATTCTTTTCACATGAATGTAATACTGTGAGTGTTATTTGCTTGCTTACTGAGGCTTTTACAGTAGTGCTTACCCTCACTTCTGTATTGAAGATTTTCCCAGGGGTCCCGCTGACCACTGTTCCCTCTTTCTTTCAAAGTAATTGAGACTGTATTAAAGTATATTTGACAAGGTGCTGACCAAAGACAGTACCGACTACCACATTAAATTGTGTAAGTGAGTGAGTGAGTGAGTGAGTGAGTGAGTGAGTGAGTGAGTGAGTGAGTGAGTGAGTGAGTGAGTGAGTGAGTGAGTGAGTGATGGAAGTACTAAGGTGTAGTGGAAGCTTCAAGTGAGGGAGTAACGAAGTGAGTGAATTGACATCGGAATGACTGAGTGAAAAAGTTATGGAATTCTGTGTGGGTAAAGGTGAGGATGATAATTTCAAAGGAGTGATTTTGTTAGATGGCAATGGAAAGCGTGAGTTTGTGTTGGGTACATAATATAGTGAGGGTACAATGGAAGGAATGAGAAACAACACAATGGAAAGAGTGAGCAAGAGGATAGGAAGATAATAATAGAATGAGAAGGTAAAAAAGTAGTGAACTAGAGAGTGTGGCAGAAGAAGCGAGTTGGTGCTATGTCAATGAAAGAAGATAGTGATTCTGTAAACAAAGAAGTGAGCGATGGAATGATTTGAAAAGAGGTCATAAAAAACTTAGGAGTCAGGGAATGAGCGAGCTTCTGAGGGAGCAATGGAAGAGTTGAGAGATAGTAGTGGAAACAGTGAGAGTGTGTATTGAAACGAAGTGGTTACCAAGGAGTGATACCAGATAGCTGCTCGCGCGCCTCCTCCACACACGAGAGAGATTCGCGGAGCTCGGCCTGAAATGTCTGCTTCCCGATTCCTTCCCTTTTGTGATAGAAGTACATCAGTCTTGTGTACCTTCCGGAAGATGAGTGGGAGCTGGCCTGTCCTCAAAGGGTGTGTGAGACAAAGGAAGCCGGAAGTCCTCCCTTCAACAACACTCTTTGAAGTCACTCCTCGGAGCAGAAATGTAGAGGGGACATATATCAAAAGTGTTGAGATGAGTCCTAACCCAGGCGAGGTGAAACCAAACATTTTCCTTTGCTGTGCAACGTCATCACATTGTCAGCCAGGCAACGCCGGCCAAAAGGGTTAAAGGTTTACGTTTATTTAGACAGGCTCGAGGGGTAAGTCAGACACTGGATAGACGAAGTTTGAATTAATGCAGACTGCGTGATTGGGCAGTACAATGAGAGACAGACATACAGAACGGGCACAGCTTTTTTAAATCAGGCTCGACACCTGAGCTGGAACAAGCTTAATGTGATCAAAAGAAAAAGAGCCTTTAGAAGTACTACTGAGAGAGGGTCTTTGCCCCCCGCCCCACCCCACATGTTGACTACCTTGAACAAAGCTTTTGAGTGATCAGAATTTGTGCGCTTCCACTGAAAAAGAGCGGTTATACTGAACTTTCTACCTTGCTGGAAAGCTTAAGCTCAGTCAGTGCTTATTTTGAGCTGGTGGTTTCCGGGGCTCAGCACCAGCACTTAATCACCAACACCAGCGCTTTTAGCGTGAACTCAACCCAAAGGTGCTTCTGATGAGACTCGAACCTGGATCCCCGGCTACATAGTCAGCAGCTCTGGCCCGTATGCCACATCCTCTTCCCACTTGTAGGGTTTTGGTTAGTTCTGTTATAGGTGGCGCTAATAGGAGCAATAGTCTGGTGGACGAAGCATCCTGACGAGAGCCCCGGTACTTATTTTCTCACAAATGAATCACTGTGCTCAGTACAGCACAACTGTGTTGATTATTGTGGCAATCCAATGATCAAGGCTATAGGCTTGATCAGTTAAATATGAAAAGTTTTGATAAAGGCAGTAGGACTGACGTATTTATTGTGAAAGGCATATATTAAAGGCAATAAGTACTTCAGGATATGCTATTATCACTCTATATCAAAGCATTTGGAGAGGTATTTTGTTACCTTGGATCAGATTTACAAACCTTTTGCGCTGGGTTCGCCTCACAAAAGTGATGCTAACATGAGCAGAACGTTTTTTGTTGGATTTACTTGCCAGCACAAACTTCTTTTCGCAAGAAAGTTGCATAAGGTAAAGCAAAGCAGAGCAAATCGTTGCTTTGCGTTATTCTGCCTCAGAGGAGCGTTACATGGGTGGTACATGGGAGTTCCTGTGCTAGCACCCGTGCTTTTTGATGCAAACCTCTAGCTACTAACAATAGTAGACAGGGTTTTGTGCCCAAAAATAATGCCACTTTGAAGCAGGCGTTAAAACTTGTGTGCTGAACTGTATAGCACACATACAAAGTAGGAAAAGTTTTACAGTTTGTCTAGACATAGTATTTTGCAGTGGAAGGATACCCTTCCAGTACAAAATCTATGTTAGACTCATGCAGACACCCTTGCACTATGGTGCAAAGGTGTGTGCCTGGTGCTCAGCAGCCTGATTGTGTGCCAGTGCTAGGGAGAGGGGAGTAGAGTGCCATATCACTGTAGATATGGCGCTCTCCTGCTCTCTCCCTCTCACGCAGCGCAGCAACTTTGGGTGCTGCGCTGCGTTGTGTGTCAGGATCAGAAATATGGCCACTGGAGCCTCGTAGGTTACCATAGTAGGCAAGATGGATTTGTATTCTGATTATCCATGTTTGGCCCTAAAAGGTGAGGTTGTATTTTGTTTTGTCAACTGTAGTTTTGCATATATTTACACTTTTTTGGCTGTATGCCTGATAGCTGATTTGTGGGAAAGCTTAACACATTAGGCTTGTGTTGGTTATGGGAACAAGCCAATGATTAAGTCTCTAAGTTCAATTGGTTCAATGGCAAAAATGATGATTGAGCCTTAGGACCATTATGGAAGGTCATGACAAACACAGTAGGCCTAGCTTATTTATTATAAAAGCCAATCCGTTTTTAACTGTGAATTGTTCTTACACTTTGTCACAGGCAGTAGACCAGTATTTTGTTTTATGAGATCTCAAAGATGACCCTAGCAGGCAAGGGTTTTCATATTAATCACCCCTTTGACAAACTCTGGAGGTAAAAGATGTTCACTGTCAAAATTCTTTTGAAAAGTGTTGTATCTTTTTTTTAACCAACTGTTATTTTGTGTATATTTGTAATTTATAACTGTATGCCTGATGTTTGCCACCTCATGCATACTTATTGGTTCCCTGAGAAAGGTTATATCAGATTCCATAGGTTTGATAGGTTTATTATGAAAAGTTATGACTAAGCCAGTAAACCTGATACACATATTGATAGAAGAATATGTTATAGGCAACAAGCTGTTAAGTAGGTCTGGGCCTAATTTACTTAATGTTGGGAACTTTGAATTACACTTGTTATGTGAAATTCCCAAACTTATGTCATTACGCCAATTTGCGTAATTAAGAGCTATTTGCAGTAAAAAAGTACTACAAACCAGAAGTTCTCTGTATATAATTGTGGCTACTGCACAGGAACAACAGAGATCAAGAGGCTGTTGTTCACTGTGGTTTTATTTAAATGCGTTCTCATGCCAAAAATTGACGCGAGGACGCACTTTGCCTTGAAATGTATCACAAAAGGACAGATTTGCACCTCATTAATTATGCTACATTTTGTATAATTTTGCCGTAATTTTTCATAATCCCACAAAATCAAATTAACACCAATTTCGCACACCCCTACTATTGATGGTGGGTTGGTATTACAGAGTGCTAGTGCCTGCAGGCAGGTATTTGTTACATGGAATCTCACATGTTACTGCAGTAGGGGAGGATATTAATGTTAGGGTCCCACTCGAACGAACAGTGGGGATAAAAGATTTGCAATATGAAAATGATTATGATACATTGTCTGGTTGTGTGTGCTACACAAGAGGGAGAAAGCAGTGCAGAGCTGCATTTTTAACTCATGCGCTAGCACACAAGCACGCTGCCTAGCATCACGCACAAACTTTTCACCGTGGTGCAGAGGTGTGAGCATGCTGTCTGGCATAGGATGTGTACTTGAAGCAAACCTTTCCAGTACAAAGCCCTATGCCTAGACAAATTCATAAAGATTCTACACATTGCATGTACAGCCTAGCACACATGCAATGTGGTGGAATGTTTGGAGAAATGACAACCGTTGTCCTTGTTAGCACTTGCTTCAAGGGGGAGTTATTTTTTAAGCAAAGCCCAGTCTGTAATACACAAGAGAGTGGTGGTATCTGGCATAGGGAAGGCGCAACTAGAAATATTCACTAAAATTATTTTGAAAACAACGTATTAGACGGGGCTAAAAGGAGGCGAGAACCACCCACCTCTCCTAAACTGTAGCCTGAGCTGCAACACAAAATTTCAACCTATCCCTAGCACACGTAAATGATCAAGATTCATTAAGTAATTGACAGATTATAACAACGTAAATACAAAAAGCATGAATGCACAGTACACAGCAGGTTTCTTTAGAATCTTCAGTCTTTAATTCATATGATGTTTCCTCTTGTTAAGTCAATCATGTGACTGGTCGAAAGCCCAAAGCCAACACGTGTTTCATCGCCACTTGTTAAATGTACATGCAACTTTTTCAAGGCTTAATTTGCTATATTGTGCACTGTTAACGTGTGGTGATATTTTCGACCCACAATGCTTCTCCGGCGTGGGTTAAGGAATTTCTCTCTGGGGGTGAAAAGTTTCTGCGTGCTATATCCGGTATGTCGTGTCCTCCACGCAAAGTAAACGCCAAATATCGTCCTCTCACTTGTCCCCTCACGCCGGTATCCTCGAGTACGAGTCTGGCTATTTTAGAGATCAAGCTATGCATCAAAATCTATGAGAACTTGTGCTGATCCACCCAAGTTACATTCCCCTTTGATGCAAAATGGGCCAAAACAGTGCTAACAACTATCTGAGCTGAGAAAAGGACACCTTTCCAGTGGAAAACTAGTGTGGTGATTTAGGTTGGTAGGTAATTAGCGCAGCAACTCGCGGATGCCTTGTGGTTTATTTGGATGCTTTATTCAGAAGGTAGGCACAGGTACAAATATGTAAGGCAGACCCCACTAGGAGCAGATGTTACAGGTAGCTCAGCCCAGATCTAACTGCATCAGACAGTTAACATGAGACCTCCAACACAGCATTCCAAGATGTAATTAAAGAGAAGAAAGGCAGGTGACAGCATGTCTCCCCTTTTCACAAAAACAAGCCAACAAAGTATAGCGCACACACTAGGAAAAGTCCCAAAGAGAATCACAATAAACCACAGTGAAAAAACAATACAAAGAGATACATAATTCAAACAAACCACATTCCTAAGACCACACATCTACAGCACAGCACACTAAGACCAAGCAAAACCACACCACCCAAGAGAAAAGACCTAACCCAATCAACGCACACCAAATCAGTTAGCCAGACTGGCCTGATGAATAACCGAGGGTGGAAATGCCTCCAAAGAGAACCATAAGTACAAAACATAACAAATATGTATACTAATACATTTATCAAACAAGATGAGGGAGTACTCACAAACGACAGAGAGCTGTCTATAGAGTATTGGTATGAGGAGCAAAAGAAGAAAAAATTGTTTCTTAAGAAGACCTCTCACTCACCAACCTGGTTGGTGACATGCTTCATCATCGAGGTCCCACCCAGATAGCCGAGTGCCATCCGGGTGTGCTGCGACACCTGACTACAGTGGAGCTGGTTTTTTTTGAAGGTGAATAGTGAATTTTTTTGATAAAAATTGGCCGAATTTAACCCAATTGAAAAACTTTATTCTGGGGTAATCGGGACAATGATTAAAAATAGTGAAGACACCAAGAAGGGTTAAATTGACCCCTGGTATCTAAGGATTTAGTGAAAAAAGATAATTAGGGTCTACATGTTTCAACCATATTGTTGCGATTGCTAAGGTTTTCATCAGGACCAATAAAACATGACTCGGGAGGTACACACTCGCTAAGGTGTGCCCTGTCCTCGGTCAAGAGTAAAAACCTAACCCGTTACTCACGGTTAGGGAACCTTTCTTCAAGTCTTTGAAAGGAAAAATCTGTGGAGGAAAACAAACGAACACAAGACAAACATGTAATACATATAGTCGTCATTCTATTCGTAAGGTCAGTGCTCCTACTTAATGCCAATAAGAGTAGTGTACATCACACGGTCGGAAAAACACTTAAGTGAGGGTGTGTGCTCACACAATCACAAACATACTTGATAATGCTGATCTATAGTCATATATCTCAATCTGCAGTGAGCATAGACCACACACATCTGATCCATCGCCACTCATGCAGGTCTCAAAAGAGTGGGCGTCTAAGTACTCAACTCCGAGTACAACCATACTAGTGCACCAGTGTAACCAAGGGGTAAACGGGAGATATCCCGATAACCCTGGTTAAAATAAACCCACATGTAACTAAAATATAGTGGTGGGTGAAAACAAACAACAAGCAGCCTCACTCGATGTGGTGGGCATGCTAGTTACGAAATTATTGTTAAAAGTGAAGTGAACCGAACGTCGAGCTAGGGGGAGAAAACAAGCTTACTTAGAGAGCAATGTTATCGCATCTCCTGGGGAACGGGAACACGCGATTCGTAGCTTCTAAATCTAAATAAAGACAAAGTAACATTAATCACGTCTTAACTATCAATGTTGTTAAGCGGGTTATGGAAAAGACCGCGTTACCACAGGTACTCACTCAGAACCACAAATCAGTCTGCTATTGCGCCTAATCGTGAAATGCCCGATCTCCCGGTCGAATGATAGGGACTCCGGTCAGAGCCTCCCAGGTAGGAAGCTAGTTCCGGGTCACGTGGGGAGACGCTGGCGTGCGTGGCACGTAATGACGTGCAGACATAATGAAATCGATGTACAGGACAGAATTCAATAAACAATAAAGTTACAAGTAAGGCTTCTTTTTTTGAAACAACAAGATATGCAATTCAACAACAATTCGCCATGAACTTTGAGAATTAATGCCACAGTTACAGCTAGACTTATTTTATATAGGAGTACGATTTCAACTCGCCAAAAAATAAGAAAGTAAACTTTACTTTCATAATTGAAAATGGACCACTGCATGATAAGGCAGGTTAAATCGAGAATCGTGCCCCTGATCAAATCACGATCACACACAACACATTTTCTGTACTAAGATATAGTAGGGGTTACAGTGACATAAAAAGGGGGAATTGAGCCAACAGTTGGAAAATAATCCCTTTAGAAGTAATCCCACGGGCCTCAAAGAAAGTGTGAAGGGGGCCTATAATTTGCTCCTGACCATAATAATGTCTGACATAACCATAAATCTCATTCGAATGGCTCATTAATAGTGTAGTATATTCATACTGGCCAGTAATAGGTGTTTTGGTATTCTGTGAGAACATAAGCTATACAGTGTACAATAATGTGATAAAATACTGTACTTCAAATGACAGTTTAAAAGGTAAGTATGATGAGACATTGTAATCCAGTAATAAGCAAATACTTATCTCGGCAACACGGTATTCCAAGGAATGTTCTCATTGAGGCCAGTGGTATGGGTAGATAGCCTATAAACCCATCTTTGTTCCTTTTCGAACAGCCTCTGTTGTACCTTGTCACCAGATTTTATTTGTTCAATGATTGTCCACCGCATGTCGTTTGTGGTATGGTTTTTGGCAAGGAAATGTTCTGTTAGCTTAGTCGTAATCCTTTTGCATCTGATGTTACTACGATGCTCGCATATTCTCTGTTTAATCTTCCGTGTCGTCATGCCAACATATCTAAGATTGCACGGGCATTTAATCAGGTAGACCACGTTGGTACTATTACAATTTGTGTGTGTCCTTTGAGTCCAAGTCTTACCTGGTTCAAGATCAAGAGTTTTTGTGTTACTGGTCAGATGGCAGACACTACAATTACCACATGGGTAGTGGCCTACAATGTTAGGTAAACCCCAGGCATTCAATACAGTTGATGGATTAGCCTTCTCAGTGGTTATTGGGCGGGTGTTCACCAAGGTGTCTTTTAAGCTCCTTGCTTTCTTGAAAGAAAAGAGGGGTTTCTCCCAGTGTAGGTTGCCAGTATTGATGATTGACCAATGTTTATTGATAGATTTGGTCATCAAATTAGATGCTGAGTTGTAGGTTGTTACACAAGTCAAAGGTGGTTCACTTTCTGGGTGATTCTTTTGTTCCAAGAGAACTTCTCTCGGTTGGTTCCTTGCTCGTTTTTTACAGTTTTGGATGATTCTTTTCGGATAGCCTCTATCGGTAAGTTTTATAGTCAGATCTTTGGCCTGGCTTCGATAATCTTCAATTTTGCTGCAGTTCCTGCGTAGTCTTAGAAACTGACCAAAAGGTAGATTCTCCCTCAGAGCTCTGGGGTGGAAGCTCTCAAATCTCAACAGATTGTTCTTCGCACTTGGTTTGTGGTGAGTTTTCGTTTCCAGACGGCCATTCTCTTTCATAATGACTACATCCAGGAAGATCATTGTCTTGGGGTCCACATTATGTGTGAACCTGAGGTTGTTATCACAAATGTTAATCCAAGATAGGAAGTCATTCAAGGTTTCGATAGGTCCTTGCCAAATGGCAAGGACATCGTCTATATATCTCTTCCAAAAGATGATATGTGACTGGAAAGGATTTTGATCGGTTAGTATGAATTTGGTCTCAAAATCGAACACATAGAGCCCCGCTACACTAGGAGCAAAGGTGCTCCCCATCGAAGTGCCCCCTATCTGTAAAAACAGATTCCCTTCAAATTCAAAGAAGTTCTTCTTAAGGGCTAGTTTGGCACATTCCAGTATGAAACCTTTGGGGGTTCTATATGTCCATGTTGCCATGTCAAGGGATTTTTTCAGAACTTCCAAGGTGTCATCTTGAGGGATGCTCGTATAGAGACTCTCTATGTCAAGGCTAACCAGAATTGTGTCTTCATCCACTGTTAGACCCTCGAGTAATCTCAATAGGCTCTTGGTATCCTGGAGATAGGTTGAAGTCTCCTGTACCAGTTCTTTGAAGAAGAAATCACAAAAGCGTGAAAGAGGTTCCAAAAGTGATCCGATACCTGAAACGATCGGTCTCCCAGGTGGTGGAATTTTGTTTTTATGCATCTTAGGGAGGGTATAAAAGTATGGGATCTTGCCTTCACTATTGGTCAAAAAAGTGGCTTCTTGTCTTGAGATGTGACCCATACTTTCTGCATGTTCAACCAAGAGGGTGATTTCTTGTCTCAAGTCATTGGTAGGGTCTAGTCGAATAGGCAGGTAGTTCCTATTGTCAGACAATAGTCTTAAGCATTCAGCTTGATAAGCCTCTTTATCTTGAATAACAACTCCACCTCCTTTATCTGCCTGCTTAATCACTATGGTGTCACAGGATTTTAAATTTCTTAGTGCTTGATCTTCTTCGTTACTCGTATTGGAAAAAGGTTGCTTCACAGTGAGTTGTTCAATATCTTTGTAAACAGCTTGCTCAAATGCTGCCAACTCAACAGGAGTGGCATGTGGAGGAGGGATAAAAGTGGACTTCATCCGTAGTCCTGTTTCATTGTACTCCTCTGTATTGGTTGATATGTCGTTTTTTTCGAAGAAAGCTTTTAATCTCAACTTCCTGAAGAAGGCGGCTAGTTCACAATGAAGGTGAAATTTATCAAAACGTGAAGTTGGAACAAAACCAAGTCCCTTACACAAAATCCTTTCTTCCACTGAAGTGAGAGGTCTAGTTGATAAATTCGTCACTAGACTCTGCTGGTGCTCGGTCCTGGCTGTGGTGCTTGCGTCTTGCTCCTGGTGTTGTTCCCTACCGGGTCGTCTTCCTCCCAATGCACTTGATTCATACCTCTTCTTTTTCCCCTTCCCCTCCTGCCTCTGCCTAAAAAAGGCGGCCTATAGGTGTTAGGGGGGAATAGAGGTTGCGGAAAAGGTGGTTGCCAACCATAAACCGGGTATGGTTGATGTTGATGAGGATTGAATGCACCCTGAAATCCAGGTGGGATAAAAGGGGCATGTGGGTTGAATCCTTGCCAGTTGTTCTGGCTTTTATTTCTTCCCCTTTGTCGTTGTCTCCCGCTTCCTGTACTTGAGTTGCTACTGCCTGTAGAATCAGTGCTCGAGGTATCCAAATCCTGTTCATTTTTAGTGGAAGGGATGTAATCTGGGTCTGAATATGGATAAACCTTTGTGTATGAGAAACGTTTAAGGTCTTTTTGGAATTTTTGTACTTTCTGTTGTGTTAGATGATCTCTGTACTCATTGATTTCCTTATTGAGTTCATCCAATCGTTTCTTATATCCTGATATTGTAGTTCTTATCTGGCCTTCTGTTAATTGTATGTCAATCATGATTGCATCAGAAAGGCGTAGAGCTGTCTTGATGATCAATACAATCCAATCGCGTGTACAGTGCCACGCGATCTGAGCCCAATCCTTCCTAAACGTTGCATCATCGAGAAAGATACGTGGAGCATTAGTGACCAGGAGGCCTTTAGGTGCCATATTGTTTCTCAGGTATTCTTTCAATATTGTTCCATGTAATATTGTTCGTATACGATCTCTTTTCATTTCTGACAGTTTTTCCCAGTCAGTGGTCTGAGAGATAGTTTGTGCGATGCTCGCGTCAGCGAATAGAGAAGGGTCTCCTAGTATAGCTTCTACCTCCTCAGAGGAATAGGAAAGCCCTTGATTTTCCCCCATAGTTACGACTCAGAAAACACTACACGTGGAGAGCTCTCACAGCTGTGCGCTGCCATTAATTGAAAAACAAAAATGGAGAGAAAGGGATTTTATCAATGGAAACCATTGAAGGGGGGATACTCCCATTCCCCTAATTACATAATATCAAACAAGATGAGGGAGTACTCACAAACGACAGAGAGCTGTCTATAGAGTATTGGTATGAGGAGCAAAAGAAGAAAAAATTGTTTCTTAAGAAGACCTCTCACTCACCAACCTGGTTGGTGACATGCTTCATCATCGAGGTCCCACCCAGATAGCCGAGTGCCATCCGGGTGTGCTGCGACACCTGACTACAGTGGAGCTGGTTTTTTTTGAAGGTGAATAGTGAATTTTTTTGATAAAAATTGGCCGAATTTAACCCAATTGAAAAACTTTATTCTGGGGTAATCGGGACAATGATTAAAAATAGTGAAGACACCAAGAAGGGTTAAATTGACCCCTGGTATCTAAGGATTTAGTGAAAAAAGATAATTAGGGTCTACATGTTTCAACCATATTGTTGCGATTGCTAAGGTTTCCATCAGGACCAATAAAACATGACTCGGGAGGTACACACTCGCTAAGGTGTGCCCTGTCCTCGGTCAAGAGTAAAAACCTAACCCGTTACTCACGGTTAGGGAACCTTTCTTCAAGTCTTTGAAAGGAAAAATCTGTGGAGGAAAACAAACGAACACAAGACAAACATGTAATACATATAGTCGTCATTCTATTCGTAAGGTCAGTGCTCCTACTTAATGCCAATAAGAGTAGTGTACATCACACGGTCGGAAAAACACTTAAGTGAGGGTGTGTGCTCACACAATCACAAACATACTTGATAATGCTGATCTATAGTCATATATCTCAATCTGCAGTGAGCATAGACCACACACATCTGATCCATCGCCACTCATGCAGGTCTCAAAAGAGTGGGCGTCTAAGTACTCAACTCCGAGTACAACCATACTAGTGCACCAGTGTAACCAAGGGGTAAACGGGAGATATCCCGATAACCCTGGTTAAAATAAACCCACATGTAACTAAAATATAGTGGTGGGTGAAAACAAACAACAAGCAGCCTCACTCGATGTGGTGGGCATGCTAGTTACGAAATTATTGTTAAAAGTGAAGTGAACCGAACGTCGAGCTAGGGGGAGAAAACAAGCTTACTTAGAGAGCAATGTTATCGCATCTCCTGGGGAACGGGAACACGCGATTCGTAGCTTCTAAATCTAAATAAAGACAAAGTAACATTAATCACGTCTTAACTATCAATGTTGTTAAGCGGGTTATGGAAAAGACCGCGTTACCACAGGTACTCACTCAGAACCACAAATCAGTCTGCTATTGCGCCTAATCGTGAAATGCCCGATCTCCCGGTCGAATGATAGGGACTCCGGTCAGAGCCTCCCAGGTAGGAAGCTAGTTCCGGGTCACGTGGGGAGACGCTGGCGTGCGTGGCACGTAATGACGTGCAGACATAATGAAATCGATGTACAGGACAGAATTCAATAAACAATAAAGTTACAAGTAAGGCTTCTTTTTTTGAAACAACAAGATATGCAATTCAACAACAATTCGCCATGAACTTTGAGAATTAATGCCACAGTTACAGCTAGACTTATTTTATATAGGAGTACGATTTCAACTCGCCAAAAAATAAGAAAGTAAACTTTACTTTCATAATTGAAAATGGACCACTGCATGATAAGGCAGGTTAAATCGAGAATCGTGCCCCTGATCAAATCACGATCACACACAACACATTTTCTGTACTAAGATATAGTAGGGGTTACAGTGACATAAAAAGGGGGAATTGAGCCAACAGTTGGAAAATAATCCCTTTAGAAGTAATCCCACGGGCCTCAAAGAAAGTGTGAAGGGGGCCTATAATTTGCTCCTGACCATAATAATGTCTGACATAACCATAAATCTCATTCGAATGGCTCATTAATAGTGTAGTATATTCATACTGGCCAGTAATAGGTGTTTTGGTATTCTGTGAGAACATAAGCTATACAGTGTACAATAATGTGATAAAATACTGTACTTCAAATGACAGTTTAAAAGGTAAGTATGATGAGACATTGTAATCCAGTAATAAGCAAATACTTATCTCGGCAACACGGTATTCCAAGGAATGTTCTCATTGAGGCCAGTGGTATGGGTAGATAGCCTATAAACCCATCTTTGTTCCTTTTCGAACAGCCTCTGTTGTACCTTGTCACCAGATTTTATTTGTTCAATGATTGTCCACCGCATGTCGTTTGTGGTATGGTTTTTGGCAAGGAAATGTTCTGTTAGCTTAGTCGTAATCCTTTTGCATCTGATGTTACTACGATGCTCGCATATTCTCTGTTTAATCTTCCGTGTCGTCATGCCAACATATCTAAGATTGCACGGGCATTTAATCAGGTAGACCACGTTGGTACTATTACAATTTGTGTGTGTCCTTTGAGTCCAAGTCTTACCTGGTTCAAGATCAAGAGTTTTTGTGTTACTGGTCAGATGGCAGACACTACAATTACCACATGGGTAGTGGCCTACAATGTTAGGTAAACCCCAGGCATTCAATACAGTTGATGGATTAGCCTTCTCAGTGGTTATTGGGCGGGTGTTCACCAAGGTGTCTTTTAAGCTCCTTGCTTTCTTGAAAGAAAAGAGGGGTTTCTCCCAGTGTAGGTTGCCAGTATTGATGATTGACCAATGTTTATTGATAGATTTGGTCATCAAATTAGATGCTGAGTTGTAGGTTGTTACACAAGTCAAAGGTGGTTCACTTTCTGGGTGATTCTTTTGTTCCAAGAGAACTTCTCTCGGTTGGTTCCTTGCTCGTTTTTTACAGTTTTGGATGATTCTTTTCGGATAGCCTCTATCGGTAAGTTTTATAGTCAGATCTTTGGCCTGGCTTCGATAATCTTCAATTTTGCTGCAGTTCCTGCGTAGTCTTAGAAACTGACCAAAAGGTAGATTCTCCCTCAGAGCTCTGGGGTGGAAGCTCTCAAATCTCAACAGATTGTTCTTCGCACTTGGTTTGTGGTGAGTTTTCGTTTCCAGACGGCCATTCTCTTTCATAATGACTACATCCAGGAAGATCATTGTCTTGGGGTCCACATTATGTGTGAACCTGAGGTTGTTATCACAAATGTTAATCCAAGATAGGAAGTCATTCAAGGTTTCGATAGGTCCTTGCCAAATGGCAAGGACATCGTCTATATATCTCTTCCAAAAGATGATATGTGACTGGAAAGGATTTTGATCGGTTAGTATGAATTTGGTCTCAAAATCGAACACATAGAGCCCCGCTACACTAGGAGCAAAGGTGCTCCCCATCGAAGTGCCCCCTATCTGTAAAAACAGATTCCCTTCAAATTCAAAGAAGTTCTTCTTAAGGGCTAGTTTGGCACATTCCAGTATGAAACCTTTGGGGGTTCTATATGTCCATGTTGCCATGTCAAGGGATTTTTTCAGAACTTCCAAGGTGTCATCTTGAGGGATGCTCGTATAGAGACTCTCTATGTCAAGGCTAACCAGAATTGTGTCTTCATCCACTGTTAGACCCTCGAGTAATCTCAATAGGCTCTTGGTATCCTGGAGATAGGTTGAAGTCTCCTGTACCAGTTCTTTGAAGAAGAAATCACAAAAGCGTGAAAGAGGTTCCAAAAGTGATCCGATACCTGAAACGATCGGTCTCCCAGGTGGTGGAATTTTGTTTTTATGCATCTTAGGGAGGGTATAAAAGTATGGGATCTTGCCTTCACTATTGGTCAAAAAAGTGGCTTCTTGTCTTGAGATGTGACCCATACTTTCTGCATGTTCAACCAAGAGGGTGATTTCTTGTCTCAAGTCATTGGTAGGGTCTAGTCGAATAGGCAGGTAGTTCCTATTGTCAGACAATAGTCTTAAGCATTCAGCTTGATAAGCCTCTTTATCTTGAATAACAACTCCACCTCCTTTATCTGCCTGCTTAATCACTATGGTGTCACAGGATTTTAAATTTCTTAGTGCATGATCTTCTTCGTTACTCGTATTGGAAAAAGGTTGCTTCACAGTGAGTTGTTCAATATCTTTGTAAACAGCTTGCTCAAATGCTGCCAACTCAACAGGAGTGGCATGTGGAGGAGGGATAAAAGTGGACTTCATCCGTAGTCCTGTTTCATTGTACTCCTCTGTATTGGTTGATATGTCGTTTTTTTCGAAGAAAGCTTTTAATCTCAACTTCCTGAAGAAGGCGGCTAGTTCACAATGAAGGCCCACATCCATGAAAAGAGGCGCATCATGGTGCAAACCAGCGATGCATCACTTTTCATTGCGCACTCCTTGCAACACCATGGCATCCAAAACCTTGAAAGCGTGAACAGTCCCCGGGGCACGGAGGTCTCGCTGGGCCTGGGTCTGGGGCCTGGAGGCCTTGCTGGTCCTGCACCTGGGACCCGGAGTGGGATGCAGAGGTGCTGTGGAGTCGCTGGGCCGTGGCGGTAGACATTGAGGCGTGGCAATCACCCTTACCTAGTGGTGAAGTCTGGCAGGTCACATGGAGACATGTTGTTGACCTGTGTGAGAAGACAGCCTTCAGCCCCTTGGAGCTGTGAATGGTAGAGTCGCTCCTGCGCACCAACGTAGGGAGGTTTGCATCACATACTACGATCCACCACTACACCGGGGTGCACGGAGGAGATTACCAATGGTGGCCGGTGCTTCTGTGCATCACAGGCCAGATTATGTTGCACTGGCCAGATGCTGTGGAGGGTGAGGCCACCGCCGAACTTGTGTGGCGGGAGTGCTGCCATTTCACACCAAAGGAGGCCCTGTTGCATGACCTGCATCGGGAGATTCCCAGCGGACTTGCCGGTGACTGCTGTACCCAAGCTTGTGAAATCCCACCTGGCTGAGGCTCCTGCTGGCTGAGTCACAGATTTGGAGAGAGTGCAGCGGATTGCACCACGGTGTCAATATCCAGGTAAGGAGAAGGTGGGCTGCATAGCGGAGGAGGCCCGGGGGTCGAGTCGCCCAGGCCTAGCACTTGTGGATGATGCGTCCCCAGGAGCGGCTCTTCCGCTATGGCAGAAGAGCATCGCCCCACTGCTTTCAAGCAGTGCAAGAAGTGGCAGAATAATAACATGATGATAACTTTCTGATGTACACATGCTATGTTTCTTTTGCGGGCGGGAGAGTGGGTAGGGCTGCTCCACTCACGGAGCAGGGCAGGGGCAGAGTGGTATGCCCATTCAAGTGTGCAATGACTGTTTGGTCAGCCCTCTCAGGCCACCCAAAGCAGTCATGCGCACTTCCCTGTTCGCAATGCCTGGCTGCATTACAGCCTGCATGGAGAACATGGCCAGCCCTCCAGCCCCTGGCTGAACGCCTTGTCACGGCGCTCAAGGACAATCACAATGCTGCATTGCAGCGTTGTGATTGGCTATTGGGAGGGAGCATAGCTGCCTGCTTCCTGTTCCTGGAAGCAGACTCAGGAGCACAGGAGTCACGGGACCCGGCCTCGAGGTAAGAATTCATTAGAAAAAATATTTAAAACCCCCACTCACACCCCCCGCATGACGTCCCTGTCCCCTCCAGTGTCCATTCCCGTTTACCTCCTCCCAGCTGTCCAGTCCCCCCCACAGACCTTCTCAATGGCGGCCGCTGTGCACCCATGCGAAGCGTATGTACCACTGATGTGCCAAAGGAATATATGACATTACAACGCATACCATTACATTGCATTCCATTACAATGCATACTAATACTACGCATATTGCAACAGTAGGGAAAGTGCTTGATAGCGGCGGGCTAAAAATTACTATACCCACTCCAGCGAGTGCAACCTTAAGACTAACCCTTGCACCCCAAACACACCCTGAACCCTAAAATTCCCCTTTGCCCCAAAACACACACCCACCCTGAACCCTAAAATTCACCTTTGCCCCCCAAAACACATACCCACACTGAACCCTAAAATTCACCTTTGCCCCCCAAAAGAAATACCCACCCTGAACCCTAAAATACACCTTTGCCCCAAAAACACATTGCCACATCGAACCCTAAAATTCACCTTTGCCCCCCAAAACACATACCCACCCTGAACCCTAAAATTCACCTTTGCCCCCTAAACACATACCCACCCTAAACCTTAAAATTCTCCATTACTAACCTTACAATGCGTTGTAATGAAATGCATTGTAATGGCATGCATTGTAATGCCTGTGTTGTAGTGGAAGTCTCCCTTGCCAAAGCACGCCAGCGTCCGTCTGCCCCTGGACCACGCTCAGCACCAAGGACCCCTCCTCTCGGACACTCCACTGCTACGAAGCCAGCACCCTCCTCACCATCAACCCTGAACGTCACATCACCTGCCATCTAGCAACACTGTGGAATTCTCTTGAACCCTGCGCCTGTCGAAACTACAAATGCACCTTCTGCCACATCAGCACACCAGTGCCTCGTGCCACCCAGCCAACCAACAGTGCACCTGACCGCCTCAACTGCATCCTTCTCAATGTGCGGTAACTCCACAAACACTCAACAGAAATCTAGGACCTCCTTGATGCAACCTCTTCAGACATCATCTTCTTCACAGAAACCTGGACCAACCTCTGCACCGGACTGGACATCGCCATCGCCATCCCTGATGGCTACTAAATCAACCGCAAGGACCACCGTGACTGTCCAGGGGGAGGCATTGCCATCTCCTACAAAAAGCACACTCCAACTGACCAAGCACTCTAATGACCCAACAGTGACAATGGAACACCTCCACTTCTAGATCTGGACCAACCCCAAACCCATCCTCTGTGGCACCCTCATCTGCAGCCCCCCCGGGCCATGGACCCCCATTCACTGATACCATTGTAGACCTCATTGCACCCCAGGCTCTCCCATCCTACTCGGAGATCTCAAGTTCCACCTAGACAACCCCAGTGACCAGAACACCACCCCCTTCTGGGGAAGCTTGCCAACTTCAGATTCAAGCATCTAGTCACTGCACCAACCCACATAGCTGGACACACGCTCGAGCACGTCTCCTCCACCAGTGGGAACTTCAACTACAAGTAAAGATAAAAGAAAAGATCTCTTGGGTATCTATAAAGAACCTCCACTCATTTAGTGTGTGCTACTATATCATACATACACATTTCATCATCAGTATTGATCAAACGAAAGAACACAATAATACCAATCAAAGCTTGCACGGCAATTTGAACCCAACAAAACAACCGCATGTGGCAAAGAGATAAGAAACTTCAATTTGTATAGTACATACAAAATGTATTAAAAAATATAATCACATAAAAAATTATCTGCAAGATCAAACAATCTCAATAATAAAATACATAAATTCAAATTTGTACAATTTAAAGAAAAAACTTGAGAGAAAGAACACTGCGTGAAATCATTACATTCATCAAAGAATGGTTATTCCCAGCAAGAATCAATTAATAAAATCCCATCAGTCTATTATTTTGTCATCAGATTAGACATGAAGAAGTTCCTGGATATAACCAATTTCTGAAAACACAAGCATCGACGCGTTTCGGTGGTAGGGAATTATTGGGGTTCCACCTTCATCAGGACAAACTATAACAATTTTTTCTCTCCGTGTAATTTAAAACAAATCTAATGAAAACAAAAGAATCAATTAAAAAACAAGCTAAAACACATCTTTATAGAATTGATAAATATACACATAATTTAGGTTCGCTATGTCCCCCGTTCTAGGTGTCAAATGTGCAATGGGGTCCTTGTTCACATCTTAATAAGGGAGTTTACATATATATATGCCACAATCATGTAATAATATAAGAAATCAACAAAGAACCAAAGGGGGTCTAGTCGCCTCACTAAAAATTATAACGTTTATTATCCAAATGTCCACACGATTGTATGAGGGGTTCAAACAAACAATCCATTCACACGAAATCCTGTATGACAGTGAAAGTGTAAATCTCACTTGACAGACCATGTATATAAACAATATACATAGTTCAACCAATCACTCAAAGTGCACGACCTAAAAACCAAACGTCTTTTAATCTCTTGCAATGTTGCATCATACTACATTCATTCATATCAATATGAAGGTGAAGGAGATATAAATACATACCACTAATGTGGTTTCTGTTGAGAGGCGAAGGGTGGATTAATAACCAACCCTAATTTAGATTATTTTAAAAGATTAATGTGGTCCATAAGATCCACTCTCGTCGAATAGGGATTTGCACATAAAGCCTTAATTAGTGTCCTAATGGGGGAACACAGATAGATAATCAAATGTTGGACACTGTCCAATACATAATGGTTTAAAGTAATCCAAACACTAGAGTCCCCCGCTTACCTTAGCCGATTCGTATGTGTCATTTAAAAAAAAAAAAAAAAGAAATGTATTTCCCAAAAGGATGTATTGAGGGAGACTCGGGGTGGTATCTGATGTATATTGTTATTGGTAATATTCCATCAATAGCGCCGGGTTGAATCCACCTATAATATCAATATATTATATATTTATTTAATATGAAGTTGTCTTCCTATTTTTTTGTAAATAAAAACATTTTAGGACTAATCGCTAATGTTCTATTGTAAGTGTTGTATGTTGTTGTCTATACTACATAGATATTATATTGGTGCCAACATAAGAGTACAACCTTTCTCAAATTTGTGTATAATTAACCCGTTCGACGCGCATGACGGAACGGTTTCGTCATGCACGTCGGTTGCGCTGTGCGCATGACGGAACCGTTCCGTCATGGCCCCGCCCGCGCACGGAACCTTCAGTGTGGCGCGGAAATCCGCGCCGCGCTGAAGGGGTTAAGGAATTACCAACTCCCTCGCATCCTAATCTTTTAAAAAAAATACACACGAGGAAAAAATAGAGTACAGGTCATTAATAGTAGACGTCTCCCTATAGTCCACGGCCTTCAGTTCCTATCTTAGAGCGTCCCACCGATTATTTACAAAGAGGCCAGCGGATTCACACGGCGATGTGTCTTATTTAGTCAGACATCACATCATATCGCATTCATTTTTTAAAAATATTAAAACACCCCAGCGGTCTTAAATAACCAAGTTCCATCATTTAATTAGTAAGAAACATATTTTGGGCAAGATGGGTAGCCTATATTAAGTAGACCCGTGTCACGTTGCCTCCTGAAAAACCATACGGGATATTGCCGTCACGAGCTTGCCGCCGTCAAGCGCTTACCGTCATTTAGGGATAAAATAAGTCGTTGCGCATTCCACAGGGTAGTCCCCGTTCGTCTCGTCTCCAATTCGAGTATCGATAAATATGTTGTGGTAACGCGTTCGGTTTTATACCTAAATGTAACAGGAACTGTTTTCACCTGTAGCGACACGTCATCACTATGCGTCTACTCTTTCCTATGTTGCTTAAAGCGGCCTTCCTATCTGAACAACGTAGGTGGGGCCCATCTTCAAAATGCAACTATAATGATTGTAGATAGATAGCGCAAATACCAGAGTTGATAAAATCTTCCAAAACTAAGGTGGCCCCAAAAATTTTTTTTATATAGATTATAAGCGATTCAAATGGACCTGCCAACACAACCCATCTAGAGGCAATATTAAGAGAATTTCAAGTATTATAATGCAAATGCAATTTTGTGTATGGTGGGGAATAACGCCCTAGATACTACTCTACATAATCTTTTTTATAAAAAGCTGGGATTACTACTAGTATGAAAGATCTATTTATGTAATAATCTAGGAGTCTGCTACTTTCAAGAAACTGAGACTGCTGTAAGTATCAAAAACCTATATTCATTATGGTCCAAGGACCTACTACCATTGAATATAGCTCTCTATATACATAAACATAAACATGGATATTGTGTACATAGTGGGTGGGGTCCTAGTATAGTCACCACAGTCACAAGGTTGGCTGCCGGTACACCAACCATGTAAACAAAGAGGGAACCCACCTTGACCTCCTACATCCACTTATGTGAAACCCGAATATCAATTAAACCAAAATTACTATTCTATTAGTCTCATCCAGTCCTCCTTAGTATTCAAGCCCGTTCTGATTGTGTCAATAATCGAGATATACCATTGTTCACGGTTCTTGCGTTTAAATGTCAAATCTCCTGATCTTCTGTTGCCTTCTATTTGTTCAATAATAAACCACTTGAAGTATGTTAGCGTGTGGTCTTCCTTTATAAAGTGGCTAACAAGTGGTGCGTTTTCCTTTCTATTTTTAATTGCAGATTTATGTTCCCCTAGTCTGATGGGAAGTTCTCTAGATGTCTCACCGACATATCCCAAATTGCAGGGACATAAGAGCAAATATACTATATTCCTGCTCCTGCAGTTATTTAAAGTTTTAGAGACCAGGGTACGTTTATTTTAAACCACATCTTTACCCTCTATGCATTGTGCACACATATTGCAATGACTACATTTATAGTTCCCAATCGCTTGGGTCCCCATCAACGTCCGTTGATGCGTGGAAGAAACTTCTCTATATGTGTGCACCAATTCTCTCCTAAGGTTGTTGTTGCGCTTAAAATCAAACAGGGGTTTATCCAATTTGATGGAATCAGTGTCATTCAGAATACTCCAATTTGAGTTTATAATTTTTTTTATTTTATTACTCAAGCAGGAATATTGACTCACAAATACAAATTTTTGTGTCTCATCCTCTTTTTGTTTCCTAAACTCTCTGTCTTTCAACATGCTATCCCCTATTGAAAAATCTGTCTCGTTTAAACGAGTGTGAAATCAATTTTCTAGGGTAACCTCTATCCCTGAGTTTAGTTTTTAGAACCTCAGAGTGTTTATAATAAATCAGTTAAGGATGAACAGTTCCTCCGTAAATGGAGGAACTGTCCGAAAGGGATGTTGTCTTTTTGTGCCTTAGGATGGAAGCTCGACTAATGTAACAGAGTGTTCTTATCTGTAGGTTTAGAAAACAACTCAACCTCCAGTCTTCCATTAATATCTTTAATTTTCAAATCTAAAAAATTTGACACTCTGATTGCTATATTCTGACGTAAATCTAAGGTTAGCATCCCCCAAGTTTAACCATCCCAAGAATTCACCTAGTTCATCAGAAGTACCTTCCCAAATGAAAAGTATATCATCAATGAATCTGCTCCACTTCACCACATTTTCGCAAAATGGAGCAGACTCATTGAAGATGTGGGTTTCCTCAAATTAACTTCAGCCACACCACCGGACTCTCTTGGCCCGACTATCATTGTATACATCACATCTTCACCATACCCACTGTACACAACCGACATCATCCCCCCCTCGCAGCTGGATCAAGGCCACCAAAAAACCTCTTGTCAACTCCCTCAGAACCACCACTCTGCCAACGCTTACAGATGATACCACCGCAGCGCGCAACCTCCACCGATGGATCTCCAACTGCGCCGACACCCTGGCATCCCTCAAGAAAAGACCGGGCAAACAACACTCCAAGAAGGCCAACCGGTTTACTTCCACCCTCCACTAGTCCAGATGCTCTAAATATGTCTCAAGAAGTGATGGAGCCACAACATCAATCAACTCTGCAACACAGTCACCCTTGCACCATGGCGCAAGGGTGCCTGCGTTGGCGCATGGCAGCCATTGTGCGCCAATGTAGGTGAAAAAGACAGGGGGGCTTATTCATGAGCCCCTTCTGACAGTTTCACCCCGACAGTGCGTCAGTTTTTTGGCGTACTTCCAGCGTGATTCTTGTACAACATAGTGCCGTATTTGCAAAGTGACTCATGTAGGCATATGCGTGACCTTGTGAAGCCATGTGCCACATTATATCTGCATCAGGTATGATGTATGCAGGGTGTGCTTTCCCACCCAACAAAGCCTCATAGGAGTGGCACAGTGAAATTCATAAGATTTCACTGCGACAATTGTTGGACGGCACTGCGTCTGTACCTTATGTCTGCCTCATGGCAGGCGTAAGGGTGATGCAGTGCCACAGAGATGGCTGGCCCCATCCATTGCTGGAGTTGCGCCATGCAAGTGACACAACTGCAGCAATGCGTGACTTTAGCGCTGATAGACACGTCAGGATTCCAGACGTATCTGTCATTAATTGCAACATGGAGCACTGTACAGTGAATACAGCGCATCCATGGTGTCACAAGCAGGGCATAGTGAAAAGTGTTGCAACGCTGTTTTGTTGCAGTGCTGCAACACTTTTTATGAATGAGGAACAGGAATGCGCCCTATCTTATAGATGGTGCGCATTCCTGCTCTGTAGTTTTGCCGCAGGGCAGCGCAGCAACATTACTTGCAGCGCTGTCCAGCACCAAAACCTGCTGAAATGTGGCCCCAAGTCTTTGCACCATTTTTAAGACCAGCTATTTTCTGGTCTTAAAAACTGCCTTTAACTGCAGTTACAGGCAGTTTTTTTGGTCTTGCTCCATACAAGGAATTTCTTGTAAATATGGCGAAGTGGGGTTAACGGCCGATTTTGCACGGGAATGCCTACTTTGCATCTCATTTTCGTTTACTATCACTAACAGAAGTGGCGATCTTTAAAGTGCACGTTTTCGCCGGAAAACCGCCGCTAACTGAGGTTAGCGACAGCTTGTACATATGGCAATAAATAAATTGTCACCATACCTTCAAAAAAGTGTAGCTACGGCGACGTTAACTCCTTGTACATATGCCCCAGGGTTTTTCTTCAAAACCCATGGGTTGTAGCACAGGACCGCCTATGTACCACCCATGGAACATCCCCTTGATGTAGAGTAATGCAAAGCAGCACTTTGAGCTGGTTTGCGTTACTTTTTGTTACCAAACAATGAAAATACCAATTTGCGTTGGTTATAAATCCCAAACAAGATTTTGCGTCGGTCTATATTAAAAAAAGTAATGCAAACCCAATGCAAAACCTTTGTGAATCTGGGACTATGTTTCGCAGGAGGCAGCATCCTAACAATGGAAATGATTTTGTTGAAAGTACCTATTGACACAGGGGTCGACTTGCCATTAAGTCAACCCCAGATGTAAAGATAATCTGTATCTATCAATGTACAGTTATACATCTCTGAATCAAACCGGTTCCAAGCAAGTGGCATAAGTGCATTTTTTAGGTCAAGCCTACAGCGCGCATGTGCTGTCTGTAAGACCTGGTATAATCAATAATGGGACTGTATTCCCGCCTCCTAATTACCATTGGTGCACTCCATCGTCGCTCTTCTTTGCTGCCTCCTGTTTCGTTCCTGCAGCTGATAGCTCACTTCCTTTCCAGGCTGAGGAGACACGGTAAAGTACAATGTAAGTACGCTTGTTTAATTAATGTTCCTTCCTGTGCACTTTTTTTTGCTTTCCAGAGCACCCGTTTCTCCGATGCTGCACTTCATGTTTTGAAGAGCACGATGCTAACAATGCTTCCATGTTGAGCTACATGTTTTGAAGAGCGTGGCGCTTCAATGCTAACAATGCATTGTTTGTTGAAGCACCTCACTTAACACTATTCCATGTTTAGCGGATGGCATTTTTTGGTCTCGCTGAGTCAGCGCGCATGCGTTGCTCGGAGAGACTTTAGTAGGTGAGTTTTCAAAGTGCTGCTGGCTGGCGACAAGCTTGCTTTTACGCGAGCGGGCACGCGCGAACCGCCAGCCTTCAGCGCCATCTGTCTTTCCTCTTGCTTGCTCCCTGCATACTCCCTCCCCCTGCCTTCATGCTTACAAGCGTTCGGGATTCTCCCAGTGGGTGCATCTCTGTCAGGCAATATCACGCCCACCTTAAATGTATCTTCCATCGCTGCCTCAACGTGCTTTCTCTTTCCACAAACTCGATGTTTGTGTTCCTTTATTTTGAGATGCTTTTAGTATTACTGTTTTGTGACTTAAGGAACATTAAGGAAATGTTACCGTGAAACTGGACAACGTTCACAGTGTTATTTCTGATTGCAGCGTCTGCTTCATGTCCGTTGCACCATTCAGGGAGTCCTTTCGTTGGCGCTTTCATGAAGACATGATGAGGAAGCTGGAAACTTTTCGCACATTCTCTTTAAAAGCACAGCATGTTGACGACTGCTTAGTCGATTAGACCTATGTTGCGCTTTAGAACTCAAAGCGCTATGGTGGGTGCCGCAGTTATAACTCATGAAATATTGGGTGCAACTCACAAGGAGGGGGCAGGTTTGAGTGCACATTGGTTGCAATCGAACTCTTAAGATGATGGGCTGTGTGTATCCATTATCAGTACTCAGTCTGCGCTAAGTGATCTTGTTTTGTTTTTGTTGTTGTGTCAATGCTTTGCAGCACCTGTTTGACTTACAACGTGCTTTTTCTTTCTCCAAACTCGATGTTTGTGTTCCTTTATTTTGAGATGCTTTTAGTATTACTGTCACCCACACAACCACAACCACACACACACCCACACAAACAACCACACACACACATCCACACACACACAACCACACACACAACCACACATACAACCACACACACACACAACCACAACCACACCCAACCACACACACACAACCACACACACACACACAACCACACACACACAACCACAACCACACACACAACCACAACCACACACAACCACACCCAACCACACACACACACAACCACAACCACACACACAGCCACACACACACACACACAACCACACAACCACACAACCTCACACACAACCACAAACACAACAACACACACACAACCACACACACAACCACACACACAACCACACACACGCACAACCACACCCAACCACCCAACCACACACACACAACCACACACACAACCACAAGCACATACACAGCCACAAGCACACAAAACCACAACCACACATACAACCACAACCACAACCACACACACAACCGCACACACAACCACACACACAACCACACACACACAACCACACACACACACAACCACACACACAACCACACACACACAACCACACACAAAACCACACACACAACCACACATGCAACCATACACACACAGCCACACAAAACCACACACACACACAACCACACATACACACATAAACACACACAACCACACACACACTCAACCACACACACACACAACAGCACATACACACACAACCACCCCCACAACCCCACACACAACCACACACACAACCACACACACACAACCCCACACACAACCACACACACACAACCACACACACACACAACCACACACACACACACAACCACACACAACCATACACACAACCACAACCACACACACAACCACACACACACAACCAACCACAACCAATCACACAACCACACACACAACCACACACACACAACCACAACCACACACACAACCACAACCCCACACAACCACACACACAACCACACCCACAAACACAACCACACCCACAACCACACACACAACCACACATACAACCACAACCACACACACAACCACACACACAAAGGGAGGAGACAACTGTAGCAGGACCTTCGGCTCGATCAGGACAGCAATACCACTGGAAAAGGAACCCCTTGGCACGACCTGGGCCGCAAGAAGTTGTCACTGGAGACATTGTGATCCTATGAACAATAGTATCATCAATGATCTAATCCAAACTGTAAACTGTGAAAAATAACATCCCTATATATTGCAGTACCACAAAAACAGCAACAAGCATTGGCAAAGCCAATAGGTCTCGCCTTTGGGACCTTATAAGTGTTTTGCCATGCAACAGTTGTTGTTGCACCAAGGATATTGTGCTGCATAACTAAATACATATAAGGTCCCAAAAGCGAGACCTATTGGCTATGTCAATGATTGTTTAATTAATTTTTGCTAAAGCATCAATGGGAGTGACAGAGTATAACAAAGTGCAGCGGTGCTGTCCTGGGGGCCGCAGCCTCCAAGGAAATCAGTAACACTACGGGTTTGTGTTGGTGCTTCCGGCGGATTCGACTCCGCTCCTTGGCACATCCAGGGGTAAATTTTGGAATCCAGCATCAACCACTGCAAGAGGTCGCAGAATATTTACGTGAGTTTTAGCTATTGGCATTCTAAATGACAATGCCTTTCATTTATGTTTGGGCTTTTAAAACATGAATAAAAGGCATTGTCATTTACAATGCCAATAGTTTAAACTCTTGCAAATGCGAGACCTATTGCATTCCAAATGCTTGTTTTATTTTATTGTGACAACTCAGCCGCATGGAGTAAGTCTCTATGTCTGCCAAGGCACTCATGCTGGGCAATGGCTGCCTAGAGCATGGCAAATATTGATGATGTTTGCATGACGGAGACGTGATGACGGAGGCCACACTTCCCTCTCGAAACTGATCAGAAACACAATGGAATAGCCAGCTCTGAAGACAGGGTGAGCGTGCACTTAGAATACATATAGAATGTGTTTCAGAGAATGTGGCTTGCGCAGAGTCAACTCGAACATTAAGATATTTAAAATGAGACACCGCCAAACTGCCCAAAACAAAGATACCACACTGTGCTCTTAAATTACAATGCTTATGAGATATTTTAACACTAAAATATCCTCAAACGCCCCTGTGATCTTGGGCACCCTTCTGATTGGGGGTCTCTCACTGGAAGAGTTTACAATTGAACATTTTAGCAATAACATACCTTCCAGGATATTGGAGTGACGGAATTCAAACCTCATGGGAACCAAAGTCCATAATAAATAGGTCTCTTTCAAAACAGTGTTTCTCTTTTTGCAGGGCTGCTTCTTTATCATAGGGCCGCCAGCTGGAATGCCACGGGTGGGGTCATAAGTATGAAAGAAGCACCCTTTAGCTTATTTTAGGTTATGAAGAACATGTTCTGTTCTCTTACCCACCAAGTCCATGTGGAACAGAGCAGCTTTATGTATTGGTGGGTCCTTCCCATTCTCGTCTCCATTGTGGTCATTTAGGTCGGGATGTAGATATCGCAGGAACACGCGGATACATTGAGCTGTATTATGGAAGTCCCCCGGGGTGCAACGGACGTTTGTGCCCCCTTTGCGTGCCACTGGGGCACTTTAGTAGTACAGAAGGGGCCGCATACGCCTGTGCGTCGCTTTCTGTAATACCGACAGCGCTGACACACAAAGCACCAGGGATATCATCAGAGGGCGTTTCCTCAATTTACATTGGGGCATGGCCATATGCAAATGAGGGCATCCCCTTGCCTATGAGCCCGCGCCGTATTGCAGATGCAGGTGCAGAGGCAAAGAAGCTGTCAGGATCCCTTCAAAGTGCAGGCGGGTTGCCACCCTCACTGTGAAACTAGGAGCGGCTTCAAAGCAGCCAATTCATTTTTCACCTGAATGTGCTGCTCTTAGGGCAGCACAAGTTTGCGGCTGCCCTAGGGGGAGTGCATTCATCTTAATATGGTGCATTTTCCTTTTTAGCGTTGGCCACACCTTTTGAAAGAGGAGCCCAGCGCTACCCATGAAAATGCGCTGCATACATAATGCAGCCCCTTGTAGTTTATCTGGAGGCTTGATTCAGGAGGCAAGCTCTGGTACATTTATGTAAACCAGACCGCACTAGGAGAAGATGTTACAGGTAGCTCAGCCCAGATGTAAATGCGTTAGGCAGTTAACATGGAACCTCCAACACATAACATTCCATTGTGTCATCATAGAGAAGAAAGGCAGATTACAACAAATACATTTTGTGTTGGAAAGTAAATACCCTTGCAAGAATTTGATACCCCTTGCATCACTTTACGTTACTTTTTCCTGATGCAAAGCCTTAGTGATTCTGTCCAATGTACATCATCGCCGCTGGCAGTGCAAGCATCTCTTAAATACAGAGTGAGTTCGATACAGACCGCAGTAGAGGTGCAAGCTTCTGACACAGAATACCTACACCAGGAACAGTGGTACTGCAAGCTTCTTTCTAACTTGCCAAACAGGAAGAGTACATAAAAGAAGTAATATAGGTTTCTTCCAGGTATAAAACATGTATATCATGAGCAGGGATATTGAACGCTTCATCCTGACACCTTCATCTTGAGAAGTGGCACTGGAAACTTCCATACAAATGGATAGAGCCATGTAGCCAATGGCTGAACTGGAAATATAAAAGTGTAGATATTCACTACCCCCGACAACCTGTTTGCTACAGAGAAGTGTGGGTACTCTCACCATATTAAACATTTCTCTGCATAAAGAGCAAGTACTGAAAGGATTTGAATCCTACAGCACTCTTGTCTGTATGCATTGATGTCAGTGTGGCATTCCAGGAAGTGGTGGCCAGCACAGCTTGCGGGTGCAGGTGCGGGTGCGGTATAGGGGTTGCGCTGGGGCGCAGGTCACAATATAAAAGAAAATAGTAAGAAAATAAACACTTACCTTGCTGCCGGGTCCTGCGTCTCTGCTTCTGCTCTCCTGCATCTGATTCCAGGAACAGGAAACTCAGGCCAGGCTCCCCTGACCAATCACAATGCTGCAATGCAGCATTTTGATTGGTCTGAGCACTGTGTCGGGGCTGGAAGGGTGGGCATATTCTCCACGTAGGCTGTATGGAGAACAGTGAAAGTGCGCATGACTGTTTTGGGCGGCCCGAGAGGGCCGGCCAAACAGTTTTTGCGCACTTAGGGGGGGGTTCTACCACTCCTCTCCTGCTCGGCAGCCCCGCCCACCCCCACACGAAAAGCTGTCACAGCAGGGAGGCAAAATAAAATGAGAATTACATATTATTATTAATATTTTATTTTTAGATTTCGTCAGCTACGCAGCGCATGCGCTGCTCGCCTTGGCGAGATCTATTGTTGTCTGTTTGTTGGACGAAGGGGGACAGGACATGTGCACACGTGTGGCAGACAGGACATGTGCATGCGTACGTCCCCGAAGGGGGACAGGACATGTGCACGTGTGTGGCAGACAGGACATGTGCATGCGTACGTCTAACGGCTTAGCAGAAGACACAGCAGATGTGCGCATATGGGTGACAGGAGATGTGCACGCGTACGGCTCTGTGTACAGCTCTGCTTGGTTGCTCCCTCTCTCCTTCCGTGTCTGCACGCACGCAGGACAAAACATATGCACGTGTTGCAGCGCGGAGTGCAAAATCCCTCCCTACTGCCACGGACTAAAAGATCTCACACACGCACACTATCCATACATTCGCTGGTGGGGCCCATAACACCAACACACACTCACCATTAGTCCGTGCGAGAGGCGATTATCCTTCCAAACGCTGAATAATGAGGGAGGAAGATACCGCTTTACCCTAATGAGCAGCAAACCTTCAAACCTTTCTTATACTCATTAGGCCCTAGATTTCACATTTGGTATTTCCCTCATAACCGGGACGGATCTGTTAGTTGTAGTTTTAAGTGAAATTCTAATACTCTAATTAACCTTTTCATTAACACATTTCAATGAATAAACAACCCAACTCATTTCAGTAGATGTTCAAATCCAAATGTATATTAATACTGCAGATTAAATCATTCATTTGATCAAGTTGCCATTCATATTTACCTATTCTGGCTAAATTCGTCCTCTATGTCAAATTTTGCAGTCTCCCAAATCTATGCCCATCAATTTTAGCAGATTCAGTTCATCAGGAATTTGGGCATTAATTCTGTCCGTCAAAGATTCAGGCTAACAGCTGTCTTGCAGTGTCACGGTCCTCTCTGTCAGCATAACGTCAGGAAATCGAGAAAGGCCAGAAACGAACCCGCACCAACCTCTCTATTCTACCATAATTTATAGTAAAATCAATATTAAATGTATCAAAGTTTGGGCATCCGAGTTTGCTGATTGGACAATCAGGGATCATCTTTTGGTTTCTCACGAGAGTGTCTTTTGGGTTATGACCCTTGACAGTTCCGGTTCACACAACAGTCTTTGTTCGGAATACTTGGACGACGTCCCAGACTGTCCTTGAAAGGTACATGTTCATCTGGGGTCAGGTCCAGGCCACTGTTGCTCATCTTTAGCGCAGGCGCACTTCACCCAAGCCTGGTTTAGCGTTGGCAGTCGGGTGAGGCCCCAAAGTCAGCCATCTTTCGGCAGGCCAAAATAGTCAACTTAAGCAAAGAAACACAAAAACGTAATTAATACATAGAAATGACTAATTAAATGTTATTCCCTCGCTAATACCCATATGTGTGTGTATTTATCTAGCCAAAAGCAACACTCAATGCGGTTTATACTTACTAAATAAAGCACGAATCACAATTACATCACCAAAGCGACATATATCATGCAATGTTCTAATTATCTATCATTAGTATGCGTACGAAATTTAGTTCACGTAATTAATTAGGCCATGCAGATGCAAATCCCACGTGTGTTTCAATCATTAATAAGGTTGATTAATTATTTCCACATCACTCCAAACCATTAGTACGATTATAATTAATTAATTAATCTAATTAATAAAACGACATGCAAAATGGGGTGGGTATACAAAATTTTGCATAACCCGCTCCAGCAATCCCCCCTTTGGTGATTTTATCACCACACTACCCACAATTTTGTTCTTGTTCTGTCTTTACGGAATCTTTAAAATGTTTTCTTGCTCTTAATCATAATTCAGTTTCACCTACGTCTTCTCTTTTTACTGATTCATACATACTCTCCTTCCACTCCTCCAATTCTATTTATTCAATTTCTCTTTCTTGTTTCTTATCTTTTCTTTTTGAATTTTCACTTTTTATTCTTTTCTTATTTTTCTTGTTTCTACAGCAGATACAACATATTCTTATCATTAAAACTATGCAGATTACACATGTTAATGGAAACAATATTTTACCTATAAGAGTACTACCTATTTTTACTAAGAAAGTCTTAATAGCAGCTATTTTCTTTCCAATTCTATCCCAAACACTTTCAACCTCCAGTGGTGCAAGTTCATCATGAAATTCAGTAATATTCTTAATATAAGTTTTCAGATCTTTGCTTTCGTCAGGAATGTAAGTACAACAATGTTGAACGTTCAGCATTCCACAGACTCCACCCTCTTTTGCCAATAAAATATCAAGGGCAAGTCGATTTTGCATTACCATAGCACGCATGGCAACCATTTCAGTATTAACCAATAAAAATCCTCCAGCGGCGCTTGTTGACAAGCGATCCACTACTGTTGACAATTTTCTAATTTTGCATTCAGAGTTATTCCCACTGCTGGTATCAATGCCTGAAAAATATCACCTACAATTTCTGCCCAAGATTCTCTCTTGGTTCTAGCTAAACGATTACTTAAGCTATGTACACCATCTTCTCCTCTATCCATATGAAATATTTTTAGAAAGACCAGGCCTACGTAACATGTGCCATACCAATGGTCTGGCAAACGATAATATGCCCTGTTCCCACAAATAAAATATAATCCAGGAAAAACTGGATCTTTTCCACCTTTGAATCCCCATCCACCCATGATTCGATATGTATCATGGCACTCACTATTACCTAGAAAATAATTATCATACGCAGTTTGATTCCTTCGAATGCAAAATTTCCCTTGCTGAGGCCAATCTAAAGCTATAGATGGACTAGCTTCTCCTTTCAAATGTTTTTCTTTCTCTATATCCCAGATTGTTTTCTCCACTTTCCCTTCTGCTGTCTTTCTTTGCATTTTCAATCTCCTTTCCTCAACCATGTCTAGGAATGTCTTTTCCTCCTTCTTCAAACTGCATGTTAAATTGTTTCTAAAAATATACTCTAATGTTAGTTCCCTAGTTTCTAAAAAGAATTCACCTAATACCTTAGCAGGCTTTACTCTGTTCAATTTATTATAAGAAGGCACTTGCGCAAAAATGTTATCTACATCTGAATAATAATAATATTCTAATTTCCCTGTCTCATTAAACAAACTAGCTATTACACTACATGTTATTCCATACGTTGCCGGAAGGTGATGATATGTCACTCCCTCAGAAACAGATGCAGGTAACTGCATACATACGTAGCAATCCCGTACGTCCATTGTCTTTACATATTCATACAATAATTTGGAAAACACATTATTAGAAAAATCTGTTATTGGCCTGTCTTTATGCAAATAATTTTTATCTATTCTAGTTGGAACTACTTTTGGAATCTTCCCTATATTAGTTTTATTCTCACTATATCCTTCTAATGTGTCTATAGTAGCCTTAAAAGAAATGACAAGAGCAAGGATGCTCCATAAAAGCATTAATAATCCTGTACAACAACAACACATTTTACACCATCTTTTCATAAATGTACATCTACCTTTACTACTTTCTATGTTAGCCATCTTGTTAAAATGGACCGTGTCTTTTGACTTAGCCTCTTTTACTTCACAACTAGTTTTTCTAACCTAAGGTTCCAACACCTATTTGGTTCTACCAGTCACTATTTTTAATTCAATATCTTGTTTTCTTCATCAATAGTTTTCTTAACTTATTCAGTTTGGCATCTCATCGTTCTTTACTCTCCTCTCGTCTTCCAAATATGGATTTTCCTGAACTTCCGTTTCTTCTTCTCCAATGTTGGACAAGAGAACTCTCAGGATTTCCGATTCTATTTCATCCTCAACCACTTTCAGTACAGTCTCCTCTGGATTTCCTTGACTATCTGCCTCTTCTCCCTGTTCAGGCAGAGCCACGTATGTCCATTCTGGTGACTTATGCTTCTGGTTAGGTTTCCTTGTTCTTCTACTCTCTTTGTCTTCAGTTAATTCGTCTTCTTTTGATTTTTCTTGACTTGTCACTTCATTCACCTGTTCAGCTCTTGGTGAATTCACTCTTGCCAATCGATATCTCAGTTTCCTTATTTTATTGGGCCAAACATCATCTCTTGCAACTCTTTTTACTTAACTTCCTTTGTCATTCTTTTCATTCCTCCAAGCTCTCTTTCTTAGAACTCGACCTTCAGGTATTTCATTTTCACTCTCTTCAGATTCTGTCTCAACTTGCTTTGTCTTTTCAGCAACTTCTTCTTCCACCACTTGTTTTGTTTTCCCTACTTCTGTCCCTCCTCGGGTCTCCGGCACGAAATCTTCCTGCTGGCTACTTGTCCCTTCACCTAACTCAATGTTGCAGTTCCCTACACCTCCTCGGGGGTCTTCCGCAGAAATCTGTCCCTCTCTCTCTGTACCTGTCCCTTGTTCAGTTAGATTTGTTATTTCAGGTGGAATTTCTCTCAGTCTCTCATCTGGTACTTCCTTTTCACGAATTTCTTTTGTTGCGTCTTCAGTACTCTTTCCTCTTTTCTTCCTGTGTTCCTTCTTGGAACCCTGCGCTTCTTGCTCGTTTCCAGAATCACTAGATTCGGAAATCTGCAATCTTCTTCTCAGAGCGATGCTTCTGGGAACTAAAGCTGATCTTTGTTCTGTTTCCCCCCTTTCAGAGTTTCCTTGTGTCTTTGACCCTTCGTCATCTGATTCAGTGCTTGATTCTGATTCATCAAAGTATTCTTTTCCTGTGCTGTCCACCGGATTTGGAATTCTCAATGCATGACTGGCATGGATCCAGTTTTTCAGTCCAGCACACTTCACAGCTGTGGTCGTGGTCAAAATGACTTGTCGGGGTTTTCCCCACCTTGGAACCAGACAATTTCTTCTTCTGTGGACTTTTATCCTTACCCAATCACCTGGGCTCAGATCATGGGCTTGCTTCTTTTCAAGTGTGGTGGCATCTGGTCCAACCTGATGATACACAGAATGAACTGCGTCAGCCAGGCCTTTACAGTATTCCAACACCATGTCATCAAAAATTGTCATCAGCTTGTTGACTGGTATAAACACATGTCTCATTGCACGTCCCATAATTATTTCATGAGGACTCAATCCTGTAGTTCTGTCTGGAATGGCCCTTATTGTCATGAGTACTAGAGGCAAGACATCAGGCCATTTCATACCTGTAGCCAAATACTTTTTCCCTATTCTATTTTTAATAGTACCATTCATCTGTTCAACCACACCAGAAGCCTCTGGTCGGTAGGCACAATGTAGTTTTTGTTGTACATTCAATGCTTCACAAATTAATCCTACAATCTCATTATGAAAATGTCCTCCTCGGTCTGACTCAATCATCACTGGGAATCCGAACCTGGGGATGAATTCTCTCAACAGTAGCTTGGCTACTGTCAACCCATCATTTCTTCTTGTTGGGAATGCTTCCACCCACCTGGAGAATAGGCAGACCACTACCAAAACATACCTCAGTCTGTTACAGGGAGGCATCTCAATGAAATCTGCTTGCATTCTGGTGAAAGGCCCTCCTTCTCGATCTATTGTTCCCAGACTCACTACTGTCTTCCTTCCAGGATTGTACTGCTGACATATTAGACATCTCTGACAAAGACTTTCTGCCACAAGTCTGAATTTTGCATTGTACCAGGTCTGCTTAAATGACCTGATCATGGCATCTCTCCCAATATGTCCCTGGCCATGATACATCCGTGCCATGGTAGACATCATGCTATCAGGCATAACTGGTCTTCCATCTCGATAGACACACACATGATCCTTTTCCCTTGGAGCACATCCTGCTTTTACCCACTGTCTTATTTCCTCATCTCCTGCCTCATCCTGCAATTGTTTTACCTCTTCACAAGTTCCCACAATGTTAGTGAACATCAATGAGCAAGAAGACATTTCTCTTTCCTTAGCCCGATTGACAGAATTCTGATTTCGTGCACAATACTGCGCCATGTCGTTTGCATACCTGTTCCCAGTGGCAATATAATCACCACCTTGACTATGTGCAGCACATTTTACAACAGCCAATTGTTTAGGCAGCTGTATCACCTCAAGCAATTTTCCAACCACTTCTGCATTCTTAATGGGAGTTCCACTTGAGGACAGGAACCCTCTTTGTAGCCATAGTTGGCCGAAGTCGTGGACGACTCCAAAGCCATACTGGCTGTCAGTTATCACAGTCACTCTTACACTCTTCCCAATCTTGCATGCTCTAGTCAAAGCCACAAGTTCAGCTACCTGGGCTGATTTTACTCCTTTCAAATATGATGCTTCAATTACTGCTGCGACTGTACATACTGCATACGCTGCACTTAGCACTCCTTCATCCGTTCTCAAACATGACCCATCAACGAACATCACAAAATCACTTTCGGGCAAATGTACATCTTTTATGTCTGGTCGTGGTTTGGTACAAAAATCAAGTACATCCAGACAATTATGATCAACTTCATCTCTTACCTCCACAATCTCAGCATCAGGCAACAATGTTGCGGGATTCACATTCACACATCTCGCAATACTCACATTAGTTGCACCCAATATGACCTTTTCATACTTAGTCAGCCGACTGTGTGTCATATACTGAGTACGACTCCTTGTCAACAGAATTGCTACATCATGAGGTACAAACACTTTCAATGGATATCCCATCACAATTCCTTCACTCGGCTCCAAACTTCGACATGTTGCAGCTACCGCTTTCAAACATCCAGGTGAACCTACAGCTACTGGATCTAGCATTGTTGAAAAATATGCAATTGGTCTTCTCATTTTGCCATGTTTCTGGGTCAACACCGAAAGTGCACATCCATTTCTCTCACTGCAATACAACTCAAATTCTTTTTCATAGTCAGGCATGCCTAATGCAGGTGCTTCACCCAAGCCATCTCTCAATTGTCTAAATGCTGCCAATTCTTGTCTATTTAATTCAAGGGGATCTTTACATCACTTCTCGTCAATCGCACCAAAGGCTTTGCAATCAAGGAAAAGTTCCCTATCCACTGACGACAGTATCCAACCATTCCCAAAAACATTCTCACTTCTCTTTGAGTCACGGGAGCCCTCATTCCTTTTATTATTCTGATTCTGTCTATGGTTATTTTCCTTAGTACTTTCTCAATATTGTGTCCCAGATACTGCACTTCCTTCTTACAAAACTGTAGTTTTGCAGGTGACACTTTAAGTCCTCCATCTGCCAAATGATTCAGTAAGGCTATTGTATCTGCCTCACAGGCTTCACGTGTTTTTGACGCCACCAAAAGGTCGTCAATATACTGTACCAGTACAGAGCTTTCTGGCATTTCTAGACTATCCAAAGATCTCTTTAACAACTGATTGAATATTGAGGGGCTCTCTGTATACCCCTGTGGAATTCGGCACCATGCCAAAATACGCTCACCAAAACGAAATGCAAAAATTTGCTGACTGTCATGGTGCAATTGGATGGAAAAGAAAGCATGACACAGATCAATTACTTTCTACCATTTTGCATCATGGGGAATCTGATATGAAATCACTGATGGATTTGGTACAATGGGACAACATGATACCACAATTTTATTCACCTTTCTCAAATCTTGCACTATCCTGAACTTCCCATTAGGCTTTTTGAGTCCCATTATCGGTGAATTACATGGACTACTCATTATTTCTCTCAAGATTCCTTGACTGATCATTTTCTCTATTATAGGAGTTACACCTTCAATTATTTCAGGTGTCAATCTGTACTGTGGAACATTTGGATACGTTACTCCTTCTTTGACAGTTATTTTGACTGGATCTACATTTCTCATTAGTCCTACATCCTCCCCAGTGAAATCCCAAACCTCTGCCTTTACAGAGTTTCTCAGTTCTTTTGGTAATTCATCAGGGTTGAATACAGCATATGTTTCAGTAACTTCACTTTCTCTGTTAGCTAGGGTCATTTTATACTATACATCATCATCTGGTGTTTCAAAAGCTATTCCATCCGGAGTACAAAATATAGTGCAATTCATTTTGCACAACAGGTCCCTACCTAACAAATCCACAGGACTGGTGTCACACACCACAAAACGGTGCATTTCTGAAAATTTCCCTATGCTGACTTTCACTGGTTTTGTAAGATAGGTCTTAATTTGCCTGTTGGACACACCAACTACTTGGATCGTTTCATCCGAGAGAGGAAGATTCTTAACATCAGCTGATCTAACAGTTGATCGAGTTGCACCAGTATCTCCTAGGAAAGTAATATTTTCATCATTAACCCTCCCATCTACAAAAGGTCCTGTCTGGTCTACTTCTAGAGTTGCGCCAAGTAGGCACTCTTCTTCCTCCCTTCGGCACCGTCAATAGCTCTCTTCTGCGTCACTCTCATTGCGTTGCAGCCAATACTGCGAGACAGCGCTAGCGCGTGGCAGCTTATTTACCTGTTCTTCATTGTAGAATCCCGATTCACTACTATACTTCTGTGTGTTTCTGCTCTGTGGAAAAGGCGGCTTTGGCACCTGATTCTGTGGGGCCCCAACTTGCTGCTGTTGCTGCAGTTGACCACTCACCTCATGCTGCACCTGTGGGTTCAATGATGAATTTTCATTGTTAGTACTCGGGGGAAATTTACACTCGGATTTCCAATGCCCTATCCTGCCGCAATTATGACACGGAAATTTCTTTTTAGCTTCTTCAATGTTCCCTTTGTACTTCCCATTATTAAATTTTGGCTTGGTCCCTGCTTGTTCCACCAATTGTGCTTCCTGTCTCTCCGCTACCTTTACCTGTGCCCACATTGCCTTCTCCTTTAATTTCCGCTGTTTTGCTTCAATTTCATCACTGAAGTATTTAGCATGTCTCAATACTTCATCTATTTTCTTGTTTTGCCAATCTATCGTATGCTGTTTAATCATATAACCAATTTCTGGTCGTAAACCATATACAAATCTGTATACAAAATGGCTCAAATCCTTTTCACTTAGATTTTTGTCTCCGCTAAACTGTTTAAAAGCTTGTATTAGCCTCTCATAATATGCATGTACTGACTCTTTACTTTCCTGGTGTGTTCGATCAATTTTTACCCAGTCTGTTTCTTTAGGGGGCACTTTATTTTTCAAAAATACCATAACCTGCTCATATTTCTTCATTACCTCAGGGTCTGGTGCTCCTGTTTTAGAATCCCTTGGATATTCCTTGCTTGGCCAATTTATCATCAGCTTACACTCTGACCATAGATCTGCTGGTACTATTATGTCAATCAGACTATTCAAATCAATCCATAGTACTTTAGACAATTTCACAAATCTGTCTACCTGTCTGTACCACTCGACGGGCTTTTCGTGTAGTCGAGGGAAATCATTTGTAAAAGACAAAATATCCTGTCTCGTCCAGGGGACATGTACATATCCTCCTCCTGGAATCTCTCTCATAGGGCACTCTGTCACTACCTTCTCTTTTTCTCTTACAGGAAAAGCTGAAAATGTCTTATCTGAGGCATCATCGCGCTTTCTATACCACCTGCTTCTCCATTTATCCACATCTCCCCATTTTCTCAGCAAAATGATTATGTCCTTAATTTGACCTATTCGTCCTGTGGTGTTCATATTTTCAATATCCTTTTCAGTAAATTCTACCCGATAAGGTTTCTGTAAGGCTTTTACCTTTTCAATATCAATTCCCATTTCATTTGCTACTTCTTCTAACCTTTCCTGCAAGTTTTTCGCTCTCCAGGTCACACTTTTGCACAGAAATAATAATTCTTCATCCTGATAGGTTTTCAATTTTTCTGTCGGGATCGTCCCTACGATTAACTCTTCCAATACCATTCGTAACTTGGCCACATCAATTGATTGGGATTCTTTGTCTTTCCTCTGCAAGCTTCTCAACCATTCACTTAGCTCGTCTGTTGATGGTCCTACTGGTTTTTCTACACTTCCGTGTCCAAAATCATTTTGTGTTTCTGACATTGTCTCTATCATTGTCATACGTCTTTCTGCACAATTCTGATCTACAAATAGATTATTTGTAAAATTTCGTTCCATTACACTCATAGTCTGTCTCCATGGATTCTCTTTCTGACTCACTCTTGGTTGTTCTACAGGGTTACTATTTCTGTAAGGGACTGTCAAACAATGCTCACTGTCCTTCTGTTTTTCAAAAATAGGCATTACTAGATTCTTGGTCAATTCTCTTATTTTCTCAGTTAATTCCAGGGTTGTTTTTGCTAATTCTACAGAATTTTCTCCATCTGTTCTTCCTTCTGATCTCTTTTCTACCTCTCTGGTACCACTGTTTTTACTCAAACTTAGGGATTCTGGTTCCGATTTTATAATTCGCATTGTTTCTCTCATTGGGGCACTTGGAGTTAACATTTCTGGTTCTGATCGATATGGTGGTGGATTTTTATAAAACATATCATCAAGAGCATCATCCTCAGACTCATTCGCTCCATACCCTCTTGATTCTAAATTATGCCTCTTTTCTGCATACTTTCGACCTTCATTTTCTCCTACAGTTCTTACAGGGAACACACCCTCAGTCATGCTCGCATCTCGCCATCTTTTAATTCGATCACTATGCGTTTCGTGTCCGTATGGCCTTCCAAGCCAGTACCTATATCCTTTACCACTTCTTTGTCTTTCTCGTTCATGCATTTCGTCTTCCCATTCTGTCAAAGCCTTAAACTTTGAGATTTAGGTCTAGGTCTTGGTTCCAAATTCATCATTTTTTGCCGTAAATTTCTTAAAACAGCCAAATTAAATGAACCATGCTCTGGAAAAGCTAATACTCCGTCGTCCTTGGTGTATCTCACCCAGTTATCTAACCAAATACAAGTATGATACCCATATTTCGCAATCATAAAAGATGCAGGGGTTTTCGGTGGAGGAAGTAACTGTCCTTCCCTAGTCTTAACTGGTTTGTCTTTCTTAAACCACTTCTTAATTCTCCCTAACCAGGTTTTCTTCTCCTTCTTTGGTGGGTCGTAATACATTTTCTTGTCCTTCGCGCAACGCTAGACCCTCTTTACAACTGTACCGCTAATCTATCCAATCACAGCGCGACTTCACACTAACGCACCAATTCAGAGCGTCCACGTCACTGTCACAGTCCTCGAATCCTAGCGCGACTCACACTATTGCACCAATAAGGAGCATCTACGTCACCCTGTTTCTTCTCCAATCCTAGCGCGGCGTACACTAACGCACCAATCCGGGGCATTTCACAGTTCTGACCGACTGTCCAATCCCAGCGCGGTCGTTCTGACGTCAGCAGCCGCTGCGGCAGCTCCTGCTCCTTCTTCTGTCTACCCCTCCTTTACAAATCTCCTTTACAAATCCGCTCAGTAAGTTTTTGTTTCAATTTCTACACTTCTGTTAGTAACAACATAGAAACATCTCCATTGTCCGCTTCGCTAACCAAAGAACAACAAAAGACCTTTCTCACGAGAATTCCGTTTTTCCTGAGAGCAGCGCTTACCTCTGCCCTACTACGGAATCATTACTTCCGTTGATAAAGTAGCACATCCCTCTACTTCACCCTTCTAACAAGCATTAGCTAATTGTTTCTCTAGTATTTAAGACACATAGGTGCCAATTACGATCCTGTAAAAACCGGGTACGAACCGTCGGACGGAGCATATTCTCCGTCCGACGCGTACCCGGTCGTACAAATATACAAACATGGAAGTGCGATTCGCACGGAAACCCCATTTCCGTACGAATCGTACAAAACCCCGACCGACGAAAATAAACATACAAATGTGATCCGGGAAAGCGCCGACGTGACGTCGGGACGCACGCAGCCTGCCATACACGAACCAGGAATTACGATTCGCACCGACGTCATCCCGCACGGTGAATATTTTCCGGCAGCCAAAAACTGCCGGGAAATCAGGACGACGCGAACAAGGAGGACCTGTACGCGACGGACAGACATGGACCCGAACCTACGTGTCATCCCGGGCCTCATAGCAGTCGACCTCCTCTACAGGTTCGGACGCAGATGCCGCAGAAGGTCAGAACAACAAAGGGAGGGGGGAAAGGGGGGGGCAGGATCAGGGGCAGGCCACAAAACCCCCACCAAAGTCACACAGCACACATGCCCTGGACATACCTGACCCCCAGGCCCTGGTCACTACGAGGGGGTGGGGGCGTGTCCAGCAAAGGCAGCGTCCGCCACAACGGAAGTGCCTGACGACGCGAACCGGCAACACAACAATACAGGTACGTCCCGTACCCACGCCTTAAGAGCGTGGGTACGAGTCGTACCCCGCCCACACCTACATCATCCCAACAATGGCAGGACGGCTGTACCCACGTGACAAAGGCCTGGGTACGGCCCGCACAAGCATTCCATAGCGTGGGTACGGATACGTACGGACCGTAACCTCACCCGCGTACGTATGGAGCGTACCCCCACCCCAACCGTGTATGTACGACACGTACCCCCACCCGCAGACGTATGGAGCGTACCCCCACCCCAACAGTGTAAGTATGACCCCTACCCTCACCCGCGGACGTATGGAGCGTACCCCCACCCCAACAGTGTAAGTACGACCCGTACCCTCACCCGCGTGCATATGGAGCGTACCCCCACCCCAACAGTGTAAGTATGACCCGTACCCTCACCCGCGGACGTATGGAGCGTACCCCCCACCCCAACAGTGTAAGTACGACCCGTACACTCACCCGCGTACGTATGGAGCGTACCCCCACCCCAACAGTGTAAGTACAACCCCTACCCTCACCCGCGGACATATGGAGCGTACCCCCACCCCAACAGTGTAAGTACGACCCGTACACTCACCTGCGTACGTATGGAGCGTACCCCCACCCCAACCGTGTATGTACGACACGTACCCCCACCCGCGGACGTATGGAGCGTACCCCCACCCCAACAGTGTAAGTACGACCCGTACACTCACCCGCGTACGCATGGAGCGTACCCCCACCCCAACCGTGTATGTACGACACGTACCCCCACCCACGTATGCATGGAGCGTACCCCCACCCCAACAGTGTAAGTACGACCCCTACCCTCACCCGCGTACGTATGGAGCGTACCCCCACCGCAACCGTGTATCTACGACACGTACCCCCACCCGCGGATGTATGGAGCGTACCCCCCACCCCAACAGTGTAAGTACGACCCCTACCCTCACCCGCGTACGTATGGAGCGTACCCCCACCCCAACCGTGTATGTACGACACGTACCCCCACCCGCGTATGCATGGAGCGTACCCCCACCCCAACAGTGTAAGTACGACCCCTACCCTCACCCGCAGATGTATGGAGCGTACCCCCCACCCCAACAGTGTAAGTACGACCCGTACACTCACCCGCGTATGTATGGAGCATACCCCCACCCCAACCGTGTATGTACGACACGTACCCCCACCTGCGGACGTATGGAGCGTACCCCCACCCCAACAGTGTAAGTACGACCCGTACACTCACCCGCGTACGCATGGAGCGTACCCCCACCCCAACCGTGTATGTACGACACGTACCCCCACCCGCGTATGCATGGAGCGTACCCCCACCCCAACAGTGTAAGTACGACCCCTACCCTCACCCGCGTACGTATGGAGCGTACCCCCACCCCAACCGTGTATGTACGACACATACCCCCACCCGCGGATGTATGGAGTGTACCCCCACCCCAACAGTGTAAGTACGACCCCTACCCTCACCCACGGACGTATGGAGCGTACCCCCACCCCAACAGTGTAAGTACGACCCCTACCCCCACCCACGTATGCATGGAGCGTACCCCCCATGCCAACAGTGTGCGTACGGACCGTACCCCCACCTCGTATGCATGGAGCAAACCCACACCTGTGTATGCTCTAAGCGTACATATCCTGAAATAGGAGGGGTGGGTGCAGAGTCCTCCCAGCAGTGCCCAGAGACAGGAGGGGTGGGTGCCTATCACTCCCAGCAGTGCCCAGACACAGGAGGGGTGGGTGCAGAGTCCTCCCAGCAGTGCCCAGAGACAGGAGGGGTGGGTGCAGAGTCCTCCCAGCAGTGCCCAGAGACAGGAGGGGTGGGTGCAGAGTCCTCCCAGCAGTGCCCAGACACAGGAGGGGTGGGTGCATAGTCCTCCCAGCAGTGCCCAGAGACAGGAGGGGTGGGTGCAGAGTCCTCCCAGCAGTGCCCAGACACAGGAGGGGTGGGTGCAGAGTCCTCCCAGCAGTGCCCAGAGACAGGAGGGGTGGGTGCAGAGTCCTCCCAGCAGTGGCCAGACATATGAGGGGTGTGTGCCTATCACTCCCAGCAGTGCCCAGAGACAGGAGGGGTGGGTGCAGAGTCCTCCCAGCAGTGCCCAGACACAGGAGGGGTGGGTGCAGAGTCCCCCCAGCAGTGCCCAGAGACAGGAGAGGTGGGTGCAGAGTCCTCCCAGCAGTGCCCAGACACAGGAGGGGTGGGTGCAGAGGCCCCCAGCATTGCACATGGAAAAAAAAGGGTGGAGTACCCACAGATCCAATAGCCACAATTGTCAGTCAGGTGCACAAAGACCCTGCAGTACATGTAACACATGTGTGCGAGGCTGGGAGTACACACATGCATACAGCCTAAAAGGGAACATGTCCACATGAAGTCATGTCAACAGACTACATACACAAGTACAGTGATCACCAAGGATGCCACGAATGATGCAGGTGGAGACATCGCTCTGCATGCATGACCAAAGTTGAAGGGGTCTGTCACACACCCAGCCAATGTAGACACAGCTCAGCGCTAAATATTGGGAACACCCTGCAGGGAAGATGTCAGGGTACACAGAGGAAGGAATACACCTTGGGACAATTTCACCATGCAGTAACTGCTTACATGAACAGAGAAACCTAGCTAACACCTTGTGATGGCACACAGATACCAGGGTCCCCCCTATGACCAGCACACTACTACATTTCCCACACACCCAACACATGATCACCACCCAAAATCATGTAGCAGCCCCACCAACAGCAATATCAGAAAAGCAGTAGTGTTCTAAGGAAACAAAAAATGGCTTTAATCAGCATGATCACAAAAAGTTTTTTTGTAGAAAGTTCAATATTTACAAAGCCCATAGGGCAGTCCATGAGTCACAGCTGGATGGGGGACACAGTGGGACGCGTGTCCCCTAGCTTGCCTGCACAGTCAGACTCCTTCGTCTTCCACAGCGGGGAGGGCATCATGTGGGGGGGAAGGACCAGGCACCGCAGGGACAGGAGGGCGCAGGGTAGGCGTCGTGGGTAGAGGGATGGAGGACTCCACCACAGGGGGTGGGGCAGGGCCAAAGGCGGAGGCCAGGATGTCGCTGCACACCTTAGCAAGGTCCTCCAGCGTCTCCCCTGCACCCGAAGGAACCACAGGCCCCAAGGAGGGGGGGGCGGAGGGATGGGTCGCAGCGCCACTGGGGGAGGGTGTGGACAGGGGGGGGGGACTCAACCACCCTGACCGGGGACTCCCTTGACCGCTTGCGGGGTGGTGTCACAGTGGGGCTCAGGGACAGAGCGGCCATGAAGGAGTCCTTGCCGGATATGTGGCCAGGAGAGCTGAGGGGAGGGGATTTGGAGGGATTGGATTTGGTGGAATGCGGACTCCCACTCTGGCTGCGTGACTTACGTTTGCCCCCTGACCCAGTGGGTGTGCCTACTTCACCCTGTGTGTGCGTGCCAGGAGGTGTGCGTATGTCCTTCCCTGCTGGTGTGGTGCCTGTGTCTGTTGTGGTGGGTGCATGCTGACGTCTGGGTGTACGTGGGACAGGCATGGGAGTGGGAAGTGTGGATGGGGCAGGGGTAGGGGGTTGGACGTAGCGCTGCAGGAGACCCACTGCTGCAGTCAGTGTCGAGTCTATGGACCTCAGCAACTGGCGTTGGTCAGCCTGCGATGAAAAAATGCCCTCCAAGTATGCCTCCATGTTGTGCAGCACTTGGCTGTGGCCATGGAGGACATTAAGGATCGCAGACTGACCAACCTGCAACTGCCGGTGGATGTCCACAGACTCGGCATTGGCGGCAGCAGTGGAGACAGGGGCAGGGGGTGCGGTGCCTGGCAGGAAGGAGACATGTGGTGACCGGGCACGTTGGGAAGGCACACGAGCAAGTGGGAGGCGGCTGATGACAATGGAGGGGGCGGGGTGCGATGTTGTGCCGCTGTCAGCTGGTGGTGCAGCCTCCGCCCACTCGGAGAGATCATCCTCGGACCCGTCAGCTTCATATTCTGTCATCCCAGTGGACAGGTCCTCGGCCTCACTCTCCTCCGCCTCAGTACCACTCAATGTGCCAGCCACGATGTCAACGCTGGCACTGGTGCTCGGTCCCTCCGCTCCGTCTGTGCTCATGTCTCCCTCCGTGTCCCCCGACGATGCTGTGGGCAAGGTGAAGAGACAGCAATTAATCACACACCTGTATACATATGTCACATGATCCAATCTACATAGGTTACAGTGCATAGCCTGCAAAGAAAGATCAGTAACCTCTACAAAACAAGGTACAGATGTAGGGCATGCAACACACAGTTGGTTGACCCACCATGCCACAGAAAATACATGGAGAGCATGACGCACAACGGTGCCGAAAATAGGGATGAGGAGGGACCATATCCATGAACTTGAGGCACATGCTGCATAGGTAATACTGAAAACATGCCCACCATGACTGTCGCACTGCACCTTGAGTGTATATCCAGACAAACATCACACACTGGCCAGACCTAGCAAGGAGAATACTGGTTTAGACATGTAGGCTTGGCCCGCACCAACCACCCCCTACATGAGACAATTTGGTGAGACACAGGTGGCACTTACATCTCTTACTCTGGGTGAAATACACAGGGGCTGCATCAATGCAAGATTGGACGCCAAATACCCAAGGTGCGCCTGTCCAAATAATCATGTACAAATGCCCATCATCAGATGATTGTAACAAGACACACAGGCACTGGCCACTGTGAGTATGAACAAGGAAAATCAGGTCAGGCTGTACAGTGGACACTTGTACTACATTTCACGTCAATATACATGGTGCCAGGGGACAATGGCACAGGGCACAACCTATGCTGTAGACACTGAGAGTGTCCACGTTTTGTGATGACACACATGACACCTAGGAAAATATGCCCCAGGGGACAGTAGTGGCCACACAACTCCATTTTCCTGAATGGGAATGACTGCAACACACACCACCATCCCTGCACCATGCGTATCGCACACTCATGCACATCATGTCACAGGCCACAACATAGGACATGCGCGCTGTAAGGCATGACACTTGAGAGACTAACTCCCATGTCTGGACTCAGCATCAGTGCCAACTGACATGGAACCCACAAGTGCTGAACTGGACAGGGCACAGGCAAGGTCCCAAAACCTGTTACACACCACCCCCACACATGATGCTACAGGCATTGTTCACGTGGATAAAGTGCCAGCCTAGATAACCTTGTGAAGGAGTGACTACACACAGACCAGGGAACACATTGCAAGGAGGGGAAGGGAGGCAGGAGAGCACAGCTATACTGTGGGTAACTGGATCTGCACAGCACCTTTAAACCCTGGCAGTGTATCCATGCAACTGTGCACTTACAAATGCTGGTGACACACAACAAACACACATGTACCTACCCCCTTCCTGCTGCTGCTTCTCCTGTAAGCGCCTCTCCAAGTCTGTAAATACCACCGGCAGCACACTCTTGTGGATGTGGGTCAGTCGGCGGCGCCCGCGGTTCTTATGGCTCTCAGGTGAGTCCCCCAGCAGGACCCGTGCGATCCTCCGCGTCCAGCACCGGATATCCTGCCAGCGTTTCCTCACCTGGGACAGGCGCCGCTTCCGACCATCCGCACTCCTCACGGCACTGACGGTGGTCAGCCATATCTGCTTCTTGGCAGAGGCGCCTACCTGTGAGGATGAACAAGTGACACTACATCAATACACCAGGCACATGTCACAGAGAGACATATTAGAACAAATATGCTGTTTACAACAAGGCATAGTATGCATCCAACGCATTGCACCTTTGTCATAGGGACATGATCCTCTGGGGCAGGGCAAAAGCAGTACGTGCCATTGAAAGTACACAGGTGGAATGAGGGCAACTACACAATCAATGATCCAGGCTCACACTGTGCATCACAAGCTACACCAGGATAATGTGCAGCACCTCTAAGCAGTCACATGCCACAGGCCACTGACGCCACCGCAGCAGAGTACACAGACACACACAGGCACAGGACAATCACCTGCCATTGCCAAATGCAGCTACAAACCTCACTCTGCACATGTGCCACTAGACGGGGGGGGCTCAAAGGTGTGGGGCTGGCTCTGCACGTCAGACACACAGCACTGCTCCCTGCTCACATCACATGGCCAGGGTATATCCATCCCTCATGCAGCCCGGGTGCCACACTCCACATATGCACCCACCCACAGGACAGGGGACTTACACACACACCGATGTCCAGGGTACGAACACATCATGTGGACACTCTCAGCACAGGTACACAGAACTAACATACATCTGTGGGTACAGTCACCTGTCACACTGGGTTGACCACATAATCACATGAGGACTGTAGAGGCTACATTCCCAGAAGGACAAGACAGGCAGAATGTGGCATGCACCATGCAGTGATTGTCACAGTAAACACAATGCAAGCGAGGACGGCAGACATGCACCACAGCCTGCTCTGGCTGGGAGACATCAGGCATTCCCCCCCCCTGGAACCCCCCCTACAGTACATTGCATGTCTGTCACACCTGGACACAATGGCAGAAGTCACAGTCACAAAAAAGGGACACAGTCTGTGCCAGTGGACCCTGCACTCACCTGATACCCTGGTCGCCCATACAGCAGGGGGTACTGTGGGAGGATCACATCCAGCAAAGCCAGGTTCTCCTCCAGGGTGAAAGGCTGTGACCTATCTACAGCCCTTGACATGATTCCAGGGAATCAGTAGCAGCAGCTGGGTCGTCGAATACAAAGATGTGCAGGCAAGTGCTCCCTCATGGGGCCTGGCTGCCTTATATCTGCCTTGCTGGCCTGTTTCATGCACAGGAGTACAGAGTGATTGGTCACTCACATTTGCATCCTATGTTTCCTCCAATCCCTTCAAACCCAGCACAGTCAGTGGGTTCTTATTGTGTTTTTTTCTTGAGCATGATGTCAACTCCAGAACCACATTGCAACAATGTAGATTCATTCAAACTGACTACTGCTGTGCACCTGTTTAAAAAAATTCTAACTTTAAACTTGGTCTCCATGACAACCAGCATGCATGTAGGCCTTTATACTTGTCCCTCATGTGTCCCCTATGTAATTTGGAGCTTCACACACAGGTACGGTGCGTCCCGGGGCCCTAGGGCACCCCAAATGCATATCAACGGTCCGTACAGGCATGTGTACAGTCCGTGCGACTATGAGTACGCATACGTGTGAACACCCATAATGATACGGACCGTACACATGCCTGTACGCTCACTATCACTATGGGTGTTGTCGCGTATGCGTACTCATAGTGATAGTGAGCGTACAGGCGTGTGTACGGTCCGTATCACTATGGGTGTTGTCGCGTATGCGTACTCATAGTGGTACGGACCGTACACACGCCTGTACGCTCACTATCACTATGGGTGTTGTCGCGTATGCGTACTCATAGTGATAGTGAGCGTACAGGCGTGTGTACGGTACGTATCACTATGGGTGTTGTCGCATATGCGTACTCATAGTGATAGTGAGCGTACAGGCGTGTGTACGGTCCGTACCACTATGAGTACGCATACGCGACAACACCCATAGTGATACGGACCGTACACACGCCTGTACGCTCACTATCACTATGGGTGTTGTCGCGTATGCGTACTCATAGTGATACGGACCGTACACGCGTGCGTACGCTCACTATCACTATGGGTACACATACGGCAGCACTCCCATAGTGATAGGGAACGTACACAGGCCCTCTTAGCGAAAGTACGGTGCCTTTCACACATCACAGTGGTGACAGGCAGCACACAGGAAGAAATAGGGCTGACATACTTGTCCATGGATGGACATCAAGGCATTGTCTGGGCAGTACTACATGTGTGGGGCACAGGTGTGAAAGGCAGTGATGTGGCACTTTACTCCTGAGTGGAGATGGCACCAGATGCATGATGAGATGTGTACAGATGTTATGTGTGACGGTGCAATGTGTGCCAGGCATGCCCTTAACTCCTTTGACATGTGTGCATGTCGTACTGCACACTTGGGATGAGCGTCACTGGCATGGCACGGTCAACAACACACGCAAGTGTCCCCTGATGCCCGCTACAGGGGTTACCACACCAGACATGTCACTACCCACGGTGCACGATGTGACTATGTCATGTATGTGTGGGGGTTTCCCATTAGCTTGATGTTGGAGCTCCCTCAAAAGCATCAGCTGTTGCAGCAACCAACATGTGTCTGTGTGTAGATGGACATGGCACACTGTTCCGCACACCAGGCCACATGTGGTATCGGATGTGAGGTGCGTATGTATGCATGGGACACAGAGTAGCGTAACAATAACATGTCTGCATCCTCTCTATGAATGTGTGGTGAGTCATTACATGTACACCTTCATGGCAAGGTGTGTGGGCTGTCCTAGTGTAATGTCATGTGACCTGTGGCTCAAGTGTTCCGCTACCTGTCTCTGCAATCGACATCCTAATCCTGCTGATGTGTGGATGTATGTCACTCCTGTGTTGCGTCTGGCTGTTCACTTACACTGGGACACAGCTTATCCCATGCCATGGCATGGGGAGGTTCCCAATCTCCCTGTGTAGCTGGGTCTTGGTAGGAGTGTCACCTGGCAGCCATCCGTGTCCAGGGCATGTGGCACATACCTGACTCCGTATGTCGCTTTTGTGTTAACATGTGCTCAGTACAAATCAATTGTTGTTGTAGTGCACTCACTCTTCCTTGTCACTTCCAAATTACTGCAGAGCGCCGCCTCTTCCCGGACCAATTCCGGACTTGGCTGACATGCGGGAGAATGACTGTATACTTTGCTACCGCTTCCCCCAACAGTTGATTCTGGAGTTGACGGCGAGGCTGGCACCACACCTGCAACCGCTGCACAGGTATCCTACGGCACTGACACCCAAGCTGAAGGTAATGGCAGCCCTACATTTTCTTGCCACGGGTACCTTTCAAAACACCATAGCTCATGTTGGTGGCATGTCCCAGAGCATGTTCTGCTGTGTACTGCATGATTTCTTAGAGGCCATGTTGGTTCACCTGGATGAGTTCATCCATTTCCCAACCCCTGAAATGTTGACTGGTGTCAAGCGTGGATTCTATGCCCTGGGAGGGATGCCCCATGTCATTGGGTCCACAGATGGGACACATGTGGCTTTGGTACCACCACAGGCACAGGAGGTAGCGTACAGGAATCGCAAGCACTACCACTCCATCAATGCCCTTGTGGTGTGTCTGTCCAACATGGTGATTTCACATGTCTGTGCTCGTTTTCCAGGATCAGCACACGATGCCTACATCATGAGGCGTAGCAGGGTGCCTGAAATGATGACGCAGCTGCGCAACGAACGAGCATGTGTTGTTGGTGGGTACACTCTGTCTGTCCTGTATTTTGCGTAGACTTCCAGCACGACCCCTTCTCCTGTCCGACTTATGTCCATGTGGTTTCCATGTAGGGGACGCTGGCTATCCCAACATGCCATGGCTGATCACACCTCTCCGCAACCCCATCACGCCGGCCCAGCTCCGCTACAACACTGCCCATGGCCGAACAAGGCGAGTGATCGAGAGGACATTTGGCCTCCTGAAGAGCCGATTCCGGGGCCTCCACAAGACCGGCGGCGCCCTCCCATATGCCCCGGCGAAGGTCTGCAAAATCTTCATGGTCTGCTGCATGCTGCACAACATGGCAGTTGAGAAAGCTGTGCCACTCATCCTGGAATAAGATGATCAGGACCATCCACCCGTGGAGGACGAAGGGCTTGGCAATGGTGCTAGTGATGTGGAGGATGTTGTTCCGCAAGAGGACATCCGGACTCGGCTCATACGCGACTTCTTTGCTTAGTGGTGAGTACCAGTGTCTGTGTGTGCACGCATTGGTCCCCGTGTGGCATGTGTTGCGATGTGTGTGTCCATCTGCATGTATGGCACGTGAGTCAGAGGTGTGTGTGGATGTGTCACTGGAGTGATGGTGCCAGTGATGTGTATTTCCCCAGTCCTAATTGTGACCTAGCATGTTGTCATCCTTACATGTGTCGAGTACATGCACATGCAAGTGGCTGTGCTTTTTGTGGCTGACTTCTTGTGTGTCTCTCTTCCCCAGGTACTTGCGCATGCCGTCTGCTGCTTGCATTGTTGTGGCACTGCTATTCCTCATGGACACGTCATCATGTGCTGACTCAGCGTAACACGCACGGACAAGTTTGGAAGTCTCCTTAGGGTAAGGGAGGCATCAGGGGTGTATTGGGTGTGGCAGTTGTTTACGATGTATGCACACTGCCCCTGTGGATGTTTGGTTCCTCTGCAGACATGTCGCATCACCATGGTACACATGACATGCATCTGGGTACACCTGAATAGATGGTCTGACTTGTTGACAGTCATCTGTGATGGGATTGTGGAATGTGATGATGGCATCAATGTGTGTTACACTTCCCTCGGACACATACGGTTTGCATTGGCTTGACATGGTGTGGGACTTCCACATCAGCGGATTAATGGTGTATGGCAGTCTCTCCGTGAGCAGCAGGGGGTGTTTAGCTGTTAGCCGACACTTGTGTGCCAGTTCCATGGCTATCACGCATTTGTGCTGCAGAAGGGGGGTTCCAGTGTTGGACCCACATGTTACTCCTCATGACCCGTTCATGTGTACTCCGAGTTGCCTCTGCAATCCCGAATACATGACTAATAAAGGTGTCCCTATGCCTCCAAGGTGCCTCTTCTCAGTCAATGCTGGTGTGTTGACACGGTGCATCCAGCATGTCTGGCATGGTTTTCCGTGATAGTGGCTATGTGTCTATGTGTCGAGTAGCAAGATGCTAGCTGTTTGTGTGGGATTAGACTGTGTATTGTGCATGATGTCCATGACTGTGTGGGTATTGTGACATGTGCCATCCCCATGCATCCAACGTTGGCCATGCCACCATTCTCTGCATCCACCTGACTCAAGCTTGCAGGACATGGTTCTGCCACCTGTCCACACGTACCTGGGTGCCCCACAGGACACTCCACATGATCCCTGACCTCTGTGCATGGCTGTCGCTGTACTCAAAATGTCTGTCGGCACGGTTGTGCGGCCACCCCCTCAGCTGGTTGGGCCCATCACGGGTGTGTATGGTGCTCCATGTCTGTCTTGCCTACTACAATGTGACCCATGTGTGTCCTGCGCCAGACTCAGGCCCCAGGGTGTGGATGGTTGAAGTCAAATGAGAACTCAGGCATGGTTAGACTTTACAAGACACATGTAAGGTAATAATGCAGTGAGTAGGCATCTTCTGTTTATGGTGTGTTGTTTTATTTTGGTTGCGGTGGGGGGGGGGTTTGACATGAGGGGCTTTCCAGGTGTGTGGAATCCAAAGTTCACTAGGGGAGTTGGTGTCCTTGCCATTTGAAATCCTCAGAGTCCATGCCACAGTCTTTGTCAACATTGGTCAGACAGTGACCAGCAAGTCCATGTGGCAGAGAATGTCTTTTGCTGCTGTGCTGCTGTAGCTCCAGTGGGCCAGGTGTCAGGCCAGGTGTCCTGGGAGATGGTGCTGTTGCGCCGAGCCTCACAGTCTTTTCCGTGGACGACCCGCCCTCCTGCGGGGACCCTCGGAAGCAGGCCGTGACGATGTTTGGGATGCTCCGTCGGATGTCTCCTCCTCCTCCTCCTGATCCCTCCCTGTGGGTGGTGATGTTCTACGCCTGCTGGCACAGAGAGGGTTGCCCATGTTGTCGGCCATCCGACGGAGTGTACTGTGAATTCCCGTGAACACCGTCACGAGCTCAGCCTGTCTGTCCTCCATCCGCCGTTGGTGTCGCAGTAGACAGGCATGTTGCTCCGCATGTTGCTGGGCCTGCTGGGTTTTGATCTCATCGAGGGTCCCCTTCATCTCGTTGAGGGTGGACACAACCTGGGCCATGCCCGTGGTGTCCTGCCGGTATGTGTCCAGGATGTTTCGGACATGGGAATATACCGGTTCCCCAGCCAACAGGTCAGGCTCGCGCCTCCGCCGTCCTCCACTCCCACCACCCCTGCCCACTTGCACCTGGCCTGCCCTTGTGGGCACATTGGGTCTCCGGGACCCCTGAGGGGTGGCATTGGCGTTGTCGCCTGCCTCCTCCTGGGTGCCCGGGACACCGTGTCCCTCCTGGCCAGCCTGGCTGCATTGTGGTGGTGGGGCAGGGATCCTGGGTGTCTCCTGGGATGTGGCAGGAGTGGGGGTGGTGGTTGGCCCAGTTGTACCTGACGCAGGTGCTGCAGGTGGTTGGACACCCGAGGGGCCAGGTTGGTCGGGTCGGGTTCGTCCACAGAGTGGTGAGAGTCGTCGCTGCCGGTGGCTCCGTCATCCCGCCGAGCCGGGTCCTGTGAGTCTTCCCCCCCCAGTGTTGGGGGGTGATCCACGACGTTGACCTGTGTGTGAGAGAGACAATGTTAATTTTGTTCCATGCAACATCCATGTTTCATTGGTTTCTAAGTTGGCACATTTCCTCTGGGGATTTGGATATGGCTTGCATTCCACTCACAGTGCACTTGTACATGGGTATGTCCCTTGGCCACAGCTTTTGCGACTTTACCTATGTGTGGCACAGTCTTACTTGCTGCGTCAATTGTGACTGCAGTCAGCAGTGGAGTGGGCAGGTGTGGCGAGCCATGCATTGGCGCCTTCCGTGTTGCACTGTACGTGGGCACATGGAGTGGTTCCACACACTTAGATAATGCAGGTAGCTGTCGTAGTGCTCGTGCACAGGTTGTGACATGGCCCTGTGTTTTGCCATGGAGAAGAGGGGGGGTTCTGGCACTGGCCACCCTTGTCTACATGCACGCAGTCCACCTGCTGATGAGCAGACATTCCCACACCCTCCAAGGCTGATTTGCTCTCCCTGTGTGTCCCTTTCTCGCTCCCTCTCTGTCCCCCTCTCCCTCCCTCTGTGTGTCAGCCTCCTCCCTCTGTCCGTCTCCCTGTGTCTCCCTCCCTCTCTGTCTCCCTCTCCCTCCCTCTGTGTGTCACCCTCTGTCACCTCAGCCCAGCTTCCTAGGCACACACTTTTAGCAGATCTTTGAATGGCCCTTGGCTTGTTGATGTGAGTTTGTTTCTGATCTCCAGGCACCCATTGGGTGTAGTGTGTGTGTCTGCGCTGCTGCTGTGGTGGTGTGTGCTGCCACTCTTTCACAGTGTTGGCTGTTCATTAGCTGCTGTCATGTGCAAGAAGTGCCTTCACATCATGTCTTAATGCAAGGCGTGCGCCATTTGCTGGCAAGTCTTTCCTGTGAGGGGACACACTGTTTGTCTGCCTGTGACCTAGGCCAAATGGGCAGGGGGCATTTTTGTCTGCTTCTGAGTTGCACTATGTGATTTTTGGGGCCCACACTCCCGCCATCCGGCTTACTGTGTCTTGTGTTGGTGTTTTCTGTGGCCTGTGACTTGGCATTGTCCAGCTGAGTGCATGGGGCATGGTGGCGCCAGTGGCATGTGCGTGTTCATGGAGTGTGGTTGAGTCATGCGATAGCTTGGGGTGGTTGTGTGCCTGTTTGTGAGTTTGGTTGTGGATGGCGTTCCCCCCATGTGAGGTGAGTTGTTTGTGTACTCACCGGGGTCTCGGAGTCCTTCTAATCCCTCCACTGCCACCACCGGCAGTATGGCCATCACCCTCTCCTCCCAGGGATGGTAGTGTACGGGTCTGCGGGGCGGCCCTCCTCCAGTGACGTTGGCCTGGTTGTGGTCGTCGGTCATTTTGGCTCGGACCCTCCTCCGCAGATCGTACCACCTGGCTTGGCATTTATGCCTGGTCCTTCTGGTGGCCGCAACAGCATTGACAGCATCGACAATCCTCTGCCACATGGCTGTTTTATCTGCAATGCTGGTCTGTCTGACCAATGTTCCAAAGAGGTGTAGCTCGACTCTGAGGATTTTGTCGACAAGGACCTCCAACTCTTGGCTAGTGCTTTGGATTCTTGTTAGTGGGCATGGTGAGGGGTGTGGGTGTGGATGGTTGTGAGGGGTGTGGGTGTGGATGGTTGTGGGTGTGTGGGTGTGGTTGTGCAGGTGTGTGTGTGAATGTGATGAGGGGGTGTTTGTGAAGGTGTGTGTGTGAAGGTGTGCAAGTGTAAGGTGTTGTAAGGGTTCAAGTATGGTGCTGTAGGTTGTCTGTGGGGTCTGGCAGCAGTGAGTCTGTTGCAAAGGCTCATGGTTTGTGTGTGTGGGCCCTTTTTATTGGTCCATTGATGGGTGTGGCTGTGTTTGAACTTTGGGTGGGTGTGTTATAAGGAGTGGTTGTGTTTTGGGCCTCTGTTTTGGATTTTGGCAGTTGCAGGTCAGTGATTGTGTTGTTTTTGTGCTTGTTGGACATGTTTAGTGGCTTTGTGCCATTCGAATGGTGTATTCTTGTGTTGTTTGGCTTTGTCCTGGTTGTGTACGTGCGTTTTTAACGTGTGTACGGTGTGTACTTCGGGCATTTTGTTGTACAGTGCTGTCCTTGTGTCTGGCTTGGTACGACTCGTACATGCGCGATGTTGTGTGAAGGTGCTGGTGTTGGGGCCTGGGGTGCGCTCCATGCATACGCGTGTGAGGGTACGCGTCGTACATACACGGTTGGGGTGTGGGTGCGGGTCGTACATACACGGTTGGGGTGGGGGTACGGGTCGTACATACACTCTTGGGGTGGGGGTATGCTCCATACATATGCATGTGAGGGTACGCGTCGTACATACACGGTTGGGGTGTGGGTACGGGTCGTATTACACGGTTGGGGTGGGGGTACGCTCCATAAGTCTGCGGGTGTGGGTACGGGTCGTACATACACGGTTGGGGTGGGGGGTACGCTCCATACGTCCGCGGGTGTGGGTACGGGTCGTACATACACTGTTGGGGTGAGGGTACGGGTCGTACATATACGGTTGGGGTGGGGGTACGCTCCATACATACGCGGGTGAGGGTACGCGTCGTACATACACGGTTGGGGTGAGGGTACGGGTCGTACATACACGGTTGGGGTGGGGGTACGCTCCACATGTCTGCGGGTGTGGGTATGGGTCGTACATACACGGTTGGGGTGGGGGGTACGCTCCATACGTCCGCGGGTGTGGGTACAGGTCGAACATACACGGTTGGGGTGGGGGGTACGCTCCATACGTCCGCGGGTGTGGGTACGGGTCATACATACATGGTTGGGGTGAGGGTACGCTCCATACGTCCGCGGGTGTGAGTACGGGTCGTACATACACGGTTGGGGTGGGGGTACGCTCCATACGTCCGCGGGTGTGGGTACGGGTCGTACATACACGGTTGGGGTGGGGGGTACGCTCCATACGTCTGCGGGTGTGGGTACGGGTCGTACATACACTGTTGGGGTGAGGGTATGGGTCGTACATACACGGTTGGGGTGGGGGTACGCTCCATACATACGCGGGTGAGGGTACGCGTCGTACATACACGGTTGGGGTGAGGGTACGGGTTGTTCATACACGGTTGGGGTGGGGGTACGCTCCATACGTCCGCGGGTGAGGGTACGCGTCGTACATACAGGGTTGGGGTGGGGGGTACGCTCCATACGTCCGCGGGTGTGGGTACGGGTCGTACATCCACGGTTGGGGTGGGGGTACGCTCCATACGTACGCGGGTGAGGGTACGGGTCGTACATACACGGGTGGGGATTCGACTCGTACATAGGCAGGCTGGGGGGTGTTGGGCGCGTATGCGGGCACATGTCTCCATGGTTGCTATGGGAGTTCGGTGCGGACGGTGTTTTTTCCATACGGTTGTGACATCGGACGCACGGGATGGAACGTGATTCCGCGGTCGGACTTCACTTTTCACATTTGTACGGTAAATCGTCCGAGGACGTGTCAGACACATTTTCCGACCCGAGGACGTGTGGGGAATGATTCCCAATGCGGTTTGTATGGACTTTTTACCATGCGAATCGTGATTGCCAGTTTGTACGGCACTTGTACGATTCGTACGGTAAAAAGACCGGATACGAGTCGGACGGGGAATTTTTTTACCGGATCGTGATCGGCACCATAGTTGGAGACCCAATGCTCCTGAGAAATAAACCCAGAGTTTCGCAATCAACCCAAATGCCTTTGCATTCACACTCGCTCATACAAGAAAAATGTAGTACATTCACGCAGAATCCTGTCTTTCCCGAGAACAGCGAACAGTCTGTCCTACTACAGAATTATGACATACGTTAACAAAGCAGCGCTTACCTCTGCTTTGTCCTTCTAACAAGCTCAGAGTGTACCTATTACCTTTCCAGTGATAAGCGTTATCGGAATGCCAGTTGGATCCCTGGTACCTAAGACCAGAACTTCACAGGTAACCTTCGCTATCATACACACTTCTTTCACACAGAAAACGTCTCTAATGGTAACACACAACGATGCTACCGAATCGAACCCAGACAATTCACCGTGCATCTTCACTTGTCACACGTTTTCCCTGTGTACCTACAGGGCAACAACAATTCCGTCTTTCCCGAGAGCAGCGCTTACCTCTGCTCTACTACGGAACCGTTACAAACTTCCGACTTCCTACATCCCAGAAGCCGTGCAAACAACATTAAACTCAACGTAACTCAACATAGAGTGTTAGTACATAAATCAATACCAATCAATAACCAAAATCAATAAGCAATGTACAAGCAATAATCACTAAACCAATCAATAACAAACCATCATACTGCTACCAGAAAAACTGTTGCAGCGCGGAGTGCAAAATCCCTCCCTACTGCCACGGATTAAAAGATCTCACACACGCACACTATCCATACATTCGCTGGTGGGACCCATAACACCAACACACACTCACCATTAGTCCGTGCGAGAGGCGATTATCCTTTCAAACGCTGAATAATGAGTGAGGAAGATACCACTTTACCCTAATGAGCAGCAAACCTACAAACCTTTCTTATACTCATTAGGCCCTAGATTTCACATTTGGTATTTCCCTCATAACCGGGACGGATCTGTTAGTTGTAGTTTTAAGTGAAATTCTAATACTCTAATTAACCTTTTCATTAACACATTTCAATGAATAAACAACCCAACTCATTTCAGTAGATGTTCAAATCCAAATGTATATTAATATTGCAGATTAAATCATTCATTTGATCAAGTTGCCATTCATATTTACCTATTCTGGCTAAAGTCGTCCTCTTTGTCAAATTTTGCAGTCTCCCAAATCTATGCCCATCAATTTTAGCAGATTCAGTTCATCAGGAATTTGGGCATTAATTCTGTCCATCAAAGATTCAGGCTAACAGCTGTCCTGCAGTGTCACCGTCCTCTCCGTCAACATAACGTCAGGAAATCGAGAAAGGCCAGAAACGAACCCGCACCAACCTCTCTATTCTACCACAATTTATAGTAAAATCAATATTAAATGTATCAAAGTTTGGGCATCCGAGTTTGCTGATTGGACAATCAGGGATCATCTTTTGGTTTCTCACGAGAGTGTCTTTTGGGTTATGACCCTTGTCAGTTCCGGTTCACACAACAGTCTTTGTTCGGAATACTTGGACGATGTCCCAGACTGTCCTTAAAAGGTACATGTTCATCTGGGGTCAGGTCCAGGCCACTGTTGCTCATCTTTAGCGCAGGCGCACTTCACCCAAGCCTGGTTCAGCGTTGGCAGTCGGGTGAGGCACCAAAGTCAGCCATCTTTCGGCAGGCCAAAATAGTCAACTTAAGCAAAGAAACACAAAAACGTAATTAATACATAGAAATGACTAATTAAATGTTATTCCCTAGCTAATACCCATATGTGTGTGTATTTATCTAGCCAAAAGCAACACTCAATGCGGTTTATACTTACTAAATAAAGCACAAATCACAATTACATCACCAAAGCGACATATATCATGCAATGTTCTAATTATCTAGCATTAGTATGCGTACGAAATTTAGTTCACGTAATTAATTAGGCCATGCAGATGCAAATCCCATGTGTATTTCAATCATTAATAAGGTTTATTAATTATTTCCACATCACTCCAAACCATTAGTACGATTATAATTAATTAATTATTCTAATTAATAAAACGACATGCAAAATGGGGTGGGTATACAAAATTTTGCATAACCCGCTCCAGCACACGCGCTCAGCCTCTGCTTGCGTTGTTAAACTCCTAGTCGCTTGCTCCGTTTTTGTCTTTATTAGGTCCCTTGTGTTCTATTCTCTGACGCATGGTATTTACTTTCGTTTTCTTTTCACTTTTGCCGCCTCAACAGACAATAGTGCCGTACTCTGTTCTGCCACCTATCCTCATGTTCTTGCCTCGCTGTGCCTGCCCCTCTGCCCCGCACTCTGTTCTGCCACCTATCCTCATGTTCTTGCCTCGCCGTGCCTGTCCTTCTGCCCCGCACTCTGTCCTGCCACCCATCCTCATGTTCACACTGATCTCTCTTCTTCCGTGTCTGCGTGCACGCAGGACAAAACATATGCATGCGCTCTGCCTCTGCTTGCGTTGTTTAACTCCTGGTCAATTGCTCCCTTTCTGTCTTTATTAAGTCCGTCGTGTTCTACTCTCTGCCACATGGTATTTACTTTCACTTTTTTCAATTTTGCCGCCTCAACAGACAATAGTGGCGTACTCTGTTCTGCCACCTATTCTCATGTTCTTGCCTCGCCGTGCCTGTCCCTCTGCTCCGCACTCTGTCCTGCCACCTATCCTCATGTTCTTGCCTTGCTGTGCCTGTCCCTCTGCCCCGCACTCTGTCCTGCCACTTATCCTCATGTTCTTGCCTCGCCGTGCCTGTCCCTCTGCCCGCGCTCTGTCCTGCCACCTATCCTTATGTTCTTGCCTCTCCATGCCTGTCCCTCTGCCCCGCACTCTGTCCTGCCACCTATCCTCATGTTATTGCCTCGCCGTGCCTTTCACTCTGCCCTGCACTCTGTCCTGTCACCTATCCTCATGTTATTGCCTCGCTGTGCCTGTCCCTCTGCTCCGCACTCTGTCCTGCCACCTATCCTCATGTTCTTGCCTTGCTGTGCCTGTCCCTCTGCCCCGCACTCTGTCCTGCCACCTATCCTCATGTTCTTGGATCGCCGTGCCTGTCCCTCTGCCTGCACTCTGTCCTGCCACCTATCCTTATGTTCTTGCCTTGCCGGGCCTGTCCCTCTGCCCCGCACTCTGTCCTGCCACCTATCCTCATGTTATTGCCTCGTCGTGCCTTTCACTCTGCCCCGCACTCTGTCCTGTCACCTATCCTCATGTTATTGCCTCGCCGTGCCTGTCCCTCTGCCCTGCACTCTGACCTGCCACCTATCCTCATGTTCTTGCCTCACCGTGCCTGTCCCTCTGCCCGCACTCTGTCCTGCCACCTATCCTCATGTTCTTGCCTCACAGTGCCTGCCCCTTTGCCCCACACTCTGTCCTGCCACCTATCCTCATGTTCTTGCCTCGCCGTGCCTGCCCCTTTGCCCCGCACTCTGTCCTGCTCCTATCCTCATGTTCTTGCCTCGCCGTGCATGTCCCTCTGCCCCGCACTCTGTCCTGCCACCTATCCTCATGTTCACACTGATCTCTCTCCTTCCGTGTTTGCATGCACGCAGGACAAAACATATGCACGCGCTCTGCCTCTGCTTGCGTTGTTAAACTCCTGGTCGCACGCTCCCTTTCTGTCTTTATTAGTACCCTTGTGTTCTATTCTCTGCCGCATGGTATTTACTTGTGCTTTTTTTTTCACTTTTGCCGCCACACAATAGTGGCGTACTCTGTTCTGCCACCGATCCTCATGTTCTTGCCTCGCAGTGCCTGTCCCTCTGCCCCACACTCTGTCCTGCCACCTATCCTCATGTTCTTGCTTCGCCATGCCTGTCCCTCTGCCCCACACTGTGTCCTGTCACCTATCATCATGTTCTTGCCTCACTGTGCCTGTCCCTCTGCCCCGCACTCTGTTCTGCCACCTATCCTCATGTTCTTGCCTCGCCGTGCCTGTCCCTCTGCCCCGCACTCTGTCCTGCCACCTATCCTCATGTTCTTTCTTCGCCGTGCCTGTCCCTCTGCCCCGCACTCTGTCCTGCCACCTGTCCTCATGTTCTTGCTTCGCCGTGCCTGTCCCTCTGCACGCACTCTGTCCTGCCACCTAGCCTCATGTTCACACTGATCTCTCTCCTTCCGTGTCTGCGCGCACGCAGGACAAAACATATGCACGCACTATGCCTCTGCTTGCGTTCTTAAACTCCTGGTCGCTTGCTCCCTTTCTGTCTATATTAAGCCCCTCGTGTTCTATCCTCTGCCGCATGGTATTTACTTGTGCTTTTTTTTTCACTTTTGCCGCCACACAATAGTGGCGTACTCTGTTCTGCCACCTATCCTCATGTTCTTGCCTCGCAGTGCCTGTCCCTCTGCCCCACACTCTGTCCTGCCACCTATCCTCATGTTCTTGCTTCGCCATGCCTGTCCCTCTGCCCCACACTGTGTCCTGTCACCTATCATCATGTTCTTGCCTCACTGTGCCTGTCCCTCTGCCCCGCACTCTGTTCTGCCACCTATCCTCATGTTCTTGCCTCGCCGTGCCTGTCCCTCTGCCCCGCACTCTGTCCTGCCACCTATCCTCATGTTCTTTCTTCGCCGTGCCTGTCCCTCTGCCCCGCACTCTGTCCTGCCACCCATCTTCATGTTCTTCCCTCGCCGTGGCTGTCCCTCTGCCCCGCACTCTGTCCTGCCACCTGTCCTCATGTTCTTGCTTCGCCGTGCCTGTCCCTCTGCCCCGCACTCTGTCCTGCCACCCATCTTCATGTTCTTCCCTCGCCGTGGCTGTCCCTCTGCCCCGCACTCTGTCCTGCCACCTGTCCTCATGTTCTTGCTTCGCCGTGCCTGTCCCTCTGCACGCACTCTGTCCTGCCACCTAGCCTCATGTTCACACTGATCTCTCTCCTTCCGTGTCTGCGCGCACGCAGGACAAAACATATGCACGCACTTTGCCTCTGCTTGCGTTCTTAAACTCCTGGTCGCTTGCTCCCTTTCTGTCTATATTAAGCCCCTCGTGTTCTATCCTCTGCCGCATGGTATTTACTTTCGCTTTTTTTCACTTTTGCTGCCTCAACGTACAATAGTGCAGTACTCTGTTCTGCCATCTATTCTCATGTCCTTGCCTCACCGTGCCTGTCCCCCTGCCCCGCACTCTGTCATGCCACCTATCTTCATGTTTTTGCCTCGCCGTGCCTGTCACTCTGCCCCGCACTCTGTACTGCCACCTATCGTCTATATATACACTGACTCAAAACAACACCAATAAACATGACAAAATTACAACTCCAATAACTCTAACTCAGCCTAATGCGAGACCTGTTGCATTGCAAATGCTTGTTTCCTTTATTTTACTGCTGCACAGCATTGGAGCGATGCTCCTCCGCCTTAGCAGAGGAGCCGCTAATGATTCTAGGTTCAGAACCTTACAAACCTAACCATGTGAGAGCCAAGAGCCAAAAGCTCTGAAAGTTAAACACCCAGTAACATATGCATTTGATGCCCAAATGTAGGCTGCATGTAAAAAAAAACAAGCACTGGCAATGTCAAGAGGACATGAATGATGACATGAATGTCTCTTCGGTCACTGATGGGTTGAGTCACTCAATACATCATCATACATGCTCTCTGCTATTCATTCTTGCACACCTGCATCCAGTCATCCACCCAATGACTCATTCTTGCTTTCAACCACTTACAAAACCACAATAAAAACACACACAAACTCAATAACATGTGCAAGATAAATTAAAAGAACTAAAAGTAGAAAAACGAAAGCATGCCGCCTCTTAAACCTGGTGGGCAAATGCTCGTAATAGGAAATAGAATTAAACACTGAAATGGCTGGCTATCGTGCAATCAAATTGTATGTAGCGCATCAGTGTTTGAAAGTTCCAGAAAGGCCACCACGTTTAGAAGCAACAAGGTGCCCATTTTGGAAGTTCAAATTCAATGTTACATTATGGAAAATACCATTCCATGATGATCTCCTGATTTGGAGGTAGCGGTCTTGAGGGAGGAGGCACACGGCAGATGAAGTGAGAATCCAACAGACAGACCATTAACACTGTCTAGAGAGCTGTAGTTTACTTTAGTAAATGAAAATAAAATGATAAGGAAATAAATGAAAGGCTCCTACAAAATGAGAAAACTAAAGCAGTGGTCCACCAGCCCTCACTCTGAAGAGCATTCATTCTAAAACAGATTTGCACATAAGGTGAGACAAATGCCATTTCTCATGGGTAAGAGAGTCAATGGCTGAACTAGGCTGCCCCATGCTGTATGTAGTCATGGAGGAAAGCAGAGTGCAAACCACACTTGTACAGATCAATGGCAGAAGAGAGGAGACCCAAAGCTCCTCTGTGTACTATATTTATATTACACAGGTAAGAATTCTTATTGAAAGTATGCCAATAGTTTCAAACTCGTAGTTCTTAGAAAAGATGTCAAACTGCGAAATATTTCCTGTAATTCACATTACTGAATTCATTTTCTGGATACTTAACTTCTCTAAAGAAATAAAAAAAACTCACACACAGAAAGCTACCCTTTTATGTAGTACTGGTTAAAAAAACACGTTCACAATGACAGTGCTGCTCTTAGAACATTAGTCAGCGCACCTCACTAACTGACAAATGCAGGCTTTGCCTTGATTCAGGCATGTACCAATTAATCCTCTCCAGTCTCTGAAAATAAACATTGTACATGCACAATCCTGTTAGAAAAAAAGTTACACTGTCCCACAGAGAACTCTTTTTCTTATTTTGTATAGGTCTTCTTAATCATACTCTATAGTGTCAATATACTACAAAAGAAAAACTTATTTTAGAATGGTTGTCTTTCATTTCTTACAATCTGATTTACATTTAAAGTTTGATTTCTAATGATATTCATAGTTGCATAAACACATTTAAATATTAGCACGTTATCCCCGAGAAAAACACACATTTCTCAAAACATTGACAGCGTCAAAAATGCTCTTGCTTCCATGAAGCGAAGCAGAATTGCTTTTGGGCAGAGGAAGCTGCATGTTTGCAGCTCCCTCAGCCCAAAAGCAATGCCAGCTCCCGCAGGAGGTGGGGAGCCTGCAGGGACCTCAGGGGCCTTGGGGCTCCCCCCGCGGTCTCTAAAGATGTGGCCCAGGAAGGGGGGCCACGCAGGCCCACCTACCCATTATTTTATTTTCTTTAAATAAAGTATGTGGCTATGTCCCCGGGGGTGGGGTCCCCAGGGTTATATCGGCCTCAGGAGGGGGCGCCCCCTCCAAAATTTTGTTTAAAAAAATAGAGAGCAGGCCCCGGGGAATGCAGTCCCCGGGGCCAAAACTGGCCCAGGGAAGGGGGGGCCACATGGCCCCCCTTCCTTTAAACTAAAGAAATAAAATAATTTAAAAACAGGCCAGGCCCTGGGGTCCCCGGGTGCCGGAATTGGCCTGGGGAGGGCGGCCGCACGGCCCACCCTCTGGTTTAAAACAAAATAGCAAATTGCCAGCCTTGGGGGATGGGGTTCCCAGGACAGAAATCTGCCTTGGGAGGGGGCAGCGAGGCTCCACATCCCGTTTTATCAAGCCCCAGGGGATGGGGTCACCAGGCCCAAAAGCATCAAAGGAAGGGGGGCCACACAGCCCCCTTCCTAGAATTGTTTTTAAAAAGGAAGCCAGCAACTCGCAGAGAACCGGCCCCTTTTTTGCACTACTCTGCAAACACGCCTCCTGGCGGGTTCTTGGTTGGAGGATGAAGTGCCCTTCGTTGCTGAGGGTCCTTAGGGGACAAATAGCCCACCTGTTACCTCCAGTAAACCCCATGCAGCTGGATTGCTGAGAGGTGGTTGGAGGCCATGCCCCTTTTTCCACCAGTCTGTAAACATGCCTCTCTGCGTACTGCTGGTGGGGTGATGAGGTCTCCTTGCCTCTTGAGGGACTCAGGAGTAAAGTAGACTTCATCCCCCAGGCAGCAGTGGGCCAGGTGGCGTGTTTGCAGAGTGGTGGAGAAAGGGGGCGTGGACTCTGACCACCTCTCCGCAATGTAGCTGTGTGGGGCTTATTGGAGGTTACAGGAGGGCTAGTTGGCCCCCAGAGACCCTCAAGAAGTAAGGGGACTTCATCCCCCAACCAAGAGCGAGCCAGGAGGCGTGTTTACAGAGTGGTGGAGAAAGGGGGCGTGGCCTGCGACCACCTCTCAGCAATCCCACTGTGTGGGGTTTACTGGAGGTAACAGGTACGCTTGTTAGCCTCTAAGGATCCCAAGCAGCGAAGGGGACTTCATACCTCAACCAAGAGCATGCCAGGAGGCTCGTTTGCAGAGTGGTGGACAAAGGGGGCGAGGCCTGGTATCAGAACTCAACAATCCTGCTGTGTGGGACTAATTGGAGGTGATAAAAGGGATATTTGGCCTCCAAGGACATCCTTGGGGGGCCAACTGCCCCTCCTGTTATCTCCACTAAGTCCCATACAGTGGCATGGCTAAGAGGGCTTCGGAGGCCCAGCCCCCTTTCTCCACCACTCTGAAAACGCACCTTCTGGTGCACTACTAGTTTGGGGATGAAGTCCACTTTACTCCTGAGGGCCCTTCGGGGCCAAGAAGCTCTCCTGGTACCTCCTTGAGTCCTACACAGCAGAATTCCTGAGCGCTGGTTGGAGGCCCAGCCCCCTTTCTCCACCACTCTGCAAACGCAACTGTTAATTAAAAAAACATAGGAATTATCTGAAAGAAACACAGTTTCAGGGACGCTATAGTTAGAAATTAGCATTTAAAAAACCTTGGAAATTTCCCGAAAAAAACCACAGGTTTCAGGGACATCGTAGTTAGAAATTAGCATTTAAAAAACCTTAAAAATTCACAGAAAAAAACACAGGTTTCAGGGACGAAATCGCGCAATCACATTGAAGCTACCAGGTACGAAGAATACCAGCACTCGCGGGAGTAGTTTTCACCCAGATTTTATTAGGGTATAAGTACGCACAGACGCGTTTCAGCTACCGCCTTCCTCAATGATAGTGGGCGCCATGAGAAAGCATCAATAAATACTCATTATGTTGGTTGCTTACATAGTTCCTCAACATAGACAGCGGACTTAAAATCAGATATCCAACCGATTTTAATATTTCAGCCATCTTGGAGCATGCAATTAAATTCACATTTTAGCATTATTGTAATACATTCATATATAAGCAAGCATTATAACGCCCAAAACTGGTAAATACCCTTTGTGCATCAAATTAGGCGTTTCACTACCCTATCATATCAAGCCCTGTATGGGCATACTGGGCGCTCGCGCAGTGAGGTTGCTTAAAGACACCTTTAGCAAGGACGCAGCAAAATCTCCCAAAACCAAGGCTGGTCCTCACGATGACTCTTATGTCACGCACCAATGTTTTGCTTTTTTGCTGGTGGGAGAAGCGGGTGGCCTGGTTGGATGCCAACAACAAGTGCACCTGTAATGTAATTAGTTGGAACAGGTACATTGGTGATTTATTCATCATTTACAGGGGCAATGAACAGTCAGCCAATGATTATTCAAGGGTGCTCAATGACAACAATTTGAACCTCAAGTTTACAGGAGAAATTAGCAAAACAGCGGTAAATTTCTTAGATCTAAGTGTTTGCCTCAGAGGGCAGATTGTGCACTACATTGCACAGGAAGCCTACGGCGGGCAACTCTCTTTTACACGCGAGCAGCTGTCACCTGGAGAAACTGAAGAATAGCATACTCTATGGGGAATTACTGCGTATAAAACAATTGCACCAAGAATTGTGATTTCCAGGCAGCTGCAAAAGATAGCATGGAAAGGTTCATGATTAGAAGGTACCCAAGTAGATCTTAATGGAGGCAAAAAGGAAGGTGGAAGCTAAGCCTAGACTGGATTTGGTGAATGTTAACTCTGCTGCCAGATCTAGAAAAGAAAAGGTGGAGAGATAGGTCAACAGGATTTTAGAATGATTACGAACTCCTCTAGTAATGCTAGTGACATCAGGAAGGTATTAAAGAAGAATTGGTGTATCCTTAAATCAGATTCCACCATAGGGGAGGACTTACCAGTGTCACCCCTAATGTCTTTTAGAAAGGCACGTTCATTGAAAGATCATTTAGTACACAGTTACTGTCCTAAAGAGAATAGACTGTCTGTTTTTGAGAAAAAAACAGGGTTCTTCCCCTGTGGAAAATGCAAGGCGGGCAGGAATAGTCACAAAGTCTTGTCATATGATGTACCAGGTCTGAAGGTACCTAAAAAGATCAGGAGGTTCATGAATTGTAACACGAGCTACACAGTGTATTGTCTGGCCTGTGTGACCTAAGGTATATTGGGAGCACCATACATCCTACCAAGGTGCGAATTTTGGAAAACCTCAGGGCCATCGCCACCAAGGCTGCACCTTACCCGGTGGCGAGACATTTCGAGAGTCATCACGATTGCAACAGGGATCTGTTGAAGTTTTTCTGTATGTACCATGTACTGACAGACATAAGGGGAGGGGACAGACAGCTGTTCCTTCGCATATTAGAATCAAGGAACATCATCGATACCCAAACAAAGATACCATTGGGGTTGAATAGTGGGGAGGAAATGGCGATACATCTATGACCAGACATGACATCAGAAGAATATAACCAGGTAGACAATTGTATGGATTATTTTGGGTGTCACCTTTCTGAGTAGAGATAAATGTTAGTGGTTGCATCGCAGTCGACACAAATCGGCGGAAATTGTGTGAATAATCTATGCCCATACAGGGCTTGATGTAGAAGAAAACTTTGGTGCGTGACATAAGAGTCATTGTGAGGAGCGGGCTTGATTTGGGGAAATTTTGCAGCGCCATTGCAAAAGGTGTCTTTAAGCAATCTCACAGTGCGAGCGCCCAGTATGCCCATACAGGGCTTGATATGATAATTAGAGGGTAGCGAAAAGCCTAACTTGATGCACAAAGGGTATTTACCAGTTTTGGGCATTATAATGCTTGATTATATATCATTATATTACAATGATGCTAAAATGTGAATTTAATTGCATTCTCCAAGATGGCCGGAATGTTAAAATCGGGCAGATATCTGATTTTAAGTCCACTGTTTATGTTGATGAACTACGTAAGCAACTAACAGAATGAGTATTTATAGATGTTGTCTCTTGACACCCGTTATCATTGAGGAAGGCGGTAGCTGAAATGCGTCTGTGCGTACTTATACCGTAATAAAATCTGGGTGAAAACGGCTCCCGCGAGTGCTGGTATTCTTCGTACCTGGTAACTTAAAATATATATATATATATACTGGATTAACCAAGGCCCACCTCCGGGTTCGGGAGGAGATGGGGCGGTGTTGGAGTTATTAACTCCGCGCTGGACGAGATGGATTGCCAGACTTGCCTCCGCCGAGTGGAGTCCTGATCCTCGGGGGTTGATGCGGTCTGGGGATCCAAGGGGGCACCGGAGTTCAAGCAACATGCAGGAAATTGGTCCAAGCTACATCGTGATGCCCTATATTCCGCATTACCACTTGATTACCCCCGCATTACCTACCTGGAAATAACACAGCATTCTGGGATCTGTAGTTCACACGCATCAGGTGTCCTGCAGTAGGTGAGCAAAGGCACTGTCCTTGGGGGCGGAGAGGCCCAGAACCAATTGTTTTGAGGCAGGACATTTAAAATCTACGATGGCGCCTGCACCTCCTGATACACTCCTGGCGCTGAAGAAGGCTAACTAACGCCGAAATGCATTCCCCATGCTGTATACTTGCTAAATAAAGAAGCCTCCTTGTTACCCCTACTGCGGCCTCTGCTCTTTCTTTGGAGGAGTTTCTGTGAGACATTTAAACGCGCAAGCCAGAAACGCGCTCCAGAGGCCCCCGCATCGCTATGTTGACCTTGGTTTCGCTGGCATCTGCTGCGGCGGACTTTTCGCATTTCCAGGGGACTGGAATAACCAAGGCCCACCTCCGGGTTCGGGAGGAGATGGGGCGGTGTTGGAGTTATTAACTCCGCGCTGGGCGAGATGGATTGCCAGACTTGCCCCCGCCGAGTGGAGCCCTGATCCTCGGGGGTTGATGCGGTCTGGCGACCCAAGGGGGCACCGGAGTTCAAGCAACATGCAGGAAATTGGTCCAAGCTACATCGTGATGCCCTATATTCCGCATTACCACTTGATTACCCCCGCATTACCTACCTGGAAATTACACAGCATTCTGGGATCTGTAGTTCAAACGCATCAGGTGTCCTGCAGTAGGTGAGCAAAGGCACTGTCCTTGGGGGCGAAGCGGCCCAGAACCAATTGTTTTGAGGTAGGACATTTAAAATCTACGATGGCGCCTGCACCTCCTGATACACTCCTAGCGCTGAAGAAGGCTAACTAACGCCAAAATGCATTCGCCATGCTGTATACTTGCTGAATAAAGAAGCCTCCTTGTTACCCCTACTGCGGTCTCTGCTCTTTTTTTGGAGGAGTTTCTGTGAGATATATATATATATATATATATATATATATATATATATATATATATATATATATATATTGATAGATAGAATAAAATAGAATAGAATTATAATATATTCTAATATAATGTAATATGATATAAGAAAAAAAAATTCAAGGCACTGGCAGAAACTAAGCCTATCATGCCTTCTTAAGAGATTGTAAGAGATTCTTGCAAGAGTTACTATAGTGTAAATCTTCTACTTCCTAGTATTTGCCACAATGGTTAATCAATACTAAAATTATTGCCTACACAGGTAATATGTGAGATTTCATATGGCAAAATACGTGTCTGTAGGCTTTAACAGTGTGCAATAACAAACCACCCTTAAACTCCTATTGGTTTTAACATATGGATTTCAAAATACATAAATCAGGCCTGCAGCCTTTGACCTAACTTTTCATAATAAATACGAAGTCTATGTCATCTAAAAATAACTTTTTTCCAATTAACTGTCAAGCAAACAGCCTTTATCATTAAATTGTCATCATTACCAATCCAGCCTTACTGTAGTGACCATAACCTTTCCCAAAGGCAATTATGAGGTATGCCATAATGAACATGCAACTGTGTAAAAAACATACATTTGTCTAAGCAACATGAAAATTCCTCCTGGAAGGGCCTCAAATAGATTACCATAATGCAATTTTCTATCGCCTTGGTTTGTTTGAATAGGTGACTAACACTGAAAACCTTCTTCCTACTGTAATCTGTGAAATTCCGTGTAACAAAAGACCTACCTACAGGATTTAGCACTGTGTAATTACAATCCACCCTTGGAAGTCTGTTGCCTTTAACATACGCTTTTCACAATAAAAAAGTCATGCCTACTGGCATTTCCACAACGTTTTATGATAAGCAGATCAAACCTATGGAATCTGACATTACTTTTCCCAAAGAGCCAGTAAGGCCTATCGCCTTTGCCATTGGCTTAACACCATAACCAAAACAAACCTACTAAGTGTTCATAAACCAGCAATCATCATGATACAGTTACAATATTACAAAAAAGTACAAAATTAAAGGTCGGAACTCAATATACAGTGGCCTCTCAAAAGGATCCAACGAGGATTACCACAGTGAACATATTTTAACCACTGGGCTTGTCAGAGGGGGTGACTAACACCAAGGCCCTTCCCTACTATGGTAATATGCAAGCTTTCATATTGCAAAATACAGGTCTGCAGCCTATAACACAGCGTGACAACATTCCACCTTTAAAGGCTTATTGGCTTTAACAAATGCTTTTTCTATTAAATAGGTCAGGCCTGCTGCCTTTGTCAAAATGTCTCATAATAAACAGATTATATGGCATGAACCATAACATTTCCTAGGGAGCCAATTAGTCGTAAAGACTACATCATTGGCTTGTTGTCATAACCAACTCAGGCCTTTTGTATTGAGTATAAGCATTACCTTAAGGCAACACTGCAGCAAATAGTCATAATATCACACATTTATACAAAATTACAGTTGTGAAAGCAAAATGTTCTCTCTCCTAAGAGGGTCTTAAAAGGGTTATCACAGTGGAAATATTCTGTCACCACAGTTTGTTAGAGGGGGTAACCAACATCAAAACCTTTGCCTACTACAGCATTCAATGAGACTCCATGTAACAAAACACCTGTATGTGGGATTTTAATACAGAGCAATAGCAATCCACCTGTCATACCTATTGGCTTTATCATGCGCTTTGTACAACAAATATGTCCATACGCTTTTTAAAATAAACATGCTATGGTATATTTTGTTATATTGATTTGAATAGCACACTAATCACCCAAAAAAAGGTATCCAGGCGCTTGGATATGTCCTGCCTTCTGCCTTTATTGTAACTTTTAATACCTAAAATATCAGGCTTAAACCAACAGAGTACTGTGGTAATGAACCGAAGACTTCCTACAAAGTATAAAGTGCAATACAGGCACTCTTTTTAAGTGGAAGTATACAGCTTCAGTCCAATAAAATGCTGTACCCATGGAAGTCAATGTGGGCGGAGCCTAACCTCCTCTCTCTGCTATTTCTGAAAGCTTTTTCATTGCTGAGCACATAAGGTCTCGCATCTGCTGTGCTGTCAACAAGCAGCAACCAAGACTAAGAATGTATGACCACTGCCTGCAGCTTCCTCTAGACCGCCCCCCAGCCTCCCCCACCCCTCCCACCCCCTGTGTGGATTAAGGGTTTTTAAGGGTTTAACACACTACGAATTACAGCATCTCAACGTGATCCATATCGCCCACGTTAATGTTCACTTGAACTCAAAGTTTAAATTGTGATCTCTGTTCACCGGAGGCATTGAAATGTATCTGGCTGTGGTGAGGAATTCAACCCGCAGACCTCGAACCTCTCGATAAATCAGTGTTACCGCATAACTCACAAGATGACGCCCAGCATGGCAAAAACATGTGTTTTCTGCTTCTCCCCACAAATCCGTTCGACTATTCATCTTAGAGCTTTAAAAACAAATAAATCACACAGTTGCGCCCAAAACATGACGAAAATAAACTACAATTCGAAGAAAGTAACACAGTACCCTTTTTGTCAAGGTGTTTCATCATATTAATAGACCCCCCTCCATCTCAATCTACCTATTCCGCTGCCACCGCCTCCCTCACACCCGACCCCGCTGTAAATGGTCCCATCAATAAGGCAATAAGGTGGCCGCATAGAAGTCCCACTTGGCCACTTGGGGGGGGGGGGGAGGGTTCGGGGGGGGGGGGGGGAGGGCTGAATTACCACAAAACACAGAATGTAATTTATTTTACGACTGAACCTGCTATTTATCACCAAACACGTCAGGTCACTGAGTGCGAAAAAATTGAAAAGAAGTTAATCGGACACAAGAATTTTTGTTCCTACACTTACAAATTCCACTGCTTTGTTTTGAGTAAACGGAGTAATGAGGTTTTTCTTACAGAACACTTCATTCTTCACTGCTGTCTTTTCTAAGCGCTCTAAATAGCAGGTGCTACTGTTACCCACTTTAAATATATCAATTTACCGATCTCAGAAGGATGGGAGGCTGACCCAGCCTTGGCGGAATTAAAACCTGCAATTTTCTGGGGTATGGCCACTGCAGTATTCATTTCACTACAGATATATACTTAACAGCACCTGTGCAAATTCCCACAAGAGGGCAACAAGTCTTAAAAAGTCCTTATTCCCAGGGAAAAAGGAGAACCCAAACAATAAAATATTATTTTACCTGGAGACCTGGAAATCCTTATACCACATCTGAGTGATGAACGCAAACCACTGAGCTATCCCACCGTCTATACATGTTGCTCATTTGCATACACAAGCCACAAGATGAATTGCCTTGTGGTGCTTAACAATACATATGTTTTTATTATCCAAAAGTAGTATATGTACATTCTTAAATGACATGCCATTGAGACTGGTTTGCATCACTCGCTCTGATGTATTTGACTGTATTTTTCCCCTGTTGTTTACAAACCAGTTTGGAATATAGCACATTACAACACGATGTATTACATCGTGTGCTTTTACAATGCGGTCGTTACAACGACCGCGTTGTTAGTATGCAATGCATTTACATTGCAATTCATTACAACGACTTGCAGTAGGGGGAGTGCTGGACTTAGGAATAGTATTATTTACTATTCCTACTCCAGTTTGTGCAACAGTAGGGAAGGTGTTGGAATTCATTTCCAATACCTCAGCGCCCCCTACAGCAAGTCTTTGTAATGACTTGCGATGTAAATGCATCGCATGCTAACAACGCGGTCGTTCTAATGACCGCATTGTAATAATACTGCGATGTAATGACAGTGTTGTAAACGCTGTTTCCCACCACTTTAATGCTATTTATTCACACTTATATCTAATACATTAAAAAAACTAAGGGTGAAATCCTGAGCTAACCCCATGACGATTGAAACCAGTGATCCATCGGTGGACTAGATATGCGGGCAACAGCTCCTCAACCGACTCCGCTTGCCTGAGCCACCAGAACGGGAAGATGAGAGAACCCTCTAATTTGCATACAAAAAGACCATAAGGGATGAGACATTACATGATCACGTGATTTTTCATACTCATTTGCATCTTGGAAGCATCATTACAAGAAGTGACTTCATTGGCATGACCATCAGTAAAACGGATCAAAAAATAACAGAAACCCCCATTAAATCGAAAATCTATATCCTAAGGCTCTGTAATATAATGGACCTCATTTAGCGTTTTGGCAAACTGAACTTCCGGCCGCCTCATTTTGAGATAGGTGGAACTGAATTATTTCAGTGGCAGAGACTACTCGGTCACCACCGCTGATATACACCTCCGATAGCCTGACAGAGTAAGGGCCATCGGAGGTTTGGCCATTTGCCCAAAATTGTCTTCACCTCGCCCAGAACAGACTGTGTTCCCTCAAAGCTCCATGCTCGGGAGCGCAGCCAGCCTTTGCCTCCATGCTGCACACAGAGAGGGTGAGAGCCCTACACAAAGAAAATGCAAACAAGGTGAGCAATGATCACCCTCTAGGACTGGCCAATAAACATGCAGGTGAATACCTGCAAGTACATTACAGGAAAAGCTTGAGTATGGGTCACCTGTTATTTTAGGGTTGCTGCTCTGCATTTAGTTAGAGCTCCAAACTGAAATTCCGGCAACCATGTTAGGTGTATCAAAAAGGCCTGGAAAAGCTGTGCAATGCACCTAAAATTATCTGATTGGATCAAAACCATTATACTGTCAGCAATAGCAGCCCATGCAGGTAAGAGCAATTGGGGAGGGTGGGGGGGACTAGATAGAGGACGATGAGGGAAAATTATTTATTTATTTAATTTTCCCTCGTCGTTTGTCAAGTATCCCCACCCCCACCCCACTCACCGCCCCACCGCTTGCAGCATTTATGTGCCTGGTGCGTTTTTTTTCCATATAATCAGGAGTGGCCTGTGCAGGTAAGAGCGGTGAGGCGGGGTGGGGGGGAGATACTTGACAGACGATGAGGGAAACTTAAAAAAATAAATATATTTCCCTTGTCGGAAGTAAAACGCACCTGATGTCTTCCAGGGAAATGAATGCTGCAAGTCAGAATCCTAAAAGTACACAATAAGTCAACAGAACATGTGTAAATGAACATGTGTACTGTAACAAAAAACAATTATCAAACTACCCTGATATGAATGTCCAAAGTCAAAACAGCATGTATACATTTGTTAGCGATAGCCAGAAATATAAAAGATTAAAGTAGTATGAGTGAATACCTTCCAATATGTAACCATATGATCCAATATTTAGATTATCCTTCTGTTTACATGATTCTAGCAGTTCATGGTGGTCTGAAAAGGTCCAAAGGATGTTGGCAATTCAAGCTAATGTCCACTATCAACCAACAAGTGGGCAATAAAGCACATGTGAATAGCCGCATTCCTGAGTTCACAAATCTCATTCAGTATATCAACCGTTGGGTTTGCAGATCCATTAGTCTGTATCCTTGATTGATAAGCAGATTTTTCAAGTTGTCACATCTGAAATCTCATGTGACCACCTCGATCAACTATCATCTTTGATCTTTTTTTGTGTGTTCGTAGGTCCTGGAGCGTTCAAGCAAAGGAGCACTAAGAGTTCCACATCTACTTCAATGTGAAGTTAGAGTTCCACACCCAATTGCAATCCTGTATGGGTTTCCCTTTATACAACCTGGGACAGGGGCTTTTGAGAGCATTAACCATCTTAGTGGTGTTGCAACGGAAAGTAAAGGTGTGTAGATGTCCCGCAAATTGCAAAATTCTGCTGTTGCCGGTGAATTTATTAGCTTGGCATTTTCACATCCATAATGTCCTATCATGGGATGGAGACCCCATTGGGCTGTGATGGTCATTTATCTGACATTCTATAGACTCTTACTACAAAATCCCTGATATTCCCGTTACATTTGAAGATAATTAAAGGAGGCCCAGTGCTTAATCTGGGAAGAATGTGCCAATTTTGTCTTATTTTCTCTGTCTTGTTGCAAATGAGATGAAATTTGCTGACGCATATCAGATGCCCAGTGGTTTCTTTTCATAGCCATTCAGATCAAACCTTTAGTATACCCTCTCACAATTAGTTTCCTCACCCACTTACTGAATTCTATAGAGAAATCATTTCTGTTCTTATAATGATTCATGACCCTCACCAAGGTATACTCCCTGTTATATATCTTATTGTCTGCATAGTTGTTTTATTTGTTGAACAATATTTGTTTTTTCAGTTTAAGGAATTTGCCTTTTTTTACTGGTGTCTTTATTTTGTAGTCTATCTTCTTTTCAGTTTGGAGGCAGATCTTCAACATGGTATAGTTCAATGTGTTTCTCTGGTACAGGTAAGCACATTTTTACTATTGTCGAAGGTTCTTTGGTGGGTGGAGAGGGTGGTATCTTGTTAGTTAGAATAATGGCTCATGTAGACTTTGAAGGAAAGGGTGCTCCATCCAAAAGGTGACAAAGTACCCTCTCCACTAAAGCAAAGTTCCACCCACCTCATTTAGAGTCGGGTGGAACTTTAGTATGTAGACAGCAGAGATTACTCTGTCTCTGCTACCTACATACCCCTCGGACAGCCCAACGGAGTAAGGGCGGTCAGAGGTTTTGCCATGTGTCTGCCCACTCAATTAAGAGTGAACAAACACATAGCCAGTTTTTGCTTTCCAATATCACCATACAAAATGTGGCTGTATGCTAAAGCAAAAACCTTTAAATAACCACCAAGCCATGGGAGAAACCTCTCACGTCGAGGCAGTCATTGCTTTTTTTTATTTTCAAAAACAAAATCCCGCTTTGGGATTCTGTTTTTGAAAAGAAAAATGTTTTAGAAAATTTGACAATTGGCTCTTTCATGTTGATGGAGCTATCCATCAAACTTTCAATGCATTTACGCCATGACTGTGATTCCTTATAATGCAAGAGATGTCCACGGGGTCACCGGACATCTCTAAATTTGCCGGGTATCGTTCCCTCTCCATGGCAGAAGTAAAGTACTCTGCCATGATGACAATACATACTTCGTCCAGCAAACTGGAAATCAGGCACTAAGGGGCCGATTACAATGGCGGAAGGCCCGCCACCGCAAGCCGTGTGGTGGCGGGCCCTCCGTCATCCGACAACGATTCCCCCCCCAAATTACGATGGGGAGGGAATCGTCCTAGTACCATGGTGGGTGCAAAGACCACCTGCCACGCTTCCGCCACAGGCAATCGTTCCTATTGCCTGGCGGACTGGCCAGATTGGGTAAAATGGTGGCGGTGCCTAGGAGGCACCGTCCACCAGATTACAATGCTGGCTCAAGCCAGCCTTTTCATGGTGTTCTATTTTTCTGGAATGTTGGCTCTTTTTTAAGGTTTTTTCTCCCTGTTTGTTTTTCTTCTTTCGTAAAATAGCTATTGAAAGTGAGTATACATCAATTCTTTGTTTTAAAACATGCATGTTCCAGCTTGCGCAACTGACTTATGATAAAGGCTTAGTACCAAGATGTGTCGTTTGTTGCAACAGTTGCATAAATAATTATATTTTTTTGCAGCATTTCAGTGTGTACGCGGTAGATCTTCAGCAGCAGTAAATATGAATCCGTATAAATGTATATATGCATACTCACTGAAAAAAAGGTTAAAGTAACATTATAGTCAAGTGAATTCACGTTTTAAACTAGAAAAAACACAGAAATTCACCTGTTATACTTATAAGCAGAGCTAACTATAACTTGTGCCCCAGTCATGCACTACTTATGACCGCACATATCAAATCACTCATGACATGTTCTATGACATAATTTATGACATCACTGATGACATCTCAAATGACACCATTGATGACATCACTGATGACATCATCCAAGCTTCTTTTGTACACACTGCTCAATAAACTGGCATTGCATTAGAGCTCTGAAAGTAAGTACAAAATAGCTCACAATATTATGCGGCATCATTAATGGCATCACCGAAACAATTCCCTTAGGTGTAGAAAGCATGGATTGTGTGCCATATTGACCCTATACATGCACTTCATGGGTAGCATTGTTGATTTTAACAATCAAGCACAGATATATGGAAAACCCTCAGTGCATACAGTGTTCAATCCGTATACAACTGTATGTAGACTTTTTGCCCTGTTGAAACATTTTCTGAAGAGCTTAAACATTTGTGTGGAAAATATTGGACTCAAGTTGTCAACTGTCACTTGCTCAGAGAGTTACTCTTCAATGCAAACATTTATAACATGTTCAATACCTCTGCACATCTATGATGCACTAGGAGCACATGTGTTTTGGTAACATTTACATTCATTGGCTGGACTCAAGCTGTACAAAATTACAAAGAGAAGTAACTCCATCCCCCAGGGCATTTTTTTAAAGGGGGGGTCATGCGGCCCCATCCCCAAGCCTTAATAGGCCCTGTGGAACCCATCCCCCGGGGCCATTTTATTTAAATTAAAGGGTAGGGGGACTGACTGGCTGTGAGAAGCTGGCTTGTTATATGGTGTACACTTATGTTAGTGGGCAACTTGCACCAATCCAGACAACTTTTATGGTGATTTTAGTGGTCTTAGACAACCTTAGAAAACTATCTAAATGGTAGCTGGGGAGAGCAGCCTTCAGGCTTAGTCCAGAAGGAGTGTAAATCAGCTTGTTTTACCAGAATATAATCTTGTAGGCATAGATTAAGTGAAAAAGAAGCCCACAGTATATTTTTAAAAAGATGTATTTATTATATGACAATCTCTAACACATACAGGTATCTCCTAGCCGGAGATATACACAATGCACACAATACTTTTCAATAGAAACAGGTAAGTAGCACAGAATACACAGTAGTCACCAGGGGGAGACCAAACCATATACTAAAATAGTGGCATGCGAACCACGACTCGAGTCAAGACTATACCCAGAAGATGTAGAAGTGGCGGGGACCCAAGGAACCGCCCAAGGTAAGTAACCAGGAGCCCCATGGAGGCCATGTGCAGAGTGGGAACAGGATCAGTGATTAATGCAAGTCAATGTGTAAGTCACAATTGTAATTTTAAAGAAGAAGGACCCTTCCCAGTGGACCCTGAAGAAACCCAGTGGAAGACAGAAGGTTGGAGAGCCACCTCACCCATGGATACCCTGGGAACCAGGATACCTACACATGGGAAGACAGGTGCATGGGTGTGAATTGGCATCGGAAACAACTGTTGAACCCAATGGAGGACTTCAGGAAGATGCCGCTGCTGAAGAAGGTGAAAGTGTCCAGTGGAACCCAAAGGTGGATTCAAGATGTGAAGAACCTGCAAGCAGAGGGGACAGAGTCTATGCCACTCAGGAGTGACAAGGAGGCACGGAAGACGAATGTCCACCGATGTCGAGTGTTGCAGGGAAGCTGGCGGTGACCTTGAAACTGCAGCTGTGTGGACCAACCGATGCTGAGGATAACCAGGAGCCACATATGAGCTGTCCCACATTGGATGTCGAGAGTTGAGGGGTCGGTGTCTGTCGGGAGCATAAGCATGTCTTGGCAACTGCAACCAACGTGGAAGTTGAAGAAGGTACAATGTCGGGACCAGCAAGGTCCAGGAGACTCCCCACAAGCAGGGGAGTCAGGGCAGACCACGAGCAATCAGGGGAGCCCGGTTAATTCAAAGGTGACCCTCAAGAGGACCCACAGGCCGGAGGCACTAGAGTCACGAGAGGACCTCGAGCAGCTCACCAAAGATGCAGGCCCACGGTGCAAGTGATGTAGTGAGGGCAAAGATCTTAGTCACTGGAGATGCTTTAGGTTGGGGCTACTTGGAGCCCGAATATCTTGGTGGAAGGAAGCCAACAAGCCTTTGCAACTGCAAGTCGACGCAGTACACAGGGGTTCAGTTCTTGTGGCTCCGACATGGGATACTGGCCTCAAACTTGGTGAGAGGACAGGGCAGGATTCCCAAAGGTCTTGGAAGGTTCCTATATGGTGCACAGGCATGGACGTTGCAGCAGACGAGCAGGGCGAAGAAATGAGGAGCAGCAGGAGTCTTCCTAGTTGCAGCCGTGATGCCCAGAGAGAAGAAGCGGTGTCTGAAACATATCTTGTTCCATGACGAATCTATGGACCCACCCACACGTAAGCCCTTAAATACCCTACGGAAAGGGTTGTGATGATTCAGGGGTTCCTCCCTAAGGAGGGGCTAGATAAGGGGGTGATACTCCTGTCCAGCTTCACACCAGAGCTTTTGACGCGTTTCGGATAACACAGCATCCTTGTTCACATGCGGAAGTGCAGTTCGCCCACAGTTTTTATATCCGTTTGACTTTTTTTTGTGTGTAGGTGCATTTTTTTACGTAGTCATGTGATAATAGACACAGACAACATCCTAAATTAGCGCTAATCTGCTTTTGCTTGGTCTGTACATTTTGCGATTATAAACACAGATGCAGTTAATATGACAATAGACAGTTGTTGTTGTCCATGCACACTTACGTTGCACATATTTTTTCTAAATGATTGCATAAATGCCTGATATGCTGTACATATTCCTCTATATATTCTTTCAGTAGTATATGCATTGTTGCATCTAAATACCTTGAATAGGATGAATCCTATGCCACCTGAAAAATATATATTTTTATCAAAGGTCCATATTGACCCTAAGTATATTGATTATAACAACATAAATGCTGTTTCTCAGACAATTTCATGTGAGAATAAATTCCATAAATATAGTGCAAAGATACAAGCATAGAAAGAACACAAATTGTTACCTGCCAAAATTGTGCAAAATTACGCATTTATGTAAACCGTTAGAAGCTACCATACCATCTATGTTATGCTTCAAAGTGCAAAGCGCTAAATTTAATAAGGTGCTGGAAATTAGTGCAAATAGTGCAGTTGGTTTATGAGTTCATAAAGTTATTAGTGCATGAAAAAGGGGGAATTAAAAACAGGGGGGGGAGGATATTTGTGTTAGCAGCTGAGGATATATTTGTGCGGAATAACCTAAGGGAATACAATATAAAAACCATTTATAAAAACCCCTTACAAAAAACTCTTATGGGATAAAGAATTATCATAAAAAGTCAATATAAATAATCTTCATACAAAAACATGGTGTTAAAAGTCTTATAAAAAGTTATGGAGATCTTCAGTGTTGTTAAGCCCATTGGGATGTTTAGTATCAAGTTCAACAATCATTCTTGATTCTAATTGTCACAACAATATTTCCCGGTTTCCCCCTCATGGGGGATTTGGGATGGCGGCAATTACAAAATATTTCAGACATTTAAGGTCATTGCCATGTACTGCTTTAAAATGATGGGCGACCGGGTACGCTGGGTCATTGTTGACAATTGCCCGTAGGTGTTGCAAAATCCTGACATGCACCTGCAGTTTTGTACTGCCTACATATTTGAGGCCACAGGTGCATGTCAGGACATACACTGCGTACTCGTTTTTGCAGTTATGGCTGCCTTTAATCTTGTATTCAATGGGGCTGAAAGGAGTCATGTATTTGGTTGTTGTTTCTCCAAATCTACACGCTCGGCATGAAGCACATTTGTAAAATCCTTGTCTTGGTTGAAGCCAAGTGGATTTCTTAGCTACATACTCGGGGCTTTTTCTGACCAACTGGCACCTCATAGACATACCTCTCCCATATGTGATGGTAGGATTGTTAGGGAGGTCAGGAGCTAAGACGGCATCAGTCAGGACTATAGGCCAGTTACGTTTGATTATGGACCTAATTTGGCGCTCCTGCTGATTGAAGGTGAGGATCAGTCTAGGGGTGTTGGATTCTGATGTTTGCTCAGACATGCTGTTGTTACTCTCTAACAATGATTCTCTGGATCTTTGGGCTACCTTAATGACTGCTTGTTTAAGAGTGTGTGCATTGTAACCTCTTTGTTTAAATCTTATGAGTGCCTCGTTGGTTCATTTCTCCTGTTGTTCATTGGAACTGCAGATTCTTTTTAACCTGAGGAGTTCCCCATACGGAATACTTTGTACAAGGTGTCGTGGGTGGGCGCTTGACGCGTGCAGCGTCGAGTTCCCTGCCGTCTCCTTTCTGTGTAGGGTGGTGTTGATTATGCCCTCATGGATAAACAATTTCACATCAAGAAAGTCAGCTTCTGTTTCACTGATATATGAGGTAAATTTAAGGTTCACTTCATTGTTATTGATGTTATTAACAAATGAGATGGCATCCTCCTCATTACCCTGCCAAATGACAAACACGTCGTCAATATATCTGAACCAATATTTAACCTGTCCATTATATTGTTCAGCCCAAGTTTTCTTGAGGATCTGCTCCTCCCACCAGCCTACCATCAAACAGGCATAGCTGGGGGAGAAGCAAGATCCCATTGCTACACCTCTCGTTTGTTTGTACATTTGTGACCCAAACATAAAATAATTGTTATTAAGACACCAATGAATACATTTGATAATGATCTTATTATGTTCATAATATTCTACAGATCTTGTGTCCAAAAAATGCTTAGTTGCCACGAGCCCTATGTCATGTTCAATACATGTATAAAGGGACTCAATGACCAGGGTAATGAACCTCATGTTTGTTTCCCATTGTATGTCTTTGATTTTGTTAAGAAATTCACCTGTATCCTTCCCATACGTTGGCAGATTTTTAACCAAATCCTTCAAGAAATAATCAACATATTGTGAAATATGTTCACCCATACTATTGATGGCGGAGATGATCGGTCGTCCAGGAATTGGGTTTACATTTTTGTGCGTTTTCGGTATGAAATAGATGGATGGAATGAACGGATGTTCTATCCAAAGGAATTTGAATTCTTCTGTCGAAATCATACCGTCACGTTTAAATTGATGAAGCAGTTTGGTTAACGAATCTTTGGCTTTGTTATAGTCATTTGTGCTGGTTTGTTGGTAGCACAGCAGATCAGATAGTTGTTATATATATACATATACATACACGCTACAAAGGTCTCCAACCTGTAAGGAGCACTCCTGACACAGTACAAGGTTAAATCCTTTAATGTATGGAAGGCAGACCCCATCTCGATGTCTTTCACAGTTTCACATCATCGCAATGCCTGACGCGTTTCGAAGCCGATAGCTTCTTCCTCAGAGGCTGATGAGGGAAATGCACGCTTTGCGGTACTACTGACTGTATACCCCTCACAATCATGTGTCCCTTGATGGGCTGTCCTTATGGAACACAGGGGGTTATGGGTCAGGTAGTCCCGAAATCCATTCTTATATAGATGCGCCAGATATACCGCTGAATTCATTACAACCCTCAAATGGGTCTCGGGAAGCGGTCACCTTCCTTGTCTCTGTGCTGTAGTCTCACAAAGGTGGCCTAGTAAATACATGCAACGTGGTCCCCTGAATTAGCGAGGTTGGTGCTCCTCGGCGGCTTGGAGTGCCGCCAAAAATAAATGCTACAAAGGTCTCCAGCCTGTAAGGAGCACTCTTGACATAGTACAAGGTTAAATCATTTAATGTGTGGAAGGCAGTCCACATCTCGATGTTGTAAGAGATTGGCATCGACTGCATAGTTGCCCCCAACTTTTTGCTGATGTTTTGACTGTTTTTTTACTCTAGCCAGACTGTGGCCCTGCTATCCAGGACCCCAGCCTATCTGCTAAACTGATGTGAGTACCCTAGGTACATACCAATTGGATACTGAGGACACCCTGTGAGCCCCTTGTAGATGGTACCCTAGGTACCCAGGGCATGGGTCACCCAGAGGCCTACCAGGGGCTGAAGCACTCATTTTGCCACCCCTGGGACAGCCATACAAACTGACACCACCAGACCACTACTGTAGTCTGGGTAAGGTGGTGCTTGCACCCCTTACAGGGATATAGGTATCCTGTATCCCACTTAAATACAACACATGTATCCTCATAGGTCACCCCTAAGGCAGGCCTTGCTAATCCTACAAGGCAGGGTGCTGAGATATGTGTGAGGGGGAACCCCTACCTGAGTAGGGCCCCTCTGCAACTTTCGTAAAAACGAATGCGAGGTTGTTTGTAGTGCAGCCATACCATATACTCTTAAGCGCATTATAATCAATCGCGATAGCATGCTAACTTGAGAATGCTGCACAGAACCATATCGTGTTTGGTGTCAAACATCTTGGAATCATATCCCCAATCCAGTCATTGGAGAGAGGGCATGATTCCACCCTGCTAGTAGGGTGATATGGTAAAAGCGGTTGATTTTAGACACCAATTTAAAAGAGCACACGTAGTACAAAATGGATGCTACCCGCCACCCACACGATTCTGGCTGCCTGTTGCTGGGCAGAACTCCAGCCACGGCAGCTGGTTAATAGGGTTCTTGTTGCAGGGAGGTGGCCTCACCTCCCCAGACAGACTATGTGGATTGGAACTGGGTGGGTGCACCTTAGGATGTCTTTCAAACGTGCACGTAGGCTTCTCCAGTGCCTACTTCTGCATACACCGGCTCAGACCGTTTCAGGGGCATCCTGTCCCCTGCCCCAGCGGGAAACACACAAAGGGGAGAGGGTGTAGCCACCCTTTCCCGCCGGAACCCCCATTGGTGGGCTCTGATTCAGACACTCCCCTAATCCCTGGATAAAGGTGGGTGCAGGGTCCCCAGAGCCTCAGATTAATCTTGGACGAGAACTCTGCTTCAAAGACTTGAACCTTCGACGAGCTGCCGCCCAGCTGATGGAAGAAATCTCCCTTGGGGTAAAGGAGTTACCCCCCTGCTTGTCAGGCACCTGAAACACTGCAAGTGACCCGATTGGAGCGCCGCTGCTCCTACGGACATCGAAGACTCCTGCCCACCCTGAGGTGGGTTCCCAAGCATCCCAGAGGCCAGTGAGTGTGCACAGCAAAGCGTGGGTGCCGAGATACCCAATACCCCAGGACACCGGCCACCTCTTGCACAGCACATGAACCCGACCAGTGGGGAAGTTGTGCTTTGGCCCATCATTGAGCCAACCTCTCAGCATCACCTGTGCCAAAGGACGACGCCGCAGCCCGCTCCGGCGACCCGTGGGCACATCTTTACGCACTCCAAATTGCTGCCTCCCGCGGTCCCTTGTCTCTCAACTGGTGGGCCCTAGCAGAGGTCAAACTTTACTTTAAAGGGCTCCCCTGTCGCTCCAGGCCTGCTCTACAGTCTACTCGCTGGAGACCTCGCTCAGACCTCGTGGGTCTGCACCGTAGCTGTTTCTTGGTTCTTGTGTGGGTTGCGGCTGCCAAGGCTTAGTGGATCCAATCCGGACACTAACACCGCAGCGGCCTTTATCCTTAGTGGTACAGCCGCCCTCCAGCAGCTGGCCTTCCTTGAAGCCTCCTGGACCGCTTGGCTGCTGATCCAAGCTACCCGTCTTCCACCTAAAAACACCCGACATTGAAGGGCTCTTTCTCCTAAGGCCCCTGGTCACTGGCTAGTGACCCAGACTCTGTCCCCTCTGCTTTCAGGCCTTTTCCTTCAAGATCTACATCTTCAATCTGCACACCATCGACGATGCTTCACGCCAGGAGCAGTTCTTCACGTTTTTCCGTTGAAAACGAGACATCTACCGACACTGAAAACGACCTATGCACCCGGCTTCCCTGGGGCAGGTAACAGTGGTACCTCGGTACTATCGTGGGTGTGGGCCCTCCAAGAGCTTAACTTTAAACTCCTGAACTTGAACTCCGGCTAGAAGTGTCCAGATTCTTGCAATTTCCAACCGCGACATTTCCCATAGGGTTTAATAGGGATCCTGACTGTAGTTTAAACACTGCACACACTTCCCGTGGGTCCCCTTCCTCACTACCTTGGGTGGTTTCGTAAGGGGCCAGCGATCCTAATTGCCCTAGGCACTGTCTGCAGAACTGTTGTGGTTCTTATACCACTTTTTTAATATATGGTTTGGTCCCCCCCTTGGGCCCTGTGATTCCAGTGCTATTTATTGTTGATATAAATGCTTTATTGAATTGTATCTTTACCTCCAGCCTCACAAGAGACTGGTGGGATTTGTTCTTAGAATAAATACATATATTTTGAATATATACCTGTGTGGACTACTCTTTCATGCTTTATTGAATTGTATCTTTACCTCCAGCCTCACAAGAGACTAGTGGGATTTGTTCTTAGAATAAATACATATATTTTGAATATATACCTGTGTGGACTACTCTTTCTTTTGGTCATTCAAGAGGTTATCCATGGTAAAACAATAAGCTTACCACTCCTTCAACACTTAGCCTGAAGGCTGCTCTCCACAGCTACCACTAGGATAGCTTTCTTTAAAGGTTGTCTTTTAACCTATCACCTTAAGAGTCGAATTGGACTGGCGCAAAGAGTCCCCTATAACTAGTGGACAGCATATGCCAGGCCAACTTCTCACATTGGTGTGCAGCGGTTGGATTCAAGCTTGCCATTGTTTTACCAGATAACAAATTGAATTTCTAAAGTGAAAGCCACTTTGGTACTAAAGGTACATATAAATTCAGCATAGAATATAATAAGTTCAACTGAACTTAGGAGTTGTGTGTAGAGGGCTTAGCACACCTTGACTACAACTCAAGAAAGGGTTCAGTAGGCCACACCTAGTGTAGGTAGATGCAACAATCCACTACACTAGAAATGTCTTCAGGATCAGGAGCCCATAAGGCCCTGGAAGGACCCCAAAAGGTCCCAGTCGACAGGTATGACAATCTCACTTTTGCTGAGCTAAGGGAGATGTACACTGCTAGACATTTGAAGACAACCAAAGGTGCCAACACACAACGTCTCAGAGAATTTCTGCTCATTGCAGACTTCAAGCAGACTCTAGTGTCTGATGGGGTAGACAGGTTGGGTGGGCATCCCACAGAAGAGGACACCCAGGTGGTGGACTCTGATGAGGACCAGGAAGAGGATAATGAACTCGACCTGGAAGAACCAGACCACTCACAACATGGAGGTGGGGACCCAAGGGGTACCCCCTCAATCCCTAATGGGAGAGTGGTGGATCCATATAGGAGGAACAATCACCCTCAAGGGGGTCTGCCCATTCTGGGAGATCCAACAGGACCTTTGCCTTTTCTTAGAGAAGAGAGTCCTCTGAAGAGAGGAAATGCAGACTGATCCGGTTCGAGCAAGCCAAGCTTCAGCTCAGGAGAGAACAGCTAGCATTAGACAGGGAGTCCCTGGAGCTTCAGAAAGCTTCAAAAAGGTGGGGTCTAGAGACCCATGGTGGCAGTAATAATACCCCTAGAGTTAGAGAGAAAGCTCCTGACAATAGGAACCTGCATAAGATTGTGCCCCCCTATCAGACAGGGGATAACATCCATAAATGGATCACTGCACTTGAAAGGACCTGTACAGTTCAGAGGGTCCCTGAAGAGCAGTGGGCAGCAATCTTATGGCTCTCCTTTGCAGACAAAGGAAGAGACAAGCTCCTCTTTGTTAGAGAAGAGGATGCTGATGATTATTATATCTTGAGGAGTGCTTTAATAGATGGGGTCGGTCTAACCACTGATCAATACAGGTTAAAGTTCAGAGATACCCAGAAAGCACGGAATCAAGATTGGATAGACTTTGTAGATTGTGCTACCAAGGCTCTGGAGGGTTGGTTAAATGGCAGTAAAGTAAATGATTATCAAGGATTATACAATCTCATCATGAGGGAGCAGATCCTGAATAACTGTCAGAATCAGCTATTGCATCAGCACCTGGTGGACTCAGATCTGACCTCTCCCCAAGAATTGGGAAAGAAGGCAGACAAATGGGTCAGAACCAGGATCAAGCAAAAGGTCAAGCCCTTGGGGGGTGCAACTAAAAAGGAAGATGCCAAAAACTCTGAGAAGGGTGGGGAAAAGGGAAAAGACCAGTAGTCTTCAACAGGCCCCCAAAAAGTAGCATCTGAAAATTCCCAATCTAACAAAGCTAAACAGCCAAGGAAGCCATGGTGTAAAAACTATAAGCAGAAAACCGATTGGACTTCAGACTGTAACAAGGCCAAAGACTCCACAACTACCACTACACCTGCCCCTAAGGCATCTGTTCCCCCTAGTCCAGCTATAGGTGGTGGTACACAGAATAAGGGTTTAGTAGTGTTGAGCCTGGGATCTGGAGAGGACTCTGGCCTAGTCAGAACACCTACTCAGGCTGTGCTAGTTTGTGACGGGGACCTGTCCCTATTTGTGAGTCCCAGTGGTCTTGGCAAATACAAACAACAGCCTAGGATAAATGGAAAGGAGTCTTTAGCATACAGGGACACAGGGGCTAGTGTCACCATGGTGACTAAGGACCATGTGGACCCTAGCCAAATCATACTTGGGGAAACTTACCAAGTGACCAATGCGAGCAACGTCAGTACTAACCATGCTCTGGCAGTTGTTAACTTCTCTTGGGGAGGGGTAACTGGCCTAAAGAAGGTTGTGGTAAGTGCAGACCTACCAGTAGAATGTTTGCTAGGAAATGATTTGAAGACCTCAGCATGGGCTGAGGTGGAGCTAACTATCCATGCAGCAATGCTGGGTATCCCTGCAGTTGGGCAGAACTCCAGCCACGGCAGCTGGACAATAGGGATCTTGTTGCAGGGAGGTTGCCTCACCTCCCCAGACAGACAATGTGGATTGGAACTGGGTGGGTGCACCTTAGGATGTCTTTCAAACTTGCACGTAGGCTTCTCCAGTGCCTACTTCTGCATACACCGGCTCAGACCGGTTCAGGGGCATCCTGTCCCCTGCCCCGGCAGGAAACACACAAAGGGGAGAGGGTGTAGCCACCCTTTCCCGCCTGAACTCCCATTGGTGGGCTCTGATTCAGACACTCCCCTAATCCCTGGATAAAGGTGGGTGCAGGGTCCCCAGAGCCTCAGATTAATCGTGGACGAGAACTCTGCTTCAAAGACTTGAACCTTCGACGAGCTGCCGCCCAGCTGACGGAAGAAATCTCCCTTGGGATAAAGGAGTTACCCCCCAGCTTGGCAGGCACCTGAAACACTGCAAGTGACCCAGTTGGAACTCTGCTGCTCCTATGGACATCGAAGACTCCTGCCTACCCTGAGGTGGGTTCCCAAGCATCCCAGAGGCCAGTGAGTGTGCACAGCAAAGCTTAGCACCGTAGACCCCGTGGGTGCCGAGATACCCAATACCCCAGGACACCGGCCACCTCTTGCACAGCACACGAACCCGACCAGTGGGGAAGTTGCACTTTGGCCCATCATTGAGCCAACTTCTCAGCATCACCTGTGCCAAAGGACGATGCCCCAGCCCGCTCTGGCGATCCGTGGGGACATCTTTACGCACACCAAATTGCTGCCTCCTGCGGTCCCTTGTCTCTCGACTGGTGGGCCCTAGCGGAGGTCAAACTTTACTTTAAAGGGCCCTCCTGCTCGCTCCAGGCCTGCTCTATAGTCTCCTTGCTGGAAACCTTGCTCAGACCTTGTGGGTCTGCACCGTAGCTGTTTCTTGATTCTTGTGTGGGTTGCGGTTGCCAAGGCTTAGTGGATCCAATCCGGACACTAACACCGCAGCGGCCTTCATCCTTAGTGGTACAGCCGCCCTCCAGCAGCTGGCCTTCCTTGAAGCCTCCTGGACCGCTTGGCTGCTGATCCAAGCTACCCGTCTTCCACCTAAAAACACCCGACATTGAAGGGCTCTTTCTCCTAAGGCCCCTGGTCACTGGCTAGTGACCCAGACTCTGTCCCCTCTGCTTTCAGGCCTTTTACTTCAAGATCTACATCTTCAATCTGCACGACATCGACAACGCTTCACGCCAGCAGCAGTTCTTCAAGTTTTTCCATTGAAAACGAGACATCGACCCGACACTGAAAGCGACCTATGCACCCGGCTTCCCTGGGGCAGGTAACAGTGGTACCTCAGTACTATCGTGGGTGTGGGCCCTCCAAGAGCTTAACTTTAAACTCCTGAACTTGAACTCCTGCTAGAAGTGTCCAGATTCTTGCAATTTCCAACCGCGACATTTCCCATAGGGTTTAATGGGGATCCCGACTGTAGTTTAAACACTGCACACGCTTCCCGTGGGTCCCCTTCCTCACTGGTTTCGTAAGGGGCCAGCGATCCTAAGTGCCCTAGGCACTGTCTGCAGAACTGTCGTAGTTCTTATACCACTTTTTTAATATATGGTTTGGTCCCCCCCTGGGGCTTGTGATTCCAGTGCTATTTATTGTTGATATAAATGCTTTATTGAATTGTATCTTTACCTCCAGCCTCACAAGAGACTAGTGGGATTTGTTCTTAGAATAAATACATATATTTTGAATATATACCTGTGTGGACTACTCTTTCATTTGGTCATTCAAGAGGTTATCCATGGTAAATCAATAAGCTTAACACTCCTTCAAGACTTAGCCTGAAGGCTGCTCTCCACAGCTACTACTAGGATAGCTTTCTTTAAAGGTTGTCTTTTAACCTATTACCTTAAGAGTCGAATTGGACTGGTGCAAGGTGTCCCCTACAACTAGTGGACAGCATATGCCAGGCCAACTTCTCACAGATGTCTTTCACAGTTTCACATCATCGCAATGCCTGATGCGTTTCGAAGCCAATAGCGTCTTCCTCAGAGGCTGATGAGGGAAATGCGCGCTTTGCGGTACTGCCGACTGTTTACCCCTCACAATCACGTGTCACTTAATGGGCTGTCCTTATGGAACACAGGGGATTATGGGTCAGGTAGTCCCAAAATTCATTCTTATATAGATGTGCCAGATATACCGCTGAATTCATTACAACCCTCAAATGGGTCTCGGGAAGCGGTCCCCTTCCTTGTCTCCGTGCTGTAATCCCACAAAGGTGGCTTAGTAAATACATGCCACGTGGTCCCACAAAGGTGGCTTAGTAAATACATGCCACGTGGTCCCCTGAATTAGCGAGGTTGGTGCTACTTGGCGGCTTGGAGTGCCGCTAAAAATAAACTCTACAAAGGTCTCCAACCTGTAAGGAGCACTCTTGACACAGTACAAGGTTAAATCCTTTAATGTATGGAAGGCAGACCCCATCTCGATGTCTTTCACAGTTTCATATCATCGCAATGCCTGACGCCTTTCGAAGCCGATAGCTTCTTCCTTAGAGACTGATGAGGGAAATACGCGGTTTGCAGTACTGCCGACTGTTTACCCCTCACAATCACGTGTCCCTTGATGGGCTGTCCTCATGGAACACAGGGGATTATGGGTCAGGTAGTCCCGAAATTCATTCTTATATAGATGCGCCAGATATACCACTGAATTCCTTACAACCCTCAAATGGGTCTCGGGAAGCGGTCCCCTTCCTTGTCTCCGTCCTGTAGTCCCACAAAGGTGGCTTATTAAATACATGTCAGGTGGTCCCCTGAATTAGCGAGGTTGGTGCTCCTCGGCGGCTTGGAGTGCCGCCAAAAATAAACGCTACAAAGGTCTCCAACCTGTAAGGAGCACTCTTGACACAGTACAAGGTTAAATCCTTTAATCAATCAATGTACTTGGAAAGCGCACTACATACCCATGAGGGTCTGAAGGCGCTGAGGGGAGGGGGTCCCGCTACTGCTCGAAGAGCCAGGTCTTGAGGAGCCTTCTGAAGGGGAGCAGGTCTTGGGTCTGCTGTAGGTGGGTAGGGAGGGTGTTCCAGGTCTTGGCAGCGAGGAAGGAGAAGGCTCTGCCACCGGAGGTTATTCGTTGGAAGCGAGGGACAGTGGTGAGGGTGAGGCTGGCAGAGCGGAGCTGGCGGGCGGGGGTGTAGAAGCTGCGTCTGCTATTGAGGTGGGGTGCCTTGTGTGCGTGGGTGAGGAGCTTGAAGGTGATCCTCTTGTCGACGGTGAGCCAGTGTAGGTCTCTCAGGTGAGGGGTGATGTGGCTACGGCGGGGGACGTTGAGGATCAGTTGGGCGGAGGCGTTTTCGATGCGTTGTAGTCGTCGCAGGTGTTTGTCCGGGATTCCTGCATAGAGAGCGTTTCCGTAGTCCAGCCTGCTGCTGACGAGGGCCTGTGTCACCGTTCTTCTGGTTTCGTTAGGGATCCACTTGTAGATCCTGCGGAGCATGAGGAGGGTGTTGTAGCAGGAGGAGGAGATGGCACTGACCTTCTTCGACATGGAGAGGAAGGTGTCGAGGATGAAACCTAGGTTGCGTGCGTGGTCGGTGGGTGTTGGTGCTGTTCCCAGTGTGGTCGGCCACCGGGAGTCGTCCTAGGCAGAGGGGGTAGGTCCGAGGATGAGGACCTCTGTCTTTTCCGAGTTCAGCTTCAGACGGCTGTTCCTCATCCAGTCAGCGACGGCCTTCATTCCCTCATGGAGTTTGGTTTTGGCGTTGTGCGGGTCCTTGGTGAGGGAGAGGATGAGCTGGGTGTCGTCGGCGTAGGAGATGATGTTGACGTCGTGTTGGCGGGCTACTTGTGCGAGGGGGGCCTTGTAGATGTTGGAAAGCGTCGGGCTGAGGGTTGCGCCCTGGGGTACACCGCAGGTGATGTCAATGGCTGCGGAACGGAAGGGGGGAAGTCGGACGCTCTGGGTTCTGCCGGCGAGGAAGGACGTGGTCTAGTTCAGGGCCTTCTCTTGGATTCCGGCTTCTAGGAGGCGTGTTTTTAGTGTGCGGTGGCAGACCGTGTCGAAGGCGGCTGACAGGTCCAGGAGGATGAGGGCTGATGTTTCGCCGTTGTCTAGTTGGCGACTGATGTCGTCTGTGGCGGCGATGAGGGCTGTCTCTGTGCTGTGGTTCCGTCTGAATCCGGACTGGGACGTGTCTAAGATGTTGTTGTCCTCGAGGTGGCGGGCCAGTTGCAAGTTGACGATTTTCTCGATGACCTTCGCCGGGAACGGGAGTAGGGAGATGGGCCAGAAGTTTTTGAAGTCCTTGGGGTCCGCCTTGGGCTTCTTGAGGAGAGCGCTGATGTCGGCGTGCTTCCAGCTTTCCGGGAATGTCGCTGTCTCGAGGGAGATGTTGATGAACTTCCGTAGTTGGGGTGCGATGGCTGCGTCTACTTTGTTGAATACGTGGTGTGGGCAGGGGTCTGATGGTGATTCTTAGTGGATTGAGTTCATGACCTTGCATGTCTCGTCGTCATTGACGTTGGCCCAGGAGGTCAGGTGGTTGGTGAGTGAGGTGTTAGCAGGGGGGGTGGAGTCTGGTGTGGTCGGGGCGGACGTGGTGTTGAAGGTGTCGTGGATGTCGGCGATCTTGCGGTGGAAGAAGGTGGCCAGTGCGTTGCACAGTTCTTCTGAGGGCGGGATGTCGTTGGTGTTGGCGCTGGGGTTGGAGAGTTCCTTTACGATGCTGAAGAGCTCTTTGCTGTCGTGTGCGTTGTTATCCAGACGGGCTTTTTAGGAAGCTCTCTTGGCTAGTCTGATGAGGTGGTGGTGTCTGCAGGAGGCGTCTTTGTGGGCTATGTGGTTGTCCGGCGTACGCTCGTGGATCCATTTCTTCTCCAGTTTCCGGCATGCACGTTTGAAGGCCTGGAGCTCTTCGGTGAACCAGGTGGCTTTCCTGCTGGTGTGGCTGTTGGAGGGTTTCTTGATGTATAGAAGGCAGACCCCATTCCGATGTCTTTCACAGTTTCACATCATCGCAATGCCTGATGCGTTTCAAAGCCAATAGCTTCTTCCTCAGAGGCTGATGAGGGAAATGCGCGCTTTGCGGTACTGCTGACTGTTTACCCCTCACAATTACGTGTCCCTTGATGGGCTGTCCTTATGGAACACAGGGGATTATGGGTCAGGTAGTCCTGAAATTCATTCTTATATAGATGCGCCAGATATACCGCTGAATTAATTACAGCCCTCAAATGGGTCTCGGGAAGCGGTCCCCTTCCTTGTCTCCGTGCTGTAGTCCCACAAAGGTTGCTTAGAAAAAATACATGCCACTAGGTCCCCTGAATTAGCGAGGTTGGTGCTCCTCGGCGGCTTGGAGTGCCGCCAAAAATAAACGCTACAAAGGTCTCCAACCTGTAAGGAGCACTCTTGACACAGTACAAGGTTAAATCCTTTAATCAATCAATGTACTTGGAAAGCGCACTACATACCCATGAGGGTCTGAAGGCGCTGAGGGGAGGGGGTCCCGCTACTGCTCGAAGAGCCAGGTCTTGAGGAGCCTTCTGAAGGGGAGCAGGTCTTGGGTCTGCTGTAGGTGGGTAGGGAGGGTGTTCCAGGTCTTGGCAGCGAGGAAGGAGAAGGCTCTGCCACCGGAGGTTATTCGTTGGAAGCGAGGGACAGTGGTGAGGGTGAGGCTGGCAGAGCGGAGCTGGCGGGCGGGGGTGTAGAAGCTGCGTCTGCTATTGAGGTGGGGTGCCTTGTGTGCGTGGGTGAGGAGCTTGAAGGTGATCCTCTTGTCGACGGTGAGCCAGTGTAGGTCTCTCAGGTGAGGGGTGATGTGGCTACGGCGGGGGACGTTGAGGATCAGTTGGGCGGAGGCGTTTTCGATGCGTTGTAGTCGTCGCAGGTGTTTGTCCGGGATTCCTGCATAGAGAGCGTTTCCGTAGTCCAGCCTGCTGCTGACGAGGGCCTGTGTCACCGTTCTTCTGGTTTCGTTAGGGATCCACTTGTAGATCCTGCGGAGCATGAGGAGGGTGTTGTAGCAGGAGGAGGAGATGGCACTGACCTTCTTCGACATGGAGAGGAAGGTGTTGAGGATGAAACCTAGGTTGCGTGCGTGGTCGATGGGTGTTGGTGCTGTTCCCAGTGTGGTCGGCCACCGGGAGTCGTCCTAGGCAGAGGGGGTAGGTCCGAGGATGAGGACCTCTGTCTTTTCCGAGTTCAGCTTCAGACGGCTGTTCCTCATCCAGTCAGCGACGGCCTTCATTCCCTCATGGAGTTTGGTTTTGGCGTTGTGCGGGTCCTTGGTGAGGGAGAGGATGAGCTGGGTGTCGTCGGCGTAGGAGATGATGTTGACGTCGTGTTGGCGGGCTACTTGTGCGAGGGGGGCCTTGTAGATGTTGGAAAGCGTCGGGCTGAGGGATGCGCCCTGGGGTACACCGCAGGTGATGTCAATGGCTGCGGAACGGAAGGGGGGAAGTCGGACGCTCTGGGTTCTGCCGGCGAGGAAGGACGTGGTCTAGTTCAGGGCCTTCTCTTGGATTCCGGCTTCTAGGAGGCGTGTTTTTAGTGTGCGGTGGCAGACCGTGTCGAAGGCGGCTGACAGGTCCAGGAGGATGAGGGCTGATGTTTCGCCGTTGTCTAGTTGGCGACTGATGTCGTCTGTGGCGGCGATGAGGGCTGTCTCTGTGCTGTGGTTCCGTCTGAATCCGGACTGGGACGTGTCTAAGATGTTGTTGTCCTCGAGGTGGCGGGCTAGTTGCAAGTTGACGATTTTCTCGATGACCTTCGCCGGGAACGGGAGTAGGGAGATGGGCCAGAAGTTTTTGAAGTCCTTGGGGTCCGCCTTGGGCTTCTTGAGGAGAGCGCTGATGTCGGCGTGCTTCCAGCTTTCCGGGAATGTCGCTGTCTCGAGGGAGATGTTGATGAACTTCCGTAGTTGGGGTGCGATGGCTGCGTCTACTTTGTTGAATACGTGGTGTGGGCAGGGGTCTGATGGTGATTCTTAGTGGATTGAGTTCATGACCTTGCATGTCTCGTCGTCATTGACGTTGGCCCAGGAGGTCAGGTGGTTGGTGAGTGAGGTGTTAGCAGGGGGGGTGGAGTCTGGTGTGGTCGGGGCGGACGTGGTGTTGAAGGTGTCGTGGATGTCGGCGATCTTGCGGTGGAAGAAGGTGGCCAGTGCGTTGCACAGTTCTTCTGAGGGCGGGATGTCGTTGGTGTTGGCGCTGGGGTTGGAGAGTTCCTTTACGATGCTGAAGAGCTCTTTGCTGTCGTGTGCGTTGTTATCCAGACGGGCTTTTTAGGAAGCTCTCTTGGCTAGTCTGATGAGGTGGTGGTGTCTGCAGGAGGCGTCTTTGTGGGCTATGTGGTTGTCCGGTGTACGCTCGTGGATCCATTTCTTCTCCAGTTTCCGGCATGCACGTTTGAAGGCCTGGAGCTCTTCGGTGAACCAGGTGGCTTTCCTGCTGGTGTGGCTGTTGGAGGGTTTCTTGATGTATAGAAGGCAGACCCCATTCCGATGTCTTTCACAGTTTCACATCATCGCAATGCCTGATGCGTTTCAAAGCCGATAGCTTCTTCCTCAGAGGCTGATGAGGGAAATGCGCGCTTTGCGGTACTGCTGACTGTTTACCCCTCACAATTACGTGTCCCTTGATGGGCTGTCCTTATGGAACACAGGGGATTATGGGTCAGGTAGTCCTGAAATTCATTCTTATATAGATGCGCCAGATATACCGCTGAATTAATTACAGCCCTCAAATGGGTCTCGGGAAGCGGTCCCCTTCCTTGTCTCCGTGCTGTAGTCCCACAAAGGTTGCTTAGAAAAAATACATGCCACTAGGTCCCCTAAATTAGCGAGGTTGGTGCCTCTCGGCAGTTTAGAGTGCCGCCAAAAATAAACGCTACAAAGGTCTCCCACCTGTAAGGAGCACTCTTGACACAGTACAAGGTTAAATCCTTTAATGTATGGAAGGCAGACCCCATCTCGATGTCTTTCACAGTTTCACATCATCGCAATGCCTGACGCGTTTTGAAGCCGATAACTTCTTCCTCAAAGGCTGATGAGGGAAATGCGCACTTTGCGGTACTGCTGACTGTTTACCCCTCACTATCACATGTCCCTTGATGGGCTGTCCTTATGGAACACAGGGGATTATTGGTCAGGTAGTCCCGAAATTCATTCTTACATAGATGTGCCAGATATACCGCTGAATTCATTACAAGCCTTAAATGGGTCTCGGGAAGTGGTCCCCTTCCTTGTCTCCGTGCTGTAGTCCCACAAAGGTGGCTCAGTAAATACATGCCACGTGGTCCCCTGAATTAGCGAGGTTGGTGCTCCTAGGCGGCTTGGAGTGCCACCAAAAATAAACGATACAAAGGTCTCCAACCTGTAAGGATCACTTTTGACACAGTACAAGGTTAAATCCTTTAATGTATGGAAGGCAGACCCCATCTCGATGTGTTTCACATCATCGCAATGCCTGACGCGTTTCGAAGCCGATAGCTTCTTCCTCAGAGGCTGATGAGGGAAATGCGCGCTTTGCGGTACTGCCGACTGTTTAACCCTCACTATCACGTGTCCCTTGATGGGCTGTCCGTATGGAACACAGGGGATTATGGGTCAGGTTGTCCCGAAATTCATCCTTATATAGATGCGCCAGATATACCGCTGAATTCATTACAACCCTCAAATGGGTCTCGGGAAGCGGTCCCCTTCCTTGTCTCTGTGCTGTAGTCCCACAAAGGTGGCTTAGTAAATACATGCCACGTGGTCCCCTGAATTAGCGAGATTGGTGCTCCTCGGCGGCTTGGAGTGACGCCAAAAATAAACTCTACAAAGGTCTCCAACCTGTAAGGAGAACTCTTGACACAGTACAAGGTTAAATCCTTTAAAGTATGGAAGGCAGACCCCATCTCGATATCTTTCACAGTTTCCGTCATCAGCCTCTGAGGAAGAAGCTATCGGCTTCGAAACGCGTCAGGCAATACGATGATGTGAAACTGTGAAATAATATATGCTGGTGGTAATTTTTGGTGAAATAAACTAAATAACCTGCACCTACTCTGTGGTCCGTGCTCCTGTTCCTGTTCTAGCAAAGTCGGGCAGAAGGTCGGAGTTTCAAGGATATATATATATATATATATATATATATTCACTTAAAAAACCATAGGTTTCACACATGTTATAGTTAGCTGTACATTTCACTCGTAAAAAACCAATGAAATTCCACGTTATAGTTGGATCAGGTAACTATAACTTGCGCGCCCACAATAAACTGCTGATGACGTCACATATTACATCACTCATGACATGGTCAGTGGAATCACTCATGAAATCAATGATGACATCTGAAATTACACATTGTGGATTGCGGTCGCGCAAGTTATAGTTACCTGATCTAACTATAACGTGGAATTTCATTGGTTTTTTACGAGTGAAATGTACAGCTAACTATAACATGTGTGAAACCTATGGTTTTTTAAGTGAATTTGCAAGGTTTTGTAAATGATAATTCCTAACTATAACGTGTGTGAAACCTATGGTTTTTTCAGTGAATTTGTACGGTTTTTTAAATGCTAAGTTATGTATTTATTTTTTATTTTTTTTTCTGGTTTTTCACTATGCGCACACCCTGCGACCGCCAGTAGATAATATATATATATATATATATATATATATATATATATATATATATACATATATATATATATATACATATATATATATATATATTCACTGAAAAAACCATAGGTTTCAGGGGTGTTATAGTTAGCTGGACTTTTCACTTGTACAAAACCATTGAAATTCCCCCGTTATAGTTAGTTCAGCTAACTATAACTCGCGCACCCGCAATGCACTGCTGATGACGTCACATATTACATCACTCATGACATGGTCAGTGACATCACTCATGACATCACTGATGACATCTCAAATGACATCACTGATGACATCACTGATGACATCATCCAGTGAATGTGTGTTTTTCTGAAAATTAAATATATTTTATATATGTATATCTCAAGGTCGATGGAAGAATAAATGGGTATATAAGTGTCTAAATGGATGATTTGTTTTTGAAAAATTGATTGTGTAACTGACTGATTAAGTGTATCATAGTGAATACATGGCTTAGTGAGTAATGTTTAAATATGTAAATATCTGTATCAGTCTCTCACTTTGTGTATAAGTGGCTGCATGGGTTGGTGAGTAGCTACATGGGTGTCTATATAGGTTATTAGTTGGTTTTTTGAGTATCAGTCTGAGTGTCTGCATGGTTCGGTGGGGGGTATTACGTAGTGCATAGGTGCATGAATGAGTGACTCACTGTTTGTATGGGTTGAACACAGCATGTGTGCAGGACTGTATGGGTGGATGAGTGTGTGTATGGGTGTGTTAGTGAGTGAATGACTGTCTCAATAGTGTCTTTATGAGTAACTACATATGTTTTAAACTAGTATATGTGACTATTGGTGTATATATGTGAGTATATGTGAGAGTGAGAGATTGAAAGAGTTCCTGTATGAATAAGTATGTGTTTCTATAAGTGATTGTTTAAAAGACTAAGTATGTGTAAGTTTCCGTAGAAGTAAGTATGGTGGTGTGTGTATAACTGTATATGCAAGTAAATGTATGTTTGATTCTTTATTAGCATGAGTGACTATGTGTGTGAGTAACTCTATGGATGAGTGGCATTGTGTAACAGGATGTATAGGTGTATGAGTACATATGATGAGTGAGTACATGTATGAGTGACTGTATAGGACTGTTGGTGAATGAGTGGATGTGTATGTGGATCTTAGAATTACTGAAGAGGTTGTTGTAACTGGTATTGGTATGTCCATTGTTTTGAAAATTTTAGTCTCTATTTTTGAATGTGTGTATCAAAGGTTATATTAGGGTGAGAGGAGGTCTGCCACTCTATCACAAGGATGATGTCATCAGTGATGTTATCAGTGATGTCATTTGAGATGTCATCAGTGATGTCATGAGTGATGTCACTGACCATGTCATGAGTGATGTAATATGTGACGTCATCAGCAGTGCATTGCGGGCGCGCGAGTTATAGTTAGCTGAACTAACTATAACGGGGGAATTTCAATGGTTTTGTACAAGTGAAAAGTCCAGCTAACTATAACACCCCTGAAACCTATGGTTTTTTCAGTGAATTTCTGAGGTTTTTTAAATGCTAATTCCTAACTATAACGTGCCTGAAACCTATGGTTTTTTCTGTGAATTTCAAAGGTTTTTTAAATGCTAATTTCTAACTATGCCTACAGAGATAGGACATGTGAAGAAAGAAGAAAAAATGCACAGAAAGAAACAAAAGAAGTGCAGAAAGAAGCAACAGAAGTCCTCAAATACGAAGATAAGTGCAGGAAGAAGGATAACGTGCAGAAAGAACAAAAAGAAGAGCAGAAAGAAGCCTTGTTGCAAAATCATCCTGTACCCTCAACTTTTTCAGACGGATACTGGTGGTAACTGAGTCTGACTAACCAGTCCTAGAGCCAGTGCTATGTTAAAAGACACTTAGAATACAGTGAAAACACCTACATACACTAGGGAACATTATGCGTTGGGGTCCCCCTGTGATTAGCATGACCTCCTCTGTAAGCCCCTAGTATATAATAGGGCATGGGGATTAAAACTACCTCTTAAAACAGGCCACAGGGCGTTTTTGCACACGTTAACTCAGGCCCCGTCCCCTCCATTCACCACTGTGTAAACACGCCCTGTGTCCATTTTTAGTTGGGAGATTAAGTTCATTTGAATCCTGAGGGTCCCTAGGGTCCAACTAGCCCACTAGGTACCTCCAGTAAATGCCACAGAGCTGCGTTGCAGAGAGGTGTAAAAAGTGGCACGGCCTGGACCACCTCTCTGCAATGCAGCTCAGTGGCGCTTACTGGAAGCACTTGGTGGGCTAGTTAGCCCCCAGGGGCCCTCAGTATTGAAGGGAAATTATATCCCCAATTTAAAACGTGCCATAGTGCGTGTTTGCACACGTCACCTCAGGCCCCGTCCCCTCCCTTCACCACTGTGTAAATGCGCCCTGTGGCTGTTCTAAGTTGAGAGATTAAGTCCCCTTGAATCCTAAGGGTCCCTAGGGTCAAACTAGACCACTAGGTACCTCCAGTAAGCGCCACAGAGCTGCGTTGCAGAGAGGTGTAAAAAGGGGCTTGGCCTCAGAACACCTGGCTGCAGCGCAGCTCCCTGGCGCATACTGGAGATGCCTGTTGAGGGCGCATTTGCAGAGTGCTGCACGGAGGGGGCATGGCCTCCGGCACGATGCCAATCTTTTATTTATTTTAGTTTTTTAAGAAGGGGAGCTGTTTGGTTCCCCTTCTTATTCTAATTTATTGGCCCTGATGACCCCATCCCCCAGGGCCAGTCTCCTAATTATATTATTTTGACCCCAATCCCCAGGGCCGGCCACTGTTTTTTATTATTTTTAAAAAATATATATTTATAGACACACCTAGGACATGCTGGACAAACCGTACGTACCTATCACCATGACGATTTGCGTGATATTCATTAAAAGGCGACTATGCATGCAATGAATCCACGTGGAATGTATTTACACCACTAGTGAAGCTCTGACATGTCTGATGCCCTACCGTGCCTAATCCTGGTAGACACCCTTGTCGTTTATTTATACAAACATGGGTAGCTATTGACGGGCACATTTAATACACATGCACACCAAGCCATTCAAAGGGGATTCGACAAAAATTCGACCAAAACTATGCAAGAAACCCCCCTCACGGTTAATAAAACACACATCCACTGCCGGATGTGTAATACTTTTTATTTTACTCTCTGGAAAGGGGACGAACATCACTTGAGAGTCACAGCGTGCTCCTGACAGAGCCCAATGCTGTGTTACACCCACCATTGCCTGCCGAGTGCCACACACCTCTGTGTTGTATTCCACTAGCTAGTGCATATGCTATGACACTCTCTAGCCCATGTGCACTGTAACACCACCCCGTGAATATGTCATGCCACACTTGTCTTCGCACGGGTTATATTGCCCCATCTAACGTGCCTTTCTCGATGCCTATGTTATAACGCACAGTGCTATGCCATACATATTACAATCTGGGATCCATATCTTTGTCACAGTGCATATGCAACGTTACACTCCCCAGCACATATTTTATATTACAACTTTAGAGACTAGTTAGGTTACACAACACTGCCCTGTGCATATTACACTCCAAGGCGCATATCGCATAGCACGCGCTAGTGCCTGTGCTATCTCGCGCTCTCCAATGAATCTGTCATTGCGCACAATGTATTGCATATTATATTTCACGCCCGGTTCATCTTATATCACACTTTTTGGTGCATAGTTTATACCATACACTATATCTAGTTTTCATTTTCAATCGTGCTCTCAGGACTATGTTCTATATAACACTGTGTTCACCTACCCTTTTCACGGGCATTAAATTTTGCGATAGGGGGTGGAGGGTCAGGGGGTGTTTCTGCCAAGTGAGCCCGGAGTCACAGTCACAAACGTCCTCTTCTTCCTGAATAAAAGTGAGATTATGCTGCATACTTGTTCATATTTTAAGTAGTTCGCACAGACACAATGTTTTAAAAACAATAAAGTTCCTAATACCCGCCTTCTCTGAACAGTTAGCTTTCTTCCTCATCCCCTTCCTCCCTATCCTCTGTTGTGTGAATCCATGGACTAGCCTCCTCCCTCCTGCCATGCATGGTCTGATGTGCTGCCACTGCCCTCAATTTAGTATGATGTACCAGTCCACTCCTCCTGCCCTCCATTGCCCAATTCTATGCCCCATCATTGACCTCCTGCTTAAACTCTGTGCTTAGCTTGCTGCCCCTATTCTCCTTCCCCCTGCCCTCCGATGTCTTTGTGCATGCCCCTGCTCCATCCTTTTTGCCCACCATGTCCCATGGACCTGCCACTCCTATCTACTCTGAGTGTTCTGTTGAGCTGCCACTCCCCTCCCACCTGCCTAGCATTGTTAGATGACTGTAACCTGTCCCTGCCACCTCCACCCTGCCTGTCCACATGCCATGCCCCTATCCTCTTCCTCCTGTCCTACATGGTCCATTGTACTGCCACACCCTTCTGCCCTCCCTGGTCTGTTGTGCTGCAACTGCTCCTCCTGCCTGCCCCGTGTGGTCTGTTGTGAGGTCCCTTCCCCTGAACTTTCTTGTCTGTGCACAGGTCCTGACCCTCCCTTCTATCCTCCATCGTCCTTTGTGCATGCCCCTCCACCCTCCTTCTTGCCCATCATAGCCATTGTGCTGCCACTAACCCTCCCACTTGCCATGCATGGTCTTCTGTGCTGCCATGGCCCCTCCCACCTTCCCTGTGTGGTCAGTTAGCTGCCCCTGACCCCCTCCCACCTTCCCTCCATGGTCTGTGTGTATGCCATCACAGTCTCACTGTTGCTCTTCATGGTGTGTCTTGCTTCTAGTGCCCATCCTGCCTGACCTCCATGGCTATCTTGCTGCTCGGGTCTGTTGGCATGTATGGTTGTACTACCATTGCCTCTTCCTTCTGCCCACAATGGTCTATTACATTGCCACAGCCTTGAAGGAGGGTAGATTTTGTATCACAGGGGGCCCCTGGCCCGTTCTGTCCACACCTGAAGTATGAGACCCTTGTCCTTGCCCTGCCAGCTGCATTTGTAGGTCGTATTAAATTGACCAGCGGGTCCTGTGTTGCTATATAATTATCCTGAGACATCCTTACCACTCAGCCAGCATAAAACCCCTGTGTAGGCCCTTCTGTTCAATATGTAGGCCTCTTTGTTAAATTGACCATAGCTCTGCAATTTTAGTGTATAGCAGTCTGAAGGCAGGTCTGCGAGGCCTTCTGATCCAAACTAGTAGCCCCCACCCTACCCGAGTGCTCCGTGCTCGGTATCAAAGTTCAACATCCCCCTGAAGCTGTCGACATACAGTGGGCTGCATCCTGGACTGGTACTTGCTTCCTGGGCAGGTTTCCCGCTTTTAAGGAAGTGGCAACCGCAGAGCGTCAAGTTAGGAGAACTGAGGAGATTTTATACATGAATATATTGAATTCCCGTACAATACCCATTATTTTCTGCTTGCTCTATGGAACTTACGATAAGCGATTGGCCTGAGAGACTGACCTTTTCACCCAGTCCATTGTCAGCATTAAGTGGGTAAATGACGAAATGTCTGGTAAAATCTGCAGACGAAGCTTTTGGGTAGCATACGTAGGTAGATGTAGCGTGCAAAGGAGCCCACAAAATGATATAAAAAGGGAGCACCCACAGATATCGACGGACTACCTCGCCGTCTGTATGTAGGTTAACAGGCAGTGCAGGTTTTCCCCAAGAGCTGGGAGCTCTTGTCTTCCTTTGCTTAAAATGTCTTGCTCTGCTTTGCTTGAAGTATCTTATTCTATTTTACCTATATGAAATGTCATGTTATGTTTAACCATTGTTCTCTTTACTTTTGCATTTAAAAGATTTTGTATTGTAATTGCAGGAATGCTTGCTCTAAGAGTAAACGTGAGTGTTCCTAGGTAACATTTTCCTTGGTGTAACTTGTTTCTCATGATGCATTTATAGATGTGTTTTCTCTCTCTCTCTGTCAGTACATTAATTGAGATACAGAGAATATTATGACAGCTGTATGATTATCTGGATTCTGTATTTTGTACTTTATGTCTCTATTCTGCGGTTTCTTTGAAGTTGCATCTTCTCATTAAACTGCCATTGTATTCTGCCTCCAATTCCATGTCTCATATGTCTGTTTTCTTCATTTTTGGAGCAAGCGTTCCTAGGCACCCCGGCTCAAATTAAGGTGCCCCTTTTGTCCCTGACTCACTCTCCTGCTCAGTTCTGTGGTGGCTCCCGGGGATCTGGGGACCGCCCCTAGCTTCCTTGACCCGTAATAGATCTTCCCTCCAACAGCCTCTCTTGCAAGTCCTGTATTGTTGGTTTGTTGCCCCTGCCCCCCTTTCCACTGCCCTCCATAGTCTGTTGTGCTTCCACGGCCCTTCCTGCCTGCTCAGTGTGGTTAAATTGTTGCCTTTGCACCCTCCTACCTGCCTTCAATTTTCAGAGTCCGTGCCCCTGGCCTCTGCCTCTCAACAGTATCCTAATGAACAACTAGATTGCTAACATTCTATAATTATTACAAAAGTGTGGAACGCCTGACATCATCTTGATGTAATCAAAACTGTAATACCTAGAGCATTTCCTTTAGAAATTACATATATGAGAGGGTCTTATTGGCATCAAAATTATGGTTAGTGCTCTAAAAGACTAAAATAAGGACATATTTTCTGAGTTTTCAAATAGCGACAAAGCACTTTTAAATTATTTGTTATCTTTATGTTTTTTTATCCAGTTGACCACTTGATTAAATGTTGCACTTAGGGGAGAGGATGTGGTGTTACTTCCAGAACTGCAGACTTTGCAACTGGGGAACCAGGTTGAAGTTTCTGCTTCAGCTCGACATTCTGTGATTCTGGTCAAATCACTTAGTCTCCCCATGTCTACAACCAAAATGAATTTGTTCTTGTGTGATGTAACCAATGCTCATGTAAAGCACTCCAATACCTGCCAAGTCTGCACTATATAACACTGCAAAAACACAAAATAATAAGTGTTTTGCACACTTCTGTCATTGGGCTATATTTGGGCTACATCTGGGTGATTTTGGGCTACATTTGGGCTCTTTTGTCTCCGGTGGCCATCTTGGGAGATTTATTTGTTATGAAGTTTCCTAATTTCCTCATGTACTGCAGTCTCCTCAGTAGGAAATGCTTTCAGTTTTTTACTTTGATTCCATCATGAAGGTATTCAGATATGTCACACATTTGCCATAAATTCTGAATGTTAGCACTCTAGTTGCTCATTAGATCACTGTAGTAAAACTACTGCACCATGGAAGTCTGCTCCTGGTATTAAAAGTGCATGTTTCAGTCTGCATGTCAGAATTTTTTAATGAAATAGAAGAGGATTTGAGAAGTCACTCAAAATGTGCCCTCATTTTCTTTCTTCAGCATTAATCATAATTTCTATGGCAAAATGGACCTCCTCATTGTGTTCCTTTTTAAATTAAATGTTTTAAGTGTTACCAGTTTATTCCAATCAAGATGGCTTCAGGTGTGCCATACTTTTGTCATAATGAAGACAGTAAGCGCTCTAGTTGTTTTTAAGAACATTCTGGGACATTCTGTCATTGGGCTATACTTGGGCTACAGCTGGGTGATATTTGGGCTACATTTGGGCTCTTTTGTCTCTGGTGGCCATCTTGGGAGACTTATTTGTTATGAAGTTTCCTAATTTCCTCATTTACTGCAGTCTCCTCAGTAGGAAATACTTTCAGTTTTTTACTTTGATTCCATCAAGAAGGCATTCAGATGTGTCACACATTTGCCATAAATTCAGAATGTTAGCACTCTTTTTGCTCATTAGATCACTGTAGTAAAGCTACTGCTCACCAGGGAAAACTGCTGCTGGTATTGAAAGTGCATGTTTCAGTCTGCATGTCAGAATTTTTTAATGAAATAGAAGAGGATTTGAGAAGTCACTCAAAATGTGCCCTAATTTTTCTTTCTGCAGCACTAATCATACTTTTAATGGAAAAATGAACCCCCTCATTTTGTTCCTTTTTAAATTAAATGTTTTAAGAGTTACCACTTTAATCCAAGCAAGATGGCTTCAGGTGTGCCATACGTTTATCATAAGTAGGACTGTTAGCGCTCTAGTAGTTCTTTGGAACACTCTGGGAAGCTGCAGTAGAACACAAAGGAATCAACTGACAGTCTCTGCCCTTGTTGGATGTACATGTTTTACTGAGAATGTCAGACTTCATTCTCACATGACTGAGAAAGATAATGTGAATTTACAGAAAATAAGCTCTCAGTTTAGCCTATAGATCACCTTCCAAACCTCTGTGGTAAAAGCATGAGAAAATATTTTTCTCTCAATCATGATATCCCAGCAGAAGGCTTTTTCACATGGTGAAATCACCTTAGAACATACCACAATTCCTAAAATGAGTATGGTACCATCAACAAATGATTTATAATGTAACTAAAGTCTTAAAACCTTCTATTAACTGCAATGCTTTTTAATGAGGTGCTATCATGTATATTGGTCCCAAGATGGCTGCCAACACTTCTTGGATGAAGTGCTGACAGCCAATCAGATCTCAGGATGAGATGTGTGGTTAGGCTCCGCCCACATATATATATGCTTTTAAATGCTATTTTCTCAGGAAATACTGAACAGATTTACACCAGACCTGCAAAAGGCACTTCCTTGACCTTATGGCTACCTCTCTGCCAAATTTCAAGTAATTCTGTTCAGCCGTTCGGGCTGTAGCTGTGTCTAAAGGTCCTATGGAAAAATGCATGGGGAAAACGCGTTTTGGGACCCCCCTTTTTTCTCGGCCCCTGCTTGACGAATCCCCCCGAGACTTTCAGGGTAGGAGCGGAGCGTAGCGCCCCACCTATTTTGAAAATTTCGCGAAGATTCGTCGACCGGCGCCAAAGTTATTCCAAATAGAATGTTGCGGATTTCCTATGGAAACAGGGTCCTAACTATAACTACCTACTGGCGACCGCCAGTAGGTAATATATATATATATATATATATATATATATATATATATATATATATATATATATATATATATATATTGCCTACTGGCGGTCGCCTGTAGGTAGTTATAGTTAGGACCTATTTTCCACAGGAAATCCGCAACATTCTAATCCCAATAAGTCTGGCGCCGGTCGGGGAATCTTCGCAAAATTTTCCAAACTTTTGGCCAGCTCCGGTCCGCTCCTATCCTGAAAGTTTCGTGGTGATTCGTCAAGCGGGAGCTGAGAAAAAAGGGGGATCCCAAAACACGTTTTCCCCATGCAATTTCCCATAGGACCTGTTGACGCAGCTACAGCCCGAACCGCTGAACGGAATTACACCAAATTTGGCAGAAAGGTAGACCTTGGTTCAGAGTCATGCCTTTTGCTTAAATGGTGTAAATCCGTTCAGTAGTTCCTGAGAAAATCAAAAGTAAAATCACATATATATCTGGGCGGAGCCTAACCACACATCTCATTGCGAGATCTGATTGGCTGTCAGCACTTCATCCAAGAAGTGTTGGCAGCCATCTTAGGACCAATATACATGATAGCACCTCATTAAAAAGCATTGCAGTTAATAGAAGGTTTTAAGGCTTTAGTTATATTATAAATCATTTGTTGATGGTACCATACTCATTTTAGGAATTGTGGTATGTTCTAAGGTGATTTTACCATGTGAAAAAGCCTCCAGCTGGGATATCATGAATCATGTTTGAGAGAAAACTATTTTCACATGCTTTTCCCACAGAGGTTTGGAAAGTGATCTATGAGCTAAACTGAGAGCATATTTTCTGTAAATTCACATTATCTTTCTTAGTCATGTGAGAATGAAGTCTGACATTCTCAGTAAAACATGTACATCCAACAAGGGCAGAGACTGTCAGTTGATTCCTTTGTGTTCTACTGCAGCTTCCCAGAGTGTTCCAAAGAACAACTAGAGCGCTAACACTCCTACATATGATAAACGTATGGCACACCTGAAGCCATCTTGATTGGAATAAAGTGGTAACTCTTAAAACATTTAATTTAAAAAGGAACACAATGAGGGGGTTCATTTTGCCATAGAATGTATGATTAGTGCTGCAGAAAGAAAAATTAGGGCACATTTTGAGTGACTTCTCAAATCCTCTTCTATTTCATTAAATAATTCTGACATGCAGACTGAAACATGCACTTTCAATACCAGCAGCAGACTTCCCTGGTGAGCAGTAGCTTTACTACAGTGATCTAATGAGCAACTAGAGTGCTAACATTCTGAATTTATGGCAAATGTGTGACATATCTGAATGCCTTCTTCATTGAATCAAAGTAAAAAACTGACAGTATGCCTACTGAGGAGACTGTAGTAAATGAGGAAATTAGGAAACTTCATAACAAGTCTCCCAAGATGGCCACCAGAGACAAAAGAACCCAAATGTAGCACAAATATCACCAAGATGTAGCCCAAGTATAGCCCAATGACAGAGTGTTTTAAAGAACAACTAGAGCGCTAACAGTCTTACTTATGACAAAAGTATGGCACACCTAAAGCCATCTTGATTGGAATAAAGTGGTAACACTTAAAACATTTAATTTGCAAAGGAACAAAATTAGGGGGTTCATTTTGCCATACAAATTATGATTAGTGCTGCAGAAAGAAAGATTAGGCACATTTTGACTTCTCAAATCCTCTTCTATTTCATTAAAAAGTTCTGACATGCAGACTGAAACATGCACTTTGAAGACCAGCAGCAGACTTCCCTGGTGAGCAGTAGCTTTACTACAGTGATCTAATGAGCAACTAGAGTGCTACCATTCAGAATTTATGGAAAATGTGTGACACATCTGAATGCCTTCTTGATGGAATCATAGTAAACAAGCATTGAAAATGCAATATGTCTCGCCCTCGTTTAAGTTAAAGCAATTCTGTTTGTAATTAGGTGGCTTTTTAGCTTTGCTTGTATTAGAGTTTTTCAAACTTTCATGTACATACCATGCATATGTATGCCTATATGTATATGTATATGTTTGCATGCATTTATATTTATATAGATATGCAGATTATATTTATATATATATATATATATATATATATATATATTTAGAAACAGGTTGCCCAAGATGAGAGGCTCACACTCGAGAGGGTTGACACACACTTGCTGCCGGCGGTGGTGTAACAGCATGGACCACACCCGCCCTCTGACTTGCCATACGCGTTTCGGGCGTGAATACCGCCCTTGTTCACTGGCTACACAAAAGGAGGACAAGACTTCATTATCCGCACCTGTATTTATTGCACGTTGTTAAGTTCCGCCCATGTGGGCTGTGGCAAGGCATGCTGGTATTTGAAGTTCCTGCCCACAAACATTGCAAGGTGCTTACCCCAGTGGGCGTCTTGATGCTCCCAAAGTTCAAATGTCTACCCCAGTGGGTGGGGTGATGTGATCACATTACTGCAACATCTCCAATATGTACCAACAGCTCAGGCCCCTCTCGTTCAAATCACCGCTCTAGTGCTGAGCAGTGTCGATCCGCCAGAGCCAGCGGCGGGGCCTCCCAGCGACCGGACGAGTCGCGTAATATTTAGAAACATATATATATATATATGTATATGTACTCCAAATGCCTGAAAGCTCACATGAGGGACTACCTTTCCCATAATGCAATAAAAGACACTTGCAATAAACAACGCCCACTGGGGGCTGTGACGTTACTATATAAAGTCGGAAAGAAGGTCATGTGAGCCCTCAATGTCACGTTTTGACCAGTAGCCCAAGAAGAAGATGCAATCCAGCCTTGAAACGCGTCGGCTTCAACTAAGAATTATCGGCACTTGAACTGCAGGCTGCAACTTAATGCCTGATGGCGGGATCAATGTCGAGTGCTCTCTCGAAAGCTTTCGGGCATTTGGAGTACATATATATATATATATATTCACTGAAAAAACCATAGGTTTCAGACATGTTATAGTTAGCGGAAATTTTACTGATAAAAAACCAATGAAATTCCCCCGTTATAGTTAGTGCAGGAAACTATAACTGACGCGACCGCAATCCTCTGCTGATGCTAATACTGTATTTAGACACTTATTTGCCCATGTCTTTTTCCATAAATTTTTAGCTATACATATATTACAAATATTTTTTTTTCATAAAGACACATATGTCATCAGCAGAAGATTGCGGTCGCGTCAGTTATAGTTTCCTGCACTAACTATAACGGGGGAATTTCATTGGTTTTTTATCAGTAAAATTTCCGCTAACTATAACATGTCTGAAACCTATGGTTTTTTCAGTGAATTTGCAAGGTTTTTTAAATGCTAATTCCTAACTATAACGTGTGTGAAACCTATGGTTTTTTCAGTGAATTTGTACGGTTTTTTAAATGCTAAGTTACTTTACGCCATTCGTGGCGTGCACGCCCACTTAACGCAGTTCGTTCCGTGCGCGCACGGTGAGCACGCGGTGCGCTTCGCGCACCGCGCGCCCACTTTACGCAGTTAGTGCCGTACACGCAAGGTGGGCACGCAGTGCGCTACGCGCACCGCGTGCCCACGTTACGCACCGTGCGCACATGGAGGACATATTATGCGCTTCCTTGTAATAGGTAATCTGTTAAATTTAATTTGTAAGTGATGACAATAATATGCCATGCACAGAGAGTGTTTTTTTTTTTTATTAAAATTTTTAGCGTAAGCGCACCGTACGCGTACGGTAAGCGTAATCGGCGAAATTTTCAAAAAATAAAAATTTACCGTTTTTGGCCTTTGAGGACTCAACTAACATGGCTATGTGCATGGGCGCTGTCTAAACAGCCCCTTTATATGTTTTTTGCCTTTGTTTACAGCCCCCCCTCAGAGTGCGAGAGAGAAAATGGTGGCCGCCGCTTCCTGGTTTCGACCGATTCGAATGTTTACTTAGATGTAACAGCCAATCAGAATCGCGCTCGCGCACGCCACCGTACGCGTACGGTAAGCTTACGGTAAGCGTATCGTAAGCTGGCTCAGATATATATATTGATTTAAAGGCTATTTTCTCAGAATCTACTGAACAGATTTACACCAAACCTACAAAAGGCACTTCCTTGACCTGAGGACTACCTCTCTGCCAAATTTCTAGTAATTCTGTTCAGCCGTTCGGGCAGTAGCCCTGTCTAAAGGTCCTATGGAAAAATGCATGGGAAAAACGCGTTTTGGGACCCCCCTTTTATCTCAGCCCCCGCTTGACGAATCCCCCCGAGACTTTCAGGGTAGGAGCGGAGCGTAGCGCCCCACCTATTTTGAGAAATTTGCGAGGATTCGTCGACCGGCGCCAAAGTTATTCAAAATAGAATGTTGCGGATTTCCTATGGAAACAGGGTCCTAACTATAACTACCTACTGGCGACCGCCAGTAGGTAATATATATATATATATATATATACACATACATATATATAAATGCATATGCATATAGATGCATATATATATATGTGCATATGTGTGCATGTACAGAGAGGTAAAGAGGTAGAGGTGTATAGATAGAGGTAGAGAGGTAGAGAGAAGAGAGCGAGTAATAGAGAGTAGAAAGTGAGAAGTAGAGAGTAGTAGAGAAAGTATCAGAGAGTGAGTAGTAGAGAGTAGTAGAGTGAGTAGTAGAGAGTGAGTAGTAGAGAGTGAGTATTAGAGAGTGACTAGTAGAGAGTAGTAGAGAGTGAGTAGTAGAGTGAGTAGTAGAGAGTAGTAGAGAGTAGTAGAGAGTGAGTAGTAGAGAGTGAGTAGTAGAGAGTGAGTAGTAGAGAGTAGTAGAGAGTGAGTAGCAGAGAGAGAGTATTAGAGAGTAGTAGTGAGTGAGTAGCAGTGATAGTAGTAGAGAGTAGTAGAGAGAGAGTAGTAGAGAGTGAGTAGTAGAGAGTAGTAGAGAGTGAGTAGTAGAGAGTAGTAGAGAGAGAGTAGTAGAGAGTGAGTAGTAGAGAATAGTAGAGAGTGAGTAGTAGAGAGTGAGTAGTAGAGAGAGAGTAGTAGAGAGTAGTAGAGTAGTAGAGAGTGAGTAGTAGAGAGTAGTAGAGTAGTAGAGAGTGAGTAGTAGAGAGTAGTAGAGAGTGAGTAGTAGAGTGAGTACTAGAGAGTAGTAGAGAGCGAGTAGCAGAGAGCAAGTAGTAGAGAGTGTGTAGTAGAGTGAGTAGTAGAGAGTAGTAGAGAGTGAGTAGTAGAGAGAGAGTAGTAGAGAGTGAGAAGTAGAGAGAGTAGTAGAGTAGTAGAGAGTGAGTAGTAGAGTGAGTAGTAGAGAGTAGTTGAGAGCGAGTAGTAGAGAATGAGTAGTGGAGAGTGAGCAGTAGAGAGTAGTAGAGAGTGAGTAGTACAGAGTGAGTAGTACAGACTGAGTAGTAGAGAGTAGTAGAGAGTGAGTAGTAGAGAGTAGTAGAGTGAGTAGTAGAGAGTGAGTAGTAGAGAGTTAGTAGTAGAGTAGTAGAGAGTGAGTGGTAGAGAGTGGTAGAGTGAGTAGTAGAGAATAGTAGAGAGTGAGTAGTAGAGCGAGTAGTAGAGAGTAGTAGAGTAGGAGAGAGTGAGTAATAGAAAGTGAGTAGTAGAGAGTAGTAGAGAGCGAGTAGTAGAGAGTGAGTAGTAGAGAGTGAATAGTAGAGAGTGAGTAGTAGAGAGAGAGTAGTAGAGAGTGAGTAGTAGAGAGTAGTAGAGTGAGTAGTAGAGAGTGAGTAGTGGAGAGTAGTAGAGAGAGAGTAGTAGAGAGTGAGTAGTAGAGAGAGAGTAGTAGAGTAGTAGAGAGTGAGTGGTAGAGAGCAGCAGAGGGTAGTAGAGTGAGTAGTAGAGAGTAGTAGAGAGTGAGTAGTAGAGAGTGAATAGTAGAGAGTAATAGTAGAGAGTAGTAGAGAGAGAGAGTAGTAGAGAGTGTAGTAGAGAGTGAGTAGTAGAGTGTAGTACAGAGTGAATAGTAGAGAGTAGTAGAGAGTGAGTAGTAGAGAGTAGTGGAGTGAGTGGTAGAGAGTGAGTAGTAGAGAGAGAGTAGTAGAGAGTGAGTAGTAGAGAGTGAGTGGTAGAGAGTAGGAGAGATTAGTAGAGTGAGTAGTAGAGAATAGTAGAGAGTGAGTAGTAGAGCGAGTAGTAGAGAGTAGTAGAGTAGTAGAGAGTAAGTAGAAGAGAGTGAGTAGCAGAGAGAGTAGAAGAGAGTAGTAGAGAGTGAGTAGTAAAGAGTGAGTAGTAGAGAGTAGTAGAGAGCGAGTAGTAGAGAGTGAGTAGTGGAGAGTGAGTAGTAGAGAGCGAGTAGTAGAGAGTGAGTAGTAGAGAGTGAATAGTAGAGAGTGAGTAGTAGAGAGAGTAGTAGAGAGTGAGTAATAGAGAGTAGTAGAGTGAGTAGTAGAGAGTGAGTAATAGAGAGTAGAAGAGAGAGAGTAGTAGAGAGTGAGTAGTAGAGAGAGTAGCAGAGTAGTAGAGAGTGAGTGGTAGAGAGCAGCAGAGAGTAGTAGAGTGAGTAGTAGAGAGTAGTAGAGAGTGAGTAGTAGAGAGTGAATAGTAGAGAGTAGTAGTAGAGAGTAGTAGAGAGAGAGAGAGTAGTAGAGAGTGTAGTAGAGAGTGAGTAGTAGAGAGTAGTAGCGAGTGAGTAGTAGAGAGTAGTAGAGAGTGAGTAGTAGAGTAGTAGAGAGTGAGTGGTAGAGAGTAGTAGAAAGTAGTAGAGTGAGTAGTAGAGAGTGAGTAGTAGAGAGTGAATAGTAGAGAGTAGTAGAGAGTGAGTAGTAGAGAGAGTAGTAGTAGACAGTGAGTAGTAGAGAGTAGTAGAGCGTGAGTAGTAGAGAGTGAGTAGTAGACAGTGAGTAGTAGAGAGTAGTAGCGAGTAAGTAGTAGAGAGTGAGTAGTAGAGTAGTAGAGAGTAGTAGAGTGAGTAGTAGAGAGTGAGTAGTAGAGAGTAGTAGAGAGAGAGTAGTAGAGAGTGAGTAGTAGAGAGAGTACTAGAGTAGTAGAGAGTGAGTGGTAGAGAGCAGCAGAGAGTAGTAGAGTGAGTAGTAGAGAGTGAGTAGTAGAGAGTGAATAGTAGAGAGTAGTAGTAGAGAGTAGTAGAGAGAGAGAGTAGTAGAGAGTGTAGTAGAGAGTGAGTAGTAGAGAGTAGTAGCGAGTGAGTAGTAGAGAGTAGTAGAGAGTGAGTAGTAGAGTAGTAGAGAGTGAGTGGTAGAGAGTAGTAGAAAGTAGTAGAGTGAGTAGTAGAGAGTGAGGAGTAGAGAGTGAATAGTAGAGAGTAGTAGAAAGTGAGTAGTAGAGAGAGTAGTAGTAGACAGTGAGTAGTAGAGAGTAGTAGAGCATGAGTAGTAGACAGTGAGTAGTGGAGATTAGTAGCAAGTGAGTAGTAGAGAGTGAGTAGTAGAGTAGTGGAGAGTGAGTAGTTGAGAGTGAGTAGTAGAGAGTGAGTAGTAGAGAGTAGTAGAGTAGTAGAGAGTGAGTAGTAGAGAGTAGTAGAGTGAGTAGTAGAGAGTGAGTAGTAGACAGAGAGTAGTAGAGAGTAGTAGAGAGTCAGTAGTAGAGTAGTAGAGAGTAGTCAGTCAGTGTCAGTCAGTGTCAGTCAGTCAGTGTCAGTCAGTCAGTCAGTGTCAGTCAGTCAGTGTCAGTCAATCAGTGTCAGTGTCAGTCAATCTGTGTCAGTCAGTGTCAATAAGTCAGTGTCAGTCAGTCAGTGTCAGTCAGTCAGTGTCAGCTAGAGCAGCTCTGCTGACCTGGTTCTCTGGCTCTACAGCAGGTCTGCTGCCCTGGTTCTCTGGCTCTAGAGCAGCTCTGCTGACCTAGTTCTCTTATGCTACAGAGCAGCTCTGCTGATCTAGTTCTCTGGCTCTACAACAGCTCTGCTGACCTGGTTCTCTGGCTCTAAAGTAGCTCCGCTGACCCAGTTCTATGGCTCTGAAGCAGTTCTGCTGACATGGTTCTCTGGCTCTAGAGCAGCTCTGCTGACCTGGTTCTCTCCCTCTAAAGCAGCTCTACTGACCTGGTTTCTCTGGCTCTGCAGCAGCTCTGCAGACCTGGTTCTCTGGCTCTAGAGCAGCTCTGTTGACCTGGTTCTTAGGCTCTAGAGCAGCTCTACTGACCTGGTTCTCTGGCTCTAAAGCAGCTCTGCTGACTTGGTTCTATGGCTCTAAAGCAGCTCTGCTGATTTGGTTCTCTGGCTCTAGAGTAGCTCTGCTGATCTGGTTCTCTGGCTCTAAAGCAGCTCTGCTAACCTGGTTCTCTGGCTCTAAAGCAGCTCTGCTGGCCTGGTTCTCTGGCTCAAAGGCAGCTCTGCTGACCTGGTTCTCTCCCTCTAAAACAGCTCTGCTGACCTGGTTTCTCTGGCTCTACAGCAGCTCTGCTGACCTGGATCTCTGGCTCTAGAGCAGCTCTGCTGACCTGGTTCTCTGGCTCTACAGCAGCTCTGCTGACCTGGTTTTCTGCACTCACGATGCACGCACCCGACTTCGCGAAAATATATTTAAAAATAATATAAGTTTATTATAAGTACAAATATATTATTTTGATGAATATCTTACATAATCTCTTGCCTTAATATGTATATTAAAGACACATACATATCATTTTGGAACATACATTTTTTTGCGGGAGTCGCGCACCCAGCGCGCCCCAGCACGTATATCATTTGAGATGTCATCAGTGGTGTCATCAGTGATGTCACTGACCATGTCATGAATGATGCAATATGTGACATCATCAGCAGTGCATTGCGGGCGCATGAGTTATAGTTAGCAGAACTAACTATAACGGAGAATTTCTATGGTTTTCTATGAGTGAAATGGGCAGCTAACTATAACACCCCTGAAACCTATGGTTTTTTCTGTGAATATATATATATATATATATATATATATATATATATATATATATATATTAGGCCTGGGCGAAAATTTCGTTCCGTTCGCGGAAATTGCGATAATTTGACATTTTTGCGTTCCGCGGAGAGCGCGAAAATGTCAAAAATTCCGGTTTCCGCAGCTTGGCGATAATTTGTTTCTTGCTCGCGCTGTAAAATAATACATTCTCGCGTGCGCGCGATCGCCTTACCTGAATCCCTGCGTTCGCCGACAAGTTTTCTTGATCCGGTCGCGTTCTCCATGAGATGTTGTATTGTTTTTTGCCATTTGCGCTGTCTCGCGACAATTCGCGCCCGCAGTGACGTCATGCGTCGCACGATCACATCTTTCTTCTCGCGATCATGCACCGCGAGACAACTCAAAACAAGATGGCCGCGCCCGCAAGCAACCACATGGGTAAGTTGGCGACCCGCAACCATGCAGAAAATCTCGAGAACATTCAGGAAAAAATATTCCGCATCTTCGCGATATTTCCGCTTGTTTGCGATAATTTTAAACATTTTCGCGATAATTTGCGAAAGTTAATCTCGCAAATTCCGCCCACCCCTAATATATATATATATATATATATTCAACAACCTCGATGACGCTGCACCTCCAACTTTGGCGAACAGAGACACCACGAATCCCAAGAATAAGGCAAGATGTTCTTTATTTAATCGAAATGCACAAAATCCGACGCGTTTCGGGCGGTTGCCCTTGCTCATATATATATATACAATTAAACAGAATGGTTTTAAATTTAACATCGTGGTGCCTGCACAACAACTATTTTATATTTGATAATGATGTGTATTTGCAAAAGAGGGGCGTGGCAATGGGATCTTGCTTCTCCCCCAGTTACGCGTGTTTGCACGTGGGCTGGTGGGAGAAGCAGGTTCTACAGCGCACACACAATATTGAATATTTTACCCATGCTGTACAGTGGATAAGATATATCGACGATGTTTTCATTGTGTGGAGAGGTGATGAGCAAAGTGCAATTAATTTTATCAATCAGATTAATGTGAACACGGCCAATCTTAAATTCACATCCCAAATAAATAAGGATAGTATAGACTTTTTGGATGTGACGTTTTATATCTCCAATGGAAAAATAGCCACTACCTTGCATAGGAAAGTCACTGCTGGCAATTCAACATTACATGCCAGCAGTGCACACCCCAGATATCTCATCAGAAATATCCCCTATGGTGAGCTACTGCGCTTGGAAAGAATCTGTAGTACTGAGGCAGATCTAGCTATTTGCACAGACAGGCTCTGACCAGATTCAAACAGAGGGGATATAGTGATGCTATATTGAAGGAGGCTGTCAATAGAATGAACATCAAACCGAGAGAGTCTTTGCTCACATTCAATAATGACACTATCACCTCCCTAAGTGAAAATAATGATGAGGATGCCCCTATATTTGTAACGACCTACAATAAACATTAAAGAAAGATAAGGTCGATGATAACACGCAGTTTACCCATACTTCTGACTGACGGGGTATTAGCCCAGAGACTCCCCAGGCACCCTACCATTACATACAGAAAGGGGCCATCAATGAGAACCCAAATTGTTAAGAGTAGTCCGGAAGTGGGAGAAGCAACGATGTGGTTACAACCCTGGCTGGGGTATGTAAGATGTGCCTCCTGCAGAGCATGCAGATTTAGAATAAATACCACACACTATTCCACCCCTTTTAGTCCTGACCTGATCGCCATCAAAGGAAGTTTTAACTGTAGAACTGAATATGCAGTTTATGTTCTGACATGCATCTGTGGCTTGAGATATGCTGGTAGTACCAAGCTGCAGGTGCATGTCAGAATTCGGCAGCATCTGGGAGCGATTGTTAATAACGACAGCTATTAGCCAGTGGCTCGCCACTTTAAGCAAATGCACGATAATGAGCTCAACTGTTTAAAGTATTATGTAGTGGCAGCCATCCCCGAACCGCGACGAGGAGGGAATAGAGAGCAGATGTTGAGGCAGATGGAGTCTAGATTAATATTAGAACTAGATAGTAAATTTCCTAATGGCCTCAACAACCCAGAAGATCTATACCACTTCCTATAATATTCACGTTGATGGCGATCATCCGTTTACTATGATTATGACTTGCAATACATACTGTGGCATTCTGACACTCAACTCACGCTAGCTTAGGCTTTCTATTTTTAAGTATCAACTGTAACTTTTAGTATAATTTTATAATATTCTCACAATGGTTATTTATTAAAGGTTTTAGCACTTTCACTTTAAATTGAATGTTCTTCTTGTATTATGTTATATCTGAGTTTTATCTACAACATACTAAGTGCACATAGTATGCACATATCTTGCATTCAGGCAGAGATTGAAATCAAAGGGTCACCAAAGACAACGGTTATTACTAGTCGGATGTAAGATCTGTAAAAATGTGCCTTTAAATAGTAGCCGTATGATCAAATGTTAATGAATATAATGTTTGCTCAAAAGTCAATGTTTACAGTAATTTGAGCAATATCTGCACCTTATGGCAAATTGCGTTTATGCAGTAAGATGTGGGGGTAACTCCACATTTAGTATTCTATGCACTATAGTCATGTGTTTACTAGGTATTTTACGTAATTTGCACAAGCGTCTTACTAGGAAATCTTAATGATTAAGATTTTATTGTTTTACTGTTTTTATCATATTGATTTTTTGGTAGGCATGGTAGCAATTAATGCTCTTATTATACTATTTGGTCTTAGGCTTATAGGTTTTTAGAAAGTATGTGCAAATTGAAATGCACTTTAAGATGTTATTAATATCAGATTCTGACTAGTTGAATTAATTGTTCCATTACTGATGTATATGGGTTGTTTATTTATTTTGGTGACATTACAGTTTCTATGTATAACAATGAAAAGCCAAAACAAAAATAACAATAATATGGACAATTATATTTTGGAAAACAGACTCTTATATAAGTGAAATGTTACAAGAAGTATTTATTTTGTGTTTATTCACCACGTGGGGGTCCAACACTGCATATTTAAAAACATGGCGAATGCTGCTACGTCATCTGTGAACAAAGGCAATTGTGTCCGAAACGCGTCAGAACTGAAGAAGAAAATAAAATAACATCTGTGCCAAGCAACTCTGTTTGCTTCATGTTTCTCTACTCGCCACACAATGTGCGGAGGTGCAGAGGTTCCTAGAAATCATTTATATATATATATTATCTACTGGCGGTCGCCAGTAGATAGTTATATTTAGGACCGAGTTTCCATAGGCAATCTGAAAATTCTATTTTGAATAACTTTGGCGCCGGTTGACGAATCCTCGCGAAATTTTCAAAACTAATGGGGCGCTCCGCTCAGCTCCTACCCTGAAAGTCTCGGGGTGATTCGTCAAGTGGGGGCTGAGAAAAAAGGAGGGTCCCAAAATGCATTTTCCCCATGCATTTTCCCATAGGACCTTTAGTCGAAAGTACAGCCCAAACGGCTGAACAGAATTACTTGAAAATTGGCAAAGAGGTAGTCCTCAGGTCAGGCATGTGCCTTTTGCATATATGGTGTCAATCTGTTTAGTAGTTCCTGTGAAAATTGCAGTTAAAAGCACATAAATATCTATAAGCGCGCACCGTGCGCGCACCGTGCGCGCACCATAACGTGCGCGAGCGTAATTCTGATTGGTGGTTACATGTCAGTCAATATTCGAATCGGTCGAAATCAGGAAGTGTCGGCCGCCATTTTGTGTGTTTTGTGTGTGACAGTGAAAAAGAAAGGTGGAGAACGTGAAAAGGGGGCAGGGTAGAGAGTTCCTGACCCCCTAGCGTGCACAGTGGGAAAAAATTTGTAAAAAACATAGCTTGAAAATCATGTGTAAGTGTTTAGATGTTGGTTAGCTCTAAAAAGAGCCATTGTGTTCATATATATATATATATATATATATACATATATATATTCACTTAAAAAACAATAGGTTTCACACAGGTTATAGTTAGGTGGAAATTTCACTCGTAAAAAACCAATGAAATTCCCCCGTTATAGTTAGGTCAGATAACTATAACTCACGCGCCCGCAATCCACTGCTCATGACGTCACATATTACATCACTCATGACATGGTCAGTGGCATCACTCATGACATCACTGATGACATCATCCTTGTGATAGAGTGGCGGTCGCGTGAGTTATAGTTATCTGAACTAACTATAACGGGGGAATTTCATTGGTTTTTTACGAGTGAAATGTCCACCTAACTATAACCTGTGTGAAACCTATGGTTTTTTAAGTGAATTTGCAAGGTTTTTTAAATGCTAATTCCTAACTATAACGTGTGTGAAACCTATGGTTTTTTAAGTGAATTTGTGCATTCTTTTAAATGCTAAGTTATGTATTTATTAATATATATATATATATTTAAGGTTTTTCACGGTGTGCGCACCCCGCGACTTTTATAAAAAAATATAAAATGTTTGTTTCACCCATGGGGGTCCTTCTGTGACCCCCTGACAAAGGCTAGGGGGTAAGGAACTCTCTTCCCTGCCCCCTTTTCACGTTTTCCACCTTATTTCCCCCTTTCCTTTTCAGTGCGAGAGACCAAATGGCGGCCGACACTTCCTGATTTCGACTGATTCGAATGTTGACTGACATCTAACAACCAATCAGAATTTCGCTCGCGCACGGTGCACGCGTATAGATATTTTTTATGCTTTTAAATGCTGTTTTCTCAGGAAATACTGAACAGATTGACACCAGACCTACAAAAGGCACTTCCCTGACCTGAGGACTACCTCTCTGCCAAATTTCAAGTAATTCTGTTCAGCCGTTCGGGCTGTACCTTCGACTAAAGGTCCTATGGAAAAATGCATGGGGAAAACGCGTTTTGGGACCCCCATTTTTTCTCGGCCCCCGCTTGACGAATCGCCCCAAGACTTTCAGGGTAGGAGCTGAGCGGAGCGCCCCATTAGTTTTGAAAATTTCGCGAAGATTCGTCAACCGGCGCCAAAGTAATTCAAAATAGAATTTTGAGATTTCCTATGGAAACACGGTCCTAACTATAACTATCTACTGGCGACCGCCAGTAGATAATATATATACATATATATGTATATTTATATATATATATATATATATATATATATATATATATATATATATATATATATATATATATATATATATATATGTTCCCACAAGATTAATATCATGCGCTCTCAGTCTCCAAGAAACTCCAAATCCAATGATGTCAACAGGGGTGTTTAATTCTTGTGAGAATTAAACACCCCTGTTGACATCATTGGATTTGGAGTTTCTTGGTGACTGAGAGCGCATGATATTAATCTTGTGGGAACATTTGAATTGCCGGCGGGCTCCGCCGGCGTATGCGCCACCTCTCTTGGGTCCAGCTGTCCGGAAGGAGCAAAAGTTGGCATATATATATATGGTGGTTCGTGATTTCACGAGGATTCGAGCGTTTCTTCATCTCGTCTCAGAGCCCGGCAAAATTCCTGCACCCAAGGCTGGAACGTCAAGGGGACCCAAGGGAGCCTGACAACATATGCGCTGGATGTCCCGTCCTTTCATAATGCACCTTTTTCCTGCTGCCTTTCCCCTCGCAACATTGAGCCAGAAACAGTGATTTCTGGGTAATGGAGTCCACCATGGATTGCAGTGGCAGTGTGACCAGGTGATTAGGGGTCATTAATTTTCCTCCAATGAGGTTGTTGCAGGACATTCAAAGGTGTGGGCGGAGCAACATCCAAGAAACAGCCGCATCTGAGGAAGGCCATTTTAGCCGAAATGCATTATGCACATGCTGTTTTAATAAAGGACTCCCTGATTTCTCCTTGCTTACCTGAAGGGGGTTTGATCATATATATATATATATATATATATATATATATATATATATATATATATATATATATATATATATATATATATATATATATATATATATATATACGGTTCAGAAAGTCAATATACGCGCGCTCTCAGTCAGCGGACCACAGGACACATAAGAGGGCTCCAAGGGTGTTTATTTACGACGCGTTTCGACTTGCTCCGAAGTCTTGCTCACGTAAACTGACAGTGCATTGTGACAAACGTAATTAATAAAGTTGCACAGCGCTAAACATCGACATAGGACAATTCAGGTCGAATACTATTTACAAACGGCAGACATCTTGTAATGGTCAAACGTCAACAATCCCAAAACATAAATGGCTATAAATCCAAAACCAAATCTGAACACATCATCGGTTAAATGGTACACAATAAGGATTGAAATAATGATTGAAAAAAAGTGTACAGAATCCATGGAATGTTGACTGACAATGATAAATGAAAATAACAGTTGTGACCATGGTGACAGAAGCACGTCTGTAAACAAGAGCGCATACGACTGCTGGGGGTAGTTACGTAGGTACCAGATCTGTGTTGTAAAGGAAGTGTCTGTTGTTCCAATATAATCGCGTGTCTGTACAGATCTGAACTAAAACAGCGCTAAAATAAAATGTAAAGCACTGATTTATCAGTCTAGTCTAATGTAGACATCACCGGCTAAATTAACCGGCATGTGAATGTATGTCCTCAGCGCTAAAATAAAATGTAAAGCACTGATTCATCAGTCTAGCCTAATGTAGACATCACCGGCTAAATTAACCGGCATGTGAATGTATGTCCTCTGCGAGTGCCAGTTAATGTGCCAGTTATTGTGCCGGAAAATGGCATGCTTCAATATTGACCACGTTTAGATGATATGTGTGACAACGTTCTCAACTAGAAGCAATGCCGTGAAAAAGATAATTAACAAACATTGGGGCATTGTATCAACTGAGATCAATCAACTGAATTTACCGATGCATTCCTTCAGAAAAGCCATGAGCATCAAGGACCATGTGGTACATTCTTTCCTTGAGGACCCGGTTGTACCAACTATCCACTCAATTTGGAAACTACCACCCGTTATAGGTCATTTCAAGTGCGGATCGTGCAAGGCATGCCCAACTACAATTCAATCTAAAAAGTTTGTCTATAAACATCAAACCATCACTTTACATTCACACACCAATTGTAATTCGACCAACGTCATTTATGGGATCCTCTGCCCCTGTGGCCAATTATATATTGGCCAAACACAACAAAAAATCAAGGCGAGAATTCTACAGCACCAAAGTAGAATAAGATGCAATGTGATCGGAGCACCTCTAGTTGAACATTTCAATCTACTAGGACACAGCCCCGAGCAAATGCAATGGATTGTGGTGGAGAAGACCGAACTGGGCCCTAGGGGTGGCAATATATCTTCTATTCTCACCATTAGGGAGTCCAAATGGATGATTCGCTTTGACACTGTCAACATGGGTCTGAACGAACAGGATCTGAGTAATGCCCAATTAGCCACTCTAGGGAACTGAAATTAGCTGGCCACTGTATCTCGATCCATCCAGCTGTTAGGTCGCTTCTGTTGTGAATGGAACCTTTAATGTATTTAGCTGTTTAATTACCTTGCAACATGTCATTCATCTATGCTACATTTATGTTCCAAATGCAATGTCTATCCATTAACACTCTGTTTACTGTCAATGGTATAACGGGTCCACGATCAATCACATAGGCCGTCGTGTGTGTTTAAAATCAATGCAAAGGTTTTCTGTTTGCTCGAATATGTTTCTTTCATCTTTGTCTGTAATTACGTATGTGCCCGATCAATTGTGATTTATCCCCTGCAGGTTTGCTCACCTCCTGTCCCCTCATGCCCATGAATTGATTTGCTTCATTCACGCAAGAAGCCTTAACCGAGATCCTTTTTTATTACACTCTCAATTAATGTGTAACCATCCATCTAGCCTCTTAATTTAATTTATTGGAGTGCTCGGAACTAATGTCCATCATTTCGCATTTGTCGTCAAGATGGATCAACGAGCTCTTTGCCTCCTTCCCCATAGAACTACTCACGGTGTCTTTCTTCTACTACACCGACGCCGCTAGCATCGAGCTGCTGCGCCCGGTTTAACGTCACGCGGCGCACGGCGTGTCTTTATCAGTGAATTCTCCCAACGGGTCCAGTGCTTTGTTTGAAACCGCGAGCACGACAGGTCATGGCAGCCGTTTAAGGTATGGGGACGTCTGTTCTGTTAAACTGTTTTCCCTCATGCTACGAGCAACTTAGCAATGCGTGGCATCATTTTCCACACTCGGTTGCGTAGCTTTTTAACTCCTTCACGAAAATGCATACCGGCTTTGTCGAAGTGTACTCTATTGTGATACTGGAAATGATGCGACTCCATTATACTTGTATTCTCCAGTTAGACAGTTTCTAACCTCCTGTCATCACTTTCATTAATGTACAGCAATACCGATACAGTCTATGTCCCGCCACTTACCAAGGTGCGGACTTTCCCCCTATTTAATCGTTGTTTTTGTTGACAGATTAGGGAACTAGGTCCTTAGCTGAATATCCTCTAGGTTGGGATTCCCATCTGTTTTTAAATCAGTACTCTTTTCCATTTTATTCATAGAGGTCACCATCCTCCGTGATTAATTTCACTTGTCACACCGATGTCTTTCACGGCGTGTGATGTTGGATTAAATAACACCTCCTCGTTGATTTGATCATCACCAGTAAGTGAGATTTATTCTTTTTTGTTCTGAATGAATTCCAATCCATTCAACCCGCTTATGGATGGTTACAATGACACCTTAAATTCATTACAGGTGAACTCCACCTCCTACAGTCCTCGGAGCCCACCAGGCCCTGCGCCCCCAGACGCGAACGTTCCAAGTGATTAGATGCCCTGTTTCTAATATGGTAACTATGGCGATGTTTTCGCTTACCCAGTTTCCCTAAGTTAATTCAGTTGGGACTCGACACAGTTTTTAATACTTACCCAATGTCTCTTCAGGTGCCTTCCCCTTCTGCTCCACCTATCTGTTTGTCCTGAGGAAGACCCCGCCAGTAAGGACCTCAGTCGCCTACCTATTCTTTGGGGTCGAAACGTCGACATAAGACTTTGCCAATACCGACAATAGTGCAATGTGCACTGGTTTCCTTTGATCGTATATGGTTTTTGTCAAATCATCTATTTTCCTCTGTGAATGGATTTCATACTAATTAATTGGCACAATATTGCGTGCCAAACAATTGATTTGTACAAGTATCAAAGTTCTTTCATGTCACTTATCCTATTACCTTACCCAATCCATCACTCCCTTTCCTTACCCCGTGGCACCCCGCACTGATTGAATATTGTGAATCTTTTTCTACATTAATATGTTCCCATATAGGTGTGATTAAATAACACTTGGATGCTATTTCATTGTTGTATTTTTCATTACTGTTGATTCTGTTTAGGCTTTTACAAGCTCCTTTGTTCTGGGACCATTTCCTTTCTACTGTGTCAATATTGACCAGGCTAAAAAGCAAAGGACACTCAGTCTATATGGTGGCTGCTACGTAAGAAATGATAAGAAGATCTGTATGTGACATGAAACAAACAACGTTGCATCAGTGTGAAAACTATATTAGCAAGCGAAATCAAATTAGCAAGGGCAAGTGTCCCCACATTCTCTGTATGTATGTTAGGCCATTGAATGTACACATAACAGTCCTCAAGGATACCAACCCCCTAAATACCATCAACTTGATACTGTATAAACGTCAAAAAGGTTCAAGGAAAGTTCAAGTGAAAAGAAATGGCAAGTGCCAGATGGTACTTAATGCAGACTCCCGTGCGTCTTCAAGTCAAGGTGCTCAGTGTGCCGGAGGGGAAAAGGGTAGGTTGCCCGTGAAGTGAACGTGCCAGTGTGTGGGCCCCTTCCTTTCCTCCTGTGAAAAGAAAATGCAATGATAAGAAAATGCAAAAACTGTTAAAAATATACATCATGTATAATATATAAGATCTCATGTGCACACAGATCTAACACATGGAAAGAGAAGATCCATCACACGGGGAGAAAAAGATTCAGCACAAGGGGAGACAAAAGAGAGACATTGATTGTTCATCTCATTATGGTACCACTGAGAAAGATGTCTCATGGGAGAGGCAAAGGCTAATAGATGTTATTCTCTGAGATGAATTGCCAGCTCCTCATCCTGATTCAACCCGCCCGGTGCCTTGGTCTGAAAATCAATGATGTACTTTGATTCTCTTTGTCTGAGTTTGAGTACTCTATTACCGCCCCTGGGATTTATGTTGATCTGTTCCAAAACAAAAAATCTCAGAAGGGCAGGGTTGGAAAAATGTACATCACTAAAGTGTCGGGCCACAGGGTACTTATCGTCTTTGTGTATTATAGCACGATAGTGTTCAAGCACACGCTTTTTAGCCAACAAGGTAGTACTCCCTATGTACCACAATTTACATGGACATTCTATGACATACACGACAAAGGTGGTACTACAGGTGAGAAACTGTGCAATTTTCTTAGTGATGCCATTGTAGCAAATGTTCTTGATGAGTGTACTATTTTTACATGCCTTACAGTGCCCACAGGGAAAAAATCCCTGTAGGCCATGTTCGTGTATGTTGGAATAGATGGTAACATCACTGTGAACCAACATGTCCCTGATACTTTTGCCCTTTCTGTATGTAATCGTGGGCCTATCAGGCAACAATTCGCCAATTGTATGGTCACATTTAAGAATATCCCAGTTTTTGGCCAATATTCTCTTAATGCTGCTGGAATCCGAATTGTAGGTCAGGATCAGACGTGTTGTGTCCTCTTCACTCCCAGGGGATTCACTCTCCCTTTCTCTGATGGTATGGGCTCTGGATATTGCATCAGCTCTAGTCTTGGCCTTCTGCAAAACCCAATTCGGGTAACCTCTGATCTTAAATCTGGACAACATCTCTTTACTTTCTAGTTGATATGTTTCATCTGTGTTGCAATTTCTCTTGGCCCTGAGTAGCTCACCGTATGGAATGCTCCATTTGAGAGTCTCCGGGTGGCTACTGAGGGCATGCAAGACGCTGTTGCCAGCAGTGTTCTTTCTGAAAAGAGTGGTGTTGATTTTTTTCTTCTTGATGTCCAAACAGACATCAAGGTACTCTGCATGGGTTCTGCTGATACTGCTGGTAAGAACAATGTTTCTGTCATTGATGTTGAGTCTATCTATAAACTCAATGGCTTCCTGATGCTCCCCTTTCCATACGACGAATAAGTCGTCGATGTAGCGCATCCAGATACGGATGTGGCCAAGATATTTGTTCAATTCGGGGTTGGAAAAAATCTCTTCCTCCCAGTGCCCCATGAAAAGGTTGGCAAAGCTGGGAGCAAAGCACGAACCCATCGCTGTACCGACAGTCTGTCGATACAGCACCCCATTGAAAAGAAAGATGTTGTTAGAAAGGCAAAAACTGATCATGCCCAGAATCATCCAGGGAGTTTGACAATATCAATGTGGGTGAAATTCCCCCGTTATAGTTAGTTCAGCTAACTATAACTCGCGCGCCCGCAATGCACTGCTGATGACGTCACATATTACATCACTCATGACATGGTCAGTGACATCACTCATGACATCACTGATGACATCTCAAATGACATCACTGATGACATCATGACATCATCCAGTGAATGTGTGTTTTTCTGAAAATTACATATGTTTTATATATGTATATCTCAAGGTCGATGGAAGAATAAATGGGTATATAAGTGTCTAAATGGATGATTTGTTTTTGAAAAATTGATTGCATAACTGACTAAGTGTATCTTAGTGAATACATGGCTTAGTGAGTAATGTTTAAATATGTAAATATCTGTATCAGTCTCTCACTTTGTGTATAAGTGGCTGCATGGGTTGGTGAGTAGCTACATGAGTGTCTTTCTAGGTTATTAGTTGGTTTTTTGAGTATCACTATGAGTGTCTGAGTGTCTGTATGGTTCGGTGGGGGTTATTACATAGTGCATTGGTGCATGAATGAGTGACTCACTGTTTGTATGTGTTGAAGACAGCATGTGTGCAGGACTGTATGTTATGTTATGTTATGTTATGTTATGTTATTAGAACTTATATAGCGCACTGCTGCCCTAGGGTGTCCCGGCGCTTGCTGAAGTTCTCCCAACACTTGCAACGAAAGAATCAAAACAACCAAGTTTTGAGCGCTTTCCTAAAGGAAAGAAGATCCTTTGAATTCCTCAACTCAAACGGAAGCTGATTCCAGGCCCTGGCCGCTCCTGCCACAAAACTTCTCCCACCCCATCTGGCTTTCCTTATGATGGGAAGGATGATAAGCTTTGCTCCCAAGGAGCGCAATGATCTTGCTGGAACATACCAGCGAAATTGCTGTCTCAGATGTAGAGAGCCAGTATCATGCAAAGCGCGAAAAACTAAACAAAGAGCTTTGATTACAATGCGCTTTTTTACAGGTAGCCAGTGGAATTTTCTTATGGCGTCAGAAATAGAGGTAGACCTTGGCGTTCCCGTAAACAGCCTAGCTGCTGAGTTCTGGTGCATCTGGAGTTTATGGAGGTTACCTTCCTGCATATTAAAATAAAGACTATTGCAGTAGTCAAGGCGAGACAAAATCAACGCTGTGACCACGGTAAATTTACACTCTGTAGGTAAAAGCGGGAGCACTTTCCTCAAGCTCTTAAGAGTGTAAGAGGTAGAGAAAACAACCGCATTCACCTGGGCTTGCATGGAGAGGCATTCATCCAAAACTACGCCCAGATTTTTTACTTTTCTCGAGGGGACTGGAAGAGTACCCATAGTTTCAGGCTACCAACTAGGGGTCCAAATATTGGCATTATTGCCAAAAAGCATCACTTCCGTCTTACTTGCATTGAGCTTTAAACAATTTTGTGACATCCACTCTCCTACCGCCCTCATATGTTCATGTAGTCTTTCCCCTGATGCCCTCTCCTCGCCTGGTAACATGGAGATTACGATTTGAGTATCGTCTGCATAAGATGTAAGACAGAAGCCGAACGATTCAATCAAAGGGGCAAGAGGGGATACATAAACGTTAAAAAGGGTAGGACTAAGGGAAGAACCCTGTGGAACCCCACAAGGAAGTGAGAAGGGGTTCGAGACGAAGTCACCCAAAGCCACTGATTGTCGTCTATCGGAGAGAAAGGACTCTAAAAGAGACCAGGCTTTCTTCCGTATTCCGCAGGCCGACAACCGGTCCATCAGGACTCCATGATGGACCGTGTCGAAGGCCGCGGAAAGGTCAAGCAGGATCAGTACGGCCTTGCCACCTTGATCCAAACCTCTCCTAATTTCATCCGTTGATTTGAGAAGAGCAGTCTCGGTACTATGCCCCTCTCTAAAACCAAACTGGGTGGGATCCAGGGCATTAGTATCACGCAGAAAGGTACTCATTTTTCTATTCAAATGTTTTTCCACCAATTTCGCCGGAAAGGGAAGACGCGACATGGGGCGAAAGTTGCTTGGATCATTCATATCCAAGTTGGGTTTCTTCAGCAGAGGAAGCACCGAAGCTGTCTTCCAACGTTTAGGAAACTGGCCAAGAGTAAACATAGCATTGTAAAGGCTCGTCAGTATCAAGGCTATGGGTTCAGGTGCCAATTTTGCTATTGCCACAGGGCAAGGGTCATAAGGTGACCCAGATTTTGCAGTAACCAGAAAATTGAGGGTCTCAGAGTATACTATAGGAGGAAAAATATCCAAGGTGAGTTTTAACTCCGGACAGGCCGTCGAGCCTGAGTTAGTATTAACCGGGTTTTTAAAGGTCTCAAAAATTTTAGCCACTTTATTCTGGAAAAAAATTGCAATTTCCTCACAGAAACCTCTCGTCGGCGTTAGAAGAACGGACGATGGGTGCACTAGTCTAGTTACTATATTGTAAAGTTCCTTAGTGGAATTACTCGCAAGTTTAATCTGGTGTGCAAAAAACTCATTCTTAGTTTCCAACAGTAAAAGTTTATAGCACTGAATACTTTGTTTATAAGTATCTTTAGCAGCTGGAAGATAACCCTTCCTCCAAGCCCGTTCCAACTGTTTACAAATTATTTTTTGTGACTTCTAATCTGGAGAATAGAATACCATGGGGCTGTGGGTTTTAACCTTTTAGGGACAATGATTTTTTTTGGAGCAAGAGTAAGCCAGACCTCCTCTAGCCAAGATGTATAAGCCGAAGCGGCTTCTTCCACATCTGGTGGGAGGGGTTTCTGTGTAGAGAGTAAAAGATCCCTAAGATCATGTCCTACAACCTTATTCCAGGATCTAATTTCCTTAGGCTCTCCCCCCGTGGAGGTTCTACCCTGATCTTTTACACCCCTTACCTCGAACCTGACTGCGTATTGATCAGACCAGGCCAGGGGAAAGATATCAGTAACTGAGAGCTGTGTGGAGTTAGAAAAAACCCCATCCAGCGTGTGCCCAGCCTGATGAGTAGGAGCCTGCACCAGTTGTTTAAACTCCAGACTACCCATAAGGTCAAGCAGTTTGCCAGTGTCTCTATCCCCATCCATTTCTAGATGAAAATTAAAATCACCTAGAAAGGTAAATGACTCCCTGGACAAACCGTCCTCAAGCAAAGCTCCCACCTCCGTTAGAAAAGGGCTCCTAAGACCCGGAGGTCTGTAGATTAAAACACCCCTAAAAATGTGGTCATGATGGAGGGTGAAGGCAAAGGACAGGGCTTCAAAGCAGGAATAAACGGTTGTATCGAAAGTGGCTTTGATGGAACTATCAAAGAGCACAGCCAATCCTCCCCCTTTCTTAGAGGGTCTATTTACAGTGTAGCAGGCAAAACCCGGAGGCGTGGCCTTCACTAAATCAGGTCCAGAAGCCTCGTCCAGCCAGGTTTCCGTGATAAAAGCTATTTTGATATTATTATCCTCAATTTGTTTTGCACACTCGACACTGTGTTTGACCAAAGAGCGGGCATTAACTAATAGGCATTGAAATACAGCCGTAGTCTTGCCATTAGATAAATTGGAGCCCAAATCCCAGGCTTCTTCAAGCGTTATGCCTGAGACCAGCTCTGGCAGAGTTGTGAGACAGGCCGGGCACCACAGAGATGTGAGCCCCAAACCAGAACCAGGTGAAAAACCAACACAGTCCGGTTGCCTGGTAGCCTTATTAAGGATTTGTAGTTGTCTACTAGAGTAGCTGAGAGTGGTTGCATCCCCAAGGGAAAATTGGCCAGGGATTTTGGCGCATGGCGCGGCTGGTGCGCGGATGGGCGCAGACGGGCTTGCCTTAGGCGCGCCTTCGGCGCGCCAGCGGCGCGTCCGCTGCGCGCACGCCCCATGCGTAATTAAATAGTAATGAGCCCTGAAGCGCTAGAGCGCGAATCACCTCCCCACCCAAGATGGCGGCCCTGCCGATCGTCACCAACTCGGCAGGGGCTGTGCAAAAGTCAGGAAGTGCTGAGCAAATATTAAACGTTTCTAAAGTTCTAAAAACAATAGCAGCAAAGCGATTAAAATATAGAGGCAAGATAAAATAATACCGCGATGAAAGCGAAAGCCAGCGCTTCTCCCGGCTCAAGCCTCAGGAGATTCCAGCGCTGCGCGCACGCCCCATGCGTAATTAAATAGTAATGAGCCCTGAAGTGCTAGAGCGCGAATCACCTCCCCACCCAAGATGGCGGCCCTGCCGATCGTCACCAACTCGGCAGAGGCTGTGCAAAAGTCAGGAAGTCCTGAGCAAATATTAAACGTTTCTAAAGTTCTAAAAACAATAGCAGCAAACCGATTAAAATATAGAGGCAAGATAAAATAATACCGCAATGAAAGCGAAAGCCAGCGCTTCTCCCGGCTCAAGCCTCAGGAGATTCCAGCGCTGCGCGCACGCCCCATGCGTGATTAAATAGTAATGAGCCCTGAAGCACTAGAGCACGAATCACCTCCCCAACCATGATGGCGGCCCTGCCGATCGTCACCAACTCGGCAGGGGCTGTGCAAAAGTCAGGAAGTGCTGAGCAAATATTAAACGTTTCTAAAGGTCTAAAAACAATAGCAGCAACGCGATTAAAATATAGAGGCAAGATAAAATAATACCGCGATGAAAGCAAAAGCCAGCGCTTCTCCCGGCTCAAGCCTCAGGAGATTCCAGCCCTGTATGGGTGGATGAGTGTGTGCATGGGTGTGTTAGTGAGTGAATGACTGTCTCAATAGTGTCTTTATGAGTAACTACATATGTTTTAAACTAGTATATGTGACTATTGGTGTATATAAGTGAGTATATGTGAGGGTGAGAGATTGGAAGAGTTCCTGTATGAATAAGTATGTGTTTCTATAAGTGATTGTTTAAAAGACTTAGTATGTGTAAGTTTCTGTAGAAGTAGGTGTGGTGGTGTGGTTATCACTATATATACAAGTAAATGGATGTTTGATTCTTTATTAGCATGAGTGACTATGTGTGTGAGTAACTCTATGGATGAGTGGCATTGTGTAACAGGATGTATAGGTGTATGAGTACATATGATGAGTGAGTACATGTATGAGTGACTGTATAGGGCTGTTGGTGAATGAGTGGATGTGTATGTGGATCTTAGAATTACTGAATAGGTTGTTGTAACTGGTATTGGTATGTCCATTGATTTGAACATTTTAGTTTCTATTTTTGAATGTGTATATCAAAGGTTATTTTAGGGGGAGAGGAGGTCTGCCACTCTATCACAAGGATGATATCATCAGTGATGTCATCAATGATGTCATTTGAGATGTCATCAGTGATGTCATGAGTGATGTCACTGACCATGTCATGAGTGATGTAATATGTGACGTCATCAGCAGTGCATTGCGGGCGCTCGAGTTATAGTTAGCTGAACTAACTATAACGGGGGAATTTCAATGGTTTTGTACGAATGAAAAGTCCAGCTAACTATAACGCCCCTGAAACCTATGGTTTTTTCAGTGAATTTTTAAGGTTTTTTAAATGCTAATTCCTAACTATAACGTGCCTGAAACCTATGGTTTTTTCAGTGAATTTCAAAGGTTTTTTTAAATGCTAATTTCTAACTATGCCTACAGAGATAGGACATGTGAAGAAAGAAGAAAAAACGCACAGAAAGAAAAAAAAGAAATGCAGAAAGAAGCAACAGAAGTCCTCAAAGACGAAGAAAAGTGCAGGCAGAAGGATAACGTGCAGAAAGAACAAACAGAAGAGCAGAAAGAAGCCTTGTTGCAAAATCATCCTGTACCCTCAACTTTTTCAGACGGATACTGGTGGTAACTGAGTCTGTCTAACCAGTCCTAGAGCCAGTGCTATGTTAAAAGACACTCAGAATACAGTGAAAACACCTACATACACTAGGGAACACTATGCGTTGGGGTCCCCCTGTGATTAGCATGACCTCCTCTGTAAGCCCCTAGTATATAATAGGGCAGGGGATTAAAACTACCTCTTAAAACGCGCCACAGGGCGTGTTTGCACACGTCACCTCAGGCCCGCCCCCCCCCCCCCTTCCCCACTGTGTAAACACGCCCTTTGGCCGTTTTAAGTTGGGAGATTAAGTCCCTTTGAATCCTGAGGGTCCCTAGGGTCCAACTAGACCACTAGGTACCTCCAGTAAGCGCCACAGAGCTGCGTTGCAGAGGGATGTAAAAAGGGGCAAGGCCTAGACCACCTCTCTGCAATGCAGCGCAGTGGCGCTTACTGGAAGCACCTGGTGGGCTAGTTGGCCCCCAGGGTCCCTCAGGATTGAAGGGGAATTATTTCCCCAATTTAAACCGTGCCACAGGGCGTGTTTGCACACGTTAAGTCAGGTCCTGTCCCCTCCCTTCACCACTGTGTAAACACGCCCTGTGGCCATTTTTAGTTGGGAGATTAAGTTCATTTGAATCCTGAGGGTCCATAGGGTCAACTAGCCCACTAGGTACCTCCATTAAGTGCCACAGAGCTGCGTTGCAGAGAGGTGTAAAAAGTGGCATGGTTGGACCACCTTTCTGCAACGCAGCACAGTGGCGCTTACTGGAAGCACCTGGTGGGCTAGTTGGCCCCCAGGGTCCCTCAGGATTGAAGGGGAATTATTTCCCCAACTTAAACCGCGCCACAGGGCGTGTTTGCACACGTCACCTCAAGTCCCGTCCCCTCCCTTCATCACTGTGTAAACGTGCCCTGTGGCCATTCTAAGTTGAGAGATTAAGTGCCCTTGAATCCTAAGGGTCCCTAGGGTCAAACTAGTCCTCTAGGTACCTCCAGTAAGCGACACAGAGCTGCCGTGCATAGAGGTGTAAAAAGGGGCGTGGCCTCAGAACACCTGTCTGCAACGCAGCTCCCTGGCGCATACTGGAGATACCTGTTGGGCTAGTTGGCCCTCAGGGACCCTCAGTATTGAAGGGGAATTAATTCCCCAACTTACAACTGGCCGGGGTGCGCGTTTGAAGAGTGCTGCAAGGAGGGGGCGTGGCCTCCGGCACGATGCCGGTCTTTTATTTATTGTATTTTTTTATGAAGGAGGGTTGTGTGGCCCCCTTCTTTTTCTAATTTATTGTCCCTGGGGACCTCATCCCCCAGGACCTGCACCCTAATTTTTTTCGTTGAAAAAAATTCATTTGGAAGGGGGCCGCGTGGCCCCCCTCCCAAGGCCTTAATCGGACCCGGGGACCCCAACTCCCGGGTCATGGCCTTTTTTGTTTTTTTTATTCTTTAGGAGGGGGGCTGCGTTGCCCCCCTCCTCAGGCCACTTATGGCCCCAGGGACCCCATCTACCGAGCCCGGCCTTTGTATTTTATTATTTTAAAAAATATATATTTATAGAAACACATAGGACATGCTGGACAAACCGTATGTACCTATCACCATGACGATTTGCGTGATATTCATTAAAAGGCGACTATGCATACAATGAATCCACGTCAATGTATTTACACAGCTAGTGAAGCTCTGACGTGTCTGACGCCCTACCGTGCCTAATCCCGGCGCCCCCGTCGGTGGGTACTCTGCAAGTAGACACCCTTGTTGTTTATTTATACAAACATGGGTAGCTATTGACGGGCACATTTAATACACACGCACACCAAGCCATTCACAGGGGATTCAACAAAAATTCTACCAAACTATGCAAGAAACCCCCCTCACGGTTAATAAAACACACATCCACCGCCAGATGTGTAATACTTTTAATTTTACTCTCTGGAAAGGAGACGAACCACATTTGAGAGTCACAGCGTGCTCCTGGCTGAGCCCAATGCTGTGTTACACCCACCAGTGCCCGCCGAGTGCCACACACCTCTGTGTTGTATTCCACCAGCTAGTGCGTATGCTATGACACTCTCTAGCCCATGTGCACTGTAACACCACCCCGTGAATATGTCATGCCACACTTGCCTTCGCACGGGTTATATTGCCCCATCTAACGTGCCTTCCTCGATGCCTATGTTATAACGCACAGCGCTATGCCATACATATTACAATCTGGGATCCATATCTTTGTCACAGTGCATATGCAACTGATGGAGCGGGTAAAATGTTTTCTTTTTATATACCCAATCCATTTATATATGTTTATATTAAAATGATTAATGATTAATTATAATAATTAATAGTTTGATGTGAAAGAACTAAACCAACCTTATTAACAGAAAGAATACACGTGGGAATGCATCTGCATGGCTACAATAATCGGTGAACTAAGTTGTATGCATATTAAAACGATAAATGTTGCTTGAGTAATGTTATTGTGATTTGCGCTTAAATAAACCAGCATTAACGGCTTTGGATGTTGCATATGGCTAGATAAATGCATACACATAAGGGTATTAGCAAGGGAATAACACTGTTGTAATCATTTCCATGTATTAATTACGATTTTTGTGTTTCTTTGCTTAAGTTGACTATTCTGGCCTACCAAAAGATGGCCGCCGACTGAAACCTAACTAAAGTACATTACTTCATCATTTGAACAATGGAGAAAGGCGCCTGCACTGACTTCGTTCGTGTCCCTTGTGTGACCTGTCGGACCATGCCCATGAAGACTACCCTGGGCAAGGTGCCAATGCCCCTGAACGTGAAGAAAATGTTACAATTAAGAATATGAACTGTCGAACCCGACCTGGTTTCAACAAACTGATACATTTAGGACCACGGATCATTCGCTCCCATACATTTGCTTTGAGACTTTTCCCGCATTTGAAAATGTTTCCTGATGTGCCGAGATGTATTTGAATTTAGCCAATCATATTCTTGTGACATGAGAAATGTAACATTTGATAAGTAAATTTTAGTATAAATATTAGTAGACTAGAGAGGGGTAGAGCAGCTGCTTACGGAGAACCGATGATCAGAGATCCTTATGCTGACGGAGAGGACGGTGACTTTATATGATAAACAAGAACTCTGACGAATTTACTGAGGACCAGTTCTGACTTAGAAAACGACAATTAGCCAGAATAGGTAAATATGACAAAAGATGATATTGCATTTATTAAGATTTAACCTGCATTTAAATTAGATAAAAGAAAATCATTATTTGAGTTATGTGTCGGGTGATTATTTCATTGAAATGTTTATTGATTAGTTTGAGAGTTAAAGTATCATTGAACTAAATAACAACTAAATGATTCGATCGACCTATTGATGGAGGAATCGTTAGGGTGATTCAGAAGAAGTGGTTTTCCTCTATCAAAGAAAGCAGTTTGGTTTGGTACTGATGTCCCTTTATAGGCACGGATAGTTTGAAAGAATGAATGTTGGGGTTATGGGCCCCACCAGCGTATGATGTGTGTGTGTGCGTGTGACTGAGAAATCATTCTGTCCGTGGAAGTAAGGGGAAATTGAGTAACCCGAACTGCACCAGTATTTCTGGTAGCTAGAGATGGTTTTTATTGTTTTGGTTTAATGATTTTGCATGTATATAACTTATCGATTATTGATTGGTATTGATATATGTACTAACACTATATGTTGAAGTCGTATTGAGTTTTATGTTGTCTAACGTGCCTTCCTCGATGCCTATGTTATAACGCACAGCGCTATGCCATTCATATTACAATCTGGGATTCATATCTTTGTCACAGTGCATATGCAACGTTACACTCCCCAGCACATATTTTATATTACAACTTTAGAGACTAGTAAGGTTACACAACACTGTCCTGTGCATATTACACTCCAAGGCACATATTGCATAGCACACGCTAGTGCCTGTGCTATCTCGCGCTCTCCAATGAATCTCTCATTGCGCACAATGAATTGCATATTATATTTCACGCCCCGGTTCATCTTATAGCACACTTTTTGGTGCATAGTTTATACCATATACTATATCTAGTTTTCATTTTCAATCGTGCTCTCAGGACTATGTTCTATATAACACTGCATCCACCTACCCTTTTCAAGGGCATTACATTTTGCGATGGGGGGTGGAGGGTCGGGTGTTTCTGCCAAGTGAGCCCGGAGTCACAGTCACAAACGTCCTCTTCTTCCTGAATAAAAGTGAGATTATGCTGCATACTTGTTCATATTTTAAGTAGTTCGCACAGACACGCATTTTAAAAACAATAAAGTTCCTAATACCCACCTTCTCTGAACAGTTAGCTTGCTGCCCCATCCACCTCCTCCCTATCCTCAGTTGTCTGAATCCATGGACTAGCCTCCTCCCTCCTGCCATGCATGGTCTGATGTGCTGCCACTGCCCTCCATTTAGCATGATGTACCAGTCCACTCCTCCTGCCCTCCATTGCCCAATTCTATGGCCCATCATTGACCTCCTGCTTAGCCTCTGTGCTTAGCTTGCTGCCCCTATTCTCCTTCCCCCTGCTCTCCAATGTCTTTGTGCGTGCCCCTGCTCCATCCTTTTTGCCCACCATGTTCCATGGACCTGCCACTCCTATCTACTCTCTACAGAGTGTTCTGTTGAGCTGCCACTCCCCTCCCACCTGACTAGTTTTGTCAGATGACTGTAACCTGTCCCTGCCACCTCCACCCTGCCTGTCCACATGCCATGCCCCTATCCCCTTCCTCCTGTCCTCCATGGCCCATTTTACTGCCACACCCTTCTGCCCTCCCTGGTCTGTTGTGCTGCAACTGCTCCTCCTGCCTGCCCCGCACGGTCTGTTGTGAGGCCCCTTCCCCTGAACTCTCTTGTCTGTGCCCAGGTCCTGACCCTACCTTCTATCCTCCATGGTCCTTTGTACATGCCCCTGCACCCTCCTTCTTGCCCATCATAGCCATTGTGCTGCTACTAACCCTCCCGCTTGCCATGCATGGTCTTCTGTGCTACCATGGCCCCTCCCACCTTCCCTTTGTGGTCAGCTAGCTGCCCCTGACCCACTCCCACCTTCCCTCCATGGTCTGTGTGTATGCCATCATAGTCTCACTGGTGCTCTCCATGGTGTGTCTTGTTTCTAGTGCCCGTCCTGCCTGACCTCCATGGTCATCTTGCTGCTCCTGCCCTGCCCCCTTGCCCCCAGCCCTCTGTTTCCATGTGCAGACCCCTATTCCCTCCCTCCTGGCTTGTCTGTTCCATTGTAATGCCCCTGATCCGTCCCTCCTTCCCTTTATGGCCTGTTATGCTGCAGCTTTCTCTCCTGTCTGTCCAAGATGGTCAGCTAGCTACCATTGCCTCTTTCCCCTCTGTTCTCTGTTGTCCAGGTGCATGGTCCTGTCACCTCCCTATTGCTATCTATGGATTGTTGTGCTGCACTCCCGTCCCGCATACCCTGTGTGGTGTATTGTGCAGCTGCAAACCCTGATGCCTGCCCTGTAGGGTCAGTTTGGTGCACCTCTCCATGTCCCTTCTGTATTCTGTTAATCGAGTCCATGTCCCTACCCCAATTCCTCCTGCCTACCATGATCCAATGTACCATACTTGCGAACATTTTGAACTTAGTAAGAGGGAGATTTTGAAAAAAAACTGGGGTATTGATTTTCCCCTTTGAGTTACATTGAAAAAGAGGGGATTGTAGACAGGAGACAGATCAAATAAAGCCCATTTGAGCTTAAAAATATTGGACGTTTCCTGGCTGAAACGAGTCTGTTGGCATGTATGGTTGTACTACCACTGCCTCTTCCTTCTGCCCACAATAGTCTATTATATTGCCACAGCCTCTCTTGCCAGTCCTGTATTGTTGGTTTGTTGCCCCTGCCCCTCTTTCCACTTCCCTCCATAGTCTGTTGTGCTACCACTGCCCTTCCTGCCTGCCCAGTGTGGTCAAATTGTTGCCTCTGCACTCTCCTACCTGCCTTCAATTTTCAGAGTCCTTGCCCCTGGCCTCTGCCTCTTAACAGTATCCCAATGAACAACTAGATTGCTAACATTCTATATTTATTACAAAAGTGTGGAACGCCTGACGTCATCTTGATGTAATCAAAACTGTAATACCTAGAGCATTTCCTTTAGAAATTACACATATGAGAGGGTCTTATTTGCATCAAAATTATGGTTAGTGCTCTAAAAAACTAAAATGAGGACATATTTTCTGAGTTTTCAAATAGCGACAAAGAACTTTTAAATTATTTGTAATCTTTATGATTTTTTATCCAGTTGACCACTTGATTAAATGTTGCACTTAGGGGAGAGGATGTGGTGTTAGTTCCAGAGCTGCAGACTTTGCAACTGGGGAACCAGGTTGGAGTTTCTGCTTCAGCTCAACATTCTGTGATTCTGGTCAAATCACTTAATCTCCCCATGTCTACACCAAAATGAATTTGATCTTGTGTGATGTAACCAATGCTCACGTAAAGCACTCCAATACCTGACAAGTCTGCACTATATAAAACTGCAAATACACAAGAAATAAGTGTTTTGCACACTTCTGTCATTGGGCTACATGTGGGCTACATCTGGGTGATATTTGTGCTGCATTTGGGCTCTTTTGTCTCTGGTGGCCATCTTGGGAGATTTATTTGTTATGAAGTTTCCTAATTTCCTCATTTACTGCAGTCTCCTCAGTAGGAAATGCTTTCAGTTTTTTACTTTGATTCCACCAAGAAAGTACTCAGATATGTCACACCTTTGCCATAAATTCTAAATGTTAGCACTCTAGTTGCTCATTAGATCACTGCAGTAAAGCTACGGCTCACCAGGGATGTCTGCTGCTGGTATTCAAAGTGCATGTTTCAGTCTGCATGTCAGAATTTTTTTATGAAATGGAAGAGGATTTGAGAAGTCAAAATGTGCCCTAATTTTTCTTTCTGCAGCACTAATCATAATTTCTATGGCAAAATGAACCCCCTCATTTTGTTCCTTTCTAAATTAAATGTTTTAAGTGTTACCACTTTATTCCAATCAAGATGGCTTCAGGTGTGCCATACTTTTGTCATAAGTAAGACTGTTAGCGCTCTAGTTGTTCGTTAGAACTCTCTGGGACATTCTGTCATTGGGCTATACTTGGGCTACATCTGGGTGATATTTGGGCTACATATGGGCTCTTTTGTCTCTGGTGGCCATCTTGGGAGATTTATTTGTTATGAAGTTTCCTAATTTCTTCATTTACTGCAGTCTCCTCGGTAGGAAATACTTTCAGTTTTTTACTTTGGTTCCATCAAGAAGACATTCAGATGTGTCACACATTTGCCATACATTCTGAATGTTAGCACTCTAGTTGTTCATTAGATCACTGTATTAAAGCTACTGCTCACAACAGTCTGCATATCAGAATATTTTAATGAAATAGAAGAGGATTTGAGAAGTCAC